>NC_138582.1:87871850-88574350 GCF_964289735.1 Phaethon aethereus | reverse complement strand
ATGCTACTGAGGATGCTAGCTTCACAGAGTATTCCTCAGAGGACTTAGAAATACCTTTAGCAATCAGTAGGATGTCTTAGGTCATTCAAAAAGCATAATGAGTCTACTATATAAATAATACAGTTGGAAGATAAGGAAGCTGATTGCTTAATTATCTCTTTAGTTAGGTCAGGCTATGTGACAGACCATTCTCTATGGGTCAGGAGTGGCATGTTTTCTGGTAAAAGCTAAGTAAAATAAATGTAATAGCTAGAGGACTACTGAGCGGTGAAAAGAGCTGCATGGGATTAATCAAGACTTATCATTTAAGAATAATGGTAGAGATTTCAGTAATACTGATGTATTCACTAGGAGGGGATAACGATGTGCTGTAGAAAACAAAGTCATTGAAGGAGCAACGAATACTATTTGAAGTGCTGTGTAAGACTCTGTACCGTAAAAGAGAATTAGGAAGTTTTCTAGGAATAGTGTAGAATTCTTTCTACCGCAAAAAAGAAGAAAGTAGGAGCTAATAGTGCAAAAGACAAGAATGAAATTTTCATGAAACTGGGCCTAATCCTGGAAAAAAGGGAATGCAAAAGCTCTCTGTGGTTCTATAGACAAAACAGAAAGAACAGGGGGTTTTAGTATCAATGATAAAGTAGTAATTTATGCCAAACCAAGGAGATTTAAAAAAAAAAAAAACAAACCACAAAGAAAACTCAAACACCAACAGTTTAACCTATATATTATATTTTATTGGAAATTAGGAAAAGGGAGATTAGGTGAAGAGTGCTTCTGATGTTTTACAAATGCCAGCAAATGTCATATAAGCTTTATGGAAATATTGACTGGGCCTATCAGCTGCTTACCAGAGTTCACATAAATGAGAAATAATTTTTCATCAGTGATGTAGTACACAGAACACTTTTTTGAAAACAGCAATTAACATTGCAAGGGAAAGTAATTACTATGGAGTACAGTTCTTAATTTGTAGCAGCGAAGATCAAGTTGGGCTTTCTGCTTCCGGTAAAAGTAGTTAAGCAATACAGTTCCTTATGATGATGGCATATGATGACAGGCAGATGATGCTGTCTTGTACGTACACACATATGACATGTAATGCTCTGTATGTCTTGTGCCAAGATTTATATTCAAGTCTGGTTATTTTGGTTTCTTACAGTCTGACAGAGGAATAAAATATGCTGCTTTGGTAGAGGAAGTTTTAATTTAAATTTTAATATTAACTACCTACCCAGTCTTAGTACAAACATTGTTAAATTCAGTTGAATTTCCCTATGTAATTGTAATCCCCTATGTAATTATGGTGCCCACAAGGTCCCTGTGAGACACCATTGTGGACAAATCCCCCAAACCTCTACAGGAAGTCAACATGCTGGGTTTCCCCTCTGAAGTGCCTGTATACTAATGCACATGGTATGGGGAATAAACACAATGAGTTAGAGGTCTGCATACAGTTGCAGGGCTGTGACCTCGTTGGGATTACAGAGATGTAGTTGGATGGCTCCCATGATTGGAGTGTTGCAATGGAGGGATACAGACTCTTTAGTAAGTACAGGAAGGGAAGACAAGGAGATGAAGTTGCCCTTTAGGTCAAAGAGCAGTTAGAGCTCTGCATGGCCATAGAAGAGGAGCCAACAGAGAGTTTATGGATTAGGATTACAGAGAAGACAGGCAAAGGTGACATTATAGTGGGTGTCTGCTGTAGACCACCTGACCAGAAAGAACAAGTGGATGACACCCTCTAAAGACAGATAGGAACAACCTCATGTTCACAGGCCCCAGTCCTCATGGGGGATTTCAAATACTATGATATCCGTTGGAGAAACGACACAGCAGGGCATAAGCAATCCAGGAGGTTTCTGAAGTGCATTGATGATAACTTCTTCTTCAAAGTGATTGTGGAACCAGCAAAGAGAGGTGCTCTGCTGGACCACATATTCATCAAAAAGGAGGGCCTCATTGACGATGTGAAGGTCAAAGACAGCCTTGGCTGCAGTGACCATGAGATAGTGGAGTTCAGGATCCTGAGGAGAGGGAGCAGGGTGAAAAGTAAGCTCACATCCCTGGGCTTCAGGAGAGCAGACTTTGGCTTCTTCAAAGATCTGCTCAGAAGAGTCCCATAGGAAGGTTCTAGAGGGAAAAGAAGCCCACAAAAGCTGATTATCATTCAAGGATCACCTCCTCCAAGCTCAAGAGAGCTCCATCCCAATGAATAAGAAGTCAAGCAAAAATGCCAGGAGGCCTGTGTGGATGAACAAGGAGCTCCTGGCCAAACTCAAACACAACAAGGAAGCATACAGGGGGTGGAAGCAAGGACAGGTAACCTGGGAGGAATACTGTCCAAGCATCTAGGGATGAAATGAGGAAAGCTAAAGCACCAGTGGAATTGAATCTGGCCAGGGATGTCAAAGACAAGAAAGGCTTCTGTAAGTACATAGGAGACAAAAGAAAGACTAAGGGAAATATGGGCTCATTGCTAAATGAGACAGAGGACTTAACTACACAGGATGTGGAAAAGATGAAAGTACTAAATGCTGCCTTTGCCTCAGTCTTTACTAGCAAGAATACCTTTGGGAATACCAGGTCCCAGAGACCCAGGAGGAAATGTTGGAGCAAGGAATATGTATCCTTGGTGGAAGAGGATCAGGCCAAGGAACACTTGAGCAAACTAGACCTCCGTAAATCCATGGGCCCTGATGGGATGCTCCCATGAGTTCTGAGGGAGCCTGCAGATTAATTGCAAGGCCACTCTTGATAATCTTTGACTGATCACGGTGACTTGGGAGAAGTATATGAAGACTGAAGGAAAGCAAATGTCATCCCCATCTTCAAGAAGGGCAAGAAGGAAGTTTTAGGGAACTATAAGCCAGTCAGCCTCACTTCGATCCCTGGGAAGGTGATGGAGCAGCTAATCCTGGAAACCATTTCCAGACACATTAAGGACACGAAAATTATCAGGAGTGGTCAGCATGACTTCACCAAGGGGAAGTCATTCTTGACCAACTTGATAATCTTCTGTGGTAAAATGTCTGGCCTGGAAGATGAAGGGACAGCAGTGGATATTTTCTACCTAGACTTCAGTAAGGCTTTTGACAGTGTGTCCCATAAGCTCCCCATAAAGAAGCTGTTGATGTATTGGCTGGATGAGCAGACAGTGAGGTAGACTGAAAACTGGCTTAACTGCCAGTTCCAGAAGGTGTTGATGAGTGGCTCAGAGTTGGAGGCTGGTAGTTAGTGGTATATCCCATGGATCAATATCGGGTACAGTCCTGTTTAACATCTTCATTAATGATCTGGACGTCGGGGCAGACTGTACCCTCAGCAAGTTTGCAGATGACATGAAACTGGGAGGAGTGGCTGATGGGCCATGCTGCCATCCAGAGGGATCTCAACAAGCTTGAGAAATGGGCTGGCAGGAACCTCACGAAGTTCAACAAGGTGAAGTGCAAAGTCCTGCATCTGGGGAGGAACAACCCCATGCACCCATATATGCTGGGGGATGACCAACTGGAAAGCAGCTTGGCAGAAAAGGGCCTGGTAGTACTGCGGAACACTGGCTTGAATATGAGCCACTAATGGGCCCTCGCCTCAACAAAAGCTAATGGTTCCCTGGGCTGCATTAGGCAAAGTATTGTTAGCAGGTCAAGGGAGGGGATCCTTCCCCTCTACTCAATACTGGTGAGGCCACACCTGGAGTGCTGTGTCCAGTTCTGGGCACACCACTACAAGAGAGACATGAACATACTGGAGAGAGTCTAGCAAAGGGCTACAAGGTTGATTAAGGGACTGGAGCACATCATGTATGAGAAAAGGCTGAGAGAGCTGGAAGTCTTTACCCTAGAGGAAAGAAGGCTCTGTGGGGATCTTATCAATGTCTTTAAGTACCTGAAGGGAAGGTGCAAAGAGGACAGAGCGAGGCTCTTTTCAGTGGTGCCCACTGTCAGGACAAGAGGCAATGGGCACAAATTGAAACACAGGAGGTTCCTCTGAACATCAGGAAATACTTTTGTCTTGTGGACGTGACTGAGCATTTGCACAGGTTGCACAGAGAGGTTGTGGAGTCTCCATCCTTGGAGATATTCAAAAGCTGTCTAGACATAGACCTGGGTAACTGGCTCTAGGTGGCCCTGCTTGACCAGGGGTGGGTTGGACAAGATGACCGCCAGAGGTGCCTACTAATCTCAACCATCCTGTAATGTAATTGTATATCATTATTTAAACTATAACTTCTTTACTTAGTAATTGGTATATAGAAAGCATTTTTCCTCAGAATAGTATTCTCTAGAATAATGTATTTGCTAAAAGGAGAGACAAATCTGATGGGCAAATAAACATGTGAGTTGCATTTAAGGGTTTATACTATTCCATCTCTCTTCTCTCACAGATCTACCTTTAATACCTTGACTACTCTGTAGGGTTATAAGATATCAATACTTCTCTTCTGCACTATGCATGAATAACCCCACTGATCTCACTAGGATATAAAGTGAAGCCAGAATTGATCCAAGACATCTTTCATTGTTTGAAATCTTATAATATTAGATATACCATCAGTTCAGATTCATCAGTAGTGTCCTGAGGCATACGAAAAATAAGTCTACTCTCTTTCCCTCTTTTCTGTTCCTCAGGATTAAATTTAACAATAATGCTGTTATCATGGATATCACTGTTTTGGAGATTATTAAAATATTCCCTTAATGTTTTTTATTCCTTAATTCTGATATATACCCTCCACCTTAGCTGACATTTTCCACCTCCTGGGTTGACATTGTCATTCAGTTCCCTGTAGTATATTTGTTGTTGCCCATAAGCATATCTCTTCCAAAGATACATATACTTTAGAATATTCATGAGGAGAAAACGCATACATAATAAAAATAGAATATCTTCACAGTTCTTACCAATTTACATGCTACAGTGGTTTCAGATGGAAACAAAGACAATCTTGTTTAACATGTTTTTAAATGGCCTTCCAGTGTCTGTTTAAAAAAAATGCAATGCTTTTTAAGTATAGTACAAATAGTACATTAGGATATATAAAAACTAATGCTGTTTTAATGGTTAATTTGTTAATAACTAGGCTACTTTAGGAAAATATATATAAGCTATAATAAAAAAGTTACTGTTAAGAAAAAAAAATTACCTAAAATTGCTTCTTAATTACTTCTTTGACTTTAATAATGCAGACAGCAAGAGGATTAGTGGTGAATTTTCCTTTAAAAAAACCAAAACTGAACAGACAAAACCCAAAGCTTTTGTATCATAAAAGCTGTTCTGAATTCAGTAAATGAAAGATATGTGTTGTTTTAACATATTAGACTTCCTATGCCATTCCTTGGTGGAATAGAGAGATTGTTCTGGATACTACTTAATTCTTTAAACAATATTTAGTACAGATTTTTATTTTAATCCAGAATCAGCCAAGCAACAAAAAAACCCATAAAAAATATTTATGTTAAAAGAAAACCAAAAACCAAGTCTAAGCAAAATCTTATGAGACATACTTCCATCCTGAGACCATAGGTTACTGCAGAGAGACTACTCATGGAAGTACAAATACAGGCTTTGTCACACCAAGCTGAGTAGCAGTAGGACCAAAGAATGTTCTTCGTTTAGTCCACATTTTAATGAATGGGAACCTGAACAGCAGACATAGGTCAGGATTTTTTTTCTTCCTTTAATGCAATTCCCTGTTCCTATTCATACTCAGTCATCTACAAGAGATGTTAAGTCAACGTGCCAGAAAGTAAGGGCACTTCGGTTTCAGTGACAGTTCTCTACTTTCTATCTTCCCCTGTTGTAAGGACTATTTATTACATTAAAATTGGAAGATAACGTGCATATTGGCTCATACAAGAATGCTGTGGTGTATGAAATTCAATTAGTCTTTTGTTCGTGTTAGCTCAACACTTGTGTGTCTTCTGGAGTGAAAGCTGCAACAGTCTAATGGAGCCAAAACTTTCTTGTTGTAGCTCTCTCAATATCAGCTAAAGACCTTGGCTTGAGGAGGGAGTTTGGTCATCGGCACGTTGACTCAGTGCATCTATATAAGACGCTGTGCTGCTCATATAATGTGTCGTAAAAAAGAAACTGCCTTTCTCAGCTGAAAACCTAGAAGATTTTGTCAGTTACAGGACCATCTACCTTCTCCAGATTTATCCTCCCTTTAGAATAAGCTACAATAATGGGCAAAAGATGCAAGTCTAATGATGAAAAAATACCTTTGCTGTATGATTGGTTTGTGGAAATTGATAAATTTGCAGATGATATCACTTGGTTGTGATGATTGTAGGACACTGGGAAAATAATATTTATAACACTGTGATAGACATTACTTCACCGGAGGTGTGTAAAAGAAACCTTAAAAATACTATTAATTTTAATTTGTCTCTTACCATTTTAAAACGTTGGTAGAAATAAACAAAAATCTTGAACAGCAAGGAACTACTGTAATCTTTCTCAGTAGAAACAGTAACAATGATTTTTATCTTTCCTTTGGATAATGAATCCAGTTAATATAAACTAATATAATCTGAAAATGCACTGCAGACTGGGGTTTTTCATTTCTGTTTGTTGCTTCTTCTCAGCAAGCAAAAGAATTTCTGAGTCCTCATTTTGTATTACTTGTTATGCTTCCATTTTAGTTTGCTCTCCCCTTATCTTTCCCAGTCTCACAAAATCTTCTTTTTGGAATGTGCCTTCTTCCTTCCCACTTGTCTCCTCTCTTAAATAACACACAATAGCACAGGACTAGTAAACTGACAATATAACTGCATGAGAAAATTAAATGTGTGACATGGCTCATTAAAACTTGGTGCAAATTCTTGCATCACTGAAGAGAATTGCTTTAAATGTTACATTAAGGATAAATTCAAATAAGTGAATCTCTTTGGTGAGTAAAATCTGGCTCAAAGCCATGACAGTTAGTCTGGCAACTAAGAGCATACTGCACGGGACATGAGCTAGTGAAGGTCTGAAAATGTTTTAGAACAAGTGCAACTAATTTTAAACAACTGCATCACTTAATAGTTCCATTCATGATGCTTAAAATAAATATCTCCATTGTGGGAATTCTGTATCAATTATTCTCTGCTGATTTCAGATCAAATCTGCCCACTGTTGTGATTATGTTTAGAGAGCTATCGTTATTATTCTACAAAGTATCCAGTGAAGGTGCTAATACAATATGGGCTGTAGGAAACTTAGAGTGAAATAGTGAATCCTTCCACAGGTGTATTTTGGCATCACATGGTTAATATGATTACTTAGAAAAGAGCTAATGGGTTACAATTTGCCCTGAAATTTGTCCTCAGAATTAGGAGAAATTTTGGATTTATTTGAATAAAATCTAAAAGATAGAGCAATTCAGGAGCATACTGAGGTCTCATATTTACTGTCATACTTGGATTAAATTGAAATGTTTACAAATATATTACAGAAGAAAGTAGAAAAAAATTTCCTAGATTATACAAATAAAAATGATTATTATAAAGTAGAAGAGTAAAAATGTGTTTAATTAGGTAATATTGAATAGTCTGGCATTTGGTAAAGACTGCAAAACACTATAAACTCTATTGGAAAGTATCCTATACATTATAGCATATTATATTAAGATAAAAAAACAACTAGAACTGAATTAATGCCTACAGTAAGAGTTCCAACTAAAGGCTGGTTTGTTAATACTGTCATGTTCTGGTCTCTAGTTATCTGAATACCAATCACTGAAAATTCATAGAGGGACTTCTGAATCTGAAATTCAAATAGAAATAGGTGTGAAAAATCTTAAAGTCTTTGTCTGGCATTGTCATAAATAATTTCAAATTCCAGAAGTAGTTTGTATGATAAAGTAGGATTGACTAACCTAATCTGCTCTCTGAATTTCACAGTAGCATCTTCTGTCTTTTTTGATGAAGATAGGATTAACACTTTGTATGCTACTAGAAAAAAGTCCACAACCTTAATATTCAATTAGGAGATTTCAGACTTGGGTGGAATTTGGGGTGGGGGGGGAGGAAAACCCAAGTTCCTGTAATTTGCAGGTTTGGTTTGAATCATTGGAAGTTAATTAACATAGAATTCCCATGTTGTAATTTTCAAGTCATTTTTAAAGCAGAATTACTATGTTGTTTATCTAAAATCTTCTGAAAGATCTCTTACTAAGATCTTTTACAGGTCTAAAAAGATATTGAGCTGAATTTGATTGTGGCATCTTTTCTTTAACACGTTTTATTTATGGTTCCATTTACCTTGAAGAACAAGGTATTATAATTAACTCTGGTTTTATTGTAATTGAAGAAAAAAATCCATCTTTTAAAACCTGTTTTTCTCTATGTCTTGGATAGGTAACTCCATTTCTTTTTTAAACATTCACATAACACTCCATTTTGTTACCCTCTTTAAATATTCATTATCTTCTGCTTAGCATTTTTCATTCATATGGAATCCTTCTCAATTTAAAAGTTTGTTCAACCAGTTTAGATAAATGACCAAATATGCAAAATTGTCTTTCACAGTAATTACAACTACTGTATGATGAAACAGGGATATATAAAATAAAACCATCATATACTCTGATTGTCTATACAGTGAGAAAAATTACATACAAAGTTCATATACCACTGACAGCTGAGAAGGGAGGTATTTCTGTGGAAGAACAGCAAGAAATTCACTGAAACAAGAGTTTGCAAAATATCAGTGACAGATATGAAAACAAAACCACATCTTCACAGTTGAACATTTTGTGCAATAAAATTTCTAAATGAAACAGATGTCTCTCCTTTTCTCAGCTTGGCCAACATGAATCACAGATGCCCATTAACCAAAATAACTGTAGGAAATACTTTATACTAAAAGTAGCAGAGAAGTATTTCGCAGGACTTTCTTCAAACTAGAGTGAAATGACAAAAGTTTGCAGTGTTAATTGACACACTGCTCACGCATTTCAGAGATGAATAAAGATTCAGTGTTCAAGGCTGACAAGCACATAGCGCCGTCTGTAGTCATCTTGACTCCTCTAATAATATCTGTATTGAGTTAAGAGCTAACAAAATTAGGTATTCTCTTTCCTTGCATATATATAATACACATGATAACTCTTTTAATTATGTCTAGAAGCCTTGTTCATTTTGTCTGTAGTTTTGTATTTCCTGATCACCCAAGAAGATTTTCTGAAATGTCATTCTGAATTTGAAGTTTTTCTACAATAACTGTGGACTATTATGTATATATATAAAATTTAAATTGGTTACCAATCCAAAGTCAAATGATAAATATTTTTAGAAAATGCAAACTGTTATAGCTTAAAGTGTTCTTCCAATCTATGCAGATTGGTATTCCTTATAAATATGTTACTCTGAGGTGTAACTATCAGCACCTTGAAAGCCTTTATGTGGATGTCTCAAAATCTGATATTCACCTCCCTTTCTAGTCTTTTGGCTAATATACATGTGAAAAAACTAAAAGTTTGTATTTGGGGGAGGTAAGAGATTAATGATTTTGTGAGTGGTGTAAGAGGAAAATTTTTCACTTCCAAATACGTGGAAGAATTTTTGACATACATATAGCTACAGGAGAAGCAATGGAAAACCATCAACCTTGATAGTACTTTATGTATTAGACAGATAAGTATGTTAAAAGTTGTTTACATCCTGAACTGGATCTAAATATAATTTAGTCAAAAGCTTCATATATTGTAGTGTAGGGATTTTCTTTGTTTTCTGATTTACAGAATCACAGAATCATTAAGGTTGGAAAAGACCTCTAAGATCATCAAGTCCAACTGTCAACCCAACACCATCATGCCCACTAAACCATGTCCTGAAGTGCCACGACTACATGTTTTTTGAATACCTCCCAATGATGGTGACTCCACCACCTCTCTGGGCAGCCTGTTCCAATGCTTGACCACTCTCTCAGTAAAGAAATTTTTCTTCATATCCATTCTAAACCTCCCCTGGCACAACTTGAGGCCATTTCCTCTTGCCCTATCACTAGTTACTTGGGAGGAGAGACCAACATCCACCTCGCCACAACCCCATTTCAGGTAGTTGTAGACAGTGATAAGGTCTCCCCTCAGACTCCTCCTCTCCAGACTAAACAAACCCAGTTCCCTCAGCGACTCCTCATAGGACGTGTGCTCTAGACCCTTCACCAGCTTTGTTGCCCTTCTCTGGACACGCTCCAGCACTTCAATGTCCTTCTTGTAGTGAGGCGCCCAAAACTGAACACAAGATTCGAGGTGCCACCTCACCAGTGCTGAGTATAGAGGCACGATCACTTCCCTACTCCTGCTGGCCACACTATTTCTGATACAGGCCAGGATGCTGTTGGCTTTCTTGCCCACCTGGGCACACTGCCGGCTCATGTTCAGCCGGCTGTCAACCAGCACCCCCAGGTCCTTTTCCACTAGGCAGCTTTCCAGCCACTCTTCCCCAAGCCTGTAGCTTTGCATGGGGTTGTTTTGACCCAAGTGCAGGACCTGGCACTTGGCCTTGTTAAACCTCATACAGTTGACCTCAGTCCATCAATCCAGCCTGTCCAGATCCCTCTGCAGAGCCCTCCTACCTTCAAGCAGATCAACACTCCCACCTACTTGGTGTCATCTGCAAACTTATTGAGGGAGCACTCGATCCCCTCATCCAGGTCATCGATAAAGATATTAAACAGGATCAGCCCCAAATCTGAGCGCTGAGGAACACCACTTGTGACTGGCCACCAACTGGATTTAAGTTCACCACAACTTTCTGGGCTCGGCCGTCCAGCCAGTTTCTTACCCAGCAAAGAGTTCTGTTCACTACACCGTGTTTGTGCTCCTAGCACAAGGCAACATTCCCAGGTACTTGAAACATTGGTTATTGGCATTACTAAATTATTGTACAAATTTCTGGCATGATTTTGTTAAATATCACTCTCTCAAATGATTTTCATGCATGATTTATTAGTTAAATTTGGCTAGATACTATTCCTGGGAAAAGTTTGCATGGTATTATGCTATTCTGGAGATAGAGAATTTATTAGAAAGGATTTTGCCAGACTGCTAACTAATTTCTGAGTTAAAGAACAGGCACTGTAGCTTCAATGTACTGTTGTCAACTTTGGTAGGAATTTATAATACCAGATCTGACTTCGGAAAGCACATGGGAAAATTGCAGTGTGCCTATTTAAATATTTTTTTACTCCCCCAATCTTTCTTGCTCTTTATTTTGTATTTCTGGTACACCTGTCTGAGGAAGAGCAGCTTCCTATTACTGCTCTTCATCACTCTGTTGTGAAAATATTCTATCTAGTGATCATAGACCACCAGTAAACTCTTAGGACCAAAATGTTTTTGAAGGTGGTATCCTAGGAAGATGTGGAGAAGAAAACACTTAAATGGATTTTTAGGACTAGTTATACTAAACGACATCATTATAAAATGGGCCACAGCCTGCAAGATACTGTCTAGTCATCTAAAAAAAATGTTACTTAGAAGGCTGAAAGGTCACAACTTTAATGGGCCATCAAGAGAAGAGCATGAGTGTTTAAAGTTCACAGTAAAAATTCATTCTCCAAAAGGGGAGTGAGAATGACTTGAAACCTTCAGTTTGTAGTCCACAAGAGAAATGGAAGGAAAAGAAATAGTAAGATTTATTTGCAAAAGATTTCTCCTAACATCTACTTTCCTACTCTTCATCTTTGGTGGAGCTTGCTATTTCTTTATTTATTACGGAATGAAATAAAAAAACGAGTAAAAAAAAGTGTATTTTGTAAAGTAAACATTGTCGTGATTCAGCCCCAGCCGGCAACTAAGCCCCACGCAGCTGCTCACTCACTCCCCCACAGTGGGACTGGGGAGAGAATCGGAAGAGTAGAAGTGAGGAAACTCGTGGGTTGAGATAAAGGCAGTTTAACAGGTAAAGCAAAAGCCGCGCACGCAAGCAAAGCAAAGCAAGGAATCCATTCACCACTCCCCATGGGCAGGCAGGGGTTCAGCCATCTCCAGGGAAGCAGGGCTCCAGCACGTGTAATGGTGTCTTGGGAAGACAGACGCCATAACCCCGAATGTCCCTCCACCCCTTCCTTCTTCTTTGTCCCAGCTTTATATATTGAGCATGATGCTATATGGTATGGAATACCCCTCTGGCCAGCCTGGGTCAGCTGTCCTGGCTGTGTCCCCTCCCAGCTCCCCGGGCACCCCCAGCCTGCTTGCTGGCAGCCCAGCATGAGAAGCTGGACTGTCCTTGATGGCTTAGCAACAACTTCAAACATCAGCACCTTATCAACATTTTCTCATCCCAAATCCAAAACAGCCTAACACTGGCTTCTGTGAAGAAAATTAACTCTATCCTGGCTGAAACCAGGACAACATACGTAATGTAAGCAGTTTAGTTTGTCATTATTTGATAAATATTTACAGTGTTTCTCAGGTTTATTTCTGAACTGAAAGAAAATAGGAAAACCTTTATGCAGAAAATCAAAGTTTAGAACAATGATAGTTTTCTAAATTACTATCATAAATGCTTTGATCCAAGATTCCACGTATGCTCTTTCTGTTCCACAGATTGCAAGTGTGTGGGAAACATTCAGTATTTTAAAATGTTTCATGTCAGAGAAGTTTATTGTTTGACTTCAGTTTCTGACAAAAAAGATAAATATTTCCATGACTGCATGCCAAGGGAGATATTTATACTGAGCTACATGTATAACGGTTTTCATGACCTGAAATGTGAGCTTAAATTAACAAAACCCTTTCACATGATTAAATATGATCTTACTGCAATTCTAATTGATGTTGTTAATGTGTGTTCAAATAATTTTTAGAGAGGGAAAAAATATGCTAGTTCTGTCTTAAACTTTTTGGAACATTCTAATAGTTTTTGAGTGTGATTTTTAAAAAGTCTTTATATTTGCACTTCATTTTGTTGATCAGCCCTTCTACTTGGTTTGATCCTCCTGCTGAACCCCAAAATAAAAAAGCATACATTTCATGGTGAAAATAAATCTGAATGCCAAATTCTTTTGGTTAATTATGAAATCAGCAAGATTGGAAGGAACTTCCCAGCAAGGTCATGAGAGAAATTGTGGTACACGCATCCAAAAGATGAAATGATCCAACAACATTACTGTACTGAACAAGGCAAGATAATGGATTTTTTTTTGTTGTTATGGATATACTAAAGTCAGTCAGTACTACAGGTCATTAATAGATGAAGCTAAGCTTTATATTACTTACATAATGGGTATTAAATCAATACTGAATGCTTAATAAATCTGTTTCTTTCCTTTAAGCTATTTACATTAGTTGATGAAGTGAAAATTATAATGACTTAAAATGAAATGTTCTCCTATTTAGGAGAAATATAAATAATATGAAATGGAATAAAAAAAAATACTATGACATGGAACCAGTTGTTCTATTTTCCTTAACTGTCGTGTATTCTGCCATGTTCTTTATCTGCTTAGTGAATTTACAACCAGCACAGCAGGCTGTGAATTTTTAATAGGATCTCTTCAAGGAAGGAAAAGGTCAGTATTAACATAAAATCTTCTTTAAGAATTGTGGTACAGAGGTTTCTTAGCAGAGAACAGGTGTTGCTGCAAAACTAAAATCTGCCACAACAGTCAAGTTAAGATTCTAGGAGTTAAGTTAGGAAACAAATGCCTCAGTATGACACCATAACTACCAGTCAATGGCAACTGAAAATTACTTTATTTTATTGGTATTAAACAAGTTTGTTGTACTCAGAATGATTTAATATATAACAATTAAAAAAAAAAAACAACAAAACCCAATACCTTTTCATTACTTCTAAATAAAATGCTCTTATTTTTATCCCTTTACAGCTTCATTCGGACCAGGACAAGGGAGACGGATCCCTCAAATACATTTTGTCAGGAGATGGGGCTGGTACTCTTTTTATAATTGATGAGAAAACAGGTGACATTCATGCTACTCGGAGAATTGACAGGGAAGAGAAAGCCTTTTACACCCTGCGTGCCCAAGCTATTAATAGAAGAACTCTGAGACCAGTGGAACCTGAGTCTGAGTTTGTCATCAAAATCCATGACATCAATGACAATGAACCAACTTTTCCAGAAGAAATTTACACTGCTAGTGTTCCTGAAATGTCAGTAGTGGGTGAGTTCTTTTTACTGAGGCACAAATGCCTGCTCTATGTTACTTGACAAATAATTTCCCCATCCCCTGAAAAGTCAGTCATGTTCAGAATTCTACCTTATAGGTTAAGTATTTTTCATTTTGGTGGGTTTGTTCAAATATTGGAATTGCATCCAGAAACAGATGTTTGTGATTTGAGATCTATTTCTACTTAGAATATTAAAATTTACAGTGTTTTGGAACATACATATAAATAGAAAGTAGTTAATGATGAATCACCCTCCTCCTTAAGAACTGTTAGAATAAGATCACTAAATTCGTCCGTTGAAAGCTCAATTAATTTTTCCTTTAATTTTCACTGGAGGTCCCCAGTGGTGATAAGCACTGAATGGAGAGCTGTCTCCACTTTCACTCTTTCTGTGGCTGAGGAGAGTTACATGTTTACTCCTGTGCTGTTGATGCACTACCTGAAGGTAGACACCCTCTTTATGCCCTTTGCTTTCAGTTTTTTAGTGTATGGACAAATCCTCTTGTGCTTCCAGTTCCTCCCTTAACTCACTCATGAATGGCAGCTTCAAGAATCTTAAACAGCTGTTTTAGTTCAGAACTACTTTTTGTTGAAAGGAAACCTTTCTTGTGTTTGCAATGTATTTTCAGTTCCTATCTCAACTACAAAGTTATGGCGTGGATCATGCCAGCTGGTCAGATTCATAAACAATAGCGTTTTGGAATATGAGCTATTATTAATTAGTGTATACCATTCTTTTTTTCGGAAGAATTTTGAAAAGCTTAAAAATATATAGTGTCTCTTTTTAAAAATTAATATTCACTTATCCATTGTATAACTGTATATATAATACTAATTTCTAAATATTCAGAAAACACACAATAACTTCAATACCTCTTCTGGCTATTGTTGCTATTTTAGTTACTACCACTGCCTAAACTAGATCAAACAGTGTTTTGAGATGTTTTATACATAGAGTTATTAAAGTTTAATACTTACTTTCCTGGACTTTGGAAAATGTTAAAACAGCAAGAAAATATGATTATTGAAAGAGAATGGCCTCAACAAAGCTGTGCAGCAATGTGTGTAAGCATAAGATTAATAATTTTCTATTCTTAATAAGGTATTTCAATCTGCTTTTAGTTTGTGATTGAATCAGTTTTGAAGTCCCAACATTCAGCAGGCATTTTTTAATATAAAGGAAAATAAAAAAAGAAAGAGGAAGAAATCTGTTAGGTGATTGCATAGAGCGGTACTGGAATCCCATCAAACTAGTCCATGTAAAGAGGAGAACTGAAAAGTCTTCCTTCTTTACTGTTCCAAAATAGAACAAAATGTAATACTGTTTTATTAATTTACTGATCAGTTCTCTGGAATCACGCATTTCAGTAACTGTATATAGCTTTAGGTAGACCGTCTTGAAAGAGCATTGCTGCATTTTCTAGAGAGACATAGGGCAAGATTACAGTAGGGTTGAAAAAAGATGTCTTAGAGCTTCCACTTTACATCTCATGTTCTTTCTTTAAATTCCAGGAGGCATTGCTTAAAATATTCTTGGAAAGATTTTATGAAAATGATTCAGTGTTTTCATTAAATACTATGCTATTATATAACATTTAGTTATAATCTATTGGTTCCTAATTTTGTCAATCTCAATTACATAACGATCATCTTTTTCTTAAGTGTTCTCAAACATCCAAGACATTATTTCAATGATTCTAAAATATGCAGGATAAAAAGTTCCAGTGTATCTGTACATCCACATAGATGTGCAAATTTTGAAAATGCAAATTTTGCTGCACTGCAACAGATAAAAAAAGAGATAAACTGACAAAAATATATTAAAAAGAATACACTGATGGGTAAAAAAGCAAAAAAACTTGGATGTATTTACAGTATTAACCCTGTATCTTGCAGAAATAGTTGTGCTGAAAATTTTACTGACTTTATTCTGTCAATACACTGACCATAATTTTGAGAATTGTAACGATATTAAAATCTATCATGTTTCTGGTTTTTATAAATGTGGTCATTCAGCTGCTAGACTGCTGACTACCTGAGAGGTAGAATTTGCTTTTAGCTTTATGGCTGATCCCTAGAGACAGCTGTTCATCTGTGGTCCATGAGTGGATGACGTGATTTTATAAGGTATTCCTCAAAGTTCATTCATTTCTTCATAACACTAATTTAATTTTCCAACTTAAATCTACTCTGTAATCTCAAAATTAGAAGTTGAATGGAGAAGGGGAGAAATGTTCTAAAAGAACAAGCTGCATAAAACTTTTGAGGCAAATAGAATTAATCATAAATTTTAAGTTCAGTATGTTAAAAAGTATTCATATACGTATATAATAATTAAATATAATAGCACGTAATTAATTACAAATTATTTTTAAATCTTTTTTTCAGATGTCGTACAATTCAAGCATTTTTAGTACAGAAACTTACATGATAAGTTTATGAAAAAAAAAATTTTTTTCTATGATAGCAGCACCTCCCCATCAAAAGGAAAATAGGAATAGATTCCTGCATTGCTCTATTTTTTTCTCTCCAGATTTTCTCTTTTTTGAGTTATAGTATTGCGAGTAGCCCATTACTTGTCCGGTACTGAGGGCCATGGGCTAAGAAAGTTTCAGGCTTGTTGATGTAAGGAATGCAGAGAGAAATTGCAATCTTGGATGTAATTGAACTGTTGCATTGAATGTGTCTCCTTCCGTGGTACTCACGTCTGTGAGCATATAGAAACATACAACCTTTCTGTAAGTGACTGAAAACATTAAGCAGAGTTTAGGATACAACTATTGTCTCAGGCATAGGCAACAGAAAGAGAAATTACAAAGCCAGATTACTGTTGCTGTTACCTGAACAAGCAGATAGGAGATATATTGTGCTGTAAAAAGTACTATGCTCTCAGGATTGTAAAGTTTTCACTATCTAGTCCAGCATAGTCAACATAGTACAGCATTGCACTATATTGGGAGTCTGAGGGAGGTAGATAGGTTATTGGAACTGCACCCTGCCTTCCCTGGGACAGGCCTGTCAGGCAGACAGGGCTCATGACTTGGAGGATTCCCTATGCTCGCTCCACCTGGTGGCACACGGTGACTTAAGGGATAGGGCAGAATGGTGACAAGTTCCTGCTTGACACAGCAGGTGCGTCTCCTCCATGATTTTCCCATCTTCCCAGGTGCCCTGGCATAATAGGATCTGGAAGTAGAACTTGACATGGAAGTGGAACGATGACAAGGACGATGGTCCATCTAGGTTGGAGGTGTTGCCAAGGTTAAGCTGGCCTCTGTCTTGTGTCAAAACTGCTTCCATAAAGAAAAAAAGACGGGTCGTTGTTATAGGCAACTCTTTTCTGAGGGGAACAGAAGGTCCAATATGCCAACCTGACTCACTTAGGGAGGTCTGCTGCCTCCCTGGGGCCTGGGTTAAAGGTGTGATGGGAAAACTTCCTACCGTGGTACAGCCCTCAGATTATTACCCATTATTGATTTTTCAGGTAGGCAGAGATGAAGTTGCAACAAAAAGTCTGAGGGCAATCAAGAGAGATTTCAGGGCCTTGGGACAACTGGTTAAGGGATCAGGAGCACAGGTAGTGTTCTCCTCTATCCATCCAGTTGCAGGGAATGACGAGGGAAGAAACAGGAAGACCCAATGTATATATGTATACATGTAGGAAGACCCAATGTATACCGAATACCTGGCTCTGTGACTGGTATCACTGGCAGAATTTTGCGTTTTTTGATCATGGGTTTATCTACAAGACATCAGCCCTGCTGGCAACAGGGTACACCTGTCTCAAAGGAGGAAAAGGATGTTTGCACAGGAGCTAGCAGGGCTCATTGAAAGAGCTTTAAACTAGATTTGAAGGGGGAAAGGGATAAAACCAGGCTTGCTAGTGATAAGCCTGGGGGTGTCATGCCAGTGTTTGAGGGACAGCATGCTAGCAAGGTCCTTGAGCCTGCTCCACAATGTGCTGAGTCCACTGGAGCACATTTGAAGTGTCTTTAAACTAATGAACGCAGCATGCAGAATAAGCAAGAGGAGCTAGAGGCTTTGGCCCAGTCCCAGAGCTATAATATCATTGGCATCAGCAAAACCTGGTGGAATGAGTCCTGTGACTGGTGTGCCATGATGGATGGTTGTAAGCTCTTCAGGAGGGATAGGCAGGGCAGGCAAGGTGGCGGGGAGGCACAGTATGTAAGGGAGGGGTTGGATTGTATGGTGTTTATGGTGCAGTTGGCAACAACTCAGTTGAGAGCCTCTGGGTAAGGATGAAGGGGAAAACAAATAAAGCAGATGTTGCTGTGTGAGTCTACTATTGACCACTCAGCCAGGATGATGACACCAATAAATTATTCTACAAGGAATTAAGGGTTCTCTCTAGATCAGCTGCCCTTGTCCTTATGGGTGATTTTAACTTCCCAGATGTCGACTGGGAATATCATACAGTGGACACAAACAGGTCCGGGAAATTTCTGAAGCACATTGAAGATAACTTGTTGGTGCAGGTATAACTAGGAAAGGTGCCTTTCTAGTTTTGTTGTTTGTAAGCAGAGAGGGACACATGAGTGAAGTTGTGATTGGTGGCTGTCTTGGTCATAGTGACCACAAAGTAGTTGAGTTTCAGATAGTTGAAGGTAGGTAAGAGAAAAACTGCCCACAAAGCTTCGGGTATGGGGAGAGCAGACTTCGGGCTGCTGGGAGCTGGTCAGTAAGGTCCCCTGGGAATCTGCTTTTGAAGGTATTGGGGTCCATGAATGCTGGTCACTTTTTAAGAGCCATCTCTTAAGAACATAGGACCACGCAGTTCCAAAGTGTCAGAAGTCAAGCAAGTGGGCAGAAGGCTGGCTTGGATGAGCAGGGATCTTCTAAAACTTAGGCAGAAAAGGGAAGTGTATGGACATTGGAAGCAAGGACAGGCAACATGGGAAGACTACAGAGACGCTGTAGGAGAAAATTCATGCAGTCAAAGCTCAGTTAGAGTTCAAGCTGGCCACCACTGTGAAAGACAAGAAAAAGGCCTTTCTAAATATGTTAACAGCAAAAGGAGGATCAGAGATAACATTGATCCATTACATGATGAGGACAGTCACCTCACATACAGAGATGCAGAAAAATGCATTTAATGCCGCCTTCACCTCTGTTTTCAACACCGATGATGGGCCCTGGGATCCCCAGAGCCCTGTGTTGCAAGACCATTACTGGGGGGATGACAAACTCCCAGCCAACTCTAAATTTGTTCAAGACTTGCTCATCCAGCTGGGTGCATACAAATCTATGGGGCCCAATGGGATTCATCCCCAGGTTTTGAGAGAGCTGGCCGATGTCATTGCAGGACCTCTCTCCATTATTTTTCAGTGGTCTTGGGAGTCTGGAGAGGTCCCAGTCAACTGGAAGCTAGCAAATGTTGTCCCAGTTTTCAAGTAGGGGAAGGACCAGATTACCAGACTGTGGTAATTACAGGCCTGTCAGTCTCACTTCAGTGCCTAGTAAAGTTATGGAGAAGGTTATTCTGGGAGTTACTGAAAAACACTTGAGAGACAATGCAGTCACTGGTCATAGACAGCACAGGTTCACCAGGGGAAAGTCCTGCTTAACCAACTTAATTTCCTTTTATGACAAGGTCACTTATCTAGCTGACCAAGGGAAGCTGGTAGTTGTGGGGTTTTGCAATTTTAGCAAAGCTTTTAACACTGTCTCTCACAGTATCCTTCTGGACAAAATGTCCAGCACACAGCTAGACAAGTGCATAATACCTTGGGTGAGCAATGTGCTGATGGGTTGGGCTCAAAGGGTTATAGTAAATGGGGTTACATCAGGCTGGTGGCCAGTCACCAGTGGCATTCCCCAGGGCTTGATGTTAGGGCCAGTGCCCTTTAAGGTTTCTATAAATGATCTGGATGCAGGAGTTGAATGTACATTAACTAAATTTGCCAGCAATACTAAACTAGGAGGAGCTGTGGTCTCCCTCAAGGGTAGAGAGGCCTTACAGTGAGATCTGTGTAGACTAGAGAGCTGAGCAATGACCAATCGTGAAATTTAACAAGAGCGTGTGCCAGATTCTCCACCTGAGATGGGGTAATCCTCGTTATACGTACAAATTAGGGGATGAAAGGCTGGAGGGAAGCCCCATAGAAAGAGATCTGGGGGTTTGGGTTGGTGCAAGTTGAATATGAGTCAACAGCGTGCCCTGGAAGCCGAAAAGGCTGACCGTGTCCTGGGGAGCATCAAGCACAGCATAGCTAGCCAGTGAAGGGAGGTGGTTGTCCCACTCTACACTGCAATGGTGTTGCCTTACCTCAAGTACTGTGTGCAGTTTTGTGCGCCTCAACGTAAGAAGGACCTCAAGCTATTGGAGTGTGTCCAGAGGAGGGCAATCAAGATGGTGAAAGGTCTCAAGGGTGAGACTTATGGGGAGCAACTGAGGTCACTTGATTTGTTCAGCTTGGAGAAGAGAAGGCTGGGGGGTGACCTCATGGCAGTCTACAGTTTCCTCAAGGGGGGCAGCAGAGCGGTACGTGCTGATTTCCTCTCTCTGGTGACCCGCAGTAGGACACAAGGAAATGGAATGAAGCTACATAAGGGGAAGTTCAGATTGGACATTAGGAAAAGGTTCTTCATGGAGCGGGTGGTCAGTCACTGGAACAGGCTCCCCAGGGAAGTTATCATGGCACCAAGCCTGTCAGAGTTCAAGGAATGCCTGGACGACTCTCTTAGTCATACTGTTTAGTTTTAGGTAGGCCTGTGGGGAGCAGGGAGTTGGACTTGATGATAATTATGGGTCCTTTCCAACTTGAGATATTCTATGATTCTATGATAAGATTATTCACTAAAAATGTATCTATATGTTTTTAGAATGTCTTACGCTCCTGCTACTGTCTGTGCATCCAGGTTTGATAGTTAACTATCAATCACTTTATCAGGTGGGAAGGTGGGAGCACTAGACAGTCCCATACATGTACACAAACACTGTTTTTTAATATTACAATTTATTTAAAACAACTATATAGAGAACAATTTTTGTATATGTAAATATGATTGGTGACTGGTAATAGCAAAATGGGGCGAATAGCAAATGAAAAGGCATGGCTCTTTCACTACCAAAGGTGAAAGAGGACCTGCTGCATATAGATGGTAATATTGATCAGATGTCATGCCATTTACTGGGGGAGACAACATGGCACAATTCTTTTTGTTCATTAGTTCTAATTCTTGTAGAGGTTGTCATCATCTATTATATCTTCTACTTATCTTCTCTGTATTTTCACCATACAAGTGATGTTTTACAGATGTTAGATATTTGTTCTTTTTTTCTTTGTTGTACTTTAAATGCAAGTCAGTCTGTAATATGACCAGTAACTTGCAACTTGTATTTATGCCTTTGGAGCCTCTGGTATGTTATTCTGGGACTGTGTTCTCAAGACTTCTGCTATCTGGTGCCTGCACTCTCAATCCCAGTACTGACTAACACTGGTTCAAATGAATGGGCTTAAACTTATATCTGTTTTAAGAAATGTCAAAAAAATAATCAAATATTCTTCAGTTTTGCAACTAGCTGTCTGTTTTTACACACCTGTACTGTAACCAGAGTGAGGAGATGTTCATATTAACTCTATATGCACTCATCTGAATACTAGAAAGAAGACAGACAATAGTAGCATATCATACTACGTAAGTTTACTCATATGCTTCATTGCTTTTAGAGCTATGCTGTATAATGTAAATAGCAGCTAGAGTTCAGAGCTATTGGGTTTCTCTTCATACATTTTAGGTTTTCAGCAAGATTGTATATATCATTCATTTCATCAGTATACCACCATATCTCTGTTGCTTAATAACTGAGTAAATTGGTAAACTTTCAATCACCAGTATTTCTTTACTAATTCACAAATGAAGGCTGTTATTGCTTAATGTCCTGCTTTCTTCACTGAAAGCATCAAAAGAACTGCACAAGCATCAAAATTGCAAGAAGCATCAGCTTGAAATAATTGAAATCTGTGCATCCCTTGGAGTGTGGAGTCTACTCCATCTTAAAACGCCCTGTACTATAAGGTACTACAAAGCGGGGCCAGATGGTAAGATAAACACGTGATAGTCTACTCCCTCTGCCCCTATCTTTAAGGTATCAAATGATGATGTGGCCATAAAACAACCTCTTTCAGACCAGAAACAGCAGTTTTGATTTCCTATCCAGATGGATACCTGAGAATGTGGCTATTTCTATTATCAAATACAGTGTCTTGACAAAGGCCCATAAATTCTTTGTTGTCTTGTTCATCTTTCTTCTGCTGCTCATTAATCATAGTAAAGGCAGAGATAAACGGGCCAACTTCAGGATCTTACAGTTGGGTCAATATCTTAGAAGACATCTTGTTCTCCTGAAGTCTTTGTACTGATTACCGGGTTTTTCTCTTTTTTCACTTCTTTTTCTTTCCTTACTTTCAAGGTTCATGACTCAGAATATTCTTACGGTTTTGACTACAATCTTCTGTTCTGTCCATCATATGGATGGACATATCTATCTCTTCACCTATCTATCTCTTGTCACATTTGAAGGTTTCTTTTCAGAACTACAGGGGAGTCTATTTTCCTCTCTACAGCTTTTCCTGTGTATTTTGCCTATTGGTATCTTTTAGACAAGCTTTCAGAACTTTCTGCTATTTAGAACTTTTTTTTTTTTAATCATCACATCCTTTCTTTTGATTGTTGATGTTTCTCTGTTCATCTGCTCTAGCCTATATATTTTCTAATCATTCCTTATTGTTATTCCATCCTGGATCTTCAGTGCTACTTCCACTATCTGTCGTGGTCCCTAGCTGGTCTTTTCTGCTTCTGAATTAGGGATATCAATGTATGCTTCATAAGATGTAACCTCCCTCTGGTTTTACATGTGAACTACAGGCTGGCTGTCCTACAGTCAGCCTGTCATCTCTACTTGTGGTTATCTTTTTGTTTTTCCCTTCAGACAGCATTTAGAGCTACTATTGCTTGGCTTTCTCCCTAGGCTTTTTGTACACTCCCTCATTAGTGCTGTTCCACCAATTCCCAATGTTTAGTCCTCTCTGCCATAGCATTTATCTTATAACACTTCCTTCTTGTTTCCTATTAACAAAGATTTTTTTAAAATCTTTTTTTTATAGTTCTAACTTTATAGTTACAAACTCCAATTTCACTCTGCACACAAATACTGCCATAAGGAGAGGGGACAAAAGAGGGAAAAAACCCCCAAAAACACAAAATTAAAAAAATCCCAAGACTAAACATTTTTTTCTTTAAAAGGGACCAGTTTCCAGGTTATTGTTGTCCAAGACCTTTCTGACATGGACTTCTCAGAATATGCAGCCTTTTCCACTTCTGCTCTGTTATCCTGCTGCATTCAATAGTTTATTTCAGGGGAGAACTTGTGTCATTATTTCCTCTCTTGTCCACTAAAAAGAGCAGAAAATTTCTATTAATTCAACTCGTTATTTGTATGGATAATTTACTATGGAGGGTGCTTGCTCTTGTTAAATATCACATAACTCTATTGGGAGTAAGGAAAAGGAAATAAAAGTTTCAAATTCAACTCTACAATGGATATTCTGTGGGTTCTTTTTCCTAGTTAATTATCTTCAGTGATTCTTACCTAATACTAATATCTAATGCATCTATCTAATACTAATCTAATGCATCATAAATGCATTGTGAGGTCAAAGTCATTAATCCTTGTATGGTGTTTGAAGATGTTTGCAAGGAACACATTAAAAAGGGCCAAATACATTAATTACTATTATAGTACCAGACCCTAGGGAGATTCAAACATTATAATTAAAATTATGTTAAAATGTGCCTTCTGAGAACTACAATAATCTGAAAAACGACTGTTTATTTCTGGGCCTAGTTCTCCACCATATAATTCTAGTTTATTGTATAATAAAATTTGCAAGTACACAAGGAGAAAATTACGGAATTCATAGGTCTTATTAACAACATAACTGGTGCCATATTCTCCAGCATATTATCACTGTCCCCTATATGCACTCCTGTAGAGTTCAGATTGGGCTTTAGATCCTGAAGGCCAAAGACTTTACCAACTTCATCGGAAGCAATCTGTGCCTATGTAAAAGACAGAGCGAGGCCCAGAGCAGGTAGTGCTGACCAAGTCACACCCACACTGTAGTTTTTAAACCCCAGCACGGCTGATTGTCTTCAGTACCTTCAGATTTCTGGTCCCGGTTTCAGACAAGAGCAAACAATAGGTTTGTACTATTGAGCATCAGTGGTCTCCAGTGAGTTCAGTGAACCGAAGCAAAACAAAACAAGCTGATGGTTTGACAACTGATGTGCACAACATAACTGATATACTGATACACTCCTCCTGTTCGCTTCTTTGCATGGTTTTCAGAGGATCCCTGGGCAGAAGTCTAGAGAACATGTCTCTCTCCCTCTTAGGAGCAAGAGCCAAGATTAAAGTGGTGACTTCTGCAGCCTGAATGGCCGGCAGAAGAGTGGTGCTGCACTTTTCCTGCCAGATGCCTGACCAGTGGCTGGCCAGCAAAAGCCAAAGAGCTGAGGCAGCGTTCAAAAGCATAGTTCATCCTTACTGCTTTCGGGTAATGGGGTGTACCTTAGCCTGAGCACAACCCACAGAGTAAATTGCACTCTGTGATAGTGATGAAATTAAGGAGCCCAAGTCTCTTCCCATGGACATTAAAGGGAGCGGGAACAAATGTACAGTTTTCCGAAATGTCTGATAGATTTTATTGGGTATATATGCAGCCATGCTCATTGCAGCAAGAGAGGACAGATGATATGATTTGTTCTGTTTCATGTGCATGTGTATTAAAATAGCATTACTTAATAATTATATGTGCATTAAGACACTCATAACAGGCAGTGGTAACAATTAGACACATTATTATATTGCAAATGGAATTTTTCTTAATTTATTCTAAAGCTATTAAATATGTTTTTCAGTTTTCTACCAAATTATCCTTCCAGTCAGTTCTGCATGTTTTTTAAACTAAAATGAAATAAAAATCTCATACAATTCACCTCTTAGTAAATACTGACAGTTTGAACATATGAAGGAAATGTGAAAATTAGTAACAAGAAATAACTCAGTTACATGTAATAGAGACAAAATATCACCTTTCATGCCTTTGCAATGTAGACTTTTCTGATTAATACATTCTGCTGTTGTGATAGACGCCTTGACAATGACTGTTCTCTGTTTTTGCAGATATAAAATGGAGGATTTGTAAACTTTACTTGGATAATGCCATGTTGATTGGTGTACTTAGTGGTTTGATTTTTTTTCTATTGCCTTTTTTTTTTTTTTACTCACAGCACTTAAGTTACTGAACATGATTTGTTCTTATCTTTCTTATACACAACACGTCTTTGCTATTTCAGAGCATGTATTCTTTAGGAACAAGTATACTTTCTAGCACTGCAGTTTGCTACATACTAGGATAGTCCAAAAAGTGCATTTCAGAATCAAGGCAACACTCCTCAGATCTTGAATATATTCAACAAAAAAGCCTCTGTATCTTTTAACAGAATAGTTATATAGACATATATCTACAAATGGAGTTCAGTGTGGCTGGAGATGTAAGACATTTGTGAATCAGAAACAGATGAAGGGTTTAGGACAACTCTACCACCCCTATATATTCTTATATTTTAAAGATGTTCAGATTTTGAGTTTCAGCCCTAGTTTAGATGATCACTAAAGCAATCATTAGTACCGGGGAAAGTATTCTTTTTTATCTTTTTCAGTGTTATTTATTTTGTGTTTGAGACTTTGTTCTGTTAAATCAGTGATCCATTCCATTTTGATATCAGTAATAATACAACCAGGAATTTGCCTATTATGCCTTCTTTATGAGATGCAAGTACTTTTAGGGACTCACTGAAACAAGTGTTTCTGTTTTAAAGCAGTTGAAAACTGAACATTTGTGAGAACACATCTCTGACTCAACAGTTAGGCACGTGCTCATTCCATTGATATTGACACAATTGTTTACATGATTGAACAAGTGCCTTGTCAAAAGCAGATTTGTCATCATCTTGTGAAATCCCAAACAAACGGAGGAAGATTAGCATTTGCTTCTATTTGCCTTTCTATGTATGTTAGAGTAAATATGTAGTGTAGTCAAACAATGAGATGGAATAAACAGTTGTGCCAAGTGGCTTGGATTTACAGGTGCTTTATTTCACAATATTTGGCAGTATTTGGTGGAGGGAAAGAATTGGGATAAAAGGAGAAAGAGGTTTGAAAGTGTTCTGATCCTCAGAATAGCCTGTGGCTAACCAGTCACGTGCATATGATGATTTATTTTCTTTTCCTTGTTTTTTTCACTTCTTTCCTATATACTTAAAATCACATATGAACTTTATGGAGGTACAATAGGGGAGAGCCTTACTGATACTTCCATCTCTGATGGAAGAGATTAACAGAATGTAGAAGCTATTTTGATTCAGCAAGAAATGGCAGAGGCAATGGTAAGCATCTCATGTTTTGAAGGACTGGTACAGTCCACATTTAGAGACGGTCTTTTAAGATTAGAAAATTTTCCGGGGTCTAAATAACCACCAGATTTCAAAGTCCATATGGCAATATTTCTTCTTGTAGCATCTATCTGTATTAACACTTAGAAGGTAACGAGAACTGATGACTAGTTTTTCCCAAGTTCCAGTGACCTATTTAATCATCTTTTTCTGTCATGTTCCTGCATGTGCAGTTTCATATCATGTTGGCATCATTGGACAAAAAACAATAAATCTGTTCTAGGCAATGGAAAGCAGATATTTATTGTAATAAAAACAAGTCTTCTGAAAAGAGAAAGTGAGTACATAAGTATAAAATTGTTGTAGCTGGGTAAGGATAAGAATTCAGCTCAACAATAGCTGTTGTTTACCTTTGTTATTTAGATCTTACTCACGCATGTGGTATTAGGGAAGTTTAGATTCAATTTATGTAGAATGAGATCCTGAAATAGGGAAGAATGTACCTGAAATTGACTATAGGATAATAAATATATTTGAAAAGTCCAATCGACATTAGCTGAAATTTTCTTTGGAGTTTTCTCAAATGGAAATTGTTATTCTTGGACCTCTATGTAGTACCATGTGAAACTAAATGGACTTTGGATGTTTCAGGTACTTCTGTGGTGCAAGTTACTGCTACCGATGCCGATGACCCTTCATATGGAAACAGTGCCAGAGTAATTTACAGCATACTTCAGGGACAACCATATTTCTCTGTGGAACCAGAAACAGGTCAGGAAAATTGTCATTATTTCCATATACCATAAACTGTAGACTTTTTCTTTCATTTTAAAAATCTTAGATCACCTAAACATTAAATTTTAAAAACTAATTTAAATAATATTTATTGCTTTTCCCCCTCATAATTTATAATTCTTATAATAAATATAAAACCTTGGAGTTATTACAGCTGACACTATGAAGCATAAGTAACTTCACAGTGGTACTATTGATAGCTTAAGGATCTAAGTAACAACATTTCTGGTAAAGACAAGAATAGATGTTTGTGTCCTAGAAAATGTTGTTCTTTTTTTCTTGATGGTTCTACTTGGACTAATAAAAGGTGTTCTTTCTACTCAAAAACCATATACATAAATATCTTGAATCATTTTTAGCATGAAATGTAAACTGGAAAGGGAGATGTGATGTAGAACAAAGGTTCTGTACTGAAGACTATTTATAAAGCTTATGAACAGAAATAAGTATTTTAAAACATGAAATTAGTATTTTAGAAATATATTTCACAAACTAATAAAAAAAAGATGCAACAGATTGCTGCACATCAAAAATAAAGAGATCATTAACAATTTTTGTTTTTTCTTTATTTATTTAAGGCATCATCAGGACTGCTTTGCCAAACATGAACAGAGAGAACAGGGAGCAGTACCAAGTAGTTATCCAGGCAAAGGACATGGGAGGCCAGATGGGTGGATTATCAGGGACCACCACCGTGAACATCACTTTAACTGATGTCAATGACAATCCACCTCGATTCCCCCAGAGTAAGCGGCATTTAATAGTTGCCTTGCATTGTAAGAGCTTCAAACTAAAGAGTTAAGCAATCACCATCTGGTTTAATTTAGAGTAAATCTAGATTATGGGGCACACATGAACAAAAGGCTTATGTACTGATTTATTCACTATCATTAAGGCAGTATATTAAATGTTACAACATTTGTTTGTTAGGAAAACAGTTACATGGTCAAATATAACGGCATCAAACCTGAAATAGTTTCCAGTACTATGGGAGGGGTGGTAGGTGGACTCATAAGAGCATTAAAGCAATGTTTTTCTTTTTCCTTACCTATTGCTTAAATCTTACATATTCCCCCACTGGAAAATAAAACATGTAGTAATTCTAGATATGCAGAGATGTTTGATTTGTAGTATCTGCTTAAATATTTAATCATGAAGAATGTGGAAAAGAAATTACTTGAAGGGAATCAAGCAGATTTGTACATTTCCAGTTACAGTGCTACAAAACCTAATAGAAATTTCCCAAAGTAACGTAAATGTAATTTAACTTTTTTTTTTCACAGTTTAAGTTTACCAAAGCCTTTTATAATGCTTTTTAACTTCTGATAGTACAGCTTTCAAGAATTTGTATCCTCAAACTAAAATACAGAACCATTCTTGCTCTCTATGTAATATGGAAATTTTAAACTATGTAGCATCAAACTTGTTAAAGGTTAAGCATTTTACATACATTTGAGGCCTTTTGTGTATATTGGAGCTGTAATATTTGCAAGATGGTTCGGACATAGTTAATAGCTAAGGGATTTAGTGTATCCTCTCCACCCATTCTTTCTTCTGTATAATGCTACTAAATTCAGTAGTTACTGATGATCAGCCTTCAGGCTCAAACTAACAGAATCAGCTTCAAATGATTCTGATTTTGATGTTTCTTTATGACACAAATGTACATAATTTTGTTCAATTTAATGTTGTAATTAATATGTATGTGTTTAGCTCAGATGTTTATCAGCATGTGATTTCATATGCACACTCAAAATAGAAAAATCATGAACAACCGAGTTCTTACAGTTTGTGCATTTCCACAGAGGCTCTATTCTGGACAAAATTTATTGTTAATTTGTCATTTTATGTTCTTTGGTTTTCCACAACTTTTTGATTTATTATTTTTCTTGTTTCCATTTGTATATAGAGGATTATGGTAGTTCCAGTGCTGCATAGGTGAGGAACGCTTTATTAGTCCTCTCTGGACCTATTGAGGACAACTATTCGAAGAGGTGTCATGTTTAAAGCTTTACAGAAAAGCTAATTTCAACAGTTAAATTTAAGGCAACATATAAGCATTAAACATGTATATTTATGCTTTTATTTTTCTTGTTTCTTAAAGAGTGTGTTAAATTAATACACACACTTCAAATGATGGAATCAACTTTCTAGACCAACCTTCTACGCATTTTTTCACCTACACAGCACTGGAACTGGCCTTTGCTTTAAAGAAACTTCTAGTCTTACTCTCATGGCGGGGAGAGGGGTGGTGGCTGTTGTTTTGTTTTGTCTTTCTCTCTACTTTCTCTCTGCCAATAACTAGATACTGCTAGATATGAATATATTTTTTCACTGTAAATGAAAGCTAAAACATTTAGAAAGCTGATTCATTTTACTAGATATATGACAGTAAAAATAGATACTGACTTTTAAAAAAGTCTTTATGTTTAATTTCAAAATACAAACAGACATTACAATGATTCCCTATTTTAATAGAGTTCAATAAGACTACTGGAATTGATATTGATTAAGTTAAATTATTCTTATTCTGTTCCATTAATAAAAACCAGATATGTATTAGGTTCATGAGACAATCATATTCATATCAGATTTATAAATTACCAGGAAAAATATTAAAAGGTCCATTATGTTTTCACAGTACTCAGTAGTGTATTACAACTATATGTTTCAATAAAATGTTTCATAACAGATTGAACTTCTCCCACAAGACACTCATGTTAGAATTGTGGAAAATTCTACATATTGTATTTTACCTTATGTTCTCAAAAAAACTCAGAAGAGCCATTAATTTCTCTGTTGTTTAGATTACAGAGCAAGGACTCTTCAGTGTTTTTCCCCTCTTAAAGTTCTCCTGAAAACCATACAGGTAGCAGTGGCTGTTCTTCTGAGGAAATATGATAAAATTTAGAATGTTATCAAGGTTCTGCACAGAAAGGCTGTCAGAGACCTCAGATATTGGATCTCTGTTTCAGCTGTAGTATTCCAAGTGTTCTCAGAAGTAAAGAGATGGTGTTGAACAATGATAAATGGAAAAAGTGGTTTATGGACTTAGGAGCCTGAGTCTGACTGAAACTCAGTGCATCTGAGTTATGGCAGCCCATGTCTCCTGTGAGACTATAGCCTGTATTACTCTATAAAAATATTTACCTTTACATTATGTGCCTATTCAAGAGTAAATGGGAAGAAGGGTAAACATGAATAAGATGGCTTTTTCATTTTTTATGACTGACTGAAGTATTACCAGCCACAAGTGTGTAGACTTTAATCTTCCAGCTGATTCCCTTAGTATATAGAAAAGCTTTTCCTTTCCTTGATCCTCCCATTTTCATTCCTGACAGACAAATGAAAGAACGTCACTCACTGGAGTAAATGCAAACACTAAATTACTCTCCTTGAGGAAGAAGAGAAGTGAGAGAAAAAGGATTGACATCAGAGCTTTGCAAGAATAGTTCTAGTTTGGTGCAGTTTGTTCTGATACAGTGTCTGAAGGTGCACTGCATCCCATACCTAGTCAATGCATTAAGTGTCTTCAGTGACAAAAATAATAAAATGAAGAGTCTCATATTATGCTGGAGATTTCTATAAATGGATAGGTTATACATAAAATTCTCTTTCAGATTATAGATTTCTGGTTATTTTCACATTGTTTTCACTACCTTATTAGCAATTCAAGATATGAGCTCTTACCACTTTGTAGACTAAATGAGTTGGCTGTTGCAGCGGGAGTCACAGTAGCGTCTACAAGGCATAGCTCGGGGATGTAGTTTTAAGCACTCCAAAAAGAAATATGGGGAATAGTTGACACGCCATAAAACTAATTATAACACAGAAATATTAATTGGGAAAAAAAAAGTGGTCTTTCACCATAATCTCACGTAGTACTGAATAAATACTAAATGGGAGCAGAGGCTATTTTATCTTCTGTTTTTTTAACCATTAGGCAATTACAGAGAGAATATACACTAACACAGCAAAGTACACAGATTTAGGTATTTGAGAAAGGTAATGAAAATGTCAGAGCAACTGCAAAATAAATTACTTGACTGAAACACCGGAATGTAACTGAACAAAAATAAATTCATATAAATAGAATGTGCAGTGTATATGGCCATAAAGTATTAATTCTGCTGCTGTACATGAGTTTCATATCAAAAGCTACCTAAGCAAAATTATAAGAAGAAATTAAATTTCAATATTTTTCATTCAACATTTAATTACAAACTATATGTGAATGCTGCAGAGGGATCTGGTCAGGCTGGATCGATGGGCTGAGGTCAACTGTATGAGGTTTAACAAGGCCAAGTGCCAGGTCCTGCACTTGGGTCACAACAACCCCCTGCAACGCTACAGGCTTGGGGAGGAGTGGCTGGAGAGCTGCCCAGCGGAAAGGGACCTGGGGGTGCTGGTTGACAGCCGGCTGAACATGAGCCGGCAGTGTGCCCAGGTGGCCAAGAAGGCCAACAGCATCCTGGCCTGTATCAGGAATAGTGTGGCCAGCAGGAGTAGGGAAGTGATTGTGCCCCTGTACTCGGCACTGGTGAGGCCACACCTCGAATCCTGTGTTCAGTTTTGGGCGCCTCACTACAAGAAGGACATTGAGGTGCTGGAGCGTGTCCAGAGAAGAGCAGCAAAGCTGGTGAAGGGTCTAAAGCACAAGTCCTGTGAGAAGTGGGTGAAGGAACTGGGCTTGTTTAGTCCAGAGAAGAGTCTGAGGGGAGACCTTATTGCTCTCTACAACTACCTGAAAGGAGGTTGTGGTGAGGTGGGTGTTCGTCTCTTCTTCCAAGTAACTAGCAATAGGACGAGAGGAGATGGCCTCAAGTTTTGCCAGGGGTGGCGTAGACTGGATATTAAGAAAAATTTCTTCACCAAGAGAGTGGTCAAGCATTGGAACAGGCTGCCCAGAGAGGTGGTGGAGTCACCATCCCTGGAGCTATTTAAGAGACATGTAGATGCGGTGCTGAGGGACATGGTTTAGTGGGCATGGTGGTGTTGCATTGATGGTTGGACTTGATCTTAAAGTTCTTTTCCAACCTTAATGATTCTGTGTTTCTGTGATTCTGTGTTTATTTTTTTGGATTTTTGCCCCCTTTTTTTTTTTTCTTTTTAGATTTGGTAAACTATAAAATAACGGAACAGAAAAAAACAGTTCTGTAGAATGAAAGTCTCAAACATCCCAATGAATAATAGGGTTTTTTTCAGTGAGTGTTGCCAACAACAAAAACAGTTCTTTTATCAATGTAGCTGGCTCTAAGATAGTCTATTAAGAGGCACTGATAAACCTCACATGGCTCACCTGTGCTTTCCTGAAGATATGATAAGATCATGTTGCCAGTGGCCTTTCCGTACTGCCTCGCCACTGCTCTCTTCCCATGATACTTCCTGAACGTACAAAACTAATAACTCTCTTTATGGACTTTTCTGTACTACTTATTTGTAATGAGGTATGTATGTGCTGCCTTTTGGGTGGCCTGTTCAACTTTTTCCTGGTGTGGTTGATGGCCTTTACCACTTCCACTTTCGTGTTACTGTTGACTGAACTATCTTTCTACTTCACTTTACTTACCTTAGGAAGTTTCTAAGTAAAACGGCAAATTGTGGAACACTTAAGTAAGGCCAGAGAAGAAAATATTTTTCAATAGAGCTTTGATGACTTAACTTTCATCTTTGGAATGACAGCTGTATCTGCATTAATTTAAAAATCTTTTTCTGAGAATTCTTCACAGTACATTATATGTCCCACGTGTTTTCCTACCGCATGTTCTGACAGATGGGACCAGGGATCTCAACCGTTTTTTACAGTTTTCACAGTAAGGCTAGGACATAGAAAACCTAAATGTATGGTAAGATATTTATTTCAATTTATTGCAGCATGTCTGAATGATGACAGCTTTATTCCTATGTTTTTTATCAGCTATAAGACACCACAATAAAAGGATACAACTGAGTTAGGAAAACTAGCACAAAACCAAAATTGCCATGTCCAATATCCTAAATATGAATTAACTGCTTTAACAAGTATAGGCACACCTCCTGCTTGTGGATTTTCAAAAAGCTATCCCTGCATTAAGATGTCATTCAAATTTATTTAATATTGTAACTTACTATCTAAATTTTGAAAGCTGGAATGTCAATCTGCTGCTTAGAATTGGCCAGTGAAGTCAGGAGATTCTCTTCTTTGTATTGCTTCCATGATAAAATAGATGTAAAATATATCCCAAAAGATTTGCCTTAGATTTTAAGGGCAAAAAAGCAGAGTGAAGCCTGCAAAGAACAGAAAGCAGTCTTTCGGGTGATGTTTCAGGAATGCTATAGACAAGAAAAGTATGGACATAATTGATTCTTCTTTGGGATAGGAGAATGGAGGTCCTTTTCTGTCCTATTTTTCTATGATTTTGTTTTTCTACAATTTTTTTTTTAATCTTTTACCTAAAGTTTTCCCCTGCGTAGTTCTCTGCCTCATATTTCTCCCATTCTCCCAGTATTAAATGGCAAGTTCTCTAGAATAAAAGGTACACACGAATATGTAATTAGCTATTGTGTAACACAGTGTTACTTAATGCATGTGTAATGGCTCGTGGGGCTCCTGAGTGGCTCTTTGTCTCTTTGACAGGTACCATCCACCTCCGCATTCCCGAGTCCTCCCCAGTCGGGACACCCATTGGCAGCGTCAAAGCCACAGATGCAGACACTGGAAAAAATGCAGAAGTAGAGTACAGAATTATAGATGGCGATGGAACAGATATGTTTGATATCGTGACACAGAAGGACACACAGGAAGGCATCATAACTGTGCGAAAGGTGTTTATTAACAACATTCACTACATGATTTTGGTGTCAATGTTATGCCACAAATGTTCATTGGAAAAAAGTGCTTAGATCATGTGATGACATGCTCTAACTGCCTAACACGTGCAAGCATCCCCCATCAGTGACTGAATGGTACCATTTCCTTTCAAGATGAACTGGAAATAATAGGTGGTAACAGTATCTGAGATGCAGCATAGGTTTAAAGCATTATTTCCAGTGAAGTATGTAAAAAATGGACCATCCCCAATGTGTTAGTACTAATTATCTCTGTGATTTCAAATACAGACTTCTTTAGTATTCATGTAACCTATTTTCTTCAGCAAGCAATATGCAGTTCATTCACTACTGAGAGACATTTATCTAGGAGGTTCTCATCAACTTAGGTGACCAATGTATGCCAGAACACAAATGCACTTGCGGAAGCTGAGTCACAAGCTACACTGTTTTGTTGCTGTTTCCAACACATCAGCTGGTTAACATGGGAGCAGTGAATAATGATGGTGTCCCTGATTCAGACCTTGCTTTAGTTCTGCCCTTAGTCTTGTATGTCAGAGCACTTTCAGAAGTGTAGATCTCACACTTAGAAATACCATTCTCCTGCTCCTCAACAATTTCCCTGCCAGAAGGCCCTCAGTCCTTTTCTTTGGGATTTTGAGATGTGTTTCTAAAGAGTTCAGGCAGTATTTCTAACATAAAGCACTGTTTATATTAGCTTTAAAAACACATCCTCTTAAGCACAGAATAACAAATTAAACACTGCTATAAAATTTATCTCCACATCTCTTGTTAATGGTAACCAAGGAAAAGATAAGTTCTGCAAAGATCGAAATATGTTCCTTTCTAATCTCTATGTTCTTCTATGTTTATAGTTTGCATTGTAGTTTACCTGGGAAGGCATGAAAATACAAAGTTTGGGACCTGATATTTTTCCTTCTCCTAGAAGTTTGTGAAGGCTTCTCTTGAGTTATCCTTTCTTGCTTGCTTCAGATTTTTCACACAGACTATTATATTAAATCAATACATTTTTGAGAAAACAGTCTAATAACTGGATCAAGCATAAAAAATTCATAAGATATAACACAGCAGCTCCAAAAATGTCACCAATAAATGCTAATGAACAAAGATCTTCTCATTTTGTCATTAGCAATCTGATACATTTTACAATTTTCAGGATGATTTCTCATACTGATAAATAAGTGGCTTATTTGGATAGTGCAAACAGCATTAACTAGCAAGGAAGAAGACATGCTTAGTTTTTTCATTTATGAAAATATTCTTTATTTTTTATTATTTAGCCACATTGGTTGTCATTCTGTTTTCAATGGTGAACAACTACAAATAGCTGGTGTTCCTTTACTGAGCCCTTAAGTTACTAAGTCTGAATTTAATACCTGCTGCAAAAGAACTTTTTCTATACAAGTTTTTCTATACAAGTTCTCACAGACAATATAATTGCTTTGCCACACTTTCACATATTTGGGCAACAGTTTTGTTCATTACTGTTGATATGTTGGAATACCTGTATAATCCACACATTTTATATTCGTGTTTTGCAGCATAGCCTGAAGAGACGTCCAAACTGGATGTGAATGTACTAGTAACAAGTTAACTACATCTTCATGGAGCACCTTCTGGCAAATTAAGCCAGTTAATTAGGATAAAGAAGGACTAATAGGGCTTCTTTGTTTCTAGGCTTGAAGCCAGCATCCCTTAACAGCAGCATGCTGCACTTCATAGACACACCAGTAGTCTCAGATCTAGCTTAAATAGCAGTGCTGTGTTGCATTTCTCAATTATATTAATAAGTATTCTCCCTTCTGCGCTAACTACTTTTTTAAAACAAGTTTTGGGCAGTGGGGAAACTCATTCTTTCACTGGACCGTATCTTTCTGCTCTTAAACAGAATATTTAAATCTCTAGGCTGTCACTCTGTCATCTGCCATGAGCACTAACTTGTATTTAAAAGCAGTTAGGCAGAAAAAACAAGTATTCTACCACCCATTTTGATGAATGAAACCCACCAGTTTGATATCTCCCTGAGATTTTGAGGGAATTAATGAAGTCTTCTTTGTGTCAGAAAAGTAGATTCTGAGCTTGCTCATTTCCTCAGTATCATTAATTAGCTAACACTTTTCATTTATGACAGTTAGAAAAATTTGAAGGAATAGAGGTTCCTTTCTATCCAAAATGGTTTCTAATTATAACCCTGAACCTTTCCTCCTTCCATTTTAATAAGGAACTACTGACAAAAATGTCAAATTTATTTTGAAAAAAAAAAAACAAAAAAACCCTCTGATGTTGTATTCATTAAATGAAATGAAAAGGAACAGGATTAAGCGCTTACCGTTTCTCTGGATATAGAGAACTTTGACACACACTGTCCTTAAAAGAAACCTAAAACATCCCTGATATTTAAGACCAGCTACATCTGTTTGACAATAAGGATATACTCAGGCCATTTTGAGTAACCAAGATGTTATAGTATTTCCTGAGAAATATTAGTATTAAGTACCTTGTTCTGAAATGTCAGTATTTAAAGTCTGTATTTCAAGTATTTTAAATGATTATATGATTGACTGTTTCAAATCCATACTCTTGTGAAACAGCTGCAAAATTCAGTAAAAAATTGGTAAATTTGCACTGGAAATCTTTTTGTCATTGATAATTCAGATAATATTTAGGAAGAGAAACTTCCTCTAAAAACAATGAAAATTTCTTACTAGAGAAAGTGATCCCTATGCTGTGGAAAAATTGTACTGTATTGGGGTTCCCCCAACACAGGGCAAGGTCTGATAAGGCTTGAGTCCACTTCAGTTTCCTTTATGTATATAGGTCAACATCTGTCAATATGTAATGTAATTTAATAACCTTATCATCATCTTCATTTTTAGCCACTCGACTATGAGACAAGACGACTTTATACCTTAAAAGTAGAAGCTGAGAATACCCATGTGGATCCACGGTTTTATTATCTTGGGCCTTTCAAAGACACAACTATTGTGAAAATCTCTGTAGAAGATGTAGATGAACCTCCTGTCTTCAGCAGATCTTCTTACCTTTTTGAGGTGCATGAAGATATTGAATTGGGGACAATAATAGGAACGGTAATGGCACGGGATCCTGATTCAGCCTCAAGTCCAATAAGGTAATACTACAGTCTCTGTAAACACATCCTTTACTAAAAAAATTAAGAGAAATAGTAATATAACTTGAATTTTCACATAGATGTTGTGCACAGGAAGGATTTTTTTCTGTCATTTCTTAGTGTCCCAGAGATAGACAGAATTGAGAATGATGCTATCCATAACCATCTAAACAACCGCCATTGACTTGCACACAAGAGTCACATGAAATGTTTTCTAGTACTTCAAATCTCAGAAAAGTTGTAAAATTGCACACTGATTTCAAATAGGCTCTTCAGGACTACCTCTTGCTTGACACTGGGAAAAAGTGCCAAAACTGTCTATGGCCCAGGAAGGGTATAGAGTTTTCTAATGCTTCCTATGGTTCGTCCTAGTGCTGACCTCATCTGCTCTGGTTGTTGCCTACTGCTTTGTAGGCTTGCCAGAGTGATTGCTATACAGGATAAAATTATCTTTGTGTGTGCTCAAATATGCCAATAAATCAGACATTGAAAGATTAGTATCTTTTAAAATCTTTTCTGTGTATACTACTAGATGCTACATGCTTCATAGAATCTAGCTGAATGTAGGAAACTATTTTGTTTTTCTGTCATGCATAAGCTTTAAGAAACAGGTAGAAACACCCCATCAAAAGAACCTTATTTGCTGACTTTGAAGTTAATTGCCACATACTTCTTAAAGAGGCCCAAGTGGTAAAACTGGATTAGGAAATTAAACCGAATCTAATTTTCTCCTATGGTTATCTGTGTGTATGGAAAAGATAGGAGACAACACCAAGCCTCTAAAATTGAAGAATATATACATAACTTAGCATTGCATCTTTATCTACTCTAATTGCATGAGACAATTGACAATTTTAGTGGTTATATTCTTAATCATGACTGGAAAAAGAACAAACTTGAAGCTTTCGCTCATTTTGTTTCTAACACAACTTGATGAATTGAAGAACTGTGGCAGGCATTTCCCTCATCACTATTATTTACAGAATAACAACCTAAAGATTATTTTATATAAAGAAAATAAAAGGGTAAAAGTGTGTGCTTATCTCATGGCTATTATCAAATGATATAGAATTTTTAATGAAACAATGTGGAATAGATCTTTTTAGCTAGAGAAGCGATAATTGCCTATTGAAAAACTGTTAGCTAGAGTACTGTTAAAATAAGGTCTTTTCCTCATTAAAACTCCTTCCATATACGGAGTATCATATAAGCTGTATAGTCTTAAATATAATTTCTCTGAAAAATAGCAGGGTTTTGTTTAATTCTAACAGTTATTATAGTCGCCTAGTATTAAAAAAAATAATTTGAGCAAGTATTTCCTGCACTTTCAGCAGTCTTTTTTGGCTGTTGCAATACCCTTTTGTTTTGTTTTTGTATTCATTTTGCTGTCACCTTGTTTGTTGGGGTTTTGTTTGTTTGTTTTACATATTTATGTATTGTGTGTGGTGGAGTGAGCAAACCAATTGAAATGTTATAGACATTATTTTCATATTACAGCATTTTTTCTTTTTGCTCAATTTTGTTAAGTACAGTAAGTAAAAACAGATACACTTGATGAACTGTTTAGATCACTCATAATAGTGATCTTATTTTTATAGATTTTTTTTTAACCTGATCTCTAGTAAATTAATATATCCTAAATGTAGAAGCAGAGCTTATAACAATACTTTTGAAAAGCTCGTAAGTTACCTGTCAGTCACAGTCTGAAAGAATAGTACGTCAATGACAATTCTCCTTTCAGGATTAAAACAATTCTTTAATTGTTAAATTGAAATTCTGACTTATTTTTCATGATTCCCATATATGTCTATAAAAGCTCAGATGACCAAGTGTTACACGATTATATCCTGTTTATGAAATTCTTGACATTTTTGTTCCTCATTCTATGGAACTAACCTTGAGAATTTTCATAAGCATTTATATAACTTAATGTATGTCCTCTCAAAACTAACCTTTTGTAATGTAACATGTAAAACCTAAAAGCTATGTTGACTTGTTGTGAAACACATGCTTTCTTCCATTTCCTATCATTTTGACAATACTTTTTCTTTCTTTATCATATTTAGGTTTTCTCTGGATCGTCACACTGACCTTGACAGGCTATTTAACATTCATTCTGGAAACGGGTCCATCTATACTTCTAAGCCGCTTGACCGTGAGATATCACAATGGCACAACCTTAGCATTATAGCAGCTGAGATCAGTAAGCCAATTTGGTCTCCTTTTCCTTTCAGTTTTCCTTAGCCTGCAAAGTTACAGCTGTGACTTCATGAGGAAAAAACTTCCCCTCCTTCCCACCCCACCCCTTTCTATATTAGATGTTCTGGGAAAGTGAACTGGAGGTCGCTAACAGCAGCTGTCTCTTTATTGTTTTTTTCCTCACCTACTTCCACCACTGACCTGTAAAGTCCGACTTACTTCTGAAATGTTACCCAATTAAATAAAAACACTGGAGTAATTCTGTTTTCTTCCTTTTCTCTGAGGACAATGACATGATTTTGCTGTTAAAGTAGCAGAGATCAGGATGGTAATCTATGTTTTTGCCTCTATCGTTTCCTTCACTTCCTTAGAGATAATTTCATTCTTCTTTCCTATGGTATGTACACCTACAGCTCTTGGAATCAATACACTTACAAGCCAAGTCAAATTTGATCCCTAAGCTGTAGCATTTCTTTGACTATTTAAATCAGCTCTCTGTAGTAATTTTCACATTAAAACTACAAAGACAAAAGAAGACGTCCTCGTAAACCTGTTACATTATTGAGACTAACTCTAATAGCCCCACAGGAAATTTTCTAAGGAACAAAGTTCTGATGTTTGAAAACAGCTAGTGAGGAAAACTTGCTTTCAAATACACTGTATTTTTAGGGTTAATTCTACATCAGACAAAAAAAAAAAAGAAAAAATTGCTGATCAGCAGTGAAGCATGGCTGGCAAGAACTACACTGCAGAGTCCTAAACGGAACATCATGCCCAGCCAATTAACCATTCTTAGCCTGCCTGTTCCCATTTCTGTAGTCCAGAGCAATAGGCTGGTTGTATTGAGCACACCTGGTAGCTGTACATTTTTTCTTTAAACCTTTTTTTTTTCCATTTTGATGCATGGTCCTGAGCTTACAGTCCTTCACAGTGCTGTCCCATGTTGTAAGAATGCTTTTCAGAAGTATTTATATAATGAAAAATCTTAGTATCCTTGTATGTTTTTATCATAGTTGTAAACTCATTTCCTCGTCAGCATACTTTGAGCAAATGTACATTCCGGACCTTGTTGGAGTAGCTAGCATTCTCCAAAGAGGTACGTTAGTTTTGGAGAAAGAAGTGAAGAAGAAGATTTAGGTCTTTAAATCCTTAAAAATATTACCTGTGGAGCATGACACAATGGGAAAGCAGTCAGGAATAGAACTCATTGGGAAAGTTAGTACAAAAATGCAAAAGGCTATGAAAAAGAGAGCTCTAAATCTTCCATTTTAAACAATTCAGGATGTCAAAAAGATCCACATCACACTCTTTAGCAAAGGTGCTATTAAAAACAAGTGAATTTAATGCCAGCTATTCCTAAATGTTTTCTATTTGAACCAGCTTAAAAGGAACAAAAAAATCAGTATTTTTGAATCACTTCTATTGTTACTTATCCCATTCCATTAAAGTTGCAAAATCACATAGTATTTAGCTACCAGAATGCCAAGAAATGGCTGTATTGTTTTACTCCCAGGCATTATTTCAGATTCTTGGTAGGGCAACTAGATCAGCAAGTGGGAACACCGACACTGGTATTCCTGAATTAACCTATAATAATGAGAGGGCATTCTAAATAATACTAGGGTTTTGGCATTTGGCAAGGGAGAGGTTACTATTCTTGTTTCTTAACCTAAGGTCTGAAAAACTACCTTCATATTTTTAAAGGCAATTTAAACATAAAAACTCTGATTCTAATCAAGTCTTTACCAGATGGGGGGGAGAGGGGCGGATATTTTAATTGGCTTTGTTGGAGTTTCTCTCTGTTTATTAAGGCACAAGAGAGGAAAGTCAGGCTTGAAAAATCTTCAGAATATGTATGTACAAAGTCAAAAATGTCTTTTCTGTGTAAAACAAAACAGATATCAAATAATTTTAAATTTAAAAATCAAAACCTTACAGCTGAATAATACTCTTGAGCACACTAAATAATTAAATTTGTCATTATAGTAATGGTCCTACTTTTCAGACACTATATTTGCATAGTGTTGCAGCCCTTATTTTCATGTAAAAGCTTAATTGCTTACTAGGTACCAATACTATAATTTATTTTTTTACTCTAGACAAAGTATCTCCTTATTTTGACACCTGGTGTCAGTTTGTACACTAAATTTTGACCAGTTTCCTACCTAATCTTGCATGTATATTGCCCATGAAATTTGAAAGAAATCAGAAAACTTTTAGTAGGAAAATAAACTCCTTCTTATTCTCTCTTCTCCTGTCAGACAACCCCAAAGATACCACTCGTGTTCCTGTCTACGTAAGAATTTTAGATGTTAATGACAATGCTCCACAGTTTGCTGTATTCTACGATACTTTCGTCTGTGAAAATGCAAGAGCTGGACAGGTATGCCTTTGATAAACACTTTAAACTGTTCAGTTTTGCTATGGCTCTCAATTGTAGAATGTTCTTGCTTGTTGCTTGGGAGAAATCATGTAAATCATGGGTAAAAAAAATCTAAATGCATTAATCCGTAAATCTTACTGGTTTGTGGTTTTAGAATCCGTTCTGTCCAGGTTACTAACTATAGAGGATACAAGAAATATTTAATAGAACAGTTATATTTTCATGTAAACACATTTTGAGGAACTCTATTCTTCTGAGATATCTAGAATGTTGAGGTCAGTATAATTTAAAAGTAAATATAATAGTTATTTCTGCATTACACTGCTTTTCTATTTAAATTCAGAAAAGGTTGTCAGTTAAAAAGTTGGAAAAAACCACACTAATCATTTATGACTAATAAATGAGAAGCTAAATAAATACATGTCCATAAATGTTTATTTAAATCGTTATAGAGCTCAACAGAGTTTCCTTTATCAGAAAAAAGTGCCAAGTTTACTAAAAGGGCTATAAATAAAAGCATTTTAAAAAAAAAATCTGAGTTGCAAAGGATTATTTAAAGAAAACAATTCAGAGGAAGAGAAAAAAATGCAATGCAGGATAACATGAATAATCTATCTGAATGTAATTATATTCTTCTTGCTTACTGGTAGATCATAACTAAGACTTATTATTTTGGAATTCAGTCTGTCCTGAGAGATTGAATCTAATCAATCCATACTGAACATGGTTCTTTAAGTTTGGTTCCTCCCACATTTATGCTATTTTTCTTTCCTTTCAGGTTTTCATAATTATGTTTGATCCATGATCAAATTTAAATCTTTCATTAGATCACTGAAACTATTATGATACTTTACCAGTCACAAATTGTGGTCTTCATTTAAATATTTCCTATTTCCTACTGACAAATGTCTTAAGGAATATTATAGTTTTCCAGGTTTTTTTGTTTTCCCTTAAAATTTCCCTTTACTTAATTTACATAGAAGTATCTATAAAAATATATATGTACATATACACACACATAGATAGAAACACACACTATATAATATATATGGATGTGTATATACATATATATACACATATATGCATATATATAGCAAGAGAAAGGGGGGGTAGTATTTTTTCTGAAACATGATTTTTGGAGTCTGAGTGACTCAAAGGACCTGTGATTCTTTTCCTGATTACTATTACTGCTGATGTCAGATCATACTGTGACCTTCCCAACAATGGGAATACCCTGTTCCAAAAAGCTCCAAGCTACAAACAAGCAGCACCTCTGGCAGAATGCCATTTTGATGGTGGTTGTTCTTTTGACCTGCCCCAAAATGAGGACTGTCTTTGTGTGATGGCACAAAGGGGACACAGGCATTCATGTGAGCTGTACAAGGCTGATTCAGTAGGAGTTGAGGCGAAGAAAGGAGCGAAATGCTCGCACTGCTGCAGCCCTGTACATGAAGAAGTTCAGCTGTCCTCCAACCCCAGGTGAGAAAAGCCAGGAGCTGCGCATCTGATGGATTCCCACTGGTTTTGTCAGCTCCCAGCTGCCACACGTCTGGCAGCTCAGCAGCCAGCCTCCGAAGATCCTCTAATGTAAACGACAGGAATCAGTGTATAAAGCAGAAGTCAGTCCTACTTTAGAGTGATTTTACATGGAAGCTGAGCATAATTTTTCTACATATTAACTATCCCTACAGTAACGATCAGAAGAGGGGCCTTTGTTCTCCCTTTGTAAATGACCTGCCAAAAGAAAAGGCATGAGCTGATCTTGGACAGCAGCCAGGTGCCCACCCTGCCCCCCCCTCCCTGCGCAACGGGGCAGAGGAGCAAATACGGTGAAAAAGAAAATGGGCTGAGATACAGACAGGGAGATCACATATCAATCACCATCACTGGCAAAATGGACTCAACTTGGAGAAAATTAATTTAATTTACTGTCAGTTAAAAATTTTTTTCCCTTTTTCTTCCCAAAAGAACACCTTCCCTCCATCCCCCGTTCTTCCTAGGTTCACCTTCACCCCTTCCTTCCTGACTCCTTTACCTCTTTTCTGCTGCTCCTTCATTATACTTTTCCCTGCTCCGGTGCGGGTGTTCCCCATGAGCTCCAGTCCTACAGGATAAATACGCTGCAGCATGGGGTCCCCTCCAGGGCTGCCGGGAAACGCCCGCCCCGCCGGGGCCTCTCCCGGGGCCGCGGGGGCGTCTCTGCCGGGGCGCCCGGAGCAGCCCCTGCCCTCCTCCCGCTCTCCCCTCGGGGCTGGCGGGGCTGTTTCTCACAGCCTTTCCCTCAGCCCTGGCTGCCGGGCAGCGTTGTGCCCTTTCTGCCCCAGGCTTTCCCCGCGGCGCCCGCCCGGGGCTGAAGGGCTCAGCTGGGCCCTGCGCTGGGGCCGCCGGAGCCGGCTGGGACCGGCCGCGCCCGGCACCGGACAGCCGCGGCCCCGCCGCGCAGGGGCAGCCCCACAGGCCACCCCTCCGCACCTGCACCTGACACAAGTATATTGTCATGTTTAAATGGGAAACTGCTTAGGTTTTTTTTGTTTCCCTTTGGCCATTCACTATCTTCTCCTAGTCTGGTCATTGTAATACATAGATACATGTGTGTATGGGGGGTTATATACATAAAATTTAAAAATACTGCATGATAAATATATGCCAAATCACATAGGACTTGTGTTAGCAGACATATACCGTCATGGGTGCCGAGTGGGGTTCTGGTCCTTTCAAATACTGTGTACTTTCTCTGAAGGACTACCTGCCTGAGCCATAGGTAGGAAGTAAGTAAACAACATGGTTCCCTGCAGTTTTCAAATCCCCAAAAATAATAAGGAAAATTGTGTTTCCATCTGTTTGGATCTCCAGGCATGCTTGTTTCAATCTTGCTGTTATTAGTCTTCATTTTACCAAATCATAGAATCATAGAATGGTTTGGGTTGGAAGGGACCTTAAAGATCATCTTGTTCCATGGGCAGGGACATTTTCCACTAGACCAGGTTCTTCAAAGCCCCATCCATGCAGCCTTGAACACTTCCAGGGATGGGGCATCTACCACCCCTCTGGGCAACATGTTCCAGTGCCTCACCACCTTCATTGTGAAAAATTTCTTTTCTTTTCTAATTGAAATCTGCCCTCCTTCAGTTTAAAGCCATTACCCCTTGTCCTATCACTACATTCCCTTGTAAAATATCCCCCTCCAGCTTTCTTGTAGGCCCTCATTAGGTACTGGAAGCCTGCTATAAGGTGTCCCCAGAGCCTTCTCCAGGCTGAACAACCCCAACTCTCTCAGCCTGTCCTCATTGGAGAGGTGCTCCAGTCCTCTGATCGTCTTCATGGCCTTCCTCTGGACTCGCTCCAACAGGTCCATGTCCTTATGTTGGTGGCCTCAGAGCTGAATGCAATACTCCAGGTGGGATCTCACAACAGTGGAGTAGAGGGAGACAATCACCTTCCTCTACGTGCTTGTCATGCTTCTTTGGATGCAGCCCAGAATATTGGTTGGCTTTCTGAGCTGCAAGCAGACATTGCTGAGTCATGTTGAGCTTATTGACCAACATCCCCAAGTCCATCCTCTCAGGGCTGCTCTCGATCCGTTCTCTGCCCAGCCTGTATTTGTACTTGGGATTGCCCCAACCCATGTACAGGACCCTGCACTTGGCCTTGTTGACTTCATGAGGTTCTCATGGGCCCATCTCTCAAGCCTGTCAAGGTCCCTCTGGATGGCATCACTTCCTTCCAGCATGTCAACCATACCACACAGCTTGGTGTCATCAGCAAACCTGCTGAGAGTGCACTGAATCTCACTGCCCATGTCGCCGAGAAAGATGCTAAACAGCACTGTCCCAATACAGACCCCTGAGGAACGCCACTCATCCCTGGTCCCTGTTGAACGCAACCCTTTGAGTGCGACCATCCAGCCAATTCCTTATCCACTGAGTGGTTCATCCATCAAATCCATTTCTCTCCAATTTAGAGACAAGGATGTCGTGCGGGACAGTGTCAAATGCTTTGCACAAGTCCAGGTAGATGACGTCAGTTGCTCTTTCCTTACCCACCAATGCTGTAACCCCATTGTAGAAGGCCACCAAATTTTTCAGGCGCAATTTGCTCTTGGTTAAGCTACATTGGGTGTCACCAATCACCTCCCTATTTTCCATGTGCCTTAGCATATTGTCCAGGAGGATTTGCTCCATGATGTTGTCTGGTACAGAGGTGAGACTGCCTGACCTGTAGATCCCAGCATCTTCCTATACAAATCTATACATGCTCATTCGCTTTTCACATGGCCCAGCGTTATGTAAATTGGTTTAGCTCACCATGGATTCTCTTTAAAAGACATTTTAAAATATGAATGATTTATCCTCTTTTTTTCTTTTTCATATCTATTCATTCAGCATAGATTGTATAAACACACTAGGTTTCTTGAAGCAATTCTTTTTATGTTGCTCCTCTCCTTATCAACTCATTTGATCCACATAAAGAAATTTATCAGGGATGTTTTTCCCACCATAGCCTTGCTTAAACATGGCTTTTGGTATCTTTGTATTTCCAGCAATTTCCTTATTATTTTCACCAGGTGTCTTTCTAATCATCATTCATTTTCTTGAAAAAATAACTAAAATATCTATTGAAAAACTAAATTCCTTGCGGTTTCATTTTCTAGCATTCAATTTTCCCTCCTATTTTTTAGATGTTTTTATAGAACTTTCTTATATGCTTTGATCATGAAATGTTATTTTATCTTTGGTTTTTGCATCTCCCTCTTTTCTTTTGTCGTATTACAATTTGTGGTCAATTTATTGATATTTTTTTTTCCTCTTCCATCTTTAGTGTTTTATTCTTACTTTAGTTCCTTCAGCATATTTCCATAGATCTTATATCTTCCAGTGTTTTTGGTAGTATCAGAATTTTTTTCTTGCCTTTTTACAAAAACTCTCAAAGTTTCATTTTGTTTTACTCTGGCAAGGGAAAGTTTTTGTAATGCAAATCAATACAGGGTTTCTTAATAGTTGTGGGTTTTTTTCTTAATAACGCATTATACTTTCTGTTCTTTGTACAGAATTTAAAAGCAAATATATAGTGTGTTGTATGAAACCATGTGTAAAAAAGGATATATCACATTAACATAGTTACCAATGTCATCAGGAAATAGTATGGAAACATCCAATATAATGCTTTCAACTTCTGCTTGGTTTTTTAATGTAAACCAAAAGCAGTCCCCTTGCCCTGTCCCATGGGAGTCAAACAGAACAAAGAAGGAATAACACTAACTTACGTGTTTGAACACGCTGCCTGGAGCAATGGAATACTAACTAGGCTTCCCTCTCATCAAAACTCCAACCTTAAATAAGCTTGTACAGGTATCATATACATACTGGTACATGTTACATCATGTAAGTACCTCTTTAGATTATTACTACTATTTTGTGTCAGTACAATTACCAACATAGCTGCTCTAGCTATAAAGGCTATGAAGAATAATTTTATGACAATTCCAGGGAAACAAAAGACTTCCCAAATTTCTGTTTCTGGAATAGTATTGGTAACTTGTAAACTTCTTCAGACAAATAGCTATTTCCTGGTAGTCTGTCATTTTCCTTCTAAAGATCTGGTTTGTTAAATCAGTTTCTCACAGAAGGGCAGGGGGATAGTAGAAGTTAATCATATTTACTTCCTCCTTCAAAGGATCCCTTATAACTAACCAGGATTTTCTTATAAGACTTAAGTGCTTCTTTCCTGGATAGTTACTGCTGCTTGTTTAATTATATTTTTAAAAAACAGAGTACAAAATGGCATAGACAAATTTAAGAAGCTGAGGACTACAACCTTTAATGATTCAGTATTATTCAGTTTTACTAAGAAATAACAAAAATGTACATTAAGAGTAGCAGATATTCTGCAATACCCATCGTTTATATTTAGAATGTAACACTGGGTGGTAGATGACCTATAAGGCAGAGTTTACTCCCTACCATTTCAGCTCCTCTCAATTGTAGGTTTATATTTGAAAGCCACTGAGAAAGAGAAAAGACTGCTATGGTACATGATGATTGCAAATAAAGAGATATACCCAGTAAGAAATGTTTCTTTTTTTGGATTTGCATATATTGGATTTGCATATATTGGATTTGCATATATTAAAGACACTCTAAGTAGTTACCCAGTTATCAATTACTGCCTAGACGTTCAGAGTCAAGCAAGAGATGGCTAAAAACTAGTATATTGAAGGCTTATATGTATCAGTCCTTCAAGCTTCAAGAATGAGTCCAGGTTTTTTAAAACACAGATAGTATTACAAGTGGCTGCCGAGCAACTGGGCAAAAGGGAAAACTCATGCAATACAGCTCTCACGGTTAGTTACAATCTTAATTACTCCTGTCAGTTCTGTGTCCGCAAACAACTGGATAACAACTGGATAAAAATTTTAGTCATTGGATTTACCTGTCAGACAATGGTACAGTCTGCTTAAAGTGGTTAGGTTTGTGAACATAATTAAAAATTTGAGCAAACAAAGACCCACTTTCATGAGATTCATAAGGTGCCCCAAGATGGCTGAGACTGGAATGCTGGAAGGGCAAGACATGGAGGAGCAAGCACAACACACTGAAAGTCCAGAGGATAATATAGTGTATCAGTCTTAGGAAACCATTTCTGTCACATGTTGCAATTGCTTGCACTAAGGAACAAAAGGAAGAGTCAAACTCAAAGAACTGTCCGATACAAATACTATGGGATAGAAAGGTCTGACTCCAACCCAAGTCGTGATCAGACAAGTCTTGGAGAAGAGGTAGAACCATTAGCGTCCAAATGGATAGTCTGAAAAAATTGTGAAAGCAAAATTCCCTGTGCCACACTGGGATCCTCAGTGTCTCCTCACCTTCATTTTGATCACAACTGATGAAATAAAGGAGCATGGAGGAAACAAGTACAACAGAGCTACTTTGACCAGAAAAAAAAAAAGGAATGCAGCTGTGAGTCATTCCAGACCTCAACCTGTTCTCAAACAGAGGTTATGATAACTCTTTTTGCTCAAGACAGCAATCAGGAAGTCAAATATGTCCTATTTAGGAAATCCAAACCTGTGATGCTGCTATAATTGCAAGAGAGATGGAGTAGGCAAGGAAAGAAATCACCAAAACAATTTATATCGTTGACTGTGGCTTACATCTGTACTTTTATTGCTTCCCAGCATTGCTGGAGGAATCAGCTTTCCCCCTTGCTCATTTGTATGTTATGTCCATGTGTTGTCTGAAGTGCTTCACATATAGGCCTTGAAAGAGCACAAGACATCATGCAATGCTTCAAAAAGTTAACAGGAAGATGCTGCTCCTTCCAAAGGCCAACTCTAAATAAATTTCATCCACACTGAGCTCCCAATTGGGTGAATAGCATGTTCCTTGTGGTGACATACAGAAGGAACTTGAGTGCACCAGTGATACTGCAAGAACGTTCCAGGTTCACACAGGAGATGATGAGTGCTTGCTCTATTGGAATGTGTAGGTGGCCTCATTTGAAAAGGAGCTGATAATGTACTTCCAGTGTGAATTTTCAGTAATATCCTCATTTGCCAAAAAAAAAAAAAATTAAAAGTTTAGGTTCTAATTGAGAATAGCAAAGCCAATAATGCTTTTGTTTGTGATGTATTTCACAATTTAACTTAGAGGTGCTGTAAATGTGACAATGTATCTAAACAGTTTCACCAAGATCATCCTTAAAACTTTGCCTTTTTTAAGAAATGTATCAGCAAGTAACTTGAAACTGCATAATATTTAGTCAGCCAAATGTTTGCTCGCATTTTTAAATTATCCTTACATTTTAATATCTAAATGATGCTTGCAACAAAAATACCACAAGCGAGTGGGGTTTTTTAATCCCTAAAGTAAGCAAATTAGCTGAATTTGCTTGCAAAATGTTCCATAAGGTTAAACATGATCAGTATTTGAACAGAGAAGTTCCCAGAGAACTTAAATTGCTACAACAAATAATGGGTAGGGGTATTAATAGGAGATCTTTTCTTGCTGTCTGTTGCTCTGCTACAGGACATTAGTCAGCGTGCTGTAGCAGGTTAATAATCCCTGTAAACCATAAAAGATCTTAGTCTGTAAAAAAGTCTACATACTCCTTTTAAACTATGAGTATGGTCACTCACCAGTGGAGGTGTTCATTTTCATCAGCTTAACACCAATAACTGACTGCATTCGTGGTCTCCAATTGTGAAGTAAAATGGACTAGTGTTGTCTTGACTTACTTTTGCAAAAATATCTAAAGATTTATTTGCTAATTACTCACTAAATAATTAAAATGTCCATACTTTAAAAAAAATAATATTCTATGCTTGTATTATCTGTTTTGTTTATCTAGTAAGTCATTGGAGGTTTGTGTGAGGAAAAAAAAATAGAGAAAGACAAAACTCCAGTTGAGAAAGCAGACAAGCTGCTGTAATGAAAGAAATCAATTGCCTCATGAAGAAATTTGTTGCTGTATTCTGGACGGACAAGAGAAAAGTTGGGAGTTATTCATACATTTGTTAAGGCAAACATTGTATGCTGTAATTATTGATGCTAAAGATGATAAATCCTGACAAAAGCTGTGATATGAAGAGAAATGGCTGTATTTGGAAGAATTGGAAAAGGAAAAACAAACAGGGTTTAACAAGTATGCCATAGGGAAGAAGTAGTGTCAAAAATTAAATGTAATTCCACGATAGAAAAAAAAATGCAATTTAAAATGATGGAGCAGAAATTAAGAATAAAAATGGTCTAGGCTAAAGATCAACCTATTTTTGGAAGCTAAACAACATTCATGCATGCATGCACAAGAATTCAACCATAAATTCAGTTTTTATTGCTATGGTATTAAAAAAAAATTCTGAAATAAAGCAATAAATATATCAAAAATTGTATTTTGTTTGGGAAATGACATTTTGCCACCCTTAGGCATAGAAACTTCAGTGAAAAAAGCCACACATTCATTTACCTGACAGATAAACAAATGTTGATAAAAGGCTTGCCATTACTTCCCCCCTAAATACCCAAACATTTTTGTAGACATTGCAGAAAGCACTCAATCCAAGTATTGCACTGACCCGATGCAGCTTACTCGGAGAATTGTGACACCAGATTCTCATCCCATTCTGAGGTGGAGCATCTGTAGAGTATGCTCAAATGTTTTAAAAGAGTTCAAATATATATGTAATCTAACTGGCATTTTTCATCTCGGGAATCTTACTGGTGTATTTTGCTATATTAATAAATATAAAAATCATTTTTTAGAAACAAATGTTTTTATTTTGAAATTTAATTTGAAACTTTAACTTCCCTATCAGAAACATCTATTGGATAAAATACCGTTTTTATCACAAAAATATAAAGCATCCTCTGAATTCCTGTCTTAGGTGTTGATTTGAAATTAAAATGATGGATCAGAGATGAAGAATAAAAATGAACTAAGCTACAGATAAAAATATTTTTGACAAGATTTGTCCTCTATGTAGTTACAAAAATATATAAATATGTATTGCAAAGAAGAAATAGTGGAGGACCGAGGTAGAATCTGGCCATTTTATACAGGTACATGTACATGTACCACCACATAAACCTGTATGGATGCTCTTGTTGGAAAACCTTATATGATACTCTTCTTTAACATTCATTCGGTTAATATGTTCCACAGATTAAACCAATATCTATGTAGTTTGAATATGAAGTTGTCTTAACACTTCTAGTCTTCTTAAAGTAATCAGACAGCTGTATCAAAAAGGTGTATTTGGTTTTTTTGTTGTTTGTTTGCTTGCTTTTTTCCTGCAGCTTATTCAAACCATAAGTGCAGTAGACAAAGATGACCCTCTTGGTGGACAAAAATTTTTCTTCAGTTTAGCTGCTGTTAACCCTAACTTCACTGTTCAGGATAATGAAGGTAAAATTCATGCCTGTTCCAGGGAAGGAGTTTTAACTTTGCTGTCTGGCATACATTCCTGAAATATATTTGCTTTTGATGTCTATCAATATGCAGAGAAGCTGTTAAAGCTGCTGCTAGCAAGAACAATCATTTTACTTAAATGTTTTTGGATTAGGACTTCTACGCTTTTTATCTGCGTAAGGGAGGCAAAAGTTAGCATGACAAAAATGTGATAAATTATAGAGAGAATCAGTAAAAGCATTGGTTTGGGGTGAGTAGTCAAATGAAATCCTTGACTGAAAGAGAAAAAAAAGATTTCAAAAATGGCTTCAGCTGACAAGTTCAGGTTTTTCACTTTAGCCTTCTGTAACATAATTTTGATTCCCCTGGTCTTCTGGTTTTGCTTCTTTGTGACCATTAATGAAAATAATGGTTCTGATCACATAGCCAGTTCGGCTTTTATTTTGATCATTTGTCAATCTTTCTTCATCAGAGAAAATTTTCAGAGAATTCTGTTGGGGGAACGGGACTATGCACCCATTTTGACCTTCATTTTCAGTATGACTAACTGAGAGGACTCTAGATTACAGAAGAAATAAATGAGGGGGGACATGGTATCAACCTTCAAATGTGTTAAAAGCATAAAGTCAATGGGAATAATCTTCTTTTCCTGATGAAGATTTCAGGAAGTATTAGGCTGCAAACAACAGGAGAAAAAAAATCTAATAGTAGGGAAAGTGAAGAATTGAAATAAAATTGTTTGGATAACTTATAAAATCCCCATCAGCAGAGGTATTTGAAGATCTGTCAGACACATAGTTTTTCTTGTTTAGTGACAACAAATAGCATACAAATACCTAAAACTAATGAAGGGATGCAGTAAAGGAAAACTTTGTGTTTCACATCATGGAAACTATGCAAAAAATACATAGTTTAATGTTTTATACAGAGATTGTATCCTGGTGACTAGATCCTGAGTGTATAGAGGTATGGATCTTGCTATTTCTTTTCTCTCTGTAATTTTCTTTCTTTTTGCACATGGGTTCTTTTAATTCAGCCTAAAGTTGGCTGACAGGATAGCTAACCACTGAACTCAAGAGATCCACAAGTATGATGCAAATTAAATTTTTCTTCTAATGGAGACTAAATCTATAGTTTCTCTCTTTTGGACTAAAAAGTTAGCAACTCTAGTGCTGGCTCACACTAGTGTCGTGGCCTAACAATAGAAGAAATAGTCTCTCTGTTATTCATTCCTTCCCTTCCTTTCCTTCCCTCTGGCCACCCAGTGAACAGCTTTTGAGCTGAAGTATAGTGCGTACAACTAAGATTTGTCTGCTACAAATAAAGATTAGTAAATTCACTTCTCCGAACTGTGCAGGAATTCCTACCGTCTTTCACATTTTCTGAATTCCTAAGACAATTTTTACCGCAAAAAATCTACTCCGTGTGCTAAGGTACATAATTCACTTTTCTACAGTATGCTGAAAGTGTTTTGGTGTCGAAAATGTCATACTGAGTTTACAGATAGCATTCCCGTGGGTGTCGTCACAGAAGATGCATAGAAAGAATCTTTCAGAACAGAGTGCTTGTTGAACAGCATGAAGTGGAAGGTTATTTTTTCTCAGTTGGCCACTTCATTTCAGGGCTTCAGCCCTGAACTGGAACTGTGTCATGCACTACATGCATTAATCTATAAAACATTTTAAGCTTTGAGAAATCCTCTTTTCAAATCACACTCGGAGGTGGTGCAGAGGCACAGAGGAGCAGGCCAGATGTACATAAAAGATTATAAATAGCTTTCTGATCAAATGGGAATGTTGTTAGAAAAAGAGAGATATCTCTATGATACCAGGAACAGTTTTAAAATGCTACCAGCAATGTAAAATATGATGGTTTGCACGTAGTATGAATGATACATTTTATTTTCGTATATCCTACAACAGTATATTTCAATCAATCTAGATAACACTGCCAGAATTTTGACAAGAAGGAACGGCTTTAGTCGACATGAAATAAGTACTTACCTTCTACCAGTCGTGATATCAGACAACGACTACCCGATCCAGAGCAGCACGGGCACGCTGACCATTCGAGTGTGTGCCTGCGACAGCCGGGGGAACATGCAGTCCTGCAGCGCTGAGGCCTTGCTCCTCCCTGCCGGCCTCAGCACAGGGGCACTGGTTGCCATTCTCCTCTGCATCATTATCCTGCTGGGTAAGAAAAAGAAATGCGCCTTTCCTCTCCACGAACAAATGCTTCAGGCCTGACTCATTTTACAAAACTATGCAGGTTGGTAAAATAAATGATCATGGGTTTTGCAAGAAGAATTTAACTGCAACTTAAAACAAAACAAAAAAAGGCAATATGTCTGGGAATTGGACATTGCAAATAAGAATTCAAGTCGAAGAATGTTAAAACTATCAGTGTGCAACTAGAAGCTCATTTTTCTTCTTTCGTGAAGTTGTAAAAAAAAAGATCAGAGGGGAGGAACAGCATAATCTAAAATCCCTTTCAAGTCTTTCTTTTTAATTTTTTTTTGAGGGAATGTATCTTTTTTATTTTAATAACTATCTAAAGTCAACATGCAGTATATATTTCACACAGAACATGCCAGTAAATAGTAATTTTACTATATTAAAGCACTGTCTATCCAGAGGTTTCTGTGCTGTAATAAAAAAAAGAAAAAAAATTTTGTAGCACCTTCATTTTGCAATTTTCAGAATATCATTTAATGACCTATAATTCACTTCAAAACCAGTTTTTACAGTATACTTTCAGCTTAAAAAAGGGACAAGATCTTCAGAATAGACCTATCTATTTTGAAACTCATTGAAGTTACAGAAGGAGCATGTAGACAAGCTCATGGTTCTGTAAAGCAAAGTACACAATGTGTGTCCAAAATAACATATTTTGATATAGACCTTACTGTGCCACTGTAATACATATAGAGATGTTTATCCATTTATCAGACAGAAATGAATTGTTGAAATGAATGAGCTGAAATAAAGCTCTTGTACCTGGTGGATTTGCTACTAAGAAATTGTTAAGTAGAGATTTTTACCCATTCTTTTTTCTCTCTCTAAGTTATAGTGGTGCTGTTTGCTGCTCTGAAGAGGCAACGGAAGAAGGAGCCTTTGATCCTCTCCAAAGAGGACATCAGAGACAACATTGTGAGTTACAATGATGAAGGCGGTGGAGAGGAAGACACCCAAGCCTTTGATATTGGCACACTGAGGAATCCTGCAGCTATCGAAGATAAGAAGCTTCGACGAGACATTATCCCTGAAACGTTATTTGTACCGCGGAGGACTCCTTCAGCACCAGATAACACAGATGTCCGAGATTTCATTAACCAAAGGCTAAAAGAGCATGATACTGATCCTTCTGCACCGCCGTATGACTCACTTGCAACCTATGCCTATGAAGGAAATGATTCAATAGCTGAATCCTTGAGCTCCTTAGAGTCGGGTACTACTGAAGGAGACCAAAACTATGATTACCTCCGAGAATGGGGCCCTCGGTTTAATAAGCTAGCTGAAATGTATGGTGGAGGAGAAAGTGACAAAGACACTTCTTAACCTATAGTAGGCGACATTTTTTGTTTCCTTTGAGCGGAAGTAATTTTACGGACATCTTCTGCACTCAACAGTATTTAACATTCAGGAAAATTTTCCTGCCACTCAGCACAATGGTTTCCTTTTAAAATTTGTTTTAAATTTCTTCATTAATGTCATTCATTCTTTCTAGTAGGATGCCACTTGGAATATATACAGCATTTTATTTAATCACCTTCCAAGAGCCAAAGCTATGGAAATTCAGTGTTGTCCATTTTAGTAAATAAAATAAACAATATCTTACCTTCAGAAATTTGAACAGGGTGATAATCCCTTAAGCAATCTCATGTACAAGCCGCTTCTGTTAGGTACATGTCCTATCCTTGCAAGTGCAGCTTTTAAGATGGCAAAGAAGAAAAAATCCAGTATGTCCTGTTCTGTACATTAAAATTAATACAAAATATACACGTGGTGTTAATAAGTGTAATATGCAGCTGGTTTAAAAAAAAAGTTTGTGCAACTTCATTTCATCAAATTCTATCTTCCAATGTTTTATATTTATATTTTTGTATTTATTTTTAAGAAATAAACCAGTTTTTACAACTATGTTGATGCTTGCCTGCCTGTTCTGGCCATCAGTTCCAGGCTTGAAGAGAACATGAAATTTCTCCAATGACAGTACAGCCAACTGCTAGTAATTCTATGTTGCAGTATTCTCCATACATTTAACACAGTCTGAAGTGCTTGTGCTTACAGGGAGAGGATCAAGTTATAGATCTATTTGCCTGCTCAAAAGTGCTATTGTTGTCATGTTTGAGAGAAATTTTGCTTTATTTTTGAGCTGAACTAATGATATTCTATTCTAGAAAGATGAACTACAATTTTGTCTCAACATGAATTACCTTATTCTAAAAACATGCTAGTACAACTAGTCCATCCAAACACAAAGAATTAGTTCAAAAAAATGAATTTAGTTGTTCTATAGTTCTCCATTTTGAATCATAATTACACCTTCAGAGGTGATCTGTAACTGCAATGGATAAAGTGTAAAAATTTGTTTAAACAATCATTTTTAAGCACCATCTTTTTCTAAAGACAAATTGTTTGGTGATGATCCACTGTGTGTTGGATTGCAACCATCTGAGGGTAACCTAATCTCCTTTAGAGCCGTCAGGCTGAAGGTGAAAAAAGTGCCAGTAAAACTAAACTAGCACACCCCCACCCGACACACTGAGTTTTCTGATAGCTTGGAAAAGTCTAGTAAAAAGAAACCTCAGCAACTAGCCAGCTGAAACATAAATCATACCTCAGCTATCACAAGACAAAGTAGGTATCCCAAGGCATTTTAAGATTTTTTTTTTCTTTCAACCTTTAGATTACACAGATCTATTTAGTAAACAAGCACTACAATTTTGAAACGTTGCTGAGCTGAAAAAAGCAGGACGTCATAGGGTCTTTATTTACTTATTTATTGTGGAAGAAATACATCTGAAGGATAATCTCTCCTCTGTCTCTCTTAGCTTCTTCCTGGCATAAAACCAACAGATACTGAAAATATATTAGTCCTTTGAAAAATGCAATGCTGCATTCTTATTTGATCAGCTATGTCTTCTCCTTAATGGAGTGATTAAAAGCAATGAAGTTGAAAGCTGAATACAATGCCATTATGCAAGCTATTCTGGTGCAATGGAGACCAAATTTTTATTGACTTAATATCAAGTTAAACTATTTGATCTATTAAGAAACTGTGAAAATTATGGATTTTTCTTCATTTCACTCAATAATACTTTCATTAATTAAGGAATTTTTATATTCCTTAATAGAAAATATTACTGAGAATACTAAGAAACATCTTAAGATAATCAGCATTACAAAGCTTTGTAGAAGTCTTACAGGCCATACAAACAGTTGATCTTTATCTATTGTCTAGGGAAAGGGACCTATTTTTTAATTCCTTCCTAATATCCATTTGTCCTTCAACAGCATGTAATAGGAAAACCAACCAAACAAAATTCATCCATTAAATACATAAATAGCCAAAATGCACTCTTCCAATACTGTTTGCTGTCTGCAGCAACATTGAGATCCATAACACTCTACATATTTAACTGAGTACGTTTTAGGACAGAAGGTAAAATAGGCTGTAATACAGCCAGTTTTTACCTCTTTGTTAAAAAAAAAATTTTGGTTAAACAGGCCCAGCCAGCATTTTTACATATAACTCAGTAAGAATCTCTGTTTTGTTTCCAGAAAGAAAAAAACAAACACACACAGCTCCTTCACTCCTTAAATGTATCAGCAAATGTCAAATAAGACGATTATTTGGGGAGATACAGTATTTATTTCTGAATAATAATTATGTGGAAATATTTGTCCATCACTACATTTAAGGAAGTTATTTTATAATTGTTCAGTAGAATCTGAATGTAATATTTAAAATTCAATCCTGTATGCATAATTAAATAAAATAGTAGTATATATGGCGGAAGTATATAACAATATATAAACATACTACTAAAATTATTTTATAAATAGTATAAATAAAAATTCGCTTTACCCCTTGCCATATACTTGGCAGTTTTATTTCCCAGTAAATTTTAGGAAAAGGGGAAAAAAAAATCTGTTTCAGCACTATGGATGTTACTGGGCAAATAGCATTTCACTGTACAAATATATACCATTTTAGTGTACAAATACCTCATCCTAGTGAAAGTGGGCATAGGAACATACAGTCACTTCTGCAGAGAAATCATAAAAAAGCATTCAGGCAGTCATAAGGTATTGTCATATCTACTGTATTTTAGAAACTGGCTCATTTAAGCAACTGAGTCCGGTCCTTAATATTACACACGGTCACAGAATAGTCCACAATAGTTCACCCCTGTACTCGGCACTGGTGAGGCCACACCTTGAATCCTGTGTTCAGTTTTGGGCCCCTCACTACAAGAAGGATGTTGAGGTGCTGGGGCGTGTCCAGAGAAGGGCAATGAAGCTGTTAAGGGGTCTGGAGCACAAGTCTTACGAGAAGCAGCTGAGGGAACTGGGATTGTTCAGCCTGGAGAAGAGGAGGCTGAGGGGAGACCTTATCACTCTCTACAACTACCTGAAAGGGGGTTGTAGTGAGGTGGGTGTTGGTCTCTTCTCCCAAGTAACAAGCGATAGCGCAAGAGGAAATGGCCTCAAGTTGCACCAGGGGAGGTTTAGACTAGATATTAGGAAAAAATTCTTTACAGAGAGAGTGGTCAAGCATTGGAACAGGCTGCCCAGGGAGGTGGTGGAGCCACCATCACTGGAAGTGTTCAAAAAACATGTAGACTTGGCACTTCAGGATATGGTTTAGTGGGCATGGTGGTGTTAGGTTGATGGTTGGACTTGATGATCTTAAAGGTCTTTTCCAGCCTTAATGATTCTGTGATTCTGTGATTCTCCATGCTCTTCTATGCCACAGATGAGTCATAACAACTTAGTCAAATGTAAGGCCATGTAGTAAAACATAAAAGTATCAGATGTCATGGAAAAGGAGAAGAAAGGAATCAAGGGCACTATCCCAATGTCTTTCTTATACCCTTGCAATAGTGAGGAATTGGAACTATTGGACTATTCAAAGTGGAGAAAATGTAAAATAAGATACCTGCTTCCCAAGTAGTACCTGCTAAGCTTAGCCACATGAAATTGTATGAAACTTAACAAAATGTAACAACATCTAGTAAACATTGTTTAGTCTGATCGAATTTTCTATACGTTCTTGTGACAAAAATGCCACAGGACCCCACAAAACAAAGCGAAAATACATTAATATTGCATTTCAGGTGGAACCAACAGATCAGTTACAAGACAGACCTTATGAATGCTTAAAAATTCAGGAATATGTAATAACTATTGCAGCCCCTGGACCCGCAGGAAACAGTGAGTTCTTAAGAGTCTGTTGCAAGAAATTGAACTTCTTTTTTTAAAGGAATTTTGTGAAAGGATGTGTGTAATACAAGATCTTATGCTAACAACAAGAACAAAAATAGTAATATTTCATAAGGCCTTCAGGAAAAGGTTGATAGTAAGAACTGTCTAAGACAACTGAAAACCAGAGAATAAAACAAGCAGCTATATCAAGAAAATTCTCACATTGCGCATCATCAGGTCAATATCCACCATTTGGCAGCCCTGTGTATGCAGATGTTTTTCACCCATTCATTGTTAAAAGGTGTTAAATTTCCACCATTTGTGCTTCAACCACATGTAATACTATTCCCAGGCAAAACTATTTACAAATTACGTTACTGTCTGTCAAGAGTCTACCCTTCATTCCTCTCATGTCCAATGTGACTCTATTACTCTTGAATCAGATGCTCCTATAATGTTATTTTAAATTTTTCTTATGCTACATGTCATACAAAGTTGGAAGAAAAAGAATGAAATTTGCTACATCATTCTCCTTCAAACCTCTTCCTATAATTTGCTCCTACTGGAGCAACCTCAAAAATAAGGGGATACAGAGCTGCTCACTATGCTAACTGCAAATGATGGAGACAAGTAAATCCAATCATTGCTCCAGGTTGTTTCAGACTGGTTTGCCTTTATTCTAATGGAAGTCAAATTATTTGTCAGTGTTCCTCTAAGTTTATTCAACATTTGGGAAAATGTAAACTTTCTTTTGGCCCATCACTAACTACTCAAGAGGAAAATCAATGAATTTTTAGGAAGCTAGTTAGAAACACATATCTGATATAAGTATATCAACAAAAGAGTTAGGCTTCCTTACTTTTTATCAAATGAATGAACTAGAGATCTGACTATGAAGGTTACCAGATGACTTCAAACACTGTATTATCATTATCAGACTCACTTGAAGAACATAGAAATCATGCAACATTAATCTGTTCACAGCAAGATGAGCAGATAGATGTTCAAGCTAAAACAATTTCACTTATTCATAACAGTGCTATTATGTCCAAAACCATTTCGTAAATAGTAAACATAAGGACATAATTGCAAATATAAGGAGACATGTGAATACAATTTTTTTTCCAATGAAATGTCATGGCTTCTCTATTGTCTCTCCAGTTTTTCAGAGTCTTATCCAAACTCTATTCCGATATGGCTGAACTGGCTGAACAGTCACTTTCCACATAACTGAAGATGTAAAATATAGCAATAACAACATGAGAATCAATACAAAAAATAAGCCAGGTAGGTAGAATTAATTGTTTTAAAATTTGGGGGGGTTTTCTCTTTTTTACAGCTATTTTTGTTTTAATTTTAAAGGAATATAGTCAATTATGCAACGAACATGACAGGTTTTAAATTAACGTTTTTTCTGAATACAAGTTTATCTTTTCTTTTTTTTCTAAATTCAAACCAAACATTTTAACTTTCTTTAAGTTGATGTCACGCTCAGTAAACAATGAAAAATAAAAAACCTTTTGAAAAGAAATATGACAAATACTCTTTCTTTGATTTTTGGCTACAAACCTGAGATCAGATATATTTTGAACATATACTTGGCAAAATACTACCGAATATTTCTATTAATGCTTGCAAAACAATATTCTGATTATTGATTAAGCATTGGAACAAAAACACTTTTTAAATATACTTGCACCCATGTTTAGGTACTGTGTATGGAAACTTTCAGCAAGTTTCTCTTATATCTGTCCTTTTGAGGGAAACAGAACAAATTCTAATTGTATAATATTCATTAAAATGCCAGAGGAAAGCCAAGAGTTAAATCTAGAAAGTGTCTTTTATGTTCCAAACAGGCTATAGGGTGACAAAGTAGTGCAACTTGCAGCTGTACAGTCACAAAAAGTACAACAAATCCAGGAAATTAATTAATCAATTAATCAATTAAAAGTTTTGGAAGTCATGACATTGCTGACAAACTTTAGTTTATGGAGGAACTTTGTATATTTAATAACATAAAGAATTTTATAATAGCATAAGTAATACCTTCATCATAATGCATATCTCTAGTACGCATTTCCCCTCATGAATTTCATCATTATAAAGACTTACAGAAGTAATGAACATTTTTAATTTTGGCTGGTTTCTGGATAGCGTGGCAATCTGCTTGTTCACGAGGATAGCAAGTTAGAAGATTTGATCTCCTTCAGGAATTTCATTTACTTGCTATGAATCAAGACAGCCACAATTTTTACATGTAGAGGAGGGAACTCCAGGTATCATAGTGTGCTTAGATATCCAAAAAGTGTTTGGCAAGGTCCCTTATCAAAACTTTCAAAGGAATTAAGCTGCCATAGAATAAAATGGAAACTCCTCACCTGTGCACAAGACAGAAAATCAGTGATAGGATCCTTCATGATCTCATCTTTTGATCTGGAAAAGGAGATGAATAATGGGGTAAGTGAGCTTATTTGTCATTGTTATTAAGACCAGTAAATAAAAGTGCCAGTCATATGAAATGAAGGGGCACACTGCAACTGTAAATGACTGGACAATAAATTAGCAGATAAAATCACTATAGATTAATGTGAAGTGATGTAGGGATGGGACATGGTTATTCACAAATAAAATCTTGTATTTATGATAACTAATTGTGGGAAAACCCTAGTTCAGTATTAAGTAACTAATGGAAATAAAATACTGAGATTTTTTAGGAAAAGAACAAAAAAAATTGTTATGCTACTGTCTGTCATGTCCTTATATTGAAGGTTTTACTGCAGTCCTTGTCACATTTTCCCCCAGACAAGATATTTTAAACATAGAAAAGATAAAGAAGAGATTAAGGGATGGTCAAAGGCAGAAAATGGTTTCTTTGTGAGGAACAATGAAGAAGGTTAGGATTCTTCAGCTGACAGAAGATATGACAGATGTCTATGAAAACATGAATGATATAGACGATCTACTATTCACTGTGTTTTTCAAGAAAAGAAACAGGAATCATCAAATAAAACCAACAAATATCAGGTTCAAAAAGAAGAAAAAGACGTTATTTTTCAGACAGAAAACACACCTAAATCTGTGGAGTTCCTTTCTGCAAGATTTTGATGTGAATTGCTTAAATGGATTACATAACTGCTGAAGGAAATGTTTCAAAAGCTCCTCAATACAAGTTACAGACATTCAAGAAGCCCTGGAATTTTACATTGACAGCAATCATAAAAGTAACTTCTATATGGAAGTATCACTACATGCTTAATTTATACTTTCACTCTCCCCAACCATCTACAGCTGGGCACCATCAAAGACAGGCTCTGTAGACCTTTGGATTTCTGGTACAATGATTCAAATGTTCTCATTTTTATTACATTCCCCCTGCCCCCAAAAACAAATGGATCAGTGATCCTTAACATTTTTTCTTTGTATCTGCAACTGCTGCTGAATCATCATGGGATAATTTTACAGAAAATATTTTAGCAGTGTCCAGAAAAGAAGTAGACCAGGAAAATGGTAGATGGTATTGATAGAAAAACTTTGTTTTACTTGTACCTAAACTCATCTTTCCTTCACTTTTCACAGTTGCACTTTAATTTGAGTGGGCAAATACAAATACAAATAAATATGAATTTATTTGAATAAAATTTTAATGGCTACATTTTCAAGACATGGCTGGCATATGCCATAAGCAACAGTTTATTTAGTAAAGATATTGGTAAAACTTATTCATAACTCAGAGGCTGATGAAAACTGTATTATTGGAAGGAAAATGTTGTCCATCTTCTCCCTCTCCTCCAAATTACTCATGTTTGAGAAGTATGGTTTTGCTTGCTACTCTTTATTAATGCGTGCAAGGCAGAATAGAACATAAAGAAAATATTATTTTTAAAGTAAGTATTCCATATATATGTACATGTATGTATGTGTGTTCTAGAAAAATATACATATACATACACATGTACACAATATATATGCATGACAAAGGAAACATTCATATTAACAAGAGACAATTTTGGAAATGTCACAGTAACCTTTCTAGATGACACTCCCAGCAGAGAAACTTTAGACGACTACTATGCACAATTATGCCAAAGATATATAAACCTTCCTGCATCATGATCTCAAAACAGTGACCTGAGCAGCCTTGGTATAAATGAGGCTGGAAGACGGAAAGAAGAAAAACATGAAGGTTGTCTTCTGACCTTTAATTATATCGTCTGAAAAACACTTCTTGTAAAAAAAGACAGTCCTTTGTACCTAAGGGCTCTGTGTGGCCTTCTTCCATACTAGTGCACTGTTGAGAGAGAGAGGAAGAAACCTCCTTCTTTATTGCAAATTTCCATATACTCCAAGTATTATGGTAACCCCTACATTCTCAGCTTTCTGAGTTCATAGTGCTCTATTTTCCTCAGTTATGCACTGGGCAGACTTGTTTTGGGAATGGTTTGAGGCTACTGTATAATGACTATGCTGTGTAGAGATTTGCCTCATTTGATACAGAGATTGGCATTTTGCAGTAGAAATATTCCAACAAAAACTGTGCTCTTCCCAGGGAAGCAATTTTCTATTTCTACCACTACAGAATCTTAAAATAAAACAAGTATTGGTAATCGTAACCTAGTTTCGAATTTCTGAGCTCCAAACCTGTGGAAAAATATTCCTGGTATGCAGAACCACCAATCCTTAAGACCAAGAATTGAGAGCTACATATCTCATCTAGAAGCTATTTTCTTACTTTAGTAGTTATTCCTCAGCTGCTTCTTAGTAAAATACAGGACAATAGGTACAAAGTGCAGGCAGCTTTCATTCCGTAAAGAAGAAACTTGAAAAAAACTATACATTATTAAAACTAACTCATAACACACATAAAATAAAGAAATAAACACAAAAAACTTCAATAATGACATTTCCTGAGTTGCCTTTACAACCTTAATGAAGTTAACTAATATGGTTTTAGAGTATGATGTCAATTACTATGTGATAAAGGTCATCAAATCAGTCAAAAAGTTCAAATTTTCCTGTCTTGTAATGTGTAATAAACCATTTCATAGGTACAATTTTCAAACGTGACTGGTCTAAGATTCCTTTGTAGGTTTAACTTTCTTAAAAATTGGCTCTTATTTCAAATGCAAGGAAAACTCATTTGTTTCTTTATTTCCTGTAAATGAGGGTCTACCAGATTATTGTTTCCTAAAAACCAGAATCTTCTATTAAACTACCCAATAAAACTTCAGAATGCTTTTCTGCCTTATAGCAGGATTTAAAAAAAATCACAAACCTTCAAATAATAAAATGTTAAAAAGGAAATCCTTGATAACAGCAGAGAGATAAAAGCAAATTCTATATTTTTCCCTAAAATTCCAGTGCATAGGGTAAAATGTGATTGAATAATAAATTGTAAGTGTTGTTAAAAGTAGATTTAACAATTTTGCTGTATTTATTCCTTTCTGATAGCATATTACATTAGGAAACACCCAAATAAGACTGACTTCTTGTTGTCATTTTATTGACAGGCGTGTCCTGGCTAATACCATAGGTCTTCCCTCTACTCTTAAGAACTGTCAGAACAACATCAAATATCCAATGTGAAATTATTCACATAAAGTACTTTAGCCTTCCACATTTGGTTCAGGACATAACATTCTTGCAGATATAAAACATGCTTGAAACTGAAAGGGTGTATTTTAGCTCAGAGAGCAAGCAATCAATCATCAAAGTATCTGCTTTCAAAGCTCAGATCTGTGTCATTCCAGAGCTATAAACTTGGCTGATTATTCATCACTACATAACGATGCTAGATCTTTCAGCATCAGGTACAGCATGTGTTACAAAAGAAGCAAGGCCCATCTATTTCTCAAGTATGCCTTAAGACTGTTTAACATGGATGGCAGTAAGCTTTACTGAAGATGCCTAAAACCAGATTTGAGAGTAATTTAGGAGACCTGTAACAGGAAGATCAGGAGAAACCTTCCTCAAAGTTATTTGTAAGAAAAAATAAAACAACCCACAGCTAACGAGGAAATACATAGTCTGAATAGTTAAGTTTCAACTTTGTAGCTATTTATCATCTCCGCCCATTTCGATGAAAACAAAACGTTTCTATGATCACATCCATTAATTTAATTAATATAAATAAAAGCAATAGTAATCAACATTTTTATGTCCAGATACAGTTTGTGTAAGCCTACTGAAAATAACTCCTCCTGGTCACTGTCAGCTACTCATAAATTTCTAAGCCATTTAATGCATAGTTACCCTTCATAAGGTATTAAGGGAGAAGCAATTTGTGTTTAAAAGGAAAGTGTCAGACAGGAGAGGTGAGCACTACAGTTTTTGCCTAGCACCCAAGTGCTGTGAAATGAATGAACATCAATTCATGCTGCAACTGGAGTTTAAATATAATTCATTCTTATTTATAAAATAGTGCAAGCTGAACAATGAGTTTCATTGATTTTTGTGCACTGTTATTACAGGACAAAGTACTAAAATAATATAACAATAAATTATTGGTGTATTACTTGCAAAGATGGCAGATGTTTCTTTCTATCAGGGGTTTGGCTGTATTTCTTCCATTTTGACAGTGGGTGTACATCTAGACAGTTGAGACAGTCATTTCAGTTCTGATAAGCACAAAAGTCATTCATAGCCTAACTGAATGTTTTTAGGCCCTAGTCCCTACTGGTGCCTTGAGACCCCACAGCTGATGTTAAAGAAAGTGGAACCTAAGTCTAGCAGAGCAGTTCATATCATGAGCAGATATATCATGACAAAACTTTCATGTAATTTCAGCAGCATCCAATCTGAGTTAATCAGGACCATCTACTTTATCATTTCAGAGTGTTTCATGTCTTTCATAACTATAGTGGGTTTTGTCATGCACAATCAAGGAATTAGAGAGAACACGCAACGATAAAAACATATAAATAAATAAAACTTTCTATTAAAATATTTTGTTTCTGAGAAACCAGTGTGCACAATGTAAAAATCAAATTGTTTATTCATTCTGAAAGTCTGCTATTCCCTCATTTGTTCTTCAACAAGAAAAACAGTGGACTGTGGATGTTTTAACTTTCTTCAGCAGAGATGGTAATAAGCTAATCTCTTTTCTGGGCATGGGGGGGATTGAGTTTGAAAAGATATTGTAGTAGATTCTACTGCTATACACTGGTGTAATTCTGAAGAGAAGTACCATTATTTTACTTTAATGGCATCTCTACTAGATGGATAAGGAATAAAACAAGATTAGGGAAAAGACAATAGAACTCCAAAGTCTGTGACCCTACCCTGATTCATAAAAACAATCACTCAGAAGCATTATAGTGGGTTTTTACTTATTGCTCTCAGAAAACTAAGACTGAAGGTTACCTGTATCTCTGCCTGGCATTACTATATTTCAGGGAAAACATTACTGTTAGTATTTCATAATTTCTTTGAGAATTAGATTTATATGTTAATACCACTCCACATTTAATAATTGATTTTAATATATTTGATTGCCAGTTGCTGTTATCTTAAATGGAAGACTTATGAAGAGTGGCAAGAATTGAACAAACATGGTCCATTTTGTGATCTTTTTTGTTAGCGCTCTTCCTAAAATGTATGCTTTTCAAAAATATCTCCTAGGCCACTAAGGAAAGATTCAAGGTACAGTACATGCTATATGCCCAAATATTTCTGCCTTTCAGTGAGAAGCCCTATATTTCTAATGTTTGTGCAAGATACCATCTGTTTTGCTGAATATGCAAAGATCAGCATATTTCACTTATATTTTGTCAAGCATACTTAAATACAAAGCCAAATATTCAACAAGCAACAGTGATATTTGTACAACAGGAAAAAAAAAGGAAAGTTGCTTAAGTGTTAGGTATTATGATATTGCCAAGAACTTGTATCAAACTGAACTCCTGACTCTCATGTTAACTGCATATGACATTCTAGCAAAACACATTTTAAAAGTGTACAGGAATATAAGAAATTATTTCCAAAGTACTAGTATATGTCATAACATTTCCACAATATGGGTATATCAGCGCTCTCCGACAGAGAGCACTCTGATCAGCTCTCTATATTAAAGCTTATCTAGTTCACATTTCAACATATTAAAGGCATCAATTTCACAAAGATGGAGTGGCTCAAAGAAACATGTCATAGAGTTCTGTGACTACACAAGACTAAGGGACGTATAGGAAATGTCTCAGGAACTTCAAATTAGAACACTTGAAATCTGTTCTGTAGACAAAAGAATTTTACAAATACAAAATTAACCATTGAAAATTAATTCTCATCCTCAAGTGAGCAACTTGCCGATCATAACATTTTACTTCTGCACTGTTTCAAGCAGGACAAACTTGAGTTACATCATGGGAAAAAAAGTTTATACTAGCTTATCCAAGCACCCTTATTATACTTCTCATTAGCTTAGTGAGTTTTTGCTTTAGCATAATAAATTGGGACATGGTGAAACATTTCTAAACTTTTTCAGTATTATTGATGTGCCAGTTGATTAAAACAAGCAAAGAAGAAAAGCAAAATCATAACATAATTTAATGCTATATTTGGAAATCAAGATACTTTTAAAATGGGCTTCAAATCCTCCTGTTTTGATTTGTGGGTTTTTCATCTCCTTTATCCCCCTGAACATTTTTTTTTTTTTCAATTGGACTGGCATTTTAAGCAGAGACATATCATGAGACAAAAATGCTGCCAAATTGCTCTCATCTTAATATTTTGGGCTTAATTACATAATGATGACATTAATTGATTCCACATGAAGGATTAATTGTGGTTTCAACTGTATTATTTCAACTCTTTTATTTAAAGTATACTCAAGTACTGGATGTCCTATAGTAGCATTATCAATGTAATTCATAAAATACTAGGAAGAATCTGAAAGAGGACAAACTTCAAATGTTAAGTGATTTTGCATACTAATGAAATATCTGGAAGAATGGTATTTTTTACATTTTTTTTTTTTTTAGTTCATACTAAAATAACATTATCTTCATAACAAAAGGTGTCATGTTCCACCCTCATACTGCATCTCTCAGTGAAATTCTATTAAGAATCTCTCAATACATTTCACATAAGTGAAGTAAGTATAACAAAAAATTGCAACTCTCTAGCATCTCTTCTGGGTTAAGTCTTAGAATTTTTTTATCTCTTTTTCATCTGGTAATGGCATCCTGCTCAAGACTCTGAGAGGCATTCTTGAAAAATCAAAACCTATGCCTGATACCTGAGGTATGACTATTCATTCTTTCCATGGAAAACTGTTGGGAAGGTTCACTTACAGGATAAAGTACCTGTACTGCTTTCTCAAACACCAAGATATGAAAATACAATCGTGTTCAAAGCTTTCCTGAAGCTTCATCCCTTTTCTCATTAAACGTGAGATATTCTTTATTACGGTATTCACAGTCTTAAAGGAAGGCCGTATAATTTCTCCAAAGAACCTAGATCGGTTGTTGCAGAAGGCTATGGAACAGATATTTTTTAGGTCTAGACAAAACATAATTTTGTAAAGCAAACCATCTTTCATAAACTGCGTTCTAAAACGTGTCAGTAGAACACCTGATTTAGCCAATTCAGCTTCTCTAAACATAACATTCATAGCAGTGAAACTGATCGCATTTTCCTACAGGAAAACTGGGAAGGAGAGTACGTATGTCTCAGTGAAGTTATTTTGGATTTTAACAGGAAAGAATGAAAACTTGGCATGTTTTTTTCAGATAAACACGAGTTTTTTTCCTTTAAACATCCTTTGTCGGCAAAATTTATATAGTAAAGGAAAAATAGCCAGGAGTTTTCTTTGAAAAGCACAAATCCTTATTTCCTTTAACCCTTTTGAAAAGGTGTTTCACACCTTATTCTGTGGATGTTATACCCTATGAACTGATCCTTACTTTCATGCTAGTTATCTCACACATTTTTCACAGGTTTTTTTTTTCCTGGCAACATGTGAGGGTTTGCACTATAAAATGAATGGCATCATCTTGTGAGGGAGGAGTTGTTCTCTATTAAAGTCAAAACCTGAATTCTGACTTTCTCAAACACCCACTGCTACGCATGCTGTTCTGCAAGGCTTGACTCTCTATAAACTGTTTTCCTTTTCTTTTGGTCATTTAATAGATTTTTGGCAAAGAACTGAACAGATGTGATCAAATGCGGGAGGAATCTACCAATGTAAAATGCTAGCATAGAGGAAAATATGAAATGTTAATACAAAATGATTCTTTCATACTTATTTTTGCCAAACCACAATACTCCTGTGGAAGGCTTTGTTTAACTTGTGATTAAGCACAATGCCACCCAAACAGATGGACAGGGAATGTTGGTGACCAGAGGCCACACATGCACATCTGTCATTGGGTGGTGTTCAAGGTTCTTTGTTGCTGGTTTTGGGGCGGGGGGGGGGGGGTGAAAAGGGGGAGCTGAGATGGGGGTGGAACAGCATTTCTAGCCAGGAATGTGAAAATTTGCTCATTATTATTTATGCATAAAATCTGTGTTCTAAGACATTAAACTGTAGACAGTTTGTTTTTTAATGTAAACCAAACCAAACATATGTTGCAACATTGCCAGTTGCTGATGTTTGCAAAAGATGTTTGGAAACCTTTGTACTCTAGTTAAACAAAACTTCAGTTTTGTTTACAACTGAAAATGCTGTATCTTTCTTTACTGCTCTTGGTTTTTTAGCAAATAAAGAGTCATTGATCACTCTTGATACAAACATACCTTTTACGTATGAAGTATGTATGAAGTATGTACGAAGTATGAAACATAAGTAACTCATTAATTAAACTGACCAAGTCCACCTTGGTTGGCTTCAAACTGTTCAGGTTCCAGGTGAGTCTTATCTCTCCAACACTTGTTTTTACACCATCCCGCTTTTCCAAGTGTGAGCAACCTTTCAGCAGAGAGTGATAGAACTGTACTTACCTATTTAAGGCTAGAAGTAATAGATAATTGCCGTACGGTGATGGTTCCTTTAAGATGTAGCAAGTTAGTGTGCAGGTGCCAGTTCATGCATGCATTTTGCATAGAGTGAAAAAAGTGTGGTGATAACTTCCAACCTTCTTTAGTATCTCTTTAGGGACCAGGCCTCAGAATCGTCTCAGCTCTTTTTCAGCTGACAACAACATCTTACTCAAGGCTTCTAGAGACAATCCTGACCAGTCATGCCACATGAATTTTCTCAGCTCATTATGCATTGCTTCTGTTGTTAACTTTCTCAGCTTTCATGCTTACCTTTGGAAAATGCCTACTGCTTAATTTGACCAGGCATACAAGCAACCTCTTCAAAATTGACAAAATGCCAACTTAACCTTAAAAATGTCACTGGGAAATATGAAATGAAGTATTAATAGCTGTTTTAAACTTGGCAATAATGTGTGAAACCAAAGCCATGTGGATGATGAGCATTGGTACTTGACAGACTGCTAAGACTGCTCAAATTTGATTAGCAACCTTTTCCACTTTCCATACACAGTCGTCACTGTCTAAAAAATCACAATTTGTATTTAGATAACTGTTTGTTAATAGCACAATTAGATAAAAAGAACTAGCAAATATAATTGATTTTTTTTGCACTAAATACGTGCATGAGGCAATTGTACATGATTGGTGATGAACACAATTGTTTTGATACATTCTTTGTTAAATCCATCTGAATGCAGGGAGATACAAACGAATAACTGGACCAAGGGTGTCTTTTCTCCTTAAGTTGTTGGGCTAGAGCACACAGGTCCAGATCTTTCATGCAGTCAAAGTATTCTCTTAAATACTTTACCAGAACTTTTATTTAAATGCTATTACTACCCAAGATCACGCAAGATCTGGAACCCTATGAGTATACACTTGTTTGGATTTTGAATGGGACTGGCTCCTGTTCCTCTTTCTCCTTCACTGCAGCCTCCTCCCTCAACATTCCTGCATGTAGTCTCACTCTGGATAAGATGGCCAGACACAAATGGAAATCAGTGTCGTGGTTTAGCCCCAGCCGGCAACCAAGCCCCACGCAGCCGCTCACTCACTCCCCCATGGTGGGACGGGGGACAGAATTGGAAGAGTAAAAGTGAGGAAACTCATGGGTTGGGATAAAGACAGTTTAACAGGTAAAGCAAAAGCCGCACACGCAAGCAGAGCAAAACAAGGAATCCATTCCCCACTCCCCACGGGCAGGCAGGGGTTCAGCCATCTCCAGGGAAGCAGGGCTCCAGCACGCGTAATGGTTTCTTGGGAAGACAGACACCATAATTCCGAACGTCCCTCCATCCCTTCCTTCCTTTTCGTCCCAGCTTTATATACTGAGCACGACATCATACGGTATGGAATATCCCTTTGGCCAGCCTGGGTCAGCTGTCCTGGCTGTGCCCCCCCTCAGCTCCCCGGGCACCCCCAGCCTGCTTGCTGGCAGCCCAGCACAAGAAGCTGGACTGTCCTTGACTACTTAGCAACAACTCAAAACATCAGCACGTTATCAACATTTTCTCATCCCAAATCCAAAACACAGCCTCACAACTAGCTTCTGTGAAGAAAATTAACTCTATCCCAGCTGAAACCAGGACAATCAGAATTCTGGAAAACAATGAAAATGAGTTTTGGTTTGGTTTTGGTTTTTTTGTTTTTACTTATTTTAACATAGACCCCATAATTCGAAGTACATTATGGTGCAATACTGTTGCACAGCTGGAGGCGAAAATGCTTTTTCTGTGCTAAATGAGTCCAAATGAGTTTTTGGAGACATTAACCTTTCAGGAGAATGAGAGTGATAATGAACTTACTTAGGCAAGATGTCAACTGAAATATCTTCATATGTTATCAAGACAGAAAGGCAAAGTACTGGATTAGTTGGTGGGTGGATTTCTTTTGTCTGATGAAGTCAGAGGTGTATTTACAAGAGCCTTTTAAACTTACAGGTAGAACAAGAAGCCTGAACCATACCACAAATGTTTATTTATATAAGGGCATTGAAATCACCGCCTAGAGAACAGGGACATGGCTAAACAATACAAATGAATCAATTTAGTAGCTTGGGTTTTATTCTTCACAAGGTTCTCCTGTGCATCTCCTGAATTTTTGCAATATTCTGCCACCTCCTCCAACTCTGGCACTTCTTAAATTAACTTGAGGAATTGACCAAAAGGCAGGTAAATTCACCTCAGCAACCCAACATAAGACTTTTCTTTTTTTTTCCTAATTGGATCAGAAAAAGACCAGAGCATCAACAGAGCAATTGAAAATTGTAAAGCAAATGTAGATAGGACAAAAGTTTGCAGAAAATGTTTAAGCATGAAGAAATCAGGTGAATAGGAATGACAGCACTGTCGTGGTTTAGCCCCAGCCAGCAGCTAAGCCCCACACAGCTGCTCGCTCACTCCCCCACGGTGGGGTGGGGGAGGGAATCTGAAGTAAAAGTGAGGAAACTCATGGTTTGAGATAAAGACAGTTCAATAGGTAAAGCAAAAAGCCACACACGCAAGCAAAGCAAAACAAGGCATCCATTCACCACTCCCCATGGGCAGGCAGGTGTTCAGCCATCTCCAGGGAAGCAGGGCTCCAGCACGCGTGATGGTGTCTTGGGAAGACAGATGCCATCACTCTGAATGTCCCCCTTCCCCTTCCTTCTTCTTTGTCCCAGCTTTATATGCTGAGCATGACATCATATGGTATCGAATACCCCTTTGGCCAGTTTGGATCAGCTGTCCTGGCTGTTTCCCCTCCCAGCTTCCTGTGCACCTCCCGCCTTCTCACTGGCAGCCCAGCACGAGAAGCTGGACTGTCCTTGACTGCTGAGCAACAATCTAAAACATCAGCACGTTATGAAAATTGTTTTCATCCCAAATCCAAAACACAGTTTCATACTAGCTTTTATGAAGAAAATTAACTCTACCCCAGTTGAAGCCAGGACAAGCATAGAAACAGCAGACATGATTAGGATGCTTTGACTTAGTCTAAGGTCTACCAGAAGAGGTTGGAGAAGTTTTTGGATGATTAATGTGTCTGCATCAAGCATTAGAAAACAGTCATTACCCTTTATAAGTCTGGTAAGGACAAAATACCTATCATTATGATATGTAGAAAAGTAGCACATGTTAGCTTGGGACAGAATTCAAAAATTAAGTATAGTTGTTCATTGCATTATAATTAAAATCAATTCTGGTTTTGGATGTATTCATAATACATCTTTTTTATATGTTTGCATATATATATACACACAAGAAATTCAAATACTATTCTATATATAATATCTATGCCTTCTGTGTTTGTTGCACAATTCCTTTAGAGGCTACTTTTTCTGGTCTAATAGCCTTTCCTTTCCACTCCACTGACTGCAGGTCTTCACTAAACCACAGCACTCCTTTCTGTGCAATGTAGATCCCAGACAGCCATGAGATTATTACATGGCAAAAAACCTTCAGTTTTTCACTTAGATCCAGTAGTTTAAAATTAGCAGCATCTAAATATTTCCTTGAAGCATTAAACTTAGTATGAACAATATATCTAATTATTACAGCCAAAAAAGCTTTGAATTTTCATCTGATTGATACACATTAGTTGAGTGACAATTATTTTTCATTTTCCTTTTAAATACGTGCAATTTTTTTAGTAATTTGAGACTTCAGTTTCCAAATCTTTAATTGCTTGAAGCTAAGTGTGCCAGAGTATATCTTTATCAGGCTGTTCTTTGAAATGGTATCTAAAGACTTAGTATGTTATTTTACTTACCCTTATATTACTGTATATCAAGATTAATTCTGCTGAAGCTAATAAAAACCAGTAGTATAAGCCTGTTGCAAAAGAAGCCAGCTCCTTCAAATTCTTTCTACTTGACTGTCCTTCTTGTGAACTAGGTCCTGAATTTTCTTCTTCACCAAGATTTTTCTATCACTGTAAAAAGCAATTTCTAGAACTTCAGAACTTCAGAAAAATAGAAGATGCATAGGTTTGATTTAGCAGTCAGTGGCAGTCTGAAGATCTCTGTTGACTCATAATTCACTGCAATATGTACACATTATTCTGACCAACTGCTGCAAATGAGTGGTTTTGGCCACTTAAAGAATCCCCACCAAAGATACTAGAAAGCAAATTATTTTTATATAGATTTGTAAAAAGCGTGACTTAGAATTTGATGGCAAGATCCACTCTTTTACTCACGGAAAAAGCATGTAAAAGAAAAAACAAATTAAAATTAGGTTGGAATGATTTACACGTGGATCTGGAGAAATTGTGTCTGAATCAAGTTGGTGTCATTTATATACGAATTAGGGGAAGAAGATGAGTGAGACGCTCCTGTTGAGTCATGAGGTTCAGAGTAGACACCCTTGCTTTCTAAAGTTCCATTCAGAGGAGTCTAGGGATGGCTGAATCCACTATTAGTTAGACTACTAGCAGACTTGGTCAATGGCTGATGTCTAAAGGATTAGGTGCAGGCATCTTAATGTGAACTTTAAGACATGATTTTGTGTTTGTTAGCTTTAGAATGGCAGAAATCTAACATGGAATAGTAGCAATTTAAAGTTCACTGACTGTATTAAGGTAAATCACAAGTTATATAATTTTCTAACAAAGCTTAATAACACAGCAACTTAATTAAAGACTTAACAAAGTTCTCAAATTACACACACATACATGCAGATATAGACATAGAAATATATAAGGAGATATATGGAAAGAGTTATATATACAAAGGTACCTGTTAAAAATTCCCCTTGAGTTCAGCAGAATACTCACATCGAATGCCTTTGCATTTCTCAAAGGGTGAGGATTGAGCCTCGAGGAGTGTGAGTCTCAGCCCAGGTCCCATGCGGGTCTTTGGTGATGGTCCTCTGTACTTCGCAAACTTAAGAATTTGCAAGCTCTGAGAGGCCTCCCACTCAGAGGGAGGTGCTGGTCACAGCCCACTGTGGTCCAGGAGAGCTCAAAGGGTCTCACTGAGAAGCACTGTTTATAGGGTCGTGAGATGATTGACTTTAGGCATCAGTAAATTTCCATCCTTACCACAATCATTTGCCGGCATTGATTGGTATGGTCTGGTACTGATCCACCTGAGTCACAATTACACATAATATGTTCCAGGGCTGTCAGGGGAGGATTAGTTACTCCCACAACTAACAGTCCTGAGACAGTCAGTACCATTCCCCACCATAGCTATGCAAGCAAGCTTGGCACTATCAACAGGCTCTTAGCTGCCGAACTCATTGCACCAAGGCCAAGGCTTGACAACAGTTCTAGGAGCAAGGAGATGGAAATGCACCACTACATGAACAAAACAGATAAATAAATAAGAAAAGGAGTGTTACAGAACAAAGTAAATTACATAATTTAAGTACTTGATGTCTGATTTTCTAGCCCCATTTAGAAAGACAAAGAATGTTAAAACCAAGCTCCAGATTAATCCATCTTCACTTCTCCAATGGTATTGAAAATTGAAAAAGATAACAAAGTTATTCAAATACATGTGTGTCTGTGAACAAACATATTTAGGAACAACAAATTATACTGGAAGAATAGGATATATACACACAACCCCCACAAGGGCTCAGAACACAGTTCTACCCCCTGAAAATCACATCACATAACATTTTGACAAGATCTAAAGGGAGTAAAATTGACCTAGAATTGATATGAACAAGGCTGCAGTTTTTACTCTGGCAAAAGCCTATGAAATACCACATACTTGCATGTTGTAATTGTGCATTGGGTCTGGCTGAGATGGAGTTAATTTTCCCCATAGCTGCCCTCATATCAAACAAACTGAGCAAATGCAACCCCTTTTCACAGAAAGACATCAAGTGGGGAAACTAAAATATAACAATTAATTACAGGAGCAGCTTGATGATTAATGTGAGTTTCATATAAAAAAAAAAGCCACTAGTTTTTCATTTATGGGATAAGGTATAAATATGTCAGTCCCAACACAAATGGAAGAGTTCTTCATGTTTTTCCACTCTTTCAGAGAGTTAGAGCTTTAGAGTTTAGGTTGTAATTTCTCCTCTCTTCCCACCTCTATTCTGCACTCCCTACATCAGCTAGTAGAGAAGGAACAGGCTCACAGAATTGATTAGTCTGCCACATGTTCATGGGGTAACTCCAGGTGATATTACACACACCGTAGGAATACAGATATCTTAAGGCATTTCTGCACCAGTTGTCAAAATAAGATAAATGTAACAGTACTGCCCCTAGGGTTTGTACGTATTTCATGGTACCTGAATGATTAATATCAGTTGATTAGCTAGCACAAAACATTCCAAGTAAAATGTGAGAGAAAAAGTCGACTAAGCTTGTACCTTACTTAGGATCATCTCAACATCTCTAAAATTAGATTAATTTATTCTCTTCTAGGGCAGTTTCTTCAACTATCCATTCATAAAATCCCTACTATCCCTTGTCTGCCAAAAATATATTTCATATAGTTTGCAAGTGTCAGACTATTAGTATATATGGGTGGGAAGATTACAGTTTCCTTAGTATTATTACAAAATTAATATTTTAGATCAAAAATCGAACATTCACTGACTCAATCTCCTCATTACTATCAAATAACTCTCAATTACCTGTAAGCACTTTTCAGTACATCTTTATATTCTGTCAACCTGTAGAAGTATGAAATGTGAAGTCAGCCCAAAATGTTACGTCTTCTTCCTCTGTGTGGGATATACTTCTCCACTTGTCATCTCTTTCATGTATGTTCCAAAACTTTACATGGAAGAGATTCTTTGAATTGACTGTCCATGTGCAAAATCACCCGGCATTGTCTGTAGAGCAGGTCTTGGATGTACAGCAGCTACCAAAGTTATGCTAGTTATGTGATACCTGAACAAGTGCCAAAGTCTTCTCAGCAGCCATTTTCTAGAGGAAAGGCTGTCCAAGGCCAAAATTACTGTTTCAAAACAATTACCTGGTTTTTTGGCTCTTGGCTAAGCAGCACTTGGGGGCTACACAAACTGGTAAACTATGGCACATTATCCATAAAAATTGCCACCAATCAATAAAACTTGTGGCCAGTGAGAGTACCTCTCTCTACTAGAGACTTTGGGTTCGTTTAGTTTGGAGAAAAGGAGGCTGAAGGGTGACCTCATTGCTCTCTACAGCTTTCTGAGAAGGGAAAATGGAGGGGGAGGTTCTGATCTCTTCTCCCTGGTATCAAGTGTCAAGACACATAGGAATGGTTCAAAGCTGTGCCAGGGGAGGTTTAAACTGTACATTAGGAAACATTTCTTTACAGACAGGGTAGTCAAACACTGGAAGAGGCTTCGCAGAGAGGTGGTCGATGCCCCAAGACTGTCGGTGTTTAAAAGGCATTTGAATAAGGCCCTTAACAACATGCTTTAACTTTTGGTCAGCCTTGAAGTGCTCAGGCAGTTGGACTAGATGATCATTGTAAGTCCCTTCCAACAGAAATATTCTATTCTATTCTATTCTATTCTATTCTATTCTATTCTATTCTATTCTATTCTATTCTATTCTATTCTATTCTATTCTATTCTATTCTATTCTATTCTACCATCCAGTTTTCACATACCATGTTTCCTTTTATGATCCCTTTTATTGCTAAAACCTAGAAAGGTTCTAATAATAGGTCTTTACATTTTATGAAGTCAGACTATGACCAATTTCTTCATGTCTGTGCAAGTTTTCTGAGTACTGCATGTTCAATTATGGGATTAACCTTTCTCAAAGGGAGAAGAGAGTCTTTGCTTACAAGCTAGCAGGGCTTATTGACAGAGCTTTAAACTAGACTCGAAGTGGGAGGGGGACAATATCAGGCTTGCCCATGACTAGCTGTGGGATGACACGCCAAGGTTAGAAGGATGGGGTTCTAGCGAGGCCCCTCAGCCTGTTGCTCTGAGACATGCTGGGTACACTGCAGCATGCTTGAAGTCTTACGGAGATGAGCCAGGGGCTCCCAAGGCAATTGGAGCCAACAGGGAAACACCAGTGAAATACCTCAAAGGAATTAAGGGGTGTTCCTCTAAGAGTGACATGGCCAACAGTCCAGCTGCAGTACCTCTACACCAATGCATGCAGTGTAAGCAACAAACAGGAGGAGCTGGAAGCCACTGTGCTGCTAGAAAGCTATGACCTGGTTGCCATTACTGAAATGAATCCCATGACTGGAGTGCAGCTATCCATGGCTACAGGCTGCTCAGAAGGGACAGGTGAGGAAGGAGTGGTGGAGGGTTTGTCCTCTATGTCAAGAAATGGATCGAGTGTGAAGAGCTGTCTCCGAGGAATAGCCATAAGGAGGTTGAAAGCTTATGGGTAAGAATTAGAGATGTAGGCAACAATGGGAACCTTGTGGTTGGTGTCTACTACAGGACGCCTGATCAAGGGGAGCCTATTGATGAAGCCTGCTTACTCCAGCTACAGAAGGCATCACACCTGCAGGCTCCTGTCATGCTGGGGGACTTCAACCACGCTGACATCTGCTGGAAAAGTAGCATGGTGAGTGGTAGGCAATTCAGGAGACTCCTGGAATGCACTGAGGAATGTATACTTCTTAAACCAGGTAACAGACAACCCTACCAGAGGGGATGTGATACTGGATCTGTTGGTCGCAAGCACAAGTAAGCTAACTGGCAATGTCAAGACTGGAGGCAGCCTGACATCGTGCACTAGTGGAGTTTGCAGTCCTGAGAGATATGGGGCAGGCAAAGTTTAAAGTCAGGAGCCTGAATTTTAGGAAAGCAAGCTTCCAGCTTTTCAAGGAGGCCAACCTAGTGGCCTCCTATGATGGAGTGACCACATAAGTGGACAAGGGAAGAGCTATCGATGTCATGAACCTGGACTTCTGTAAGGCCTTTGACACAATCCCCCACAAAATCCTTCTCTGTAAATTGGAGAGATATGGATTCGATGGGTGGACTGCTGGGTGGATGAGCAATTGGTTGGATGGTCACATCCAGAAGGTAGTGGTCAACGGCTCAATGTCCAGATGGAGACTAGAGATGAGTGGTGTCATTCTGGGGTCCATACTGGGACCAGTACTCTTTATCAATACAGCTTGGGGGATGAAGAGATTGACAGCAGCCCTGCCGAGAAGGACTTGGAGGTACTGGTGGCTGAAAAGCTGGATGTAAGCCAGAAACATGTGCTCACAGCCCAGAAGGACCACTGTCTCCTCGGCTGCATCCAAAGAAGCATGGCCAGCAGAAAGAGGGAGGTGATTCTGCCCCTCTACTCTGCTCTGGTCTGGAGCCTGCAGGTGTGATGCCTTCTGTAGCTGGAGTAAGCAGGCTTCGTCAATAGGCTCCCCTTGATCAGGCGTCTGACCAGTCTGGAGTCCTGCATCCAGCTCTGGAGCCCTCAGCACAGGAAAGACATGGACCTGTTGGAGCGGGTCCAGGGGAGGGCCACAAAAATGATCAGAGGGGTGGAGCACCTCTCCTATGAATAAAGGCTGAAAGAGTTGGGGTTGTTCAGCCTGGGGAAGAGAAGGCTCATGGGAGACCCTGTTGCAGCCTTCCGGTCCTTAAAGAGGGCCTATAAGAAAGATGGGGACAGACTTTTTAGCAGGGCTTGTTGCAATAGGACAAGGGGTAATGGTTTTAAACTAAAAGAGGGGAAAATTCAGGCTCGATATAAGGAAGAAATTTTTCACAATGAGTATGGTGAAACACTGGCACAGGTTACCCAGAGAGGTGGTAGATACCCCATCCCTGGAAACCTTCAAGGTCAGGCTGGATAGGGCTCTGAGCAACCTATTCTAGTTGAAGATGCCCGTGTTCATTGCAGGGGGGTTGGACTAGATGACCTTTAAAGGTCCCTTCCAACCCAAAGATTCTGGGATTCTATGATTCTACTGTTCGCAGAAACTTCCTGTTCTAATTTCCAAGTCAAAAAGTAAAAAGGGTTTATGCAGCAGATAAAAACCATACATAAATTTGAAAAATTTTCATTAGGACAATATTGTCATAGACAGACAAGGTCATAAAATCACAATTTGGTGTGAAAGTATGACATTTTCCTATAAGATTTTCTCCCCACTCCCCTTATTTTGAAAGATGTTTGTAGCTGCTCAAAGATACTGAGTATTAGTGTATGCTCCAGTTAAGAAGATTTAATGGGAAGAATCATACAGTCTGGCAATAACAACTACAATCCATTAAATCAGTACCCAAAAGAGATGTAGTGAATGAATTTAGGTCTATTTGGCAGCTGGTCACACATGGTGTTCCTCAGGGCTCACTACTGGGGCCAGTTCTGTTTAATATCTTTATCAATGATCTGGACAAGGGGATCAAGTGCTCCCTCAGTAAGTTTGCAGACAACACCAAGCTGGGCTGTAGTGTTGATCTGCTTGAAGGTAGAAAGGCTGCGCAAAGAGATCTGGACAGGCTGGATTGATGGGTCAAGGCCAGCCCTATGAGGTTCAACAAGGCTAAGTACTGAGTCCTGTACTTGGGTCACAACAACCCCATGCAACTTCCACAGGCTTGGGGAAGAGTGGCTGGAGAGCTGCCCAGCGGAACAGGACCTGAGGATATTAGTCAACAGCCAGCTCAACTTGAGCCAGCACTGTGCCCAGGTGGCCAAGAAGGCCAACAGCATCCTGGCCTGTATCAGAAATAGTGTGGCCAGCAGGAGTAGGGAAGTGATCGTGCCCCTGTACTCGGCACTGGTGAGGCTGCACCTCAAATACGGGTGTTCAGTCCTGGGCCTCTCACTACAGGAAGGACATTGAAGTGCTGGAGCGTGTCCAAAGAAGGGCAACAAAGTTGGTGAGGGGAGACCTTATCGCTCTCTACAACAGCCTGAAAGGGGGTTGTGGTGAGGTGGGTGTTGGTCTCTTCTCCCAAATAACAACGGATAGGACGACAGGAAGTGACCTGAAGCTGTGCCAGGAGAGGTTTAAATTCGATATTAGAAAAAATTTCTTCACTAAAAAGATTGCCAAGCACTGGAACAGGCTGCCCAGGGAAGTGGTTGAGTCACCATCCCTGGAGGTATTTAAAAGACATGTAGATGTTGTGCTTAAGGACATGGTTTAGTGGTGGATTTGACAGTGCTAGGTTAACGGTTGGACTTGATGACCTGAAAGGTCCTTTCCAACCTAACAGTTCTATGATTCTGTGAAATGTTCTCAGTGATTAATCAATCTGGATGTGAAATATATTTACCTAAGCATAGCATGCATCTTTTTATACAACTTTTAATTTTTGTTGGACAGTAGGAATTCTTTCAAGCTATTATTCATATTACATAAAAATGTATGTCTGCTGCATTTATTGACCAATATTTCCTTTTTATTTTAACATTACAATAATTGTACTGCGTATGTAAGATACTAGGGCTGTATATTAAAATGGCATCTTTTTACACTTTTATTAATATTAAAAGAGGTTAATGATTATTGGTATATTAGTAACATATACAGATCATCTTTCTAAAGGCTATTGTAACATTAATAAGATGTATACAAAGTTTCTGTAATGGTTACAGCATTTTATTAAGATGTATATGAGATGTTTATAAGATAGAAGAGTATTAAATATTTTTCTGACTATAGAATAAGCTGTTTTAATGCACTCTGTAAGGCACAGGAGAGGCATGTCAGTGATTGTGTGTAATAAAGGAGAGCTATATAGCATCCTTATAGATGTTGAATATTTGTACTAAATGATAGCTTATGTTATTAATTTTAAAATAATTTCATTTAAAAATATCTGTGTTTTATTTGTAATAATAATAAAATACTGTAATATTTTTCCAGTCTCAAATGCAGCACTAACTTATTTTCTGTGAAGAAGTAATATGATAGAATACTTTTTGAGGAAAAATAAGCAGGCATTTGAAAAGAAGTCTCATGGAGAACAACGAATGAGAACAAAATAAAAGCAACCAAAATCACAATCCCATAAATTCTAGTTATTTAGTGAGAGCAATCTAAAACTGAAATTTTGAGAAACATTTCCCAGTTACATAAAGTCTATTACTTTGTTAGAGTTACGGAATATTCAGACTCCAGCTTTCCCAGAATAAAGTCAAAGTAATTCTTTACTAATTTCTTACGTGTACCATGGCAGCTTTTAAGAGCTTCCATCAGATCTACAGTCTCTACACTACAGAACTAATCAGTGAAGTAGTTATGAAAAAGAGAGTATAGACAGAAAAGAATAGCTGGTGAATATGTAAGATGGAAATCTTTAGACAAATTAGTGTTTTCAAGATGCTTACAGTTGAATTTTGCAGATTCTTTACATTTGATTTTTCTGCCAGAAGTGCTTAAATAATGAAGTCTACAAACATAGAAATACAAGAATGTGGCAGAAAGGACAAGAAAGGCTTCACACATCTCTAGTTTCAGTGCCTTGTTTTTCAGAAAAATTAGATGCATAAATTAGGAGGTTTGTGGAGAGAACGATACCCCTCTGGAAGACATTTTAGAACTTTTATATTGGCCCCTCACCTGTGGATAGGAATATAAAAAGTATCTGAAAGATCACACAAGCCCTTTGATAGTTTTTATTTGACAGTGTCCTGGTTTTGGCTGGGATAATTACCTTCCTGATAGCTGGTATAGTGCTGTGTTTTGGATTTGGGATGAAAATAATGTTGATAACACACTGATGTTCTTAGTTGCTGCTAAGCAGTCAAGGACTGTCCAACTTCTCGTGCTGGGCTGCCAACGAGCAGGCTGGGGGTGCCCGGGAAGCTGGGAGGGGACACAGCCAGGACAGCTGACCCAGGCTGGCCAGAGGGGTATTCTGTACCATGTAACATCATGCTCGGAATATAAAGCTGGGAGAGTTGGCTGGGGAGCTGCTGTTGGTTGGGAACTGACTGGGCATCGGTCAGTGGGTGGTGAGCAATTGTGTTGTGCATCACTTGCTCTGCATATTCTTTTATCATTATTATTATCATTATTATTCTCTTCCTTTTCTGTCCTATTAAGCTGTCTTTATCGCAACCCACAACTTCCACTTTTTCCCTATTCTCTCACCCATCCCACTGAAGAGAGGAGTGGTGGGCGAATGGCTGTGTGTTTGTTTTAGTACCTGCTGGGTCAAACCATAACAGACAGATCGCATCTTGATTTATTTCAGCATGATGAAAATCATACACCAAAAGATCGGACAGTGTCCAATGAAAAGGAATAGCACATCACTTGCCCCTTCCAATTGGAAACCCCAAAATAAGGGATGTAACCTGCAGGTCTTCAAACCCTTTTTCAGTGTTCACAGCACCTGGGTTTGTGCAAATCTTTCAGGTTGTGAATTAGCCTGTAGCCACTGCTCAGCTTCCGTAGGTACCTATCTGCTCTTAAGGGCTGAGGCCCTGTCCCTCTGACGGTACCAGACTTTGCCAAACATGCCTTAATATTGCAAGAAATTTGAGACCAAAGTACTGGAGGTCTAATGTTCATACCTATCCCAAAGTCCAGGCTTTGCTGGTTGATACTAGAAGGGGCTGAAAAATCCAGGTATGCATTCACCAATCCTGCCCTTCCCAGAAAGAATTCCTTTTGTAATACTACTTTATAAAAAATGGTAATACAGTGTCATAGAGTGTGAGAGTCTCCCTGCTAACTTTATCCTTCCTGAGTAGATGGGTAGCAACCTGTTTCCTGTGCCTCTAGAGGCAAAATGGGTGACTGATTAGTGAGTACACAGTTATAAGTCTTCTTGTTGGACAGTTTTCCACACAGAACATCCTACATGGCTTCCTTGTGAAGGTTCCTTTTCTAAAGGAAAGAACAGAGGTAATAATTCCCCTAAGAACAACACACATCCTGCACCTGGGTTGGCCAAAACACTTACCTGATGAGTATTCAGGGCATAATCTTCTGTTCAAAGCTATACTCCAAAGGAACCCTTTTCTCCAGTAATTGTTTTGAAAACCAGCTTGTTGATGGAAATACATTTATTCCCATTAGACATATTCAGCAAATGTACAACAATGACAGATAGAAATGAAATTACTTGAAAACTAAAACACAATCTTCAGAGTGCGAATAAAATTTATATATTCAGAACTTCCTTAAGTATCTCATTCATGAATATGCCTTCTTCACCAACATATATGTGGAATAGTTTGACTTCATCATCATTACGACCAAAGACTATATAGCAAATAAAAGCACAATCAATCTAAGCTTCTTACTCTTTTTTCTTTAATTTCCCTTCATACCTACTCATACCGTATTTTGCTTTTCTCTGTATTAACCTTTAAGTACACACAGAAATACAATACAGAATTACATGTGAAATATAAGCTACAGAAATATTGAAGTTCTGTGAGACTTTTTCATCACGCTCAAAGAAGGTAAATAGGAGAGACTGGACCATAGTAGTATGTTTTAGCAACCTAACACATTATTTATTCCTATAGACACAAAAGCACTGCATTAGAAAACAGTAGGTATGAATCTTAGACCTCCAATACTTGTAAAGACAAACTTCTACTGTTTGTACTACACTTCATTTAATAATGTAGTACTTTTGATATGGTTTTAGTGTTTTTTCTTGATGAGATTTATGAAAGATATTATGCAGGTTATGGAGTGATTGATAATCAAATGACTAGATAGATGACCATAGAGATGTTTCTAGTCCTTCATTCTTTTTTTACTTATTGAAATCTCAGGTAATTTATTTTCTCTTCCCACTTATGCTGCAAACAGCACTTCAATATTATATCTTTTTAGTTTACACGACTGAGTACTTAAACTGACAATCTGAGAATAACTTATTCTTTTTATTAAAAATAAATAATCAGAAAGAAAACATTTTAAAGATAACTGTTAAGTGTAGCTGTAGGTATCATAATGTACAATGTCTCCTGGGAATAAATCACCAATTAAAGAATCCTAATTAATAAACAAGTCAATTGTAGAGTGAACATGGCTCATTAATTATAAATTATATAAATTATACTATAAATTATCTCATGGCAATGACTGAAAGGAAGAAACATCCTACCTGTAATCTCTCAGTTTCTTCTGTTCTGTTTCCTCTGACATTATCCTGCTTCACTACAAAAAAGAAAGATCGTACATTTAAAAATTTGTGTTTAGTAATTTCTAAAATTTAAGTCTTTTTACAGCATCTAGGATTGTCTAATAAAATAATAAAAATCATAACATCAAAAATCACTGCTGAAAAACTTGACTGGAGGCCCGGGTTCATAAAATCATTCACATGAAATGCAAGTTACCTGTCTTATTAAAGCTTCATTGTGACAGACTTCACATTTCAGAACAGCTCCAGCATGTTTTTTTCCTAACAATAAACAAGCTGTTCCAAGGGCAAATGAAATAATGAAACTTAATATCCTTGAGATGACAAATGTACCTATAGTTCTGTTCCTCATTTTGAAGAGACCTTGTCCCTCCTACTCATGTTTCCCTATTTCTTCCACCACCTTTTCCACTCAGTTTTATGACAGTACCCACATTTTCTTTCCTGATCAAGAGACACCAAGTAACAGGCCAGGCATTGTTCTTGAGGTTACATATGGGTCTCTCCTATTTGTCTTCCAACTTTCTAACTTATATGAAGTTATATTCTAAGACTTTTACATCTTTGAGAAATACGGTTTGTTCATGGGTTCAAAAGCTGCAACGGGAACTGAAAGGTACAAGGCAGACACTGATCTCTTAATTCTTGTTGTTTTAGAAAACCATCAAAGATTTCTGATGATAGAGCTCTCCCACCGAAAGTTGATTTTAAACAATTCTAAACTTAGAACAAATTGTAAGATTTTAATTATCTATCTCTATGTTTAAAATATTCAATTTCTGGATCCAGGCTGTTCTGCCTGTCTTTCAGAGATATAGAACCCACCCAACTAACTCAGATCTTATAATGATTTCTACTTTAACTGAACTGAATATATTTCACAAACAGCATGCTCCTACCTTATACAAATGTTTAAAAAATAACAATTGTGCTTTCCTAGGTAAAATACGACAAGGAAGTTATCTTTATCAAGAGACCTGTTAACTTATTGGCTTGTCTGGTGGGAGGGTTCACTCAATTTTCATGACCGCTGATGACAGGAATTCACTTCCTAATCAAAAGAGCAACAGCAAAAATCCCAAGTTTCTAGAGAACTTTGACAGAGTTCTTCATACTCCAGTGTATCTAGCAGTCAGACTCACAGAACTTAATCAGCACCTGTATTTGCATGCATTTTGACTTCTGCATCTCACCTTCAGAGCTGCTCCTGAAAAAAATGAAGTTTAATTGAAGCAAGGTCTGCATGACATTTTTTCCAGTGTACATTTGCCAATAGGAACAGTTGTGACAATCCAATTGGGGCTCATTTGGAGCAGCGCCTTTATCAAACTTTTCAGAGGAAAATATATGAAAACCTATGACCAAATAGAAATAGGAAGACAGCAGTCATGTTCCAGCACCTATTAAATGTAGAAATAGACTTAAGTCTTTAAAAATATATTAATTTTCTTTCCATTTATATATCGACAGCATGAAAAGAAGTAACTTCTGTGAATCTGGTTATTATTGACATAAATATCAATATATAACCTCAATTTTGTGTTTCTTAACTCTTTTGCCTCAGAACTACCCCTATATCAATTATGCCCTATATTTGTCTAAAAGTAACCCTGTTCCCCAAAAGCTCTTCTAAATGTTCTAGGAAGAGAACAAGTGATAGAAGTCCTACTGTTGTTCACCCAGTTACGATGAATGTCTAGCTATTTGTAATGACTTCCTAAATCCTTTTATTTCTTTCACAGAGACAATAAAAATCTGAAATAAAGTTTTTGGCATTCATATCTAGGGACAAATGCATTATTGAAATTAAAAGCAGTGTTACTGAAAAAGATGTTTGTATAAATTTTTTCAAGTGATGAGCACCATTACAGTGAAGAATTTAATGTCATGGCAGAAACATGAAGTGATCCGAATGTAGTGGAGCTGGACTAAAGTAGAAAACAGATTCAGACCTATCATATTCAAGTCCAGGCATAAATGCTTTGCAGAATAAGCAGCACCCTGTGTTCTAATTTAGCTGCAAGACCAGTTCTTTAAATACTAAATGATATTATAGCAATGATATTTTAAAATGTAAAGGACTATAGAGACAAAAGTAAATAAAATTAATTAACATACCAAAATCAAGTCTGGAACATACTCTAAAACTTTAGTGTAGATGGGCTGTGAAATATAAATTGAAAAAAGAAATGCAAACATCTTTCATCAGTCTTCCTGAAGTACACGGTTGCCTATGGTATTTTTCCTTTTACAGTCTAGTTTTACTGTGCCAGAATCAAATTACTAAAGGACATTCACGTATTTTAGTGAGAGCTATAAAGGGATGGGGCAAAAGAAATAAGAATGAAAAAAGCAAGCAATGTTTCACACTCCTACAAAGGTCCTTGACAGAGGTTACATTGAAGAAATGAATCATGAACATGATGAACTAACACTAGTATACTCAGAGTACACCAAATTACCACTTGAGATTATAGAATTACTATGAATTCTCTAGTAACGCTATTTAAAATAATTTTTAAAAGAAAATTTTAAGAATTTAGCAAAGGGCCAAAAAAGCTCAAAAAGTAATGAAAAGTCTCTTCATAGACTTACGCAATCTGTTAAAACAGCAAATTAATTTTGCATAACAAAATTTTTCTCTCGTATTTTGCCTAACTGTATTGTGTTTGCGTGACAAGGTTTTGGTAGTGGGGGCGGGGGCTACAGGGGTGGCTTCTGTGAGAAGTTGCTAGAAGCTTCCCCTGTGTCCGACAGAGCCAGTGCCATCTGGCTCCAAGACGGACCCACCACTGGCCAAGGCTGAGCCCATCAGCAACGGTGGCAGCACCTCTGTGATACTGTATTTAAGAAGGGGAAAAAAAAATGGCAACAGCAACTGCAGCCAGACAGAGTGAGAATATGTGAGAGAAACAGCCCTGCAGACACCAAGGTCAGTTAAAAATGAGGGGGAGGAGGTGCTCCAGGTACCAGAGCAGAGATTCCCCTGCAGCCCATGTTGAAGACCATGGTGAGGCCGGCTGTGCCCCTGCAGCCTGTGGAGGACCCCGTGACGGAGCAGGTGGATGCCCAAAGGAGACTTGTGACCTTGTAGGAGGCCCATGCTGGAGCAAGCCCCTGGCAGGACTTGTAGCCCCATGGAGAGAGGAGCCCAGGCTGGAGCAGGTTCCTGACAGGACTTGTGACCCCGTGGGGGACCCAGGCTGGAGCCATCTGTTCCTGAAGATCGGCATCCTGTGGAAGGGACCGAGGCTGGAGCAGTTCATGAAGAACTGCAGCCTGTGGGAAGGACTCACATTGGAAGTTCATGGAGGACTGTCTCCCGTGGGAAGATCCCCACACTGCAGCAGGGGAAGAGTGTGAGGAGTCCTCCTGAGGGAAGAAACAATGTATGATGAACTGACCATGACCCCCATTCCCCATCCCCTTGTGCCAGGTGGTAAAGAAAATCAGGGGTGAAATTGAGCCCGGAAGAACGAAGGATTGGAGGGAAGGTGTTTTAAGATTTTGTTTTTATTTTCTTCTTATTTTACTCTGATTTGATTGGTAATAAATTAAACTAATTTCCCTGAGTCAAGTCTGGTTTGCCCGTGGTGGTAACTGCTGACTGATCTCTCCCTGTCCTTATCTCGACCCACAAGTTTTTCATTACATTTTCTCTCCCCTGTTCAGGTGAGGAGGGGGGTGATAGAGTGGCTTTGGTGGGCACCTGGCATCCAGACATGGTCAGCCCACCACATTAACATTACATAAAGAAGGACAGGTGAAAAATATATGTGGTAAAAAATTAATGAGAATTAGCAAAGTTGTTAGAGAAAAGGAATGTAAGAATGAAATCAAGGTTTAATTGATTTTTATCTTCAACTTACAGGCATTTACATACAAATATCCCCATGGAACCAAAACTTTTTATTACTATTTTTGAATATGTCATATTAACTGTATGCATTTTTGCAGGGCTAAGACCTAACCTCCAACCTAGACCACTAATGCTTTACTTCAAACATATGGACTCTAAAAATTTACCTCAGGATATAAAATATATTGGTATATAGAGATAAAATATTAACAAAGGGAAAGCATTATTTTATTCAAATATGAACTGTTTCTACTAAGGCATGTCTGTTGCTGTAAAACAAAACTCATCACATAGCTAAAATAAGCAAAGATCCCTGAATTTCATGGAGCGTTCTGATAAAGTAGAATAGCCATAAAATGAACTTTTTTGCAACTAACCATGACAACAATATCAATGCTGCTAACAAAGGCTGAACTGCTAGTTCCTTTGTAGTCTTTGATTCTTAATCCCAGAAGAGCCAAAATGAGCTGGAATGCATTCTATAAATTCATGAAACTTAATGTATATGTCACCAAATAATTATTTGGAACCGTTCTGTGCCAGTAAAGGCCTAACATTAATTTCATATTTATAGAAGCTTGCTGACATTCTAGCTTACATCAGCATTCTAGCTTACATCAGCATCATCATGATAAGGTTCCTCGATTCAACTGCTCTACTTTTTGAGGTGAAGAAAATTAAAGTTCTCATTGCATGCTAAAATCTGGCCAAAAATCGTGGGAAGAAAACACTGGACGAAAGGCAAGACAAGAAGGCTAGAATGAAAATGCCATATTTTCAACACATACAACCTGTGAGTAAAACAAGGGAACAGGTTACACATGTACAATGATAATAAGTTTACCATCTACTTCTTTCTACACTAATAGCCTTCAGCCTTTAACCTTTCAGAGCAGCTGTCTTTCTCCCAACAAAATGCCTGTTGCCAACTGTCCGACTTTACTCCAACTTTTGTGAGGGCTTTCTCATACTGTAGGTTGTTCAAAAAGGACTGTTAGACTTCTGTAAGAAAGATTATGTATGAAAATAAGGTATTTTAATTCTATTTATCAGTATGATGCACCCTGTATAGTCTACATGAATAATTAAAGTCTATTTCACAAGGACCTGTATGTGAAATCTGGAGGAATATCCCTATGATATCTTATTGCTTTCCAAGAAAAAAAAAATCACATTTTAAATTTTCCTTTCATCAGTTTTTAAAACAAAACTGCTTTCAATATGGTAGTAAATTAAAAGGGCTGGGAAGGCATGCAGGTTAAGCTTCATGCTTTGTATTATTCTCTTTTTGGACCCGTATGTTTATTTTGGAAACAGCCTGAGGACTGACCTGCTCCACAAGTGCATCCCAAGGTGGATATTTACAGAAGCCTTTTGGTCTCCCCGAGGGGTAGCATAGATATTGCCATAGGACTGGACAACATTTAGATACAAATGTTGAAATACATAATTTGAAGCCTCCAAGACAAAATTTAGTTGATTCTTTATCTTAAAGCAGAGATTTAATTCAATTCCCCTCCTCGTTATAAAGAAATAGCAATCATAGATCTTAGAAGTTTAGCAAGTACTCAACACTGAGTGAATTTTCTCAAAATATATTTAAAAATAAAGTCTTCACAAATGCAAAAGTATGAAAAAATACTTCTTAAATACAGAATGGAAAACTCACCTCAAAATAATAGGCCACATTACTATCTGCAAACCAGTCATCTCAAGACATCTATTTAGCTGTCTAACTGAGGTGTTGTGGTACTTAAACCATAGGCTTCACACATGCCTTCATCATGGTGGTTCAGATCTGTTAAACTAGGAGCCTCTTGATACCTGTATAGGTAATGGCAGTAGACATATGTCTCTAAGGAGTGGTTCAATGTCTAATTAGAGTATGTTTACCATTCCTCATTGGCTACAGAAAAGTTTTTGTGCTCTCTTAGGCAAATTTAGTACTTCTACGTTGTGCTGTGGCACACCGTTGCCTACAAGGACTATCAGGCAAACACAAGCTTGAAAAGAAACCTAAGCCAGGCTTTCACAAGTAATCCCTGTATTCACATGGCATCTGGAACATCACACCAGCTTCTAAAACTGAGGAGGAGGAACAGACAACCTTTTTGTGACTGTAGTGCTTGACTAGGAAATAAGCCCAGGCTTGACTGGGTTTTGGAACACTCAGGGATGAGATCCCTTCTCCTCCCTGCCTGGTGAAACTTGGTCATGGTGCAGATAGAAATGTAAGTTTTATGTGGTTTGAAAAAAAAAGAATTTTAGTTTGTAATTCATGGTTGAAGATGCTCACCTTGAAGGGAAGACCTAGATTTTAGCTCTTGATCCCAGTGTTTTTATGCATTTTATCCAATAATTCTCAAATAAAAATTACATGCACTTCTAAACTTCTGTGCGGATAGCAAGGAGCTGTATGCCTTAAAGTAACAAACCCAGATTTATTTCAGATATTTCCAAAAAATAAGACAAAGTTTTACAGGAAGTTCACATCAACATATTAAACCAGAGAGAAAGCTGAAAAATGTCAATTTTTAATTAATGCTGAGTTCCTCTTTGAGAGCTTGTCCTCTGAAGATTTTAGTCACCAGTCTTCCTTTACAGATGACTGATTAAAAAGGAGTATGAACAAGCATGCAAGGCATATTGTAGGAGTTTCCCTTCATGCATATGACAGAAATGTTGAAGGAAAGACCTGTAATATGAGGGTAAGTGCATATGTGTTAAAAATCTAGGAAAATTTCAAGATACACACTGCATCTGACAAAATAAAGTGAGTTTGAACTGAAATGAATGTGCCGGGATGTTATGTTATGAGCAGTGTAAAACATTTTCTTTACTAATGTAGCCATTTAGACTTCGTATTTCACACAACTGAAATTATCATAAGGTAAGATTTTCTTCAACTTTCTTAATTGCGTGTGGGATGGTTGTTCTGAAAAAATGAAGATGCTCAGAATCAATCAGTATAGTATAAATAGCAGTAACTTGATATAAAATACTAGCAATGATCACAGAATCACAGAATCACAGGATCACTAGGTTGGAAAGGACCTTCAAGATCATCAAGTCCAACCATTAATCCAGTGCCACCATGTCCCCTAAACCATGTCCTGAAGCACCACATCCACATGTTTTTTGAACACTTCCAGAGATGGCGACTCCACCACCTCCCTGGGCAGCCTGTTCCAATGCCTGACCACTCTCTCAGTGAAGAAATTTTTCCTAATATCCAATCTAAAGCTCCCCTGGCGCAACTTGAGGCCATTTCCTCTTGTCCTATCACTAGTTACTCGGGAGAAGAGACCAACACCCACCTCACCACAACCTCCTTTCAGGTAGTTGTAGAGAGCAATAAGGTCTCCCCTCAGCCTCCTCTTCTCCAGACTGAACAACCCCAGTTCCCTCAGCCGCTCCTCATAAGACTTGTGCTCCAGACCCCTCACCAGCTTCGTTGCCCTTCTCTGGACACGCTCCAGCACTTCAACATCCTTCTTGTAGTGAGGGGCCCAAAACTGAACACAGGATTCAAGGTGCGGCCTCACCAGGGCTGAGTACAGGGGTACAATCACTCCCCTACTCCTGCTGGCCACACTATACCTAATACAGGCCAGGACGCTGTTGGCCTTCTTGGCCACCTGGGCACACTGCTGGCGCATGTTCAGCCGGCTGTCAACCAGCACCCCCAGGTCCCTTTCCGCCAGGCAGCTCTCCAGCCACTCCTCCCCAGGCCTGTAGCGTTGCATGGGGTTCTTGTGGCCAAAGTGCAGGACCCTGCACTTGGCCTTATTAAACCTCATACAGTTGGCCGCTGCCCATCGATCCAGCCTGTCCAGATCCCTCTGCAGAGCCCTCCTACCCTCCAGCAGATCAACACTCCCACCCAACTTGGTGTCATCTGCAGACTTACTGAGGGAGCACTCGATCCCCTCATCCAGATCATCAATAAAGATATTGAACAAGACCGGCCCCAGAACCGAGCCCTGGGGAACACCACTTGTGACCGGCCGCCAGCCGGATTTAACATTGTTCACCACAACTCTCTGGGCTCGGCCATCCAGCCAGTTCCTCACTGTGGAGTAATCGCTGAGGGGTACTTTGGAAATTTACCCTCTAAGAACAGCCTTGAAACCAGGTGGAACGTAGCACTCATGTACAACGGGTCTGTGACATGGAGACTCCCTGAACGGCCTTGGATGTTGGCAACATCAGGGGCGCCTGGTGTGCTGACTCTGGGAGAGATTACATGGAGGGCGGAGCGGAGTGGAGACCTCGCGGCTACGCTCTGTGAACAGGGGAGTTTAGGGATGCACAGGATGTACATTGATAAGCTGCGCTTACAATGTCCTGGGCCAAAGACCTGTCAACTTTGATGAAGTGCTGTACTTAGAGTGAACTTTGCTAATTATAATATCATTATAATACTAAAACGCACACCCCTCTCAAAAGCTACCACCCCCCCAAGGTGCGACCCCTCCTCAATGAGTGTGCGCACTGAATTTTTCCTAGTCTGTACCTTTAAACGCAAAGCGAGAGAATTCTGCACCAATCCTGATAAAGGTATGTATGACTAGAGTCACTCAAGCTCCACCTGCAAAGTAAAACACTATAAAATAATGTTTTAAGAGCTGGATGTTAGGGAAGATACCATCGTCATGTACCACTCTAACTTCTGGGATCAGTCGACGGGCTGAGCCTCTCTTCCCCCCCATCGGGACGCCGTTGGGTAAGATTCGAACCCTTGGTCATACCAAGTGCCTTCCCGGGAAACTTAGAAATCTCTATATAGAGTCACTTTACATCTTTTAACGCGTTTATAGCCAAGTAGTGTCCCTCGTAGTTTTAGCATTTGCACGTGCTTTATAGGTAGTGAATTTATCACCGGCAATCCAAAGAACCTGTATATCTGTTGCTTCAATAAATCGCACTATTGATTGACTCAGCCGTGTGTGGTCCCTGAACGCGACTGTACCTCTGAGTGCAGCCGTGTTGGTTCAGGAGGTGTCCGGCTGAGCAGGTAGTGTGATGTTAGTAGTGCATCTGACCCGTGATAGTCCAACAAAGGTGTTGGGCGCGACCGGACTACTAACGCTGACTTTGGGCATCACTCAGAACCTAAGCTCAGCCGCCCCCAGTCCCTCGGATATCTGAGGATTGACTGGAAAGCAAGGGGGTTTAGTTTCTGCCAAATTGCTCTGCCTCTTATCGCAACACTCACCCAGCGAAGAGTAAACCTGTCTAAGCCACGAGCCGCCAGTTTCTCCAGGAGAATGCTGTGGGAGACGCTGTCAAAGGCTTTACTAAAGTACAGGTAAACAACGTCTACAGTCTTTCCCTCATCCACTAGGCGGGTCACCTGGTCATAGAAGGAGATCAGGTTGGTCAAGCAGGACCTGCCTTTCATGAACCCATGCTGGCTGGGCCTGATCGCTTGGTTGTCCTGCACATGCCCTGTGAGCACTCTCAAGACCAACCTCTCCATAATCTTCCCCGGTACAGAGGTCAGGCTGACAGGCCTGTAGTTCCCAGGATCCTCCTTCCGGCCTTTCTTGTAGACGGGCATCACATTGGCAACCCTCCAGTCTTCTGGGACCTCCCGTGTTAACCAGGACTGCTGATAAATGATGGAGAGTGGCTTGGCAAGCTCCTCCGCCAGCTCTCTCAGTACTCTCGGGTGGATTCCATCAGGCCTCATAGACTTGTGGGTGTCCAGGTGGCATAGCAGGTCCTTAACTGCTTCCTTCTGGATTATGGGGGGGTTATTCTGCTCTTCATCCCTGTCTTCCAGCTCAGGGAGCTGAATGCCCTGGGGATACCTGGTCTGGCTATTAAAGACTGAGGCAAAGGCAGCATTAAGTACCTCAGCCTTGTCCTTGTCCTTGGTGACAATGTTTCCCCCCCCATCCAATAAGGGATGGAGATTCTCCTTTGCTCTCTTTTTCTTGTTAATATATTTGTAAAAACATTTTTTGTTATCCTTCATGACTGTGACCAGACTGAGCTCTAGCTGGGCTTTTGCCTTTCTCATTTTGTCTCTGTGTGACCTAACGAGATCCCTGTACTCTTCCTAAGTTGCCTGCCCCTTCTTCCAGAGGTGATAAACTCTCCTCTTTTCCCTGAGTCCCAGCAAAACCTCCCTGTTCAGCCAGGCCGGTTGCCTTCCCCGCCAGCTCTTCTTATGGCACATAGGGACCTCCTGCTCCTGCACCTTTAAGATTTCCTTCTTGAAGGCTGTCCAGCCTTCCTGGACCCCTTTGTCCTTCAGGACTGTCTCCCAAGGGACTTTCTCAACCAGTGACCTGAACAGGCCAAAGTCTGCCCTCCGGAAGTCCATGATAGCAGTTTTGCTGACCCCTCTCCTTACTTCGCTCACAATTGAGAATTCTATCATGTCGTGGTCGCTAAGCCCAAGACGGCCTCCGACCACCACATCTCGCACCAGTTCTTCTCTGTTTGTAAACAGCAGGTCCAGTAAGGCACCTCCCCTGGTGGGCTCACTCACCAGCTGTGTCAGGAAGTTATCCTCCACACACTCCAGGAACCTCCCAGATTGTTTCCTCTCTGCCGTGTTATACTTCCAGCACATGTCTGGTAGGTTGAAGTATCAGAAATGTGAGAAATTAAATTTTAAATAACAAAAAAAAAATTTTAAAAGGGAGATTTAGAACACCTGATATACATAATTATATTTCAAGTAGCACTACAGCAAGAAAGAATAAATCTAATATATATATTTTAAAAATAGCCTGTTGTCTAATGCATCCGTAATCTCTGATGTGCATTAAACACTATCAAACCCTTATTTTTTACATTATCACATACATAAGTTTGTGTGATTAAATGGATTATACAAAAAGAGGTTAGGAACAGTAACATTTTATATTAAAATATTAACAAAAATTTGAAGGTAAATAACTATCACAATGTTTTACTTAGTCCACACTCACAACTTCGTCTATAGCTGTTGGGTATGTAGTTGTTAGTATTGGTTGGGCATCCATTCACCAGAATACAGGTATGAAAGAAACACTTTTGATAGAGCTCTGTTTCATGCTTTACACTTCCAGCATATTCACATATAACCCAAAAAGTGACAGAACCCAAAACAGCTGAAACATTTTCCACATGTAGGGTACTTGTTAGCTTCTTAAAAGGACTGTAAAAATACATTAGCATTGTCATTTGAAGAGGTCAAATTAGTTGCAATAGACAAACAAAATGACCCAACCAAATTTTATGGAACAGAAGAAAAAATAATAAAGGAATTAATCAGGAAACCTTTCAGGGTCATGTTTCATGAAACAGAAGCACACACTAATAAACTTTTTTTTTTTCCTCTTCCCAGACATAGCTAACCTACTGATTTTTAGGTATACTACTAGACATTAGTTTACAAAAGCATGAAAATGCCTGAAGTGTTATACGCCTACTCCACTTTCTACCTTCTTCAATGGAATAGTGTTTTTATTACATGGGATTCTGCACCATTGAACAGAAATTAAATACATCGTATGATTTACATAGCTCTAAGGAACCATGAGTCCATGGGTTCACTGCTCCATACAGTTTATTTTCAGTCTTCTCTGCAATTTAAATACTATTATTATTATGACTATTGTAATTTAAATATTATATCTGATTGCAGCTGGAAGCATAGGAAGTCATGGTTTCTTAATTTCAGAAAAAGTTACAGAGTAAAGACCTCATATCTCTTTCCTGATAATGTATCTTGTTACACATGCATATTATAACTCAAGGTAGTGAAATAGTCTATTAAAGGGATACATTTATGAAAAAAATCCTGTCACAAAATATAAAGTGTTAGACTTTTCATCTCTAACTTGCTTGCAAGTGAGAATACAAATCATTGATTGTTGATCTGTAAAATAAATAACTATAGCGATATTTTAAATCCATTATCATCACAGTAGAAAACAATGATATAGTGGCACTTCAGAATAAGTATTCTATCATTATTTTCTACCTTTCTTATTAAAATGAATTAAGAACAGGTTAAAATGTATTTAGAAGTAGAACAAGAGTTGTTGACTATAACAAATGGATTTTTAGTAATAGAAAAATATGGGGAAAATAAAAATAGAGAAATTTAGACTAAAACCAGTCAATTTTTAACTTTTAAAAGGATTTTATCAAAGGTAAATAAATTTGTAAATAAGCATAGGTCATATTTGTAAAGCGTATTATAGTCCAGTACATCGGCATTCTGTGAAGATGTTGGGGTGAAGTTTTAGGGACTATATTACCATTGTGATCATTTTGTCTGGCCTTCTGAATATCTTTGTTTCTGAATGATATAAAAAACCTTCTTTTTTTTAAATTGTTTATGTCATTAAGTGGGAAGAACTATAATTTTAAATTAGCCAAAGTATAGTCTAATTTACATAAATTCAACTAAATTATAAAGACTAGATTTCATTCATTGCACTCACCTAGGTAGCATCACAGAATGACAACAAATGCATTCACATGAACAAAAGAGCTCAGATATTAGATATATTAACAATGTACAGGCACTGGGTTGTCTGCAGTTATATGTTTTCTGGTCTTCTAATTCTATATGTTTTTGCAAGTTATTCAGAATAGTTATACATTGAGGATTACATAAAATTAGGAATATATTCAGTGCTTCTGAGGAAGTACTCAGAGATCATTATATAATGCCTTTCTCTGATTCTTTTGACCAACCTATGAAACTTTTATTCATTAACATTTGACCATGGGAGTCCCACCACCAGTCCATTAATGTCTGGTATGCTAAAACATATAATAACTAACCTTCAAGAATTTATTAATAGCCACATGAGAACTATACATTACCTGCCTCATAATATAGCTGTACTATTCCAATGTCTTTAAGTAGGATATCATCTTACACAAATATTTTTTTTCTTCACAATAGAGGAGACTTTCAATTAGTGTATAACTTAATATAACTATATTAATCTGTTAAAATTCAGTGATTTACTTAATTATTTGGAGAACCTTATGAATTAAAGAAACATTAGACATTCTTTCCTCCCCCTCCCTTAACACAATATCAAAGTCTTTTTGATTCACTTAGGCCACAAAATTAGAAAGATGTAAATTCAAGACTGATATGGGGTATAAATCAATTTCCTATGAATGTAAAGATTTTATAGCAGCATTTGCAAACTAAAAAAAATGATATTTATACAATAATACATGCGTATTTTCCCCCTTGTATGTCATATCCTTCAGATGAAGGCAGTTTTAAAACACAAGGTAAGAGAAATATCTGCCAGTGTCACTAAAAAAAATAAAGGAAAAAGCCTAAGAATAAACATAGAAAGCAATTTAGCATTTTTCTAGTCTGCATAACATTTAGTACCTAGTGTTCATTTTCACACAGAATCGAGGAAAGAGGTAACAATTCCTTCCGTAAGGTAGAGATAAATTCTAGGTAGAGAAACTTTTCCACTGGTTTAATGACTACCATTGTTCATTGGCCAACAAAACAGTTGGAACCACTCTTGCAGGACCACAGTATCTTCTATATATGATAGATGGTATGACCAGAACAACCTCAGTCACAGCAGGAAAGACATTGAACAAATTGTCAGCATGATTTACATCCAGGTTGTCAACAACATCTGGGTTGCTGTGTAGAAGAATGATGGACAACAGATGTTTTTAGAAACGTTCGCATCTGCCATATCTGAATATATATCCCCTGTGAAACAGTAGGTTTCAATGGCTACAAGAGATCATCCTGTTCTGATTTTTAAACTTTGATCCTCCTTCCTATAACATAAAATCTCTCCCAAAGTACAACATTACCAACATACAATTACTTGCCAAGTTAATACTGAGTAATGTTCAGTCTTACTACTACTACTACAGAAAGCTGTAAAAGAGCCTCCAAAGCTGGTTGAACCAAAGTGGTCAGTAGTGACTATGGTACTTTCAGGGGTCTAAACCACATTTTCAAGTGTAAATGTGCGTTTGACCTTTTAACAAAATCCTGCCTTAAACTAATAAATATATAGCAAGTAGATAATTAGCATCCCTAAAAACTCTCTAACTCTAAAATATTGTTAAAAAAAAAAACAGAAAAAAAAACATTTTCATGGTAGCCCATTTTCCTCTCTTCAGAAGAACAACTTTATACTTTTCCAAAAATTAACTGTTCTTTATAATATAAATATATAACTACTCATGAAAAAAATTCACACTCTTACTGTGTCTTTTATATATATATTTACCTACAAACACATATGTGTGTATCCATACACACATGCATACACATATATATGTGTACACATGTATATGTATGCACATATACACAGAAAGAAAAAGAATCCAACTCACAAAAACTGTGTTGTTATGATAGCTCATATTTGTCAGTCATAGAGAGAATGCTGAAAAGTACGTGATGGTGAAAAACCACCAGCGATCACCATCTTTTTGCAATGCGGCTTATTATGTCTTTATTGCAGTCCTAATTATTGCTTAAAGTTTCTCTTAGTTGATTAATATTGCATACTGCCACGTAACAGCTATATAGCTCTAATATATAGGCAGTTATTTTTATATGTTTAGCAAACTAAAATCTCATGTGATAAAAATAATATAGTAATCAAGAAAGAAAAATCTGAAATTAAACATTTATGAAAATGTTCTCTGAAGATAATAACTCTACGGAACTAGTTAGATTATATGATTTTTTTGGCAACAGAGGTGATATTGAAGATTCCCATCACGAGTTATCTGTTCCTGCCCAATCAGTTCCAATTAACAACAGTTTATGACACCCTGTCCATAAAATGCTGGTAAGTTGTTAAGCATAAAGGAGAAGGAGGGAGAATGGTACGTTATTGAAAGCTATTGCAGTGCAAAAGCTAAACATTTTTATTGGGAGGACCTTTCATGGAAGTAAAATATGAAAAAAGTGAATAGGCATAACAAAAGCTAGTTATGGCTAATTGTTACTAACTAAAAAAATAGAATTTATATTAGGTAAGATGATTCAAAGATTCTCAAGATGATGCTAAAGTTAGAAAGTATCTCTCTAATATGTCGTCCTGCTTCATAGATGCTTTGTTTTCTTAATATGATTATGTTACTTGCAGTGGAAGTACCAATCTGAGAAACACCCCTGTTTCTACAAAACATGAGCACAATATTCAGTACTTCATTTTAATTTATCTTAGGACAAAAGTTTGCACTCACAAGTTTATGAAGACAACAAAGAAGTAAAGGAAGCATTTCTGTGAAATAATATTGATGTCTACTAGACTACTTTTAGAAGATGATTGCAAAATAGACACAGTTTCAGATGAGGGAATGTTAATGCAAAATAGAGCTGTTAATTTATTAAGGGGGTTATTCTTTTTGATTCCCCCCGTATGGTTTTAGCTAAATAGTGATAGCGTTTAAGAAAGTAGTCAAAATGTTGCTTCTCACACATTAGAAATAGAGAACAAGTAATAGCTGGAAACCAAGAACATAATACAAATGGCTTAATCTCAGAAAACAAATAGGTTCCTGAGTAATTTGTATGTTAGCTGTTTGGCAAATAATAGCATACCTAGCAAGGTTAAGCAATAACATAACAGGTGTTGGAAAATGCAAAATAAAGGTATGTAGTAAATGATACTATTATTTAACCCTGCATTGCAAAACACACATCAAGGGTATGATTAATAAATTCAAAACAAATTTACATAAAATTACTGAATAGTCTACTTGGAAATAGTAAATTTTCAATTTTCCCCACTGTCTTTTAACACAGTCTTCCTGTTTCTGCCTTTTGAACAGTGACTTCAGTATGTCATATATAGTATATAGCATAAGTATACAGGTACAGCATTTCAGCAGCACACGCTACTCTGTACTGGGTCTGGCTGGGATGGAGTTAAGTTTCTTCATAGCAGCCCATATGGTGCTGTCCTTTGCATTTGTGGCTAAAAGTGTTGATAACACACCAGTGTTTTGGCTCAACAGCGCTTGCACAGCATCAAAGCTTTCTGTCTTCCCACTTCCCCCCCAGCAAGCAGGCTGGGGCACAAGAGCTTGAGAGGGTACGCAGCTGGGACAGCCGATCCAAACTGGCGGTGTTCCAAACCATTTGACATTGCGCTCAGCAGCAAAAGCTCAGGGAAAGGAGGAGGAAGGAAAGATATTCACAGCTAAGCTGTTTTCCCAAGCAGCATTTACAGGTGCTTGAGGTCCTGCTTCACAGGAAGTGGCTGGACATCTGCCTGCTGATGGGAAGTAGTGAACTTCTTTCGGTCCATGAGTCCTATCCCTTTCCTTTGATTTTCTCCCCATCCCACAGGAGAGGGGAGCAAGCAAGAGGCAGGGTAGGTGTTTGGCCACTGACCAGCATCAACTCACTGTCAACTCAGCTTAGAATAAGGAAAAATTAAAACTTAAATTTTTATTCCTCTATTTTTATTTACTGTATCTTCAACTGCAAAGTTTGTGGGGTTTGCCTATTAAATCTACAATCATAAATAGCAAGTGTCTATTTTCATTATATCTAACAATTTATCCCTGAGACTGTATGAAATTACTCATTAAATTAAACTATTCATGTACATAAAAGCAATAAGCAACATCTGTGCACTAAAATGAAAACAGGGCTTGTGTAACAGTACAGAAAAAGTTGTGTATGTTTCAAGTTTTCAAGTGTCCACAAAACATTTGCATTCAATATTGAGCAAGTATGGCATGTAAAAAATGGGAATCACTTATTTTTATAGTAAAACTGGGATGGCAAGCAGTAACCTCAGTTATAAATTGGATCCTACAGTTGCAGATGATGGAAAAATGGAGATAAGTGGGTAAAAGATTATCACTTCCTTCCAAAGATTATTTCACCTCCTCCTGTCAGCTGTTTCCTGCTAAAATCTCTCTTGCTCACTTATAGTACACTTAATTTGACCACTCACTATATGACAAATCAATGCAAATTACACTTTTTCTGGCTATTCTACTATTTATGATCTGTCACAATATTATTCCAAGATTGATATGACTTGCACTGATTCAGTTGATGCCATGTTTGGTGCATATTGGTCTACAGACCCTAGGCTAACAGGAAGTCTAACAAGGAGGTAGTGTGAAAGACCGCTCCGTGGGGCAAACCGCGGGCCACTCGTCTCAAAGATTGTTCGTCTGGGCGAGGACTCCTTCGGCTGGCGATGGGCGTGGCTGCAGGGCCACAGAGACTTGTGATTGGTGCCGCAAGGCCCAATCAGGCACCACCGCGTCATGCGAAAGCCGCGTCAGAGTCGCGTGAGGAGCGGGGCTGGAGCCGCGTGAAGCGCATGCGCACGTGCAGGCGGGCAAGTACGTGTCGTTGTCTTGGAAATTGTAGCCCGCGAATGAGAATAAAAGGGTCTGCCAGGACAGGTGTGCGTGTGCGTGCGCCGCCGCCGACGCGATCACTCACCACCGAAACTTCGAGAAGCTTGGACGCCGGGACACCGCGGATCCATGGTGGTGACTTTGTTCGCAACTCTATCCCGAATGTTTGCTTGATGTCTGTCCTTTTATTCCACTCTGTCCTGTTGCTATTAGTGTCTTACTTTTAATTATCGCTACTGATTTTTATTTTATTTTTGATAATAAAAGTTGTTTTGGTTATGTGGCATTTGACCGTGTTTGTGTCTTAATTTCGCTCTTGGGATCATATCGAAACCTTCCCCGACATTGGATCGGGACAGGTAGATAAGGAGGAGAATGGGCAGTGAAAGAAGCTGGAATATAGGATAGGAAATGTGTGTGGGGAAAAAAAAAGTTATGTATAAAAATTAAAATGAAGAAGGCAGCAGCAGTCACTTATCCAAACCAAGCATACACCTAGTATTACCTGGAAAGCTAATGAACAAAGGTACGATTAACGGGGTAAATACATTTGAGTAACTCAACAGTAGCCATATTACAGATTGCTGGTAAGGAATGCAACATGTTTATTGTCTTTTGCCTGATGGCAAAAATGCAAGATCCTTTTATGACAAAGGCCCTCACGCTCAATAGTGTACGTGCTGGTGTGGCGACTACTCTAGGGATCTCTTCCCCTATCTCTGGTTCTGCATGCAGATGGTCTTCCTCAGCCGTGACTGCTGAATGTGACCGAAAATAAAACAGTTCCACTTCTATTCCTTTTTGCCTTTCCTCTTGCTCTGCTTGGTGGGAAACCTGACTGGAATCATTACTGAAACTAACCAATTTGTCAACAGTCTCCCTTTGACAAACCAGTTTTTCCTTAAATGGAGCCAGCTTGTTGCTTAGGAAAATTATAGGTCAGCAATGGAGCCCTTACAGCAATAGTGCTTTTCTAGCTCTGAACTATCCCCTTTCTGAACTGCTTCTGAAGATTGGGCTGAAAAAAGCAGCAAAGAAACAAAAGGCTCCATGTATGAACTGCAAATACCAACCTGGTATAGAGCCATACAAAACATTATTAATCAGAATTCATAAACAGATTTCTGCATTTTTAACTATATGTTCAACTGATATCAATAAAGATATAAAACACAGCAGGAAAGACAGAAGACTGTAAAGATCGGCCAAATCCATGAAACTGCTGAATTAGCTTAAACAGGCATTTTATTGCATCCTGATATCCCTTCCTCTCTTAAAAAACATAGCGTTGATTTTCAGCTTTTTAAATAAGAGCTAACATAAATCCCTACTGACTTTTCAATATGTAGAATAGAAACATTTCTGACGTTTCAATTTACAGATGAAGTAAACCAGAATGCGCAAAATATTTTCATGTATTGTTAAATTGCTCATTTACCTCCATTTGCTAGACAGGAAAAACATTTGAAATGATAGACTAGCATGTAATATTATTAGGTCAAAAAGCATAACTTCGTAGATTGCATTTTACATACAATTTTAAAATCTATCATGCCTTAATTATCAGTGACCTATCCAGTAGACCAAAGAATGAGATGACTGAGGTGGGCATGGCAAGCTGCACATCTGCATAAATATATCATTATAAGTCTTTCGATCACTACATTGAACAGTGCAAGGAGATTTATTTACTTTTATTTGCAATAAGTCTATCTCGAGTTTGACTGGTGAACTTGAAACTGAAGACAAGTACATGGTTCATTTACATTTCAAACCAAAGCAGGAGTAGGGTGGCAGGAGTAAATCACAGTTCAGGAAAGATAACATTAATAGTGACAGTGCATAGAAATTAGATAAACATTGCAGATAGATTAAAAAAATGTACAGAATATGGTTAAGCCCTGCAAAGATGTTGACCCTTCTGCCAAATCCCACTGCCAAATGTCAGTCTTTCAACACAACCAAAAAAGAGTGTTTGTCACTATCATGAAGTAGATAACGAATGTATGATGTTAAAGATTTTTCTGCAAATTTCAGCTACATACTATCTCAAAGTATTTTAAGATTTCTTTATTTTCTTTTGCAAAATGATCTGTGAGACATACTCACTTTTTAAGTAAGTTTGCGTTAAGTTTTTAAGATGGGAACAGACAATAATAGTGTTCAGACTACAGGATGAAATGCATTTAAAATTGCTATTAAAAAAGAGTATTAATGAGTAATATTCCTCAAGACTTTAGAAGCTTCCAGTCTTATTAGTCAAACATTGTGAAACCATGCTCTAAAATCTTAATGTACACTGCCTCTAGGAAAAACCTTCTACCATCAGTCTGGGTCTCTACAACTTTTCTTCCTACAATCTATGATATTTCAACTTGAAACACTGAAATATTCTGTTGTGTAGCCTTAAATGTTATTTTGAATGGATATGAGCAGAGTGCAATGCTGCTGTGTGAATTTCATTTTCCTTGTGAATTTTGATTTTAGGGTTTTGCCATTCCATTATATTCTCTTATAACTCCCTTTATTCATGAAAAAGTTTGCACATTATTCATATGCCTGTTGCACAGTTCTTCAACTAACCCTGAGAATTTTTTTCTGATGTCAGAGTTGAGGTTTCCATACTGAATTTCAGCAATTAATGGCATTTGTTTTCACCTAGAGATAACATTATCAAAAATCACTGTCGTTCTCTTCCTGTTCCTTTTCTTCATAGCTTATAAAAGATGTGCTCTAAACAACATGGGAAAGCCAAACAAATCTTCCTCTGCATATCTGTTCTTAAAGCTCCTTTTTAAATCTGTTGGTTGTTCTCGCTCTCTACAACTACCTGAAAGGGGTTTGTGGCCATGTGGGTGTTGGTCTCTTCTCCCAATTAACTAGTGGTAGGACAAGAGGCAATGGCCTCAGGTTGCACCAGGGGAGGTTTAGATTGGATATTAGGAAAAATTTCTTCCCCGAGAGAGTGGTCAGGCATTGGAACAGGCTGCCCAGGGAGGTGGTGGAGTCGCCATCTCTGGAAGTGTTCAAAAAATGTGTGGATGTGGCGCTTCAGGACATGGTTTAGGGGACATGGTGGCATTGGGTTAATGGTTGAACTTGATGATCTTGAAGGTCCTTTCCAACCTTAGTGATTCTGTGATTCTTACTAACCCCGAAGACTAGAAAGCAGCGAGGCAACAACTATTCATTTACAGTCATACTGAACAATACTTTTAACTTATGCTCCTTGTTAATTTTATTTATTTGCATGCTTAGATTGCCAGGTTGGTTTTTTGGTTTTGCTTTCAATAGTGTACTACTCAAGTAAAACAGGTCTGATTGAATAAAAAAGGACTTCTACTGTACCACTGTGAAGTTAAAACCTAGATTCCCTACAAGATCTTAACATGTTAATGTCAGTTACTCTCATTTAAACAATACTTGTTAAACAAAATATTTAGCAACGTTTGGTTATCAGTAGAAAATTTAGCTTGTGTAGCCCTGTCAGCTAGCAACACAGTATTTTGCCACATTGTTGTGGTTTAGCCCCAGCCGGCAACTAAGCACCACGCAGCCGCTCGCTCACTCCCCCCCTCAAAGTGGGACGGGGGAGAGAATTAGAAAAAAAAAACTCGTGGGTTGAGATAAAAACAATTTAAGAGGACAGAAAGAGAGAAAGAAACAACAATGATAACAACACTAATAATACCAACAAAGGCATGTACAGGAACAAGTGATGCCCAATACAGCGATTGCTCACCACCCGGCGATCGACAGCCCATCCCCGAGCAGCGATTCCCACCCCCCGGCCAACTCCAGTTTATGTACTGGGCATGATGTCATATGGTAGGGAATATCTCTTTGGCCAGTCTGGGTCAGCTGTCCCGGCTGTGTCCCCTCCCAGCTCCCCGGGCACCCCCAGCCTGCTCGCTGGCAGCCCAGCACGAGAAGCTGGACTGTCCTTGACTGCTCAGCAACAACCCAAAACATCAGCATGTTATCAAGAGTTTCTCATCTCAAATCCAAAACACAGCCTCACACCGGCTTCTGTGAAGAAAACCAGCTCTATCCTGGCTGAAACCAGGACACACGTGCAAGTTCAGTTGTAAAAGCAGAATCATTTAAAACTAGGCTTTAGCTGAGAGTGTTCTTTTGTGACTTACTGTGTGGAAGAAATTGATGGTGTTGATTGCATGTTCTCTTTGTGTTATATGATGTATTTTAGCACCTCCTAAGAGCAATCCAAAGAGAAAATGCCTTAACACTACTCAGAAGTCTCTTTTCTGTAGAAAAATGTGCTGCATTCGAGGTTAAAGAAAGGATATACTATCTCCTGTCAGGTGGAGTAGTCTTCATCCAGAACCCTGAAAGCACAAAGAGCAATTAAAGCAGAACAGAGGCTGGAATACTGTAATGAGTGTCATAAGAATTAAGTAATTTTAATTCAGTGTTGCTCAATAAGAATTTCTGGCAAACAATGAACAGTTACACAAAGTATCAATGTTGTATGAAAGAGAAACGAAATTTTTTGTACAATATGAGATGTTCTGATCTCAAAGTGACCAAGAATAGAAATTTATGGATTTATGTAGCTGTGCAATAGTGCTATTGTTAAAGCTTGTTATAGATGACTAACTCTAGCAATTTGAGCCAATGGCTTGTTGCTATACTGCTGGATTAAATATACATATCTATAAAAGCCTGAGTGAATGTGGAACTAGATCCCATGATCAGCCAACTTCAAAATGGATTTCAAATGGCTGAACTCTCAAAAGGACCAAGGGTGTCCGCAAGCAGTAGGCCAAAGAAAGCTGTGCAAAACCAATATGACAGGATGTGGAAATATAGAAAAATACGTTCTAAAGACTTTTGCATCAACTGTGCACATCTTTCACATTCTAAGAGTCAATAAACTTACAACAGTATAAAAAAAATTGTAAAACTTGGGATTCATGAAATAAAATCCACTATATGATGTAAATAGAAAATATAAAGAGGGTTTTTTATTCATTTTAAAACAAAATTAAAATAGGCGGGACTTGGATTCATTTACTAACAACACTCAGCCTTTGTATCACGTTTACAATTGCATACTTGTACAGTCCAGATTTCTGAATATGAGGGTAATAATAGCTTCTGCACAGACATTACATGGCTCAAAATACCAAGATTCACCTCTGCTTCAAATTAAACACCAATTTTATATAATGTTATATATAAGCACCACATCAATTATATGAAGTTACAATTTCTATTCTGCCATGACTATCAACTACTCCAGATCCTGAAGCACTATATATTTATGCCAAATTCAGGACCAAAAAATATTTTGTTGTTTTTTAAAAGAAAGTTGTAGCAACCTGTTGTGCTGTATAGTCATCTGCATTGTTGTGAATGTTACAGCTATCATATCTGACAGCTGTAAATAATAAAATAAATAACAAAATAAAAAACCAGTAACACAAGGAACTGCAACTACAGCAGGTAGCAAAACACAGTCACAAAGAAATAGTTACTATCCATTGCTCTTACTTATTTTTCATATTTATATTTTCACCTCATATTTGATTTAATTTAAAACAACAACTTTTGAAGTCTGAGTTCAGTAAATATTATTGCCTTTATTTTACTCCAGCAGTAAAGCAATCCTAAATCCAATTCAATAAAGATTTCCTCAGAGGTGAGTGAAGAATTAGGTTTTAGGATTCAGCATTACCTTTAATAGGTGTATTATTTATACTGTACTATCTTTTATTTCATTATGGTTTTACATATTTAAACATAACAGTAACAAGAACCCCAGAAGAATAAAAATAACCTCTGATATTCTTATGAAAATAGGTGAAGACCTTGTATTCTATCACGCCAGACCTTAATCTGAGTTACCAAAATATCAGAAGCCTTTAAGAAATCTAACAGAACAGGGAAAATCATTGTATTTTTCCCCACTATATAAAGAATAACTGAATTTCCTTCACAAAATCAGCAAGAACTATGATAATGATAGTATTTGGTTCAGATTATTATAGTATCAATTAAAAGTGAACACAGTTGTGTGTGTCTGGCCACATTTCACCATTTCTCATATAGGTTGAAAATAGCAGCCTAAATCCTTGACAGTGTTGTGCACATCAGTCCACATAGTTAGGGAAAAACAGGAAATTCTTGTGTTTGGTAGTTAATGTCTTGGAAATGACAAAGGCAACAGGATTGGCCGTGAGAGTACTTGATCATGCAACGCACTTAATCAATGTGGCACAACTGTGTGATCACAGATCAGGTATTTCCAGTGAAGAGAAGGAGGACCAATGCTTATACTTTACCTAAACCATCATGCATGTTTCAACTGTTATGAAGAAAAAAGTCCTCTGACTGGAACGGACACAAAGATGGGATACTGACAAGACTGTGGAAAATGGACATCTTACTAGTAAAGAGAGGAGTAGGTTTAATCTAAGAAAATTAAGTCTAACAAAGGATCTTGTTGCTTTCCTTAAAGTTATCAGGATGTGGCCATTAGGAAGCGGCAATCTCTATTAAAACTTAAGGACAGATGTTGGCACAAAACCCAACATGGATATATTTAAGATAGGAATTAGGCTGTATGTACAGGAACAGCTGGAACAGTACATCCAGGATGTTCTGTCAGTAGTAATAGCGGGAAAAAGCAAACAAAGTGGTGTTAAGGCAATGCTTGGTAAAATCATGTATGTCTGTAATGATAGAACACTGGATTTTTTTTTTAAATCCATCTTATGTTTTGTAACTATGTTGTGGGTTGGCCTTGGCTGTCCACCAGGCGCCCACCAAGCTGCCTTATCATTCCCTTTCCTCAGGAGGTCAGGGGAAGAAAATATGACAAGCTGTTCCCTGCTCTTGAGTGGGGTCCCTGCAAGGGATGCAGTCCTTCATGAACTTTTCCAATCTGGGTCCTTCCCAGACATTGCAGATCGCAAAGTGTTCCAGCATGGATCCTTTCCACAGCATATAGTCCTTCAGGAACAGAATACTTCAGCATGGGTCCCTCACAGGCCACGGTTCCTGCTGGAAAACCTGCTCGTGCTTGGGCTCCTCTCCACTGACCGCAGCACCTGCCAGGAGCTTGCTCCAGCTTGGGGTGTCCATGGGCTGCAGGGTAGATATCTGCTCTGCTGTGGTTCTCCATGGGCTGCAGGGGGACAACCTGCCTCGTCATGGTCGTCACCACAGGCTGCAGAGGAATCTCTGCTCTGCCTGGAGCACCTCCTGCCCCTCCTTCTGCACTGACCTCAGTGTCTGCAGAGTTGTTTCTCCCACATATTCTCACTATTGTCTCCCAGCTGTTGCACAGCATTTTTTGTCCTTTCTTAAATATAGTATCACAGAGGTGCTACCAGCATCACTAATGGCAGGGGAGTGGGGGTTTCATTCCCCATAATCCAGTTTTAGAAGCAAGAATACAACTGGTCTTACAAGTCACTTGGAAAATATTTAAAGGAAGGAAATATTATGAAAATATCTCAAAGAAAACTAAACTTCCTTGTCTTCCTTCCTCTACATCACAGATTTTGGGAACAATAGAGAAAGACATTGGTCTCAAACTTAATGACAGATCAGAAAAATGCAATGATCATCTTTATTGAATAGGATCCATAAAAAGGAGGTAGAACTATTCAAAACACAAGTCAGTGTTGTCAACAAGAGGACTTATCAGATTAATTCATTCTCCAACTGACCAGAAAAATGAAGCATTCCTGGTAATAGATCCATGTGTAGTTAAAGAGAAGGAAAGAACCAGAGACATTGTCTGTTTTGAAGTCTGGCTGCATGGCACACATTTCTCTAACTCTATTTTATAGACCATACAGATGATGAGACAATGAAACTATTGAATAGATAGAATTCATTTCATACTATTGGCATATGTTTCTTGATGAGGAACTAATAAGGATTTGCCAGTAAGAAATATACCATTCACTTCACAAAACCACTATTTTAATCAAAGCTCACTTTCTTATTAATGGGTATACTTGTACTATTAAGGCTGAATAATGTGAAGTGCTCACATGCAAAATATTAATCATTCAATCATTCTCTACCTATCAGTAAATATATTCTCATACTTGCTATTAAAATACAGGTTTGCATTTCAGTGTTTACCATACAACCCAACATGTTTGATTGCGAAAAAGAAATAATGGACATATTAAAAACTTAGAAAGTTACTTCATTTTTGTAGGTTTGCATATGGTCAATCACTTCCATGGACATCCATCAGTGATCATTAATCAATTGATACTTATTATCAATCCATTTTAAAGCAAGAAATTAAGCAAACTTCATAATTGTCTTGTTATAGCTAAATAATATAGAAGATGTAAATGGTTTCCAAGATATCTCCCATTCCTTACAGGTTCAGGAGACTGTTGTTCTGTATGGAAGATTTTCTGGGGACTTTGGATTCATTCAGAGTTTATTTACAACACATGATGTATTTGACTATGAAGCTAGCTTAAGAACTTCCCAGTGTCTCCACCCACAGCTGCCCATCATTCCTCCAGACAAACAATTCACTATCTCCTCAGTTTTTTTCAGAGGAAGTTTCTGAGAGACTACATTGTTAAATGGACCACTGAAAAAATACAAAAATCCAAAAATCCATGTCTGGCAAATGCATAGCACCCTACTGAAGTATATAGAGTTTGGCTATCGCAGAAAGTCATCTCCAGTAACTGAGAGTAAGAGCAAGGGATTTAACTTCAAAGTATTCTGGCAGAAACATTGATTTTAAATCTTTTGTGGAACTACTGCATCTCTTTAAATACACATTTAATAATGTATTTTTTTAATGATTTTTGTTCATGTGTCAAGTAGTATACTGAAGAAATGAGTTTCAAAGATGAATGATACACAGATCATTTCTATTTTTCCAGTCTTTAACACGGTCTTTAAGTAGTTTTTACAAGGTTTCACAGGAAGTCTGTCCAGTTGTAGAGCTTGGAATCTTCTTAGGTTCCAAATGCAAACCTTAAATGCAAGATTGTACTGGTTTTGGCTTCCATAGATACAATTTTCTTCATAGTAGCTCATATGGTCCTATGTTTTGAATTTGTGACCAAAACAGTGTTGATGTTTTAGTTTATTGCCGAACAATACTTGTGCAGAATCAATGCCTTTTTTGTTTCCCACGCTGCCCTGCCAGCAAGCAGCCTGGGGCTGCACAAGGTGTTAGCAGGGGAGACGGTCAGGACAGCTGACCCTAACTGACACACATGATAAGTGATATCCCACACCATGAGACCTCACACTCAGCAATAAAATCTGGGGGAAGAAGGAGGAAGGGGGGACATTTGGAGTTACGGCGCCTGTCTTCCCAGGTAACCATTATGTGTGATGAAGCCCTGCTTTCCTGGAGATGGCTGAGTATCTGCCTGCTGATGAAAAATACTGAATTAATTCCTTATTTTGCTTCGCTTGCGTGAGCAGCTTTTGCTTTCACTATTAATCTTTACCTCATCCCACAAGTTTTCTCACTTTTATCCTTCTGATTCTCTTCTTCATCCCACTGCAGGGGGACTGAACAAGCAACTGTGTGGGGCTTAGCTGCCTACCAGCGTTAAATGACAACAGAGATGAAACCATGCGTCATTTCTTTTCCTCACTCATTATTAGAAATCTTTTCTTAGTATATAACCCATATTTTTTTAGTATATAACCCATATTTTCACTGCTGCAGGTTAAACACATTCCCTTTTCACAGAATCACAGAATCACAGAATCAAGGTTGGAAAAGATCTTTAAGATCATCAAGTCCAACCATCAACCCCACAGAACCATGCCCACTAAACCATGTCCTGAAGTGCCACATCCACTTCTTAATATCCAGTCTAAATTGCCCCTGGCGCAACTTGAGGCCATCTCCTCTCGTTCTATTGCTAGTTACTTGGGAGAAGAGACCAACACCCACATGGCCACAACCCCCTTTCAGGTAGTTGTAGGCAGTGATAAGGTCTCCCCTCAGCCTCCTCTTCTCCAGACTAAACAACCCCAGTTCCCTCAGCCGCTCCTCATAAGACTTGTGCTCTAGACCCCTCGCCAGCTTTGTTACCCTTCTTTGCACATGCTCGAGCACCTCAATGTCCTTCTTGTAGTGAGGGGCCCAAAATTGAACACAGGATTCGAGGTGTGGCCTCACCAGTGCCAAATACAGGGGCACGATCACTTCCCTACTCCTGCTGGCCACACTATTTCTGATACAGGCCAGGACGCTGTTGGCCTTCTTGGCCACCTGGGCACACTGCTGGCTCATGTTCAGCCAGCTGTCAACCAGCATCCTCAGGTCCTTTTTTGCTGGGCAGCTCTCCAGCCACTCCTCCCCAAGCCTGTGGAAGTTGCATGGGGTTGTTTTGACTGATGTGCAGGACCTGGCACTTGGCCTTTTTAAACCTCATACAGTTGACCTCAGCCCATCGATCCAGCCTGTCCGGATCCCCCTGCAGAGCCTTCCTGCCCTGCAGTAGATCAACTCTCCCACCCAACTTGGCGTCATCTGCAAACTTACTGAGGGAGCACTTGATCCCCTCATCCAGGTCATCAATAAAGATGCAGTACAGTAAATCAGACTATTCTTACCTTTCCACCAGCTACCTTCATGCATTTAAAACCTTGATATTACATTCCTGACCAAGTCTTCTAATCATTAGGTTAAAAAACTCAAATTACTTCATGCTTTCCTCACTTTTCATAATTTTGAACTTTCTGGTTGTTTTCCATGATATTTCCCGATGGATTTGTATGCTTTGGTGAAACTGAGAGGTCACAAATGCATATCATATTCTCCCAGAAAAAGAGGTTATTGACTCCCTGGAATAGGATTTGAAATCTAATTCGAACAAGATATCTTAAAGTAATTTTTTTTGACTAAAATTACCTCTATGGGTCAGCATATTTTTCATCCAGGAAGAGGTAAGTTCATGAATCATTTGATAATGAATCTAAATTTTTTTTTTATAAAAATTTTATTTTCTCTCAGAAACTGTTTTTTTAAACTTTGTCTGATATAAATTTTAAAAATTGTTCCACAATCTTAAAAATAACATGCAATAGCACTGCTAAATTTCATTTTAACTGCATTGTATCTACAGTGCAATGACTGTGGAATCACAGTTTGGCAACTGTTACAGTTTCACGTTAGCAGAAAGTTGAAATATTTCTATTTTCTGCATACTTGATGAATGCATTTTTAACATGTAGATATATTAAATACACTATAAGTGACTCATAAGAAATTAGCCATGATTTTAGCTGTCAAGACAAAACTGTTGTATATTACATGGTGCAGTATGCTTATAACCACCGTATTAAAAAGTCATTCTATGCTGAACCTGGATATTCATAAGTTAATGATCCCAATAGTATTTATTTAGTGCATACAATGAAAATCTTTTTCTGAGTGTCTAATTGTGTCTAAAAGACTTAAAAGATAATTCATGTTTCAGATTAATATGCACAAATGACTCACGATGTTCCTACACTAAAAATTGCAGATATTTGGAGGTATTTGGAGATACTTATTATGGAGCATATTCTACATACGTACTTCTGCAAGCATGAATATCAAAGGGGTTTTTGGTACCTTTTGGTACCTTTTTATTAACAAAATTGGTGATTGTTTTTAAACAATAACTTTCATAATTTCAAGGCATAACAAAAAGTTTGTTTTTATTAGAAATATTCTCTTGTTTAATGTTCAGAGTTTTTGAGTTATTTATGTAAACTACAAGTAAAATCTTCCTTCTCTCACATCTCATATCTGATTTTGTGCAAAACCATTTAGGAAGGTAAAATTTTGTATTAGTAATAGAAGTATAGTCATTTCAGTCTCACTTTGTTATGTTGTATACCTCTCCCCCAATCAATGTAATCCACTTTCCAGCTGTTTTCTAAGTTTTCATTTTTCCATGGCTGACAATGTCTCTTGAGAAATGGTAAGAACACCTTTGTAGTTATTCTCCCAAAGCACGCTACATTGTTTCATTTAATTAAAGGAGTTTTTGGACTTGCTTTTGAGCAAGGTCATTTTAAAACAAGTTTTTAGCTATAATAGTAATTCTTGTCTATGATCTTATCAAGACACATGTTTACATCACTAATTAGTGTTACATGCTTTATTTTCAAGGACCATATAAAACCTCATAGATCACTGAACAAGAAAAAAAAAAGACTTTGTCAACAAGGAATACATGAAAATGAAATATGAAAACATACACAAAAGAGATATTTTACTTTCTAAGAACCAATACAATTAGAAGATAAACTTTTGTGATAAATGATTGTACTTCCCTTCTTCTCACTGGAAAGCATCAGGCTTTGTCAAAACAATAGTTAATAATAAGGTTTATCTTTGCCCGCATTCTTGTAAATTTTCCCTTCTGCAGCTAATCTGTCTGCCTTCTATGATACATTTTTTCTAAAAAATACTCTGCTTATAGACGTTAGAGGGAATGAAGGGTATTAGGGTTGCAGCAAATTGGCTTGACATAAGCTTCTCCAATGCCGAAATCAGACCATTTCTTTAGCAGCTATGAGACTGAAGCAGGTATCACCAAGTTCTGCTGAGAGCTAAGAAACTACCAACTGAGAGAGCACAGGTTTGTGAGTGGTGCTTTTTGCTTATACCTCAGCTGGAGTACAAATAGTATAGTAGATTATCAGTTCACAGTCTTGCTGGGAAGAGAGGATTCAAGAGAAAAATGAGTAGTCACTGTTCAAGTAAATAGACTAAATCTACTAGTGGACATTATTTTTCCTTAAATATATTGGAGGTAAAGCTTTTGAATATCAAGAGTCATTAAATCAAATAAAAATGACACCTCTCATATGAACCGTCCTTTAAATCATTACACTAGTTATGAAAAAAATCTAAAAACCACAGTGTTAGTTTGGAAAATATCATTTGGGCCTTTAGCTAAGTAGCAATTCAACAGATGATTAATATGCCTCAAAGGGCTGTCTTCAGCATCTCTATCATGTAACTGGAAGATGAGGACAGAATCTTTACTTCTTCCTTTCTTCCTGCCTGCAACAAGGGAATATAACTACAAGCTTACATGGTGTATCAAGTAATCATTTATTTTTGCTTCAAATTTCCAACTGCAAAGATATTTGTAAGTACTTCACTGCAGTCTTGAGCTTGTCTGTTTGTGCCTTATAGCACAGTAAGGTATGTTACAGTTATCCCTAGCTGCTTCTTTTTTTCTCAAAATGATAATGCAGATAATAAAATATTAAAGAAAAATCTGAGAGCTGTATAATATATAAAAGTTACAGCTGAAGGAGGAACATTTAAACTCTGAGGCCTTTTTTAAACTACACCAGAAATGACATCTTAGAAGAGCCTTGTCAGGAATACTTGTGGGATATATGAGCTTTTAGATTTAAGCTGCTGTGGCCTAGATCTCTGAAAATCTTTAAAGTGATGTTGCATGTTCTTTTACCAACTTCAATTTAGAAGAGAAACAAACACCACATAAAACCATAAAACTTGGGATATAAAAATCTGAGTGCATTTTCAGTGAGTGTATGTAGTTGTGGTGGGGGTTGCACGTACATAACCGCTACTAAGAAAACCTTTACAGTTTGAGGTGGCAAAACATAAGCTTAAAACTTTTTATTAATTGGAAGCTGTCTCATTCTAAACTAGAACTTCAGTTTTATTTTGCCTTCAGTAATACAATACTGAAGTAGCCATTTTAAGGTCTAGACTCACATATCTTTTAAAATCAACATTAGCTTATTCAATAGTCAAATATAAGCCTGAGGTTTTTATTTTCACTTGGTCAAAAATCAATGTTTATCCTGGAAACTTTTGATGCTTAAGAGATTACTAGATTATCAGTACCCAAAAAATATTTTTGTCTTTGGACAAATAAAGGAAACATACTGTATATGGTGTATTATTATATGCTGAATTGACATGGGATATTTTTTTCTTATCCATTAATTATAGCAGTAGTAGCAATGTAATAGTCACTTACCAGTACATATCATGCAATCTGGATATGACATCTGCATGAACTAATTAGATTGTGTAATTTCCATCAGTATACTCCCCATTCATCAAAATACATTTGAATATCTTAGCCCATTAGAATGAATTTTTATTTTCTTTTGATCATGCAAGAACAATTCCAATGTAATTGTCATTCTATTAAACAAGAGCTGGAACATATATCATATTCCACTATGATTATTACTTGTAAGAACATGAAAGAAGAATGTATCACTGACAATTCTCAGACATTTTATCACATAGGCAACATTTATGGATTTTAAGTAAAGCAACCAAATACGATGGCAACAAAAATTACTAGCAAAGAATAATCTACAACACCGATCAAGATTCAAACAAATGCAAATGCTGCCCAAGCTGTTATTCTACTTCAGGGAATATTCCTCATAAAAAGCATGAGGACTATATTGCTGGATTAAATAGGTAGATATTTTGTCTATATAATAATTTTGCATATTTGATTGAAATGTTCTTTTATCATGTTACATTCTGACATCATTGACACCTAACTGCAAAAGGACAAAATACTACCCTGACATTTAATTTTAAACTGGTAGACAAGTGATGGACAGATGATTCAATGAATTTTAACATTCACAAAAAATCCCTGATTGTTTTTATTGTTTTCTTGAACTTCTTTACAACCCTACAGCACATTGTTCAGGGAATGGTGTTATCCCTTTACTTCTAAGTGTGGGAGGATCACAATACTGATGAACGTGCTCACTAGAGCATATGCTCCGTAATAAAGTGTGACAGGATAGAACAATTTTGCTTATTACATTGTGTAAGAGATTTCTTTATAACTCTGAAAGCTCACACATTTCATTTTCCGCTCCTCAAGTACAAATACACTTTCTTTTGTTTCTCTCCTACTGTGCCATCTGACAGGCTCATGCTGTGTCCCAACACCACTAATATCTTCTTCCCTCCAGACTTTTCTCCTAGGCTTCTCCACTTCCATGCATATGTTTCCATTGCTGCTTTCTGCTCTTACACACTTTTGCTCATCCACTTCCATTAAATTTCAATTTCCTCTCCTAAATTATTTTTACTCACTTCTTTCTCTCCATAAAACCTGGCATTTTCTTCTGCCACATAGCCATATTTTCACTCTTTTCTTTCCACTCAGAAACTCCTACTCTTACTTTTTGCCTGAAATATTTCCCTTTCATCTCCTCCCTGTGATTTTCTACAATGACTCAAGCTTCTGCTTGAGATACGTATGCTTTACATATGTACCCTTTGTGCCTTTTTTTTTTTAAGTTAAAGAATAGAGGACTTTTTTCTCTTGCTCCACAGACCTTAAATAATTCTAAGGAAAGACCTAAGCTAAAAAGATGTAGAGCTAGCTGGTCACTGGATCCGGTCAAGAGAGAGAAGAAAATGCACCTTTTTACAAGTGAGTGGCAAAAAAACCCAACCAAATGAAAAACCCAAACATTTTAGGTACTGAGGTACTGAAGAACTTAGCATCTTTTTGTTCCTTTTTCCAGTTTCCCTCATCACCAGCAAAATTTACCTCCTGAAAAGAGGAAATGTCTCCAACTTTCTTCCCCATAATTGTATCTATGGTCTAATGTAGGATGGTTTTCATCGATTCAATAGTTTCCCCCGATTTACTGTTTAAGAGGAAAAGAATAATTTAAAATTAAACTAGGAAAACAGAGATTGACAAATGCTAAGTAGCAAATATATCTTCAATAATTCCACCATTAAGAATCCAACAGACAAATAAACCCCCAGAACTGTCTTGTCTCATGCTGTAAAGCACATCAAACCAAGAAACTATAATTTTTTCCTTCAGATGTTCTGAAAATTAGGCAGCTGTTGTTCTAAGCAAATTTTCAGGATCTGCAGATGTTCCTTCAGAGATTTAGGCATCTAATCCTTTGTACTATGTTGTGTTTTCTATTTTCCATCATTGAATTTGCATCATCTATTTTCTGTTTTCAGGAGATCGATGGATTTATAAAAACAACCAACTTTAATTACAAAGACTGGATCACAGTTGAGAGAACTTTCCACCTGACAGCTACAGTTAGGTCAAATGAAACAAGACATTAATACAATTTTTTTTGATTTTCATATACAAGTCTCTGAAACACAAGCAACAAGAGAAACTACAGAATGATTGTATTCATTTGGACTTTTGAGTAAACACACTCAAACTGTGTATTCTACATACTAAAATTTCCTTGAAAGACCTTGACCAAAAAACATACAGGTGCCTGAATGGGAACAAGTATCCTGCCTTATCAAGAACCACTCATTGAAAATTTATTTCATTGTGTCTTAAATTTACCACCAATGCATTATTGCTTATCAGTATTCAGGACCACATTTCAATGTGTGTTAAGAATAGAAAAATCTATCCAGAAATGGAGCAGTAAGCAGATGAAAAATGCTTTTCAGTTTATTCTAAATACAGCTCTTTCCCCCCACCCCGTAATTATCGTATTTAATAACATTTTAGCAGTAGTTGAAAATAAATTTCTGAACAACAATTATTACTACTTTATAGCACCATACATCTGCATAGGTTTTACACAGCATTAAAATCTCAAGAACCTCAAAATCAGCTATTCAAATGTTATAATGTTATTCCTAGGTGCAGGTCTGCTGACATTCAGCAAGGTAGTCATGTGAAAAAGGTATGTGGGATTTGATGCCAAGTTAAGACATACAGTTGCTGAGGTTCAATGTGCAGGTACATCAGCTGAGGCAGAGAGACTAATAACCGTTAAACGTTTTATGCTTTAATTTACACTTCCAGGTTCTTAAATGCTGTATTCTAATTTCATAAAGTTGGGTGCGATTCTGACAAACCAAAAGTTTGTCGGAGACACAGATATCGCCTTATATCTCTTTGCCTAGCAAACCTGATGTTCCACTGCAGTTCTTGCCTCTCTACTCGGCACATTAAAAAATATCTGCAGAGTCCTTCTCACCTGAGACAAACAGGAAATTCTCACAGGCCAGAAAGACTTGAAATCATTAACTTCTAAGAAAATTCTCTCCCTGTTTTCAGAAAAGCTGAGTTTGTATTCATAGTGGTTGCAAAGAAACCCTACAAAGTCATGAAATGAGGAGCTGTTACTGCTGCAGCTCCTGTCAAAACTTAAAAGCACTGGAAGAACTACACAATTTTAATGTTTATACGAATTGTCATTTGGCTTGGACCTAAGAAATGAAGGTCTGTAATGAGCATCACAGAACCTAATGATTCCTTGATTACTCTGGACTCAACACTTCTAACAGTGCAAATTCACGGGGTAGGCACTCTTCTTCGTCAGGCTCAGGCTGGGGGAGCCAGGCCCAGTCAGTCTTTCCACCTGGGGGTACCACTCCTGTCTCCAGACAACTGAGAGCTAAAATACCAAGTTGGATTGGCTGTACATCTAAATAGGTTTCTATGGGAACTGAAGAGCCACAGTAGAAAAAAACAAAGAAAACAACATCTGTCAGAATGACATGAGGTAATGAGGCAACTGCTGTGACCACACAGAGATTTAGCCCAGGGACAGAGTCCAAGAAGGATCAGGGCGGGAAGAAATGCTTAAGAGACATCCACGTTCAAACAATCATTGCCAAGAACTCATAAAATATGCTAGGGCATGAAAAGAAATTACTGAAATTACTGAAATTGTGGAAAGCAGAGGCTGAACAGAAAAGCTATTTACTTAAAGAAAAAATTAATTACAAGTTAGGATGCTTAGTCTGTGAACAGCTTAGGTTAGGAGAGATGATAATTGTGAGGGTAAGAGGGTAAGCAGAATTAAAATAGATTAAATATGATGAATTCAGAAGCACTGTGTAGTGAACTAATGGCAGGATATACCAAGTACAATATGAAGCATGAAGTATTTAAAAGATATGGATTGCAAGGAAAGTCAAGATTATGTTATTGGCTATTGCATTTATTATTTTTATTAAGACCATTTTGTTGGCAGTTGTACACTGGATTGTTGAAGAAAGGCTATCTAAGAACTAATAGAAACTGCCTACCCATATTCCAAAGGAGTAAAAAAGAACTCATAGACAGGTCCTATTTTTTTTTAAATTATGGAAAAAAACAACAAAATCCTTTTTTTTTTATTTCATTGATCTGGAGAAATTATTAACTCCTTGTAAAGCTCAGCATTTTTAAATACAATTGTGCATTTTTCCAATTCCAAAATTATCTCCTGGAGTACTTCCCTTTTCTGTTCTCAGCCTAAGCTTTTGTTAGCGGACAGAAATAAGCAGAATAAATTCTCTACAGTGACAAATATTGTCCTAGTGAAATTGAATTTTATATCGAAACAAGAAACGGAATTTGCCTTCTAGACAGTGATATCTGTTACCAGTAAAGGAAACCATCAACACGAGTCACCACAAGATTTTCAAAGAATTTCTTTATATCACACTTGCAAAGGGAGTATTCCAAATTCAAAGGGTCATTATGCAATAAAGCTAGTCATATTAAGCACCTTCTTTAGAAAAAGCTGGGAATTTTTTTTGCGTTATATAAATATTTAGCATTGTAGAGTAACCTGTAGCAACTGTGTGAAGTATATGATGATTTCTTCTTGAATATGTGTACTCTTTCATAAGACTCCTCTCGTTGAGATGCATGTATGTTTTTCCTTTTAACATCAGCAAATCTCTGCAGACATAAATCATGCAGCATAGGATGACATCTTTTTTAATTCATAAGGATGATACACTACATCACCAAATATTTAAACCAGAAAAGATTTTTCCTTTTCTTCTCTCACAAGTTTTAAAGTAGATTAGAAAAATAAAAACTTCCCACTATTCCTTTACTATATAAAGCTCACAGGTATCTGACACAAGTGCTATTTTCTTCACGATAGAATTATTTGTTGTTGTCTTCCTTTTTACTATATTATTGCTTTAACTTCAATGCACAGAGGACATTTCTTAAACAACAGAAGAGGGTATTTGTGTAGAAAGGGAGGTGGCAAAATTCTTCCTGAGGTGGTGGTAAAGAGTTCTGATACAACTTTTAAAAGAAAGAAAGTGTTATTGAAAGAACACTATATGACCGGTGGCCATTAGAAGACAAAGTTATTCTGTCAGCTAATGATGGTGGGTTATATCCATTGCTCTAAGGTTAACCACACTGTCTTTGATGAAATATAAAAAAAAAATTCTAAAGGACATGTTGCTAGCCAGCGACTAAAAAACTATTTCTTCTGCTGTAATGTCAATAACCTTTCAGGCCTTGCATTATTTTTACAGAAACAGAGATGGCATCACTTTAAAAGGAACTGCTGCTTGATATATCAATCAAACTATCCCCTATTATTCTGTATTTTAAAAAACAAAATAAAAAAACCCCTATGAGCTAGTTATTTTTTTGCATTCTAGTACAGTCAAATTTGTCATTAAATTGAAGAAGAAATCAGAGAAACACTGAAGTTTTCCATAAGCTTTTTGCTTGATATTCCAAGATGTCTTTTAAAATAACAGGTCTAAGTCTGAAAAAAGTGACATTTCTAGCATGAGAAAAAAAAGAATTAAAAACAATCTGGCAGAGACTAGCTTTTGAAAAAGGAAATAATTGCAGCTGTGTTAGTGAAATAAAAATGGGATATGAATATTAAAACTTGGATCTAACCATTTCTTTGCATTGAAATATAGGTCAGTTTAGCAAAAGAACTTTTACAGTGGAAAAAAAAACCATACACTGAAGAGAACCACATGGATCACAAGTTTAGTAATGGGATCTGGGGCCTTTCACTTTGAGGTCATGGGTTCAAATTGAGCCCAATTTAGAACCGGCCAAAAGTTAATAGCAAGCAAAGGCCTTTTGTGACTTGTGTGTGAAATGATATAGCAATATCATATTACTTCCTACTGGATGAGTATTTATACTTTAAAAAAAATCAAACCACCAAACAATAAAAAAACCCACAAACCCCAAACCTGAAATATTTGTGGACTTCTCACTTTCCTTAACAAATAAAGATCAAAGACTTAGTCAATATAAAGAAAATACATTCTTCTTAAGCACTCCATGGTCTGGATTTACTGTAATTCTATTTTTGTTTTGAAAAGATCAGCTTTTGAAAAAAATGTTGTAAAGAAGTTATATTTTTAAAGACAGTGTTTATCAATTAGTCCCAGTTTTTCACTATCTGATCTCCAGCTTCTCTACTGACATTAAATTCAATACATTAGTCATTACTGGATGTGAGATCATAGTTGTCATTGAATTGAGGCAATGAAGAGAATTAAAACAAAAATACTCCATGTGACTGCAAGGGGTTAAAAATAGCCTCCAAACTATGTCCATGGAAGTTTTAAGTCAACATCACTGATCAAAATCAATTTGACCAATACATGCAAACTGTGATTCCTATTTTTGAAAACTAAGGTTAGATTTTTAGTATAGAGAGGGAGAAGTAAAATCCAAGTATTACATTGCATTAGAAATTCACTGGAACCTAGCTGTGAAGTGATTCGTTCCTTGGAGTTGCCTGTCTTTATCCATTGATTATGGTAGGACCCAAAGACAACTTCACTTCTGTTTAAGGCACTTAAAGCAAATACCTGGAGTTTTCCAGCACAAAATGCATAGGCCTTATGTATAATTTGAGAGTCCCAATTTTTCAAGAACAAGCAATCAGCAACATTGTTCTCAATGATAACTATATTTCTATTATTCAAACTAGGTATGGAATAGATTGCTTTTTCAAAGCCTTTTTAACAATTAAGATTAAATCTGCTTGACAATATGAAATACGCTCTCTGCAGAATTACAGAGTTTTGCATCTTTTCTGAAATTCTGGTTAACTTGAGCCTTTATATGTGAAGTCTGTACAAAATCAGAAGAAAAATACACCTTAAATTATCAATACAATTTTCACTCAATCTGTCAGTTGTGGATCTTTTTTCTTTAATAAATTGTCTAAAGTATCTTGCAGGCTGTGTTATTCCTCTTTGATGTTACATCAAGTGAGAAAGATTAAAGTATAGCTTGAATTTATCACTGATGACATTTCTGTGACTTTGGTCCATCAATCCTTTGTGATGGGGAGATGTCAGAACAAAGTCATCACAAATTATGTAATGTCACTCCACCTAAGCCACAGTGCCAAATAAGCTGATGAAGCATACTGTTGTGGAGTCTATACCCTTCCATAGGGTACATTTATAGCTACATGCCTTTGATTTACAGTTCTCCTGAGATGATGAAGTTCAGAAGGACCAAACCATTTTGGACTGATTCGTTCTGTATCCTGTATGATATCCTGATACTTTAATATATTGAATAACCCCAATTTCTAAAGTACAATTCCCCTCTTTAGTTTTTCAGGATTCATTAAGTAAGTTGTAGAAAGAGGGAGGAATTCAGCAGGAACTAAGGAACAAGTGTTCTATGTTTGCACTTTTTATGGGCATGCAGTTAAAATTTTAGCTGTCATTTATGATAATTAGCAGGGGGCAATTTAAAAACCAAATGATGAACAAAGCAAACAAACACATTTCTAAATATAGTCTTAAAAATATCAATAGGGAGATAGCTGTAGATAGATGGTTATTACCATGGAGGTGAAGTAATAGTTTTCCACACACAGCTTTGTACATTTATACTGATTCCAATGCCTAGCTCTCCACTCAACCCCACATAAAAAAGCCCAACTTTTTCTAAGGGATATAGGAAGGTTTGTCAACGCTTGTGCCTCAATGAACTACAAAGAATGCATACTTTTCTGCTGTATTTCAAAACATTAGAGGAAGTAGTTTCCTAGTTTTAGCAAAAGTAACTGCTACAGAGATGCAGTGGGGCAGAATGACAAAATACATCATCGGAATAAGGCTCTGGGACACAAAGCAACTTGGGATAGGTCAGAGAAAAAAACCCCAAGAATAAAGTTAAAGATGTTCATGTGTATGGACATAAAGAAGAGAGAGACTATTAAAAATGGAGACTACAACAATGAGAACAGAGAAGTTTCACTGGCATTTTCATAGCCTAGAGATGACTTACAACAGATTTCTATGAGCTGGTCATACATAGAGTCTGATTCCTATTGATCTGGAAGAGTATTGGGTCCTTTTCCAATAAAAATTGGAAGAAACAACAGGAGGAGTATGGGAAAAGAGAGAATCTGACAGAAAAAATTTTATGAGCCATTATTCATTACCTTTTTTCATGAAACAAACTACCTATTGGAGCTGCCAAGAAAAAGAAAAACCTTCCGGGGACAGGGAGAACTTCTATTTCAAAATGAGCAATCAAATTATCAGAGTCTCTCCACTGGAAAGCTTCAGTGGATGACTAACTGCTGCCTTCTGCTCATTACTTCTCTCAAAAGATAAATTGAAGTCCTTTGTATTCTCCGGTAACTGAAGTTTCCGTTTTGCCTTTTCTATTTTTAAGAAGTAGTTACAGATGAAGCAGTAATAGAGCCACATCAGGAAATATCCTCCTCAGCTGCTGTTCAGAAACATTTGAAATGCCTTCTAATAGAATGCTGCTTGTCCCATAACATTTGTGACTGTGCTTCAGATGCAAATTTCTTCATTACATTGAATTGCATTAAATTTTATAAGTACTCTGCAGCACATATCCCCTAAAAACAATTTGCTGAGAAAATAAAATTGTGTGGTACGATGATATGCATCCATTAGATAATACCTGAAAATAGCCTTATAAACATATTTCATTTTAGTTGCTACTTAATGATTTAGTTTTAGTGGGTAGCTTATGGATTCAACCATTCCAGTGCAATGAACTAGAATCAACTTCAAAGCCTGGAAACTTTATTAGTTTGATTAGTATGCCAAATATGATGAGCACATGTAGATTTATAAAACAAGAAAAAAGTTACAGTCCATTGATTATGCCCTTTTTTAGCCTGTAAACTCACTAAATAGAAGGACTTCTCTGCGCTGTTAACAGCAGTTGTCTTCCCAGGGAGTACCTTATTAATATTTTTAGTAGCAGATAATAATATCCAGATGCTTACTGACAATGTCAAAGTGCTAACTTTGGGATGAGACAACAAAATTTAAGCTGAAATCACTCATGGTCGTTAAAGATCCCTTTACAACCTACTAAAAAATCAAAGGTGTTAGAATGGGATGGGAAAATCTCAATATGCCTAATTACATTCTAGTTGTCTAAATTCAGTAGAACTACAGATAAAGCTATCTTTATCTATAGTTGAAGTAGATGTTGTTGATGTAGTTGTAGTAGAACTGAACTGCTGTGCATTTCTGCTCAACCTATCATGTCAGCAATTAAACTGCACCTCGCATGCAACTCTACCTAAGGCCACTGGTGAGAAATATATTAATTAAATTTAATTCTAGGCAGCATTTTACTCTTAGACAATCGTTTACAATTTCATTGCTTTCAAGCTCAATTCAACTAGCTAGCCTTTGCATATGTACAAGAAAAGATGGATAGCCATCATATACCTTGACTGCTTGGCAGAGATCATGCTAATCCAACAACAGGCAAAAAAATATGGGCTCCAAACAGCAGTTTGAACAGAAATAATGCAACTGCAGACTGTTTTCCTGTGTATGCCTAAATCTTGTCTTTAATTTATTTACAAACATCTATATAATATCTGACTGATCAGACACCTTTTTCTGCTGCAAAAAGGCTCTTAAGAGGTAATGGGAACAGTAGTGGTCCTCAAAAGCATAATTTTGATCTGTTAAAAAAGAAATTGCAAAAGTAATAAATGAAACGACCAGCATATTAATATTGTTAACAAAACAACAACAAAAAACCCCATTCATTTATCTTCTACTTGTGCAGGCTTTTGGGAGTATTTTTGCAATGACAACATTATTTCTATGAAGCTTTGAGTACCCATCTGTATGCCATCAGGAAAACGTATAATTTCTTTCAGAGCTGCAACACAAGGAGCCCTTCTCAATTCCACACTCACTATCTCCCAGAATGTCCTTTCCTTGCTCTGCTCCTGTGCTCTGACTCCTGGTTTTCCTTGTTCACTGGACAAATCCCTAAAAGCACTGTGAAACAGTCAATGGAACTCAAGTGGAGCCAGAAACTGCAAAGGAAGAATAATATTGCACATTAACTGCTTGGCCTTATTAAGCACCTGACTTGTTGCAGCGCAGTGCAGCAACTCCTATGAATCTGCTCATGAAATTTTAGCACATGCAGTTTTTTCTGGAACTGAGTCATTTTCCTATATGCAGACAATACAAAACCATTTAGAGCACTTTTCTTGGAAAAAAAAAGTGTATGATTTTAATAAATGTAATGTTTCATATACTGACTCAGTATTTACAGTAGAATGGTTGGTTTCTTTCACATGTAATTTTTTTTATTTAGATACCATGAGACATAACTCCTTAGAATAATTGAATAAAATCCGTGTTGTCTCAAAGTGAGTGGCAATTTCACAAATATCACTAGAAAAGCTGCAACAGGTAGCATATGCAGGTGATGTCTCTAGCGGCTCTTTTTTTGATGAACAGGTGGAGCTAAGAAGCTTTTAATAGGAGGGATCTCCTGGATTATGGTTTATACATTTTTGAAAGCCACATGACAGATAACACAATGATAACAACAAGTAATACCTTTTGTGAGGCACTGAAGTATTGTCATTATGAATGCAGGTGAAAGTATTGCTCCTTGGTGGCACAGAAGTAAAGAATTAGAAAGACTCTGCAGAGGGATCTGGACAGGCTGGATCGATGGGTCAAGGCCAGCTGTATGAGGTTCAACAAGGCCAAGTGCCGAATCCTGAACTTCGGTCACAACAACCCCAGGCAACACTACAGGCTTGGGGAGGAGTGGCTGGAGAGCTGCCCAGCGGAAAAGCACCTGGGGATGCTGGTCAACAGCCGGCTGAACGTAAGCCAGCAGTGTGCCCAGGTGGCCAAGAAGGCCAACAGCATCCTGGCCTGTATCAGAAATAGTGTGGCCAGCAGGAGTAGGGAAGGGATCGTGCCCCTGTACTCGGCACTGGTGAGGCCGCACCTTGAATCCTGTGTTCAGTTTTGGGCCCCTCACTACAAGGATGTTGAGGTGCTGGAGCGTGTCCAGAGAAGGGCAACGAAGCTGGTGAGGGGTCTGGAGCACAAGTCTTATGAGGAGCGGCTGAGGGAATTGGGGTTGTGTAGTCTAGAGAAGAGGAGGCTGAGGGGAGACCTTATCGCTCCCTACAACTACCTGAAAGGGGGTTGTGGCGAGGTGGGTGTCAGTCTCTTTTCTCAAGTAACAAGTGATAGGACAAGAGGAAATGGCCTCAAGTTGCACCAAGGGAGGTTTAGACTGGATGTTAGGAAAAATTTCTTCACTGAAAGGATTATCAAGCATTGGAACAGGCTGCCCAGGGAAGTAGTTGATTCACCATCCCTGGATGTATTTTAAAGATGTGGTGCTTTAGGGACATGGTTTAGTGGTGGACTTGTCAGTGTTAGGTTTACAGCTGGACTCAACAGTCTTAAAGGTCTTTTCCAACCTAAATGATTCTATGATTCTATAATGACAAAGTGGAAGCTGTTAAAACCTGCTGATGACTTCAGGCATTCAGAAATATCCTATGTACAGGACAGCAATGAAATTTTAACTTTTTAAATAATTTTTTAGACTCATTGTTTGAATATATCCCTTTAAAAAGCAGAGTTTAGTAAATCAGCATATCCCAAAATAACCTATATAATATTTTAAACTAAAAATAAACCCTGTAAACAAATCCAGTAAGCAAACATAGCAGGGCTATCTTGTTGAATATTTGAGTGTTTCTTGGCATACACCTATACACCTAGATATTCTCAAAAAACCTCTTGATTTACCCTCAGGGACAGGAAATAATTCTGACAGGAAAGAGAGATCAAAGTTGTGGTTGCAGTGACAGGGATGCTGCACATGTTTCACACCAATAAACAAGAGACATAACTCCTCTTTTTCTCCATTTTCTTGGGTTAGTGTTTGTTTGTATAAGCCAAAATACTTAGACTTATTTTGCGCTAGAGGACAGCATACAAAAGCAGTCTTTAAGAGAGAACTCTCACTCTACAAAATGACAGTTATGTTATTTTGTCCCCATTTGGGCATTACCATCACACCTACAAATGTTATCTGAGAAGAAGTATTACTGGAGAAACTGAGAAACCATAAGCATTTAATTTTGTTTTTACAACTTGTTAAATTTTGTGACATTTTAGAAAGAGTGAACAAAGTACTTTTAGTATACATACCAGTCAATTTCCATACCATTGTCGACACCGTGCTTTTTGGTAATTGTGTTTATGGAAAACTGGCTCCAAGCAAAAACTCTTTTAACAACAGAGAACACTTTCTAAAAATTAACATTGAGAAAAGGCAGTTTCACGTGTGGAGGCAAGACACAAACTGACTACTGAATGATATAATGATATTGTAGGTACGTTTTGTTCCCTGAAAACCATTATTTTCTCTGAACATTTTGCTGTTTCTTCATTTCTCTGCCCTCTAACGGGCGGTCTGCAATTCTTCTTGAATACAATCTTACTGCACAAAATCCTGTTTATACTTCAAAGTATAAGCTTTAGAATCCTATTAGTTAATCTTCAAGATCCTCTTCACGACATTATTAGCTTTCTATACCATCACAAAGATTGAGAGTTTAGCAATTCCAGGAATTGTAGGTTTGGTTTTTTGGTAGTGAATGGAAAATTATATGGGACACACTAGTACGAAAGAGTTTGCATGGGATATTACTGCATGAAATGGTGGGAAGTGCAGCAATCAGTATCCTTTCTAACAACATTTCAGTCACAATGCATTTCTGCAGCTGAAGAGATTCCAGAAAATACGTTCCCTGGCTGCCCTGTTTGAAAAATTGATATGAATATTATGTCTAATTCAAAAAGCATTGCAAACTATATGATTGAATTTTCATTACTCTGTGTGGAATGAATACTGCCAAATACCGATTTCAAAATGCTGGCAATATATTACTTAAATTATCAGTGTCATTTCACATTCACAAATAATGTAAATGGGTTAAAAAGCAATGACACAGGACTTTTACAAAACATAAATACGAATTTCAGATTTTATTTTATTATCCTTTGTAAAACAAAAAAGCAGTTGTTCTATATCCTGAGCTTTGCCTTACATATTGTTTTTTCCTCACACATACACACACAATTATTCAGACAAGCCTAGTTATGCAAAAGAAATGTGGCAAGTGAAGGAGTAAATATATAGTCCACTTGCATTTTATTAAAAAAAAATACTAGCATTGCTTAAGAAGTTAAGTAGGGGTTTTTTTCCCCATTATATGCAAATATGTGTCTAGACTAGACAAAAACCTAAAAGTTAGAATTTTTTATTTAAAAAATGTGATAGTTCATAAGTAATAACTGAAGTCTCCAAAACAGTTGTTTCACCCTGTTTCACCCTGTCAACCTTTGGGATGCAATTGCTACAAATGGCTTCATTTGAAGATTGTGATACATGGCTTAACTATCTTTCAAAAGTTAAGGCGGCTAAACAGTTTCAGAAAGTGATAGAAAACTAGGATTTCCTCTGATGTTTCCTGTGACTATAAGCTGTACATTCATTTTAAAATAAAACTAAATATTCCTGATCTATTTCTTTCAATAACATTTTAGAAGAAGCTTTTAAGATCTGTGCCTATAAGAGGTTTAATTCCTACCTTATCTACTCAGTAACTATGGAGATTGGGGTCCAGAAGGTAAGGGGAACTGGTCAGGTCTGAAGACCAATTTCTTATCACAGAGGATTTTTATACATACACACACACCTGGCTAATGAAAGAAGATAGTAGGATGAAGCTACCACCTAAGCTGGGTAATTTATCCTGAAAGACTATTTACTTATAAGTCTACAACAAAGCTTGCCAAAACCTGCCATCTAGAGGAAAACAATCACACTCTTCTCCCATACAAAGCAAATCTTTAAGGCTACAAAAATGCTGCACAACTACTGTAGCTTCTCTGTACTCCATGGAGTCAAATGCACACCTACATAGGTGAAGCACTGTAATTTGCAAGTCCCACATAAATCCGATTCTACTTTTACTGTTTCAGTTCAATAGATCTTGCTATCCTGTGCAACACCTTAACAATGAGTGACTGAGGAAATAGGCAGTATAACATCCCAAGAGAATAAAGTCTAACAGTCAGATGAGCACTGTAGTTAAAACCAGTACTGAAATACATAAGGCAACCATTGTAGCTCTGTAAGAGGGAAGTTCCAAGCTGGGCAAGGTATTTCAAATTAACAAAACATGAAAAAATAAATAGGGAAAAAAATACATTAGAAATACAAAATTAGTTACTTTATTCACCAGCCCAAAATAAAATTGGGAATCTGCAAGATGCTATTCTCATGTGCTGTACCATTTGGTCCAAAGCCATTGCTATGCATACATCTGAAATTTGAAGAGAGATAGATAAAACAAGACTGGGTAAAACAACACATTTCATACATAGATGTGCTGCCCTCTGAAGACTTCAGTAATTCCTTAAAAGAAAGACACCAACTCTGGAGGAAGATTTCCAAGTTCCTAGTAGAAGGGAGAAAGTTTTAGGGAAGTAGCTCTATATGCCGACTTCTTTTGTTCTTCTGGTCCGCCTTAGGCCCCTGATATTAAATCATAGTCTAAGAGATGATATTGAGCTTAGTACACTAAATAAGATTTTAGTTTAGTATGATTGTACTATCCTTTGGATTGAAGAATTTTTCTAAAAACATTAACATTTTGACAACAGTATTTAAATGTTTTGAATGGTGCTGCCTTTGCTGTTGAAGTAACTTGGAAACTGTTGCATGAAAATGTATTTTTATATTCAAAATAGATGGTGTTTGTAGGTTTCTAAATGTTGAAGAAACCTTCAATATTGTACTGTGCATTTACATCATCTATTTTTGTACACGAGTTTCACAACAAGAATTCCTTGTTCTTTGGTGATCCTGAAAAACATCAGGAACACTTCAGAATAAAAATCATCCAGATCTTCTACATACTTTTTTTTTTTAAATTTCTGCTGATATCTCACAAAAAGAGTTTGTTTCTCAGAATGCTACAAGGTAATAACTACTTTTGCATCCCAGGGTCTAATATACCAGGTAGGTTTGTTCAACAGTCTTGTGGACTTTTGTTAATGGCTTTGCAGTTCAAGCAGTGACTTCTCCAGCCTCTGGCAAGAAAGGAGAGTAGCTGGAAGTAGTGGTGGAAGTAGCTCATAAACTGTCTCTTGTCTTCTTGAGAAGCAAGGCTGGAATCCATTCCCATGCTGTTTAGCTGACTGTCTCTCAAAACATCAATTAACTGTTAATTAGTTAAAGAACAACTGTTCTGAATAATTCAGAATGCAGCTGTTTTCCTAGAAATTATCAGTTTATGCAGTGCAAAAAATGCTCCAAAATTTTAAATGGTGGCATTATGGCATATTTTTGTATAACACCTGTCATTAACTACCAAGAATATTAATACAATGACTTTGGCATATGTATCACCTTTCCATCACTATGAAAGTTGAAAGTCTTTTGGATACAGAAATAAACCACCGTCCAAAGTACAGAAATAGCAAGATGCTTACTTCAGTGCTTTTAAGCTCAGAAGGCTCCCAAAGAAACTTCCTGTTGCTAAAACTAAACTGCTTTTGTTAATAATTAGCAGTGAGATAAAATACTATACCATAAAGCATTAGGAGACTAAAGAGATCTGGAAATAGACACCTATTTTGTTTCACATCTTTATCCTCAGAATACCCCAATGAGATACAAAACCTTCGCATTAAAGTTCTGTATTCAAAGTAAGGATACAGCTGATACTGGGGTTTTTTGTTTACAGATACATAGTCTAAAAGAGATTACTCTTAAATAACATACCACTTATGTTTCCACTTTTTTATTATTATTAGCAAAAACACATCAGTGATGTAGCTGTGGATCAAAACTCAAAGTCTGAACACCAGGTTGCCAAAGTTTTTGGATGCAGGCTTTTGATTCCAAAGGTTATGAGAATACATGTCAACTGCAAATGGTAAGACTAAGCTGAGACATGTAGTTTTGGTATGGTTTGGTTTGAAACATGTTAAATTAAAGGTATTTGAACAACAGATTAGAGAGTGGTCAACAGAACTAGTGTGTATGGGGCAGGGGTGGTGGAAGACACCACAGCATTCTGTAACCTTATTGCTTCCAGTCATGCTCCCTGCAGAAAGACTCCAGTTCCAACAGCTGGTGGAATAATGGGTACCACTACCTCTTCTTCCTTCACTGGCTGTGGTCTTCTGCTAGCATATTCTGCCTGCTCCAGTGATCTAATTCAATGCTGTGTTCCTAATGTAATGCGCACCATTGATCTTTTTTTTTCATTTACTAATGAGGAAGGTACTCCACAATTCAACCTCATGTGACTACCTTCTGTATGTGGGTATTTTGCTTCTTCATTTGCCTTCTAAGGAAATGTTAAGGCAAATTGAACAACAGTTAACAGCTGATCCAGTTTTCCTGTGTCTAGTAACTGAAAACAATATTTCTGTCTTGTTTATCACCTATTTTGCTTTTCTGCTTTTTCATTACTCCAATAATTTTCTAATAACAATACTTTTTCATTCTTCATTCTTTACACTATAACTGCAAAACTTCTTTGATGGTCCTTTTGTTTTCCCTTAAATAAATCTTTGCTCATTTTTACTGTCTTGTTTTAGATTTCAGTGCCTTCCTCTCTGTCCTCTCATGTGTTCTTTTGCCATCTGACCCTATGTTGTTTCATGTGCATCCAAACTGACCTTTTTAACTACTATTTGACATCTGAATTTTCCTGTCTATATTTCCTTCCTTTCATTATAGGAACTCTGTTGTTCTTCTCTATATATGATCTTCTTTTTCTTTTCTCAGCAAAGATACCAGAACTTACAAATTCTCTAGATCTTAATTTTAGTAAAATTTTCTCATGTCACTGCTGGAGGCATTAACTGCCTTACATAAGGAAGTTATTATGGCCACTAATGATTACACAATCAATATATTTTGCCTTTTCAGCTTATGTTTGTCCTTGTTATGCAATGCTTATTGCAAGGGCAAGGAATCTGCATTTGTCTACTTAATCCACATAATGTAAGGCTAACACCTTGTCAGTATTCAGATATGCCTCTTTAACATGATTACTATTAACTTAAACCAGAAAAATTTGCCTAAATTGTAGATCACATGAGGTCGAGAAAAACAAGCTCATATGGCCAAAACATCCTGACATAAAAGAGACGATGAGCTCAGGTCTTTGCACCCCATAATGATGGAATACTGCCTGAACACCTTCCCTTTCTCATACAGAACAGAGCATCAATCTTCCCCTTCCACCAGCAGGACAAAATCCACCATTACCCAGTTCCCATGAGGGAGGAACATATACAGAACTTGACTGACAGATCTTTATTCCTGATCTTCCATCTCTCTCTCTCTCCAGCATACTCCTATTGTACTTATGTTCTCAAATCCTTCTCTGCTCCAGCTGATCAGATGGGTCTCCACAAGCCTCTATTTTTTCCAGCCACCCATCCTCTTACAACTGTCTTCAACCCCTCTCATTCATTCGAGTCCCCCATCTCTTTTACTTAATTCCAACTTCTTTCCCCACAAACACTTGCATGTAAAATTATTTCTGTTTAAAAAACATTTCACGCCTTTTCTGAAGTTCCTGCTAAACTCAGACCTTTTCCTCCTCAAGCCACAGTCCAAAAAGTAGAGACCCTTTGACACAGACTACGAAAGAAATTTATATGGCCAAGTTTACATACCCATGTAAAATGCCTGAGTGTTGTCAGCTTGCCACATGTTGGTAATGGCATCACCCTATTCCTGGGACAGCAGCTTTCTACACAGCAGAGTTAGCTTATGAACACAAAGAAAAATATATTTAAAAATAAATATAACGGTCACTTTCCTCCAGAATATATCTGAAAAATATTACAATCAAAATTTTGAAATTAACAGCACATCCCTAGCCGAATCTGTGTTTTTTTAAACTGCACTTTAATAGTTCGTGCAATAGTTCTTGCACATTAAGTCAGGTTTCCAGTAATACACAAGTTATCTATTAGCAGCAAAAAATATTCGTGCATCACTGCTACTTCATTTTATTAGAGGATCAGACATGAAAAAAGTCTACGCTCCTTGATTTTTTCCCTCCTTCATGATCATGAATAAAAGTTGCAGTTCCTGCAGTGGGAGTATATGCCAGCAGAGACAGCCTGTCCTACCAACCCTGCGAGCACACCCACGAGGGGAGTTCCTGCTTTCCCTCGCTGGCACCAGCCACCTATGTCTAACATATCTGCAACCAAGCTGGCAAAGGGCCGAGCAACTGGCTGAACACCTGCTCTGAGGCCAGGCTTGACCCTGCATTGGAAACAGAATCGGTCCTCCAGGAGTTCACAGTCCTCCTGCTACAAGAATCGAAAGAATCAGCAGCGTGGATAATGACAGACATGAAAAGAACTCAGTCTTTTTTATTTTCCCTTTTCCTTTTTTTTTTATTTTTTTAAATCTGACATACAACCTTTTATTCTCTTCATCTGGAGACATTTGATCAAGACACATACAATTTCTGAACCTGAATTTCAGGTGTGAACGATTTGTTCTACTTTTTATACATGTGACAAATTCAGATTGGTTTTGAGATGATGTCTGGCCCCAAACATGCATTTTGTTACATGTAACAGATTCTGCTAATCTCCAAAACAATTAATTGAGAATCTTTTAGAACTGGTCATTAAACAAATTACTCATCCTGACAGGCAATTACATAGATACATACTTCTCACTAGATGAATGCTTTCAAATGTGTAAATTTTGACAGATGCTGTAAGAATAAGTTAAGTAAATTAAATGTGTATGTTAATACCGAGCTACGTCTTTTCAAACTATTGAAAAGAATTCTGCTCCTCAACTCTCTGCATAGGACGATGTGCTATATTACAGCCTTCTGTTCAGTTTGTGATCAAACATCTAACGTTCTAGAAAAGGTTTATAAGCGAGACTGTGAAGCATTAACAGTAATTTATGTAAAATACTTGCATTTTGAAAGCACTCAAGGAAATTTATGGTCTCCAATGCCATTTTTCTATAATATACAGAGACTTATTTAAAATGTTCTTTCCCTATTATGTTTGCTGTAGATACACTAGTAATGATGAAGATGAAAAATCATCTCTAATGAAATCTGTTAAAGTACAACTAGTAAAGTGCATAAGAATCTACTCCCAGACATGAACACCTTTTATATATGAGAATCATAGAAAAACATTGATATGCTAAACAACTTCATAATTTGTAACAAAAATTTAGTGCTTTCAAAAAGTAACAGAATAGTAGTACTGGTGACTAATCAGCACTGTAAAGTGAAGAAGAAATTATAGCTTGCTTCCTCCCATTATTCTATTGAGTTATTTTATAATTGGGAGGAGTATGTATTGGCAAAAAGAGGAAACTTTCCACAGGCACTCCTCGTACGTCTCGTTTTCAAGGCATGAGGAGCGACATGTAGCGCCAGATGCAATGCTTAGTTTTTTGTATTTGCTTGCTTAGCACAAACCCAACAACTTTTATCACACATGTAAGCCTGCAGCAGCTGTTCACATAAGTGACCACATCGCAGCATAAAACAATCCAAAGAGCGGCATGGAAAAGAACTTTGAACAGATTTGTGGTTTGCATGGTGACACTGTCTTTTTGAATGCAGCAACGATGATCAAAATGTTTGAGTTCCTTTTGCACAGGGAGCAAGTTTGACAAAGTGTAGAAAAGGCTGTTTTCCTCTTAGTTTCAATATGCTATTTTTAATGTGGGTTTATGTTATCTGTTACTGTTTTAATTCTCTGATCACGTAGCAGTGTTACACACGTGTAGGCAAACAAAGGTACCTTATCCCAACTCTCCATCTTGCCCAATAGTCAATTTGCTCCTTTTCCTTACAAAAACTCTCCTGTTCTGAGCTTCTCTCACGTTTCTTACCCATTTGTTTGAGTCCATTTTTGTTCAGGTTATATAAATGTCATGTTATATGAAGGAATTTATGGCATATACAGCATTTTTTGTTCCCTACAGAGCTATTTACACTAGTTACTCACACACAGATCCCACATTCAAGGTTGCTGCATTGATTTTCAAAGCACTGTACGGTTTGAATCTTAGCTGTTTGAGAAATCCTTTCTCCTCTTGCAATTTCTTTGCTCCATTGAAAAGGAGAATGTGAGGGCAAACATTTCCTGTCATCTGGGGGAAATCGAGTTTTCATCAGAATTAGTCTAAAAATTCTGAACTCAGCACAAAGAGCAGTCCTAAATTAGCCTATCTTCAAAACAAAATGTGAAGTCTGCATCCTTCAATTCAGATGCAACTACTCATCTTTAGAGTTTCACTATCACTTTATATAATGTTCAATGTCTTCTTTACAGTTTGAAAGTGTTTTTTTAAATTTTTGGTTTTTGAAGGACAGATAGAGAATGATCAAATCTGAACTACTCTCATAATAATAAAAATACTGGAAATCTGAAAAAAAATCACGAAAGCCTTTTAGGTGGACTTGTGGAGCCCTTCTAAAATGCAGTAGGCCAAATGCATATTTGATGTATAAAGTAGTCAAGTGCACAAATCAACTGCTCTGGGGAAAGCTGCATCCATAAATCAAAGACAGGATTACATACAGCCACTGTGCAAGTAGATTCCTCATCTGGAAAGACATATTGTCTCAGATATTCTTCAGCATTATGAGTCTGAATTCCATACAAACTTCTTGATCAAAGTCATGGAACAAAATGTTTATCTGTTTGGTGATCAGAAAAGTATGTAGGATGGAGACACCAGGAGAGTTGACGGAAGGGATAAGCTATGAAAAATTTAAGATGAATTATATGACCTCATTTTAGATAGTGTATTCTATAGCCTCTGCAAACTGGTTAAATTTCTTTTAGTTATAATCAGATTCAAAACCAGTTCAATTAAAATGAGGGCATTAGGTAGTCCTATAATTATTTCAAGATGAGACAAGCTATTTAATGCAGTAGTTATATTTCAGCCCTAGACAATTCTTAAGTGGAATTTTCATGGATATATTCCCATAATCATAGACTTAACAGGCATACCAAAATTGAAGATTCACGAATACAGTAACTTTCATAAGGGGATTAGAGATTTTAAAAAAGCTTTTTCTTATAGCTAACACTATTGGTTTGCTCCTATTCAAATTCTGTTGTATTTGCCTAAAATGAAACTGTCAGATATTAAAGTAATTATTTTTTCTTGTTTAGCAACATTGTCACTCCGAAGGCCATAAAACTTGAACAAAAAGAAAGAGGAAGAGGGAAAGGACAGAAAATCAAAATGCAGATAATAAGAAAACAGCTGTTATTACTGATGGGAAGGTGTTAGTCTTCTTCAAGAGATGAAGTCTCAGAGAATGAAATGTAGAGAGCAAATTCACATACATTCATCATCCATACATTTTAAAACAGCATGAAGATCTCATTCAGACTGTCTTTGAAAAAATCTTTTCCTAATCTTTTCCACACTCCACTTCTGGGACCTCAGTTCACCAGTCATTGCTTTAAAAAATAACTTACATCCTTAGTCAGCTCTTCTTAGTACTCTATATTCAACAGTACCAATTTTCATCTGGTCCTTTCATCTTTTTACAGATTCAATAATTGTTGTAGTATGTCTTGTTTTAAATCCATATATTTTATAAACCTTTCCTTTCTCCAAATAAAGGATCACCTTCAAAGGTAACTGTTACACAGTGACGATAACTGTCACTTTATAAATGTTGAAAGATTTTATTTTTCTGTTAAAGGAAGTAGAAGCCTTAATTTGAAGGTTTCTTTTAATGACTCTGACATGGTAATTGCTCTACATGTAATACTTGATTGAGCTACATGTTCTAGTGTGCCAGAGGAGATCTCAAAACTTCAAACAATTGTATTAGCATTGATTTCTCTTCCATATTCTGGATTTATACCAGGTTGCACATATACAATCCTAGTTTCATACTAGGACTTTTTAATTTTCTCTGTCATGAAAGCTTGGTTTCCCTTTTCATCATTTAAACAGTGTACTACTAAAATTTTGATACTGTGAGGTAGGAGTTGCAACTGCTGTATATGTCTCAGGAATTATATTGAAACCTCCTAGAGCGGCTCAGGACAACAATCAGGTCAGTATCTTCACAGATATTTAAGACAACTGAGCCTCTTCATGGCTGTACAATTACGTGAGTAAATGGATTAAATACTCAAACTACTAGTCAATTGAGACTGTAGCTTTTCCATTGGCTTCCCCCAGCCCCAAACATGACAAGAGATTTATGGGTAGATATATGCTTCAACTAATTAGTGTCTTTACAGAGCTGTGTGCACATGAAGGGGTACATAAAATGCGACAGACAAAAACTCCTAAGAAACTATAGATTAAAATTGAAAATAAGCAACAGTGCAGTAAATAACATTTAAATACTGCAAGATTTTCTCATCTGAGATAGATAACTAAAACAAAACTTCACAAAACTTTCCTTCATTTTTATCTTTGAGAGACTTAAGGAAACATGTTGTGAGAAAACTATTGACTAATTATGGAAAGAAGGTTATAAATCACATACTAAGAGAGAATATTAAACTGAGTAGAAATTTTCTTTCTAAGCAAAAATCCAAGCTACAGTTTTCGAAAATTATATGCAAGAAAGAAAAACAGACAAATAAAAAAAAAACAACTTAAAAAGGTAAACACTGACCCTATCAGGAGTATGCTGAGGAATATATTCAACACTGCAACTGCTACAACTTCAAGCTGGTAACGTATAATTACGTTGCTTATGAGAGATGAAATGCAGTTCTAAGAGAACAAATAGAATTGATTGATAAAGATGGCCCTACATAACAGTACATTATCAGCATGAAGTAAAGAGCTTTACCAGTCTTAACAGATAAGCAATGACTAGTACTACTAAAAGAAGTGATTAGCTGGGAGTTTCCAATGACCTGAAATGCAGACATACCTGCAGTAATCAAGGTGGGTACTGAGCTCCCTAAATCTAACATGAAAACTCACTTTAGCATCCCAAAATGTAGCAAATATATTAAGCTCAAATTTAGAATTCCAAAATTAATCTCTTCTTTTCAAGAAGGGAGGGAAAGGTAAAGTATCATGAGTTGTCCTCCCACTGTTGAGTCAAACTGTGCCCTCCAGAAGAACAACACCCATCAGTGATGGTGCACATGGTCAGAAAATGTAGTCTTCACTCTTTTTCTAGTATTATTTACCACATTTTCTACCTCATGTTCCTTTATGTGCCGTTTGGCTTTTACAAGGACTTAAGAGTAAGTCTCTATAGCAGTCTTCCCTCTGGTTATCCTCATAAAGGACCTGAAAATGGTTTATGATTTTTAAGGTTGGTTGTAGCTTCAGCTCCAGTTTTTCTCACTCTCAGACATTGCTACAAGAGGCAGAGTTTTCTGCCCTGTTCTCCCAAGAAACAGAGAAAAAGTACAATCTCAAGGCAAGTGTAGTTAATTTTTTATTCTTGCAAAGCTTAAACATTCTCTAGCTGGGAAAAAAAAAAAGGCCAGTAGCAGCCTGCATTCTCCAATGTTCATATTACAATCACTAATTTTCTTTCAAGTGAAGTTTGGAAGCTCTGTTTATCCTGCTCACTTGCCATTGTTAATGCAGGAAAAATACATTTCTGTCCACCATTCTTCCTATTTTCACTTCCTTTTTGAAATTCAGTGTAATAAAGTGCTTCCTGCATATCTTTTCTAAGTTAACTTTGGCATCTGAGTTTTCATTGCTGGGAAACAAAGGGAAACCAAGAAAATGGTGGTAGAGAGCAAATAGGAGGACATTAGCTTGAACAAAGAGAATAAAAATGAGGCCAGAAGAGAAAGCTCATGCTCCCATCATGTGCATCAGTAGAGTATAATTCGTGTAAAAAATTAAGTGATCTTTATCACAGTGTAAACAGCATAGGTTCATCTATGATGCAAAGAGGGTCACTGGAAATTAAAAATAAAATAAAATAAAAAAATAAAAAATATCAATTGTCACAAGCTGAAGCCAGTAGAGGGCAAATTCTCTCTTACTTCTGCAAACAAATAGCATGAGATGTCTGAACAAGGTGAGTCAAATAAGCTGCATTTTATGGATGGGTTTTATTTAGATGACACTGAGAATTTAAAGTCCGTATCGAATATAAACAAGCAAAAGTAGCTGAAAGAAAAACACTCTCTTATCTGATAGATAGGCAAGGTAACATACAGTGTCCACTACCAAGGTGTTTTTCAAGAGCTTAATCAATCTCTGGATTTCACTTGATATAGAAAGTTTATGCATCTAAAATATTTTCTAATGAAGTAACTAAATTGAGCCAGTATGGAAAGAACAACATCAACATATGTTTTTTTGTTTAAAATAACGCATCCAAAAAAATTCCAAGCTTATAATGGTTTCAGGTATCTGCTGCTCTAAATGTATATATAAACATATAAAGTATAATATATGCCACTGCTAATCTACAGAAGAAAACAAAAAATCAGTTAAAGTATATTATGTATTAATTATTTTAACTGAATAGATTCCCCTAGGATCAACCACAAATTAGAGTCTAGTACAGCGATTACAGTTAAAAGACATACTATTTCAATGCCTCCTGTCCAGTGATAAACTTGAATTATTTTATGGTACATTTCTGAATATCACACTAAGATTTCACATATCAAGTTAGCACAGTGCCAAAAGTTGCATCTGATCCACGATGATCTACTGCAGCTATTGGTGTCCTAGTCAGTCCTGCAAACCAAGGAGCACTATATATGCTCTGTTATTACAAAAGGAAGAGTAATGTTTGTGCACGTATAGTATTTTTATTGTTACATACCTCCACCTGCTCAGTTTGCTGGAGGTAAGTAAATCGAAAGTCACCTGCTGGAAACAAACAGTGTGGATAGACAATAGTTTTTAGTAATCAGTTACAGGAAATTGTGCATGGAAAATTTAGATTTGTTACTACTGTTTCACATGTTTGTTTCTTTTGTAGCAAATAGACGTATTTGACAGATATGCCATTCAGATAAGCCATGCCATTCCCACATTATCACACTAGCTATATTATACAAAGAGAATTATACCATCAAAATTAAATATATGGATGATTTGGGGAGCAGGGACACATACCTATATATGCATATAAAAACTTATATATGTTTTATAACACATATAACAATCAGGAGAAAAAAAAGATTGTGAAGAAATCATTATAAACTCCAGATTTACACTAATAAGAAAAGATAAAATATCTAGGAAATTTCTCTCAGAATGATGACTTAAAAGTACTCATCCTGTAATGGGCAAACAGATATTCCTTACAAGGTATAATTAAACTTCAGGTCATTTTAATTTTACATGACAGCAACTTTAAACACAGAAAACTTAATTCAAAACTGGCAGTCACTGTAAGATATGTGAAATATTGTTAAGATAAGATTCTCCCTGGGTAACCGTTTTTCCAGACCTCAGTAAAAGGGGGATGGCTCACTATGGCCAGTAAAGATACTTTTTTGTTTGTATTATTCTCATTTTATCATGGTTTCAAGAGAAAAAGAGTTTGATCCTGAACATAAAACCAAGTGGTCCTTCTCTCTGTGAGACAAAACTTGGATTCAGCTTTGAATGCAGGTGAGATAATTTAGCCAGCAAAATCTGGGAATATTAACCAAAGCACCACATTTAACTTTTAATTTGCATATAATCTATACTACATGCTTATGAATTTATTCCTAGAACTGAAGTTAATTTTAGAATTAACTCCAGAATAACTTCAGAATGCAGCATGGAAATAGAGATAAAAGGAGCATAAAATGTAGACTAGTAGGAAAAGAAATCATACCATTTGCCTTGAGAGTCTGATTAAGCAAAATAGGTCTTCAGTTGTTGTTAAAATTGGGAATGTTTCAATATAGAGTGTGCAGGAGCTGGTCTGTTGAATAACTGAAACCTCTGTGCTAGCTGCATGCTGTGCCAAAAGGAATGCATGATCTTATTTGGCCAGAGGAAGACAATGAAAGAACGCTGTAAAAATGTTTGTGTTTGGTAATGTTGAATTCTGTGTAAAGAAAAGGAAAAAAAAGATGGTGCAGCATGAATGTTCTATAAAGCAAAAACTATTTAGTATATAGATGGTGATAAAATTTGACTTTAATTTTCTTCAGCTTAGAGATAGACTTGAAGTATTTTTTCATAGATAACTTTTTGGTTTGCTGTCATTATTTTTATTTTAAGTGATGGCAATTTTTATAGTCATAGCAAATTCAGATGAGACGGTTTGGTTTCCAGGACTTTTCTTGAGAAAGAGTAAGCTGTGGATAATGGTGACTGCATCTAAGATGATAGTGCTAGCAGACACCATGTAATTACACAAACACCTAGAAGGCAACATTTGTGCAGTGTGAAAAATGTTGTTGGATAAACAGAAACCTCTCTCAATAAAATTATTAATGTCTTTTGCTTTGTTTTGGAGTTGACATAGTGGGGGAGGAGGTAATGCTACTAAAAATTCTGCTGCTTCCTATTTGAATATCATTTATTCTTATTAAGCCGTTCCAAAATTACACTAATTTATCATAAACAAAAGTGAGCCCTGCATGTATATTATTCCAGAGCGCTTGTAATTCCTTATGTCAGGATAATGTCTGGATAACATCTGGAGAATATATTTTTGTTCTTAAATAATTAAACATGCTAACTCTTTGATTGGAGAAAACAATATCATAAAGGGAAGGAAAGGAGAACAGGCTTTTCTGAAACAAAGAAAACTACTAATTGGCAAAGGAAAATGTAAGGCTAACCAGAATCTTAAACACTAAAAATACTCAGAGACGTATCGGTTTTGGGATTTGAATATTTTATTCTGCTAAATCAAAACCATATTTTTTCTAGCTATCTTGGGATTTGTTCCTGACCTGACAGTCTTGAGCCTCCAGCATGCTTGATTTGTCCATATATAATCAAAGATCATATTATAAAAATCCCAATGCAGAACCCAACTACTTAATGTAAAAGAACCATTGCCATCACTAGCATAATGAATAACAGCCTATATAGTCAAATCTCCGATGCCTTTTTTTTTTATCAAGGAAATGCAATCTGATCATATCAGAACTAATTGCAACACACTCGTATTATTAGCTGTAAGATCAGCTGCAAGCCTTAAGCAACGCAATTGTACTCAGCTAGCCATTATGCTTTTTTGTTGTTGTTGTTGTTTTAAATAATCAAGATTGGCTGGCAGCAGACACTATCACTGACAATTGTTGAAAAGAAATTAAATTAAGATAGATTCTTTAATTAATGAATTCATTCAAACTGACTTCGATGTGATATTGTCATGAGATCTGCCAACTTGCTGAAGGACTGTAAATTATAAATGTCATGGACACAAAGCCAATAAATGAATCACCCTAGTAAATCAAACTGAGGTAAGTTTGCAATTAGAAATTGGTGTTTGGGAAAGTAATACTGAGAACATTGCCAAATCTGTTTTTCTGTAACACCTTAAAAACAGAAAAATGTAACAAACTATTAACAAAATCTGCAGACTGCTCCTAAGTAGAAGGAATTGTCACATAAAAATACTCTCACTGAAGTTACTCTGGTTCTTCCAGATGCAGCAATAGTTGACCCTGTTAAAGGTTTACATGCATCTTGCATTCATGAATTCTCAGATCTTGGGTTTGCTTATGCATCTTGTAAATCTTCATGCTTCTTTTTACCTGAGTGCACACAAGCCCAGCTATGAACAGAAGGACCTGGTGAATTCTGGAGAGAGACAGTAATATAAAAGATGCACCAGGCAGTGCTCGTTATGACCAGGGTGCATAGCTTCCTTCTGTCATGCAAATAATTGGAGAAGAACCCAAATAATTTATGTTCTGGCCTTAGTGGAATTAAGATATGGGTATGAGTTTTTCACAACTTGTTGGGATTGGGCTGTCCTTATTGAATGAAATCTATATGGCAGGTCTGCTGTAACTGCCCAAAGAGCAACCATTTTTCTTGCTGAGCTGAAAACTAGCAAAAAGATCAGTTTTCATCATATGTTGGATGAGAATGAGCAAAAGAATTGCTGGAGTTAGGTATCATTTTAATCAAATTAGGAAGGCAACGGAGAAAAGTAGATCATAGAATATCCAGGAACAAACAGCCAAACATAAGCTGAGTACTGAAACTGCCGTCATCTTTATTCCCTTTTGTTGCCACAGCTATAGCAGGGAAAGGGTAGTGTCTGCTCCATTTTTTTATATTCTCATGTGAAAGCAGCAGGGGCATATGCATATCAAATATAGAAACAATTCGGAATTTATGGACGAGGTGTGCACAGTGTCAAAGAAGATATACTTAAGGAACTATAATAAATGTAGAAATAAATACTAACATTTATCAGTGAAATATGTATGCTACCTTATTTGGAGGTAGTAAGTATTTAGGAAGAATTAAGAGGGTTTTATTTCTGAAAAAAAATTAAAAGCACTAGTAGTGGAAGAAACTGGAATAATAGTAGGCAAGAAACTGGACATGAATTTTCCATTAAATAAATCAGCAAAGAAAAATTGACTGCTATATTTTACTTTCCACAAATACAATTTACAGTAATGTTATCCTCTGAGAATAGGGATCTTCACAGAATATACACAAATTCAAAGATCTAGGGAAATAACTGAAGATTTGAGGATTTTTGCTTTGGAATATATTTTTCAATTCTTTCATCTCCATCTTTGAATATTCTGCTATTTTCTTAATTTATGCTACACCTTACAGGTGTAAAAAAAGTTAGTTTTCCAATCAATGTCTCTTCAATAAAGGGAGGCTACTTTTTCTTATATTTATTATCTCCCAGAAAGTCCTTGGCTCTTGTAAAATCTCTGTACAAATCCATACTGCCATTGAATATTGGTACCATTATGTATGAATAGTTTCTCAGCAAGGAATTTGGAGATCAAGAATACATTCTTACGATCACATTGATTAATCAAATTTTAAAGAGGCAAATGTAATTTGCATTTGAACAAATATTACCTTGCCTGCACTATTTGATCAGCCCTATTAACCAGACGTCAAGCAGCTCATTTGCCCAGATTGGGTCTAGGTTAAAGGTACCCTTTCATCCACTCATGTAAATGTGTGCCTGTAATCTTTACCTCTGCTTTTGTTCATTTTATGAAATAAATGTATGGCTAGGAAAAAAAAAACTATCCTGAAAGGGATCTTTTACCAGACCCCACTAATCAGTGGAATATGTTAACATGGATTCTTAAAATAGGCAATGGCTCAGGAAAAGAATTATGAATATTTGATCAAATGACATTGCTCATAGCACTTTCAAAAGACACATTCCTATGCTGAACCATGAAAGGTTTATACTTTTATGCAATAATCTGAGAAAGAAATGGCACAGTTTTTTGTTATTACTTTGTAGATTTATGCTGTTGGCAACGCATTTTGAAAGAGTTAACTAGTTGACAGCTTTTACATGAAAACTTGTATTTGGCCTATTATAACTGAAAAATAGCTCTTACCTCTGTGCTTGCAGAGCTTTTGTGAATGTACTCAGTTCTATCATATAAGGAGTCATGGTTTTCAGGGTTCCATTTTTGTACAAAATTGTTAAAAATCACTCTTAATTTCAAATACACTACTTCAGGCTATCTAAATCCATTTGTATATACACAAATTGGATTTTTTTTATTTTTTCCTGTTCCGTTTTTCTGGTTTTTAATGTTATGCAGATTTTCCTGAAATGTAATTTTGCCTCTCCCTAAGATACATGAGTACAGACCAGTATGTAGTACCTAAAACCCTCCTTAAACTAGAATAAATTTCATTTATGCCACTGCAACTGTCATAACGCAGATTGAAACTAAACCAAAAATTCAGTACCATTCACTGAGGGAAATACTTGTATATGAATCAAAATCCCCGATTTAGCAAAAAATGTCTCCTTTAATATTTACTTTATGCAAAAAAATCTGCAACTTTAAGTTCAGGTTTAACATCATATTAGAATTACAGTTCAGCTTCAAATTAATTTGTTCTCAATTCATTCAAAGGGTCATTCAAAAGCTTTTGTTCATAACGGACCTAAAGAACTCTCAGTTTTGAGCTACTTTCAGGACTTTAGGAAACAAAGCATAGCAGAAAACACCCTGAGAGAATTAAATAAACAAATACAACCCCAGCCACACTCACAAGACTTTCACACAGGTTTGTGTTAGGCCTTCCCAGCACTAATTAATCATAGAATCATAGAATCTTTGGGTTGGAAGGGACGTTTTAAGGTCATCTAGTCCAACTCCCCTGCAGTGAGCAGGGGCATCTTCAACTACATCAGGTTGCTCAGAGCCCCGTCCAACCTGACCTTGAATGTTTCCAGGGATGGGGCAGAATAACCAGTTTTATTTCAGAATCTCACTACTGAGCAAGGGTATGATGAGTAACATTACAACAGAACATTACAGACTTCACTGTGATTCATTGCGGACTACTACAAGAGGAATTGGAATTATCTCACTGGGTTCAACATGTCTATTAAGCATCTTGAAGAGAGCATCCAAAAGTTCTTTTCAAATATCTGTGAAGTTAATTGCTATAGTCTGCATTTCATTGCAATCTGTTACCTTAATCAGTTCCTTTTTCTAAAAATTCCTGAATATTATTTTAACAACATTGGTCTCATTCCATCTGTCAGAAGTACATTTGTGTGTAAAACCACACTTATATCTAAACCATCTCAAAGAGCATATCATGCCCCATACCACATCCTAGGTCAAAGGATATGATATCCCTCATCCCTACCACAATAAGGATCAATAAGACAAGGAAAAACCAGTTTATGAAAAAGGCCTGGCCTTCCACAAAGAAACTCTGCCCAATGCCATGACAATCACTTTAAAAGCATCATGGAAAATAGAGTGAACAGCTCAAGATAGGTAAAACATATTTCTTTCTCTTTCAGCACATGAGACTAATGCTGATTTTGCTCAAAATAACTTTTTAAACCTTTTACATAGAATAGCTTATATTGGAAAATATAATATAGAAGCTTGTTTGTCATCATCTCAACAAAACAACAACAACAACAAAGGATTGCATTGCCACTATTATTCTTGGATGTGTTTACATTCAGTGGTGTGGAGTGTCATGTAAGAATCCAATCCAAACAAAGTCTACATGTTTTCAGCTATTTACCCCAAAATCACCAAGTACTCCTGCTTTGTTACCAGGAAAGCAGAAAAGAGAACAAAGTTTCCTCAAGTATCTTCCTAAATTCTCCATGAGTTGTGGTTTTAAGCCCAAGGCAGGTGGTCCCACAGGTAAATGGGGAGACATCAAGGAGCTCCAAGGCACTGCTGAATCAGAGCTCCCCATTCCCACTCTTCCTTCCAGATAACACCCTACAACCAGGTCTGCCCATGGACTTGTCTGCCACAGGGAGGTTCTCAAACCAGTCCTTCTATCAAATGAATTCTGTAGTAATGTTTTCTGTCATTTCTTAGAATCATTAAATTCTTTCAGTGTAATAATAATGGAGCTACAGTATATATCTCTGAAATGCCTTTGGCTTAAACTAACACGACATCCGATCAGAGGACATACAACAAGAATAATCCCAAAAGATACAAGGCTCTACAAGGACAACCTAGGCCATTCACAAAACCTGATACTGTACCTGTCCAATAATAGCTATACAGTTTGCAGTACTAGATTTCTGCATTTCAGCAGTAGTAGTGTTCCATCATTTAGTCACGCTGTGCATTTTTTTCCTTCTTCATTCTGAGGGATTCATAAGATTTGCTCATCAATTTATTCTATCTGATTCTCCAAGATTTGAACCTTTAGGACAAAATATCTTGCGTATAATTGGAACCCTTAGGAGTATTCTCATTTTAATAGCTGTAGTTTCACCACTAAAAGTAAGACCAGAGCAAATTCTGAAAAGGTTTCCACTAATTTTAGTTGAATTACTCTTTCAGAAATGGAATTATATACTCCTAGATATGCGCAGATTTACTTCACTTTTACTTACATAGGCTAGAAATACTATTTTCTGTTTTCAAGAATCGCTGTATGTCATATATCTTATACCTGAAAATTGAAACACATTCTTGCATTGTTTTCTTAGTTCTATGATGGACTGAAAGATTTGACATGTACAATACAATACTATTCCTATAAGCAAACAGTTACTTGACTGTAGCTTGATAGTGATGCTGCTATAGGCAACCTGGCAGCTTTTGTATCTGCAATACATCTGACTGAGTAATGCTATTTAAGAACTGTTAGTGGTATGGAAGCTGTATTGATATATTTGCCTGGTACCATCTACATAGTGGAACCTGTATAGCACATGAACCAGTATGTTATACACAGTCTTTCTGTAGGTATTTCGCCTCTGAGCCAGACAAGTATCCACTGCAAAAACAATCCCTGTACCTGACTGACAAAAAAAAAAATCCCCTCTTTCCCTTCCTTACAAACCAGCTGCTGTCACTCATGGGAGAAGCAGCAGCTGTAGGTGGAAAAAAATCATCATAGGCTGAAACACTGAAGATTTGAGAATCTGATATTGTTTCTCTACCTCATTTGCCCCTTTCCCAGTAGCTGTTAGCTCCTTTTCATTCCTACCCTTAGAGATTCCCTACATTTTTGGCAGCCAAACACAAGCATCCTCACAAACAAGTTCTTCTTTTAACTGTCTTTCTGCAATTAATTTCTTTCCCCAACTGTCCTTTCTGCCGATCCTTAGTCCCAAAACTTACCACATCTGTAATTTTGTATTGAGAAAAACAAAAAATAATGTGTACACACACAAAAAAAGGACAAGCACAAAAAAACTTTATGATTCATCATCCTGCTTTCATAAGAAATGCAATACTGCACACACCTTTGTATTACAAAGGAATGAGCTCTGCATTGCAAAGATATTGTATGTTTTATTGTTAAATCTGCTCAATATGGCAGTTTATTTATATGATGTGAAAGGAAAGGGATAAGAATAAGGTTTTTTAAATGTTATATGTAATATTGATACTTGCTATAAATGGCAGAACATAATATATACTATCCACAGTATAATTATTACAACATTGTTCCGTGTGCTCACAAATATGACAGGAATGAAACCAAATAAAAGAGCTTCTGTTGAACTTGCAGATATCCTTCTTAGCAAATAAACCACAGCTCCTTATTTTTGGATCCCAAAACACTCCTAATAAAAGAAACAAGAAAGTAGTGTGTCATCTCAACTTGGACACTGCATGTCCACAAAAAATATATTTAATTCCCATGTTACCACTTCAGAAAAGGTTGGTTTTGTTGCATTTAGGAAGGTCTATTCCAGTAACATTTTAGCAAATAAAACTTCCAACCACTTGCCAATTCTGTAATGAAAAATAGGTTATTTTTCATTTTTCTGTACATGTTTTTATTGCTATATACTGGACAAAAGCTTGCAATCTCAGCCAACTAACAAGTGGATGAAAACTAATAAAAGAAAAAATCTTTTAAATTCTCTTGAATGGATAGATTGATGAAAGATAATTTCAAGGCATTATCAGCATTTCATTTTGAAATGTTTTATTTAAAAATAAAAAATAAAAAAAATATGGACCTCTATAAGAACTAGTGTCACAATTAAGACACTATCAATGGTCTTTTATCAGGTGATACTGAAAAAGGAAGATTTTAAATTTTTAAAGCACATTTCAAAATCATATGCCAAAAAAAATCTCCTTTTGTACTTTTGCATTTGGGGCAAAAAGAGTAAAATTCTACCATTGCTTGTGTAAGCAATTAGAATACTTCACTGTTTTCAGTAGAATCATACTAGCATGTCAAAGCAAAATTTGGCTCTAGGAATAGGGCACAAAGCTGTGCAGTGCTTAGACTAGTCTATTGTGAAACAAGAGTTTTGGTAAATAATTTTGAATATGCTAAAGCTCATGACAATGTCTGTTCAGCAGTGAGTCACACACCTTTTCTTTGGGACCTTCTTATAATAACAATACCGCTGACTATTTCTCCTACTGAAAGGTTCATCATATATTTGTCTTCAAGTTCTAGTTTTCCATGTTTTGTTATCAAAAAACAAAGCCATTTTTTATTTTCTGACAGATTTTTCTATTTTTTGAGAGAAGTTGACTCACTTGAGACAAAAACAGGCATAAAACTTGGTTGTCTTTTTCACCTGTAGGAGCCTGATGAAGTCACAGTAAATGTCGAAAGCAAAATTTCTTATGGCTTCTACAAATCCTATCTCCTGAGTACATAAATTCAGTTTCCAAACTGTAAATTTTTGCTTATTACAAAAAATATATATAACATAACATAACATAACATAACATACCTTCAAAAAATGTTAAGTGACTTGTAGAAATTATGTTCCCTGTATGCTCTCTAGAACAAAGTTTTTGTTTGTTTGATTAATAAGATATCTACTACATTTTCTACATTAAATTTTAAAAGGACTTTACTGCAGTAGTTTCAGCCAAAGAAACCAAAAGGATTTTCATACCAAGACGTGCTTGTTTCCTTTTCACAATGAAAGAAGTTGCATTGAGTAGCATTGTCCATATTTATACAGAAATGGAAAGATTTCAAACATTATACTGAGAACCAGACCATTACTGGTAGGCTATTTCATTTTAAAAGAGATCATAAAACCTTTACATATACCGATGAGAAGCAGTCCTAGCTTGTTAATTATTTAATATTTTAAAGAATTAAATGAATGAGAGAAAATGCAGGGGGAAAAAAAAGGAAAAGAAATGGGGGGAGGGAAAAAGAAGAGACATTAGGAGGATAAAGAGAAAATCATGAAGAAAATACTGACAGTGGGGTAATGCACAAAGAATGACGGAAAGAATGACCAGAACATGTGAAAGAACACAGATGATATAATTCTTGCAATGCAAGAATATAAATGAAGCAGAGGTAATGAGATTAATATATTGACTTCACCAGAATTGGGGATAGTATCATAAAATTAAAGAATGAAGCAGAATCAGAAATTAAACACGTTGAAGAAAAATAAAAGACTCACGGAGAATGCAGATAAAAAGTCTTCTCATACTCTAAATGAAAGACTGAAAAAAAAATATTTATATGAAGGTGCAGCATAAGTAAAAATAACAAAAAACTAATTTTTTATCTTTACATCTGAATTTCTATAAGTTTGTACTATTACATCAGTTTCATAATGGCAACTAATACTCAAATGCAGAGAGTAAATCACTTACTAAATACATATGACATTAAGAGGCTTGTCATTCTAGGTGATCTCAACTGACTTTAAGCATCAGACTTTATGTTTTTAATACATTAATTTTTGAAAATTTAAAAAAAGACAGATATAAGAACTACAGATGACTGTTCACTTTTTACAACATTTATGAGTTTATTGATTTCCAGTACACTGTCTGTTAAATCATCTTTTCTTCAAACTAAAGAACCTTTAAACTCTTATATGAAAGCCAGTCCATTCCTCCAGTAAACCCTGTTGCCTAAGATTTCCCTTAGCAATTGCACTTAGTTTTTGACATGATGCAGCCAGAACCTGGATTTGGTTTGTTATCCAACTTTTCCCTTATTATTCATAATACTCTATTTGTGCTTTTCATCACTGCTAGCAGCAAGCAAAATTTTTGGACTACAGTCTATAGTGGTTTCCAGATTTCTTTTCTGAGTACTAATAGCCATCAATGTGTGTAATGTTAGAAATTTTTTATCCATGTACTTTAAAATGTAGTTAACAAAACTGAATTAAACCTATTAATTAGTATACCCAGTCACTTGGTATCATGACACCTTTCAGTAGCCCCAGCCAGCAACTAAGCACCACACAGCTGCTTGCTCATTCCTCCTGCAGTGGAATGTGGGAGAAAATTTGAGGGATAAAAGTGAGAAAACTCATGGTTTGAGGTTTAATAGATAAAGCAAAAGCCGCGCACGCAAGCAGAGCAAAGCAAGGAATCCATTCACCACTCCCCATGGGCAGGCAGGTGTTCAGCCATCTCCAGGGAAGCAGGGCTCCAGCACGTGTAACGGTTACTTGGGAAGACAAATGCCATCACTCTGAATGTGTGTGTCCCCCCCACTTCTTCTTCCCCCAGATTTATATGCTCAGCATGATGTCATATGGTATGGACAGCTGGGGCCAGCAGTCCCAGCTGTGTCCCCTCCCAATTTCTTGTGCACCGCCGGCCTACTTGCTGGTGGGGTGATGTGAGAAGCAGAACAGGCCTTGACTCTGTGTAAGCGCTGCTCAGCAGTAATGAAACCATCTGTGAGTTATCAGCACTGTTTTCATCACAAATCCAAAACACAGCCCCATACTAGCTACTATGAAGAAAATTAACTCTATCTTGGACACAACCAGCACAGAGATTCTATTTCAACACTAATTTCAGATAATTTATGAACATATTCAACTTCACAATTTCCTTTGCTACACACAGGCACCTTACATCTCTTGTGGAAAGGAGCCATGTATTCTTTCCATCTTTTTCCCCTATCTTCCATTATGTTATTAATCCATGAGACAACATACCCTCCTACAGAAAAGAGGTTGACATAGGACAAGAGTCATATATAAGGCTCTTTGAATAAAACTACTTAAAATATTCATATACCTATTATTAAACAGTCTTAGCAGTATCTAAGTATCCAATGACAATGCCAGATTTGTGATTCATAATTTGCTGAATCTTCCCAAATACAGTATTTGACATTTGGCCAAACAATTGTATTCTTTATTGAAGTTCCTATCTATTTTTCCTGTGTAGAAATCAATCAGTTCTGGTAAGTACATCTAACCTTACTGTTTTATAACATTCATATTTTTATTCTAAAATCTTCCTAAATTCATATATGATATATTTCTCCATTAGAAGTATCTGTGCTCTGATAATGTTTTGGGATTTGTTGTGAAGAATGAAAAAAAATATATATTTTCTATCACAGTCTTAAAAGTCCTTTTTTGTACCATGGTCATACTTACCTTTCTATGATGTGTTTGAAGAAACCTCTGTTCTTAGCTTTTATACCTGTAACTACAAGCTATTTAGGTTTTTTTGTTGACTTTTTGAAATTTTTTTACCCATGATTACACATATTTTTGAAGTTTATGTCTTTCCTATTTCTTTTGTTAAGACATAACACGTACATTTTGAAGGGTATCTTTTTCCTTACATTCTTCCTAAGAATTCATTATGGCTACTGCTACAGAGTGCCTCTTTTCTAGTAAAGTATTTTGTACGGTTGAAAAATTTTTGCCTTTCCATCACACAGTGAAATAATATTTACCCACTCTGTATGGAGGTTATCGAAAGTGCCTATCTGTGTTTTCACCTGTTCAGCTTCCCTGATCTCCCATAACCTTTTGTAATAGCTAACTTACTCATGATCAATAACAATCCTCTCCTCTTCCTACATACATAGATTTTTAAATCAATTTTTAAAAAAAATCTAGTATGACTATATAGTTTACTTCTTACCCCTTTTATAGCAATGCTTCTGTACAACCTTCTCTGTCATTCCTACATAACTTCTACAATTCTCACACTGTAGAAATTTGAATGTAGCAGAAGTTTTCCCAAATGAAAACAGAATCTGTGACCACTACTTAGAGAAAATTCAAAATCCCAAAGATGTAATCTAAACCTAGTTCTTGAATAAGTCTTTTATATCAAAAGTACATGCTATTTCAATACTAGTCTGTAAAGTCAAAAGACTGATCTGCTTTTTCTTCTGACTGTTTTGGTTTATTCATCATGTACTAAAACATTCAGTTGACTTCCTCATCTTTACTCAATCTTTAATACTATTTAAATACTTGATATCAAATAAAACTTGTATAAAAAGGAAAACAGAATATAAGCATTTTTCCACTGTTAAAGCAATATATTTGTAAATAGGAATTTGTTGGTTTACTGTTTTCTGAAGTCTCTAAAATTATTTCCAGACCATGTACCATAACTTGGATTTATTTCTCACTAAGTGTTGAAGAGGGTTTTTTTTCCCCAATGATTATTCTTATATCTTCAATTGTGAGATATCTCATCTGACTGCATACACATTTACGTTCCTATCACAGATCACATAATAATTCAAAATAATGCTTAAAATATGTCATGAAATCTAAAGTGTACTTCACATTCACACACACCACCACCACCAACTTCTCTTCCCCGTCCCCTGTAGTGCCCCCCCCCATATATTTAACTCAGATTGTAAGGAAAAGCTGCCGATTACACAGCAATGAGGTTACCAACAAGTCTGGGGTCCTATGGTGAAGACCATAAGAAAATGAATATATAAATTACTGCTGTGAGATAACTACAACTTGGGAAGGTCTTTACATGCTGTGTCCTAATTAAAACTCAATAGGCTGTTTACCTGTTTCAGGGTGGATGATATGCACAATATTACACTGAAGACACTATTAAAAGGAGTCATACTACAGATAGATAGCTTTTTTTGACATCTTTCCCAGATACTTAGATAGAATTTCACAAATGCTCAAAATGCAAAGATACTGATAGCAGTGATAAAATAGTTATCTAGTCACCCCCACACTTTTGTTCTTCCCAGTCACAACTACAGATCTACCTTGTCATCTGCGCTCTTATTTGTACCATGGCAAATACCTATTAGGAGTACATTACAACTTTGTGATGTGTTAAGATGACTGCCTTATTTTCTGATGAGAGTGGATAAACAGCAGGGCTGCAAGGCCCAAAGAAATGCTTAGACTGAGAAAGGGCTCCAACAAGGATGAGGAATGAAATTGAACCTAATGGTAGCTCCAAAGCTTTTCTTAGAGTACAAGTTCCAGCAAACTCAGGGAATCCCTTACCTAAGCCAGAGAAAAGTTTTAGCCTAATATTTACATGAAGTCTCCTTATTTTTAAAGAAAGGTTTATAGAGTCCATCTCCCTCCAGAAAATCCTGCTTACACATTTGTGAAATTTAGCTGTTTTACTGGCAGAGAGCCGTAGATCTTGTGAGCTTTTTAATCACCTGTATACAGATTAATTTACTGTAAAGCATATTCACTTCTATACCTTAAGAAAAAAACAATATACTAAGAAAGACTGGGACTGAAACAAGGTTCCTGCTATGGACATAGAGTAAGCATTACAGGCTTGCTTAAAAATAATTCCTAAGCCCCTAAAAACCACACAGGTGCCAATTAAAACTGAGTTGTCTCATAAATTATGGAAAATAATTTTTAAAATAGAATTTTATGTGCCTGCAACACTAAAGACAGCAAATAATACAGATTTGAGATTACAACCATTCCAAGATGTGAGCCAGTAGCGGACAGCTGAATACTTCTGCAGGTTACACTGAACTCAGACACCCAACTTTGTGTCTGAATTTTGAGCCGAATCCCACTCCAATTTTCTTTAGCTTCAAGTATCACTAAACAAGTATCACCTTATCTTTAACAATATTAGCTATTGAATGGCTGAGGGACTGTAGGTTTTTATTCTGGTGCCAATTACTGCAAACTATCATCATTATGTTTTGACTGGTGTTTAAAGACATGACAGAAAATACACGAGTTAGTAATTTACATTGTACTTGTATAGGGACATGTAAGAAATTGTCCGCTGATAACTTAACCAGTTCTTATTGTTCATTAGGTCTATTAACATACTACAAGAAAAATATTGGACTATCCTATGCCAGTTTAAAAAATTCTTTTAAGCTTAAAATCAAACAATAAGGTTTGGAGGGGTTTCTTATTTTTATTTCTTTATATCTTTTTCAAAACTAAAAATTATTAGGCAGAAGCAGACTTATAATACTCCAAGTTATATTTATTTGAGGATTACTTCATATGATAAGCACTGGGAAATACATTGCCATCTGTGAAAGCATAATAGGACATACCTTGCTACACAAGATAAAAGAATATAATCAGAATTAAGAAAAATGACAACCTTGATTTTTTCAGAAGCTACCAGAATATTCATACAACAGCTATATAGAAAGGTTTTGCAGAAATAAGACTTTTTTAGAGCAAATTATCTGTTTTTAATATCTCTTCTGAAAAAAAGATTGCACTTTTTCTAGTGCGAGTTACCATTTTAACATCCCAGCAATCTCCTGTTTCCTCTTTACATGAAGTGTAGTACTTCATTTCACTTTTTCAAGGTAAGTGACTTGTAACTCATCTGGATTGAAACCAAAAGCTCTAACAATGGCAAAAATTATGCTGGAATCAGGAGCCAAATTGACATTTAAGGTGTCAAAATTGTTTCAAATATGAATGAAAAGTCCACAGCATGTTAGTATGCTAACTTGTAAAACACATTATAGCAAAAAATCTTGTGTGGAAAGCTTCAAAACCAAGCATTCAAAAGTTCAGAAATGCTACTAGTGTAGTTCCTTAACTTGTTCCTTCTGCATGCATATTTTCCTATAGTCATTATTACCTGATCGGTTGACAGGTTGTGTTTGTTTTTTTCCAAGGCTCCTGCCTTGCTCAGTGCATGGAGAATTTATTTTGATCTTCCACATTTAATGTCAGTCTTCAAGTATTATTTGAAGTGTTTGACTGAACACAAAAAGCATAAAGTAACTTCTCGATACTTGTATTTTTTCTTTCTTTCTTTCTTATTATACTATGAGAATTCTTAATTTACAACACTTATTTTCACATAACCCAACAAGGTAAGGTTATATTATTAACCTTTTATGTTCCTTAAAAGATGCATAGGGTGACCAAATATTTTAAAATTCCTCAGCAGCAAGAGGAAAGCCAATGAAAACAAGAATAAATTATTTAATGGTAACAGAAAACTGATGACAAATAATCTGAACATTTTTGAATTGGTATGTCTCTTTTGGTTATGAAAAAGACTAATTACATGACTAAAAATTAACATTGTCAAGATAGCTGAAAGACGACTTCTCCTGATGACCAGCTGAAACCTTACCTTGCCTGGATGAAGGATGGATAATGTTTTCTCAGTGAATTATTGATTCCAACCTCTCTTTTTCCCACCATGTAGAGGGTCCTGGGAAGAAAATTAGTCAACAAACAGAATGAAAAGAGCTTAGAAGCATACACTTGGCTTCTGAAGATGCGAGATTTGGATTTGTACTCAACTGCACCAGAGAAAAACAGTCAGCTGAAAGTTCATGCAAAGAGATACTCGGTCAGCAGTGTTTGTAGTGGTTAAAAATTAGTTCTCCAGAATTGTTCTAGGCTCCTCCAACTTTTCTTTTTATGTCAAGGAATGAGCAGGAGAAGTCTAGATGGACTCAAATTTACCTCCACTTAAGAAATACGTAAACTGCAGGAGAGGTAATGGTATGGCATAGACACGTGTCTCAGAGAGAGAAAGAAAAGGGCTCAGACTGTGAAAATTTGAACTATGTCTCAGAATGGGACAGCAAAAAGCTGGAAAGATCTATGCAAAGGCTGGAGCAAAAGGTCAGGACCAAAAGCCTTGCAAAAGAAGAGTTTTTACTTAAAAACCTTGTAAAATCAAATTTTCCATTTCTGGAAACTGTGACCATAGGCTTGAATCTAGAATATGCCTCATTGACTGGTTACAGGAAATATATATAAAAATGCCTTCTATTACATCAGTCCCAATCTGTGACTGACTCTAAAACACAGACATACAGAACAGAATAAAGGAATAAGTACATAAACTAAAATATTGAAATAATGGTGTATAGACTGCTTAGATAAAGTAAATTTTCACAAATCAGCTGGAAGTCATGAAAATTGCTAAAAATTACTCTGCAAACCTGTGGAGACTGGCTCAGAGCTGTTAACAGCTAAGCTTTAGAATCAACAAGGAGGAAGCCAAATATTTACAGTATCTTTGAAGGGGGAGAGGAGAAAAGGACACAAGGAACTATAAAGCAGAGAGTTTAACAACTGAAAATTCTGGGAAACTACTGTAATAATAAAACTTGGTAGTTTGGGAAGAAATAGGTGTAGCATACTTCAAATATGAGAAAGATTTTGATCATATTTTATGAGAATCTCTCAAGGATTTAGGGTGATACATTTTAGATTAAAATACTTAAAAGGAGGGCACAGAATTAATTATGAAAACATTCAAAACCCTGATCAATATTTTTTGTTAACTTGGATGGTTGTATCTGGTAAGGTTCTGCCAGAGTAGGTCTTGTAATCACTGCTACTCAATGTATTAATGTAAAGGAGAAAGGAGCAGAAAGTATTTGCATATGGAATAACTTCATGGATTTGGAAGAAAGGATCAAAATGCAGCACTATTTGAAAGATCAGAAATTGTTTAAAATAAGATGCAATTATACGTAGAGAAGAACAAAGAATAACCATTAGTTAGCAATACTGTGAAGTAGATGTTCTCTTTTTAAAAAAAGATCGGAGTTTATAACAAATTACTCAGTCTGAACATGAATCAAGATATTGAACTAAATCATATTAGCATACATAAGATATAGAACAAGCTGTTTGAACAATTGTCTTTCAAGAAACATATGGAAAGTCCAGAGGACAGATGATTGGGTATGTTAATGTTTATTCTAAAGATTTTCTTCTATAATTATCTCCATCTTAGCAACGGAAGCTCAAGAAATAGGATTGCCCAAGAAGGAATGGGGATGTCATAGGAATGTCAGATGAGAACCCCTGTTGGGATCACCCTGCAAGGGCTCAACCTTGAGGAGAAGGAGCTGTGGCATTGAGAAGATGGTAAACAACTAAGAGGAGCTAAAGAAGCAAAGGAGCACGTGGACACCTGCAGGCCGCCAATCCTGACTGTGTGAGAAGCGCGTGGGCTGTGTGTGGTAACCAATCAGGACGCGTTCTGTGGCGCGTGAGAGAGCTGTAACTGTATAAAAAGCGGACACTTGTAGCAATAAAGGTCTTCGGCTTGAAACCCCACCAGAGTCTGTGCCCTAATACTCCACAAACCCCAATCCCCGAGAGAAGCTTTAGAGGATCATTTTCAGAGCAGACTTGTTCAAATAAGTAAGTCATCTGCAGAAATCTACCATGTCATACCTAAGTTAGTGATACAGCTTAGTTTCAGCAAATGTTTTCAGAGTGTTTCATGTAAAAACTAATTTTCAAAAATTAACTGGAAAATAGGATATTTCTATCTTTTCTAGGAGATTGGATTTTTACATGGTTTTGTGTCTGCAGATTTATACCAAGATAAAATGAAAATATTTTCATAGTACCAGAAAAAAACACCATAGCAAAATCTTACAGAGAGAGTCAGTTTCCCATTTTGCAGCTTGCAGACGGACTCAGTTCACTAAAATTAATGTTCAGCAAAAAACTAAGTTACCAAACGCACAATGGTTTTGTTAGGGAAACAGTTGTATAACCTTAATGGTAAGGTAATGACCTGACAGCTCCTTGTAGACATACCATTTTGGGAACTATCACCTGGGTCCATTTGCATAATGCTCAGAGCAACTCATTAATCTCTGAAGTAAGAATGAGCAAATTTAATAAGAATAATATTGGGTGTCCAAGACTTGGAGAATAGAGGAACAACAGAAAGAAAATTAAATGTCAATACTTGTTCATCAAATAATTATGAGAAATTTCTGTAGTACTCTTTCACAGTTCCTCTTAGCTATTTAAAAGCCTTTTAATCAAATTTAAATGCAGGATATTGAATCAGTTTCTAATGCTTTTCCAAAATACTTCTCTATGTTCCACTAAAGAGTTAAATAAATGAAGATATATGCAATAGTTCCTCTGATTGATTTGCCCTGCTATCCTCTTTACCTACAGATATGGGTAATTTGAATAACAAAAAGACATTAAAAAGGTAATTTAAACAATATCCAGTTTCATCTCATTGTTATTTTAACTGTTATTTTATGTAAGAAAATAGATTTTCCTAGGTAAATTTGCTAATACCAGATGTGGTTTCTGAGGTATTTGTTTCTCTAAGCAATCCACAGAAAGAATTTTTGAACATTCTTTCACAATACTGAAGTTTCCAAAGACAAAACTCAGTAGTTCCTAAATGTACTTTTCAGACGATAATATTTTATTAACATTTGTTTCCGCTTTTTCACAGTTAAGCTGTACATATCTGGAAAGATCTCAGGTGTTTAGATTACTGTGAGAGGCCAAATGAGATTCATGAATTATTTTTGTTCTATCCAATGCAATGTGGATTTTTTTTCCAAAATCCAGACTATTAGTTTTAATTACTCAGATAAGTGAATCATTGTTATGATCAATAACATATAAACATTTCATTAATTCATTTTCACTATCCAAAATAAGCTTTCTACATTTGTTACAGAAATTTATTCCTAAAAATTATAGGGCTTATTAAATTCTTACAGAATTGGCTTCCTCTCATTTAATAAAAGGATAGACTAGATAGATTATGCCAGTCAGTATATTATGCCAGTTCCTAGGTTTATTGCTAACCAAGCTAAGGAAATGTTTAGTGGTCTAATAACATATTTATGATTCACTCATTTCTCAAGACTTATTTTTTGAGTTAGAATAATTAAGAATCACAGACACAATTTTTTCTTCCAAATTGGGAAATCTTTTTCCCGTGTAAAATAAAACATATTTTCCTAGTTACTGTGAAAATAAACAGAAAGGATGTTCTGACACCTCTCCTTCTGATATTTTATGAGATTGAAATTATTACTGATAAGTCTAAGATTTGCAAAACTCTTCCACACTTAAGTTTAATAAAATATTATATTTGGACTAGACAAAGGTGCTATTTTTTCAAATGAGATCAACCTTGTGGAGAAAAAAATGTTTTTTAAAAAAAATATTTTAGGTAAAATGGAACAAGATACAAGTGCAAACCAGAAACACTTAATAAATATCTATGGAATTACCCTTGCTTTACAGTAATGGGGGAGAAAAAGTATGACAATTAGTTTAACCTGGAACATGACTCACCATTTAACCCCATGAGGTTTGCTCATTCTTATTTAACACAAATCTCTGAGTTATTTTAAGTTGCTGGAACATGGAATGGCACAGTGTGGACTTCTTTCATAAATCACTCTTTCCACAAAGAAGGTGACTTAAGTAAAGTAGTAATGAGAGCACTGCCAAAACACAATGAAAATTAGCAGCTGTGAAAGATGTCTAAAGATAAAGTGGTTCAAAAGGAAGCGCAAATGTCTTTCTCAATTCATTTAAACCATCCTAAATCTTCTAGCTTTCTACAGGGAACTAGAGTTCTCAGGATTGTTCTTCTCCAACCTCTCAAATTCCATGCATAAATCTCACAACCTGCTCACTCCTTTTCTAATTCTTCAAACACCTATGATCAATGGTGAAGTTCTTTTCTGAAGATTATCTTACCTGGCCTTTTATTACATACATGGCATGTCAATCAACCCAAATTTTACATGATGAGACAACAGGTTAACCTTGACCATAAGTCTGATGTCATACATCTGAACTTTGGGAAACAAAATACGGGGCAGGGGGGAAGCGGGAGGGGAAAAAAAAAAGTCAGGTTGGAAAGAGGTCTTTATAATCTGCTGAAACTTTGAAAAGTTTTTAAAAGAAAATATACATAAAGATCGTTAAGAAGGAGGGAACTGGGAGTTTCCATTAGAACCTGAGACTGAATTTACATCATATTTTACATTGTTTTTAAAAAGAACTGTTTTGGAGACAGTTTATGAAGCCCCAGCATAACTACTAACAGGTGAATTGGAGAACCCAGCTTTTAAGTTCACTGTTGTTTCTCAACCCAGAGGGTACTCTGAGTGACTGGAAACTGCATAGCACACATTCTGGTGCAAAAATGTTTAGAATTTCTAATTTCTGGTCACAACATGAAGTGAAATAATCTAAAAAAGGGGGCAAAAACCCCTGAATTTCTTATATGTACTATATATGTATTGATATGTACTATATAAGAAATTATTTTTTTTCCCCTTTTTTAGATTTCTAGATTCTTTCTCCCACAAGCCTTTGTGAAAGGCACTGTTACCATTATTCATCAGTGATAAGCATATCCTACCTGTAAGAACAGAACCTAAATATTTGACTGTTCATTTGTACCCACTGAAACACAAACAGTGTTTCAGATGGTAGCTGCTAGCCTGGGCTACCCAGCATAACTTAGAAATATTCTTACCAAACAAGTCAGTATAGGTGATTCTTTATATATTTATAGACACAGATATATACAGAGAAAACAATAGATTTCTCTTCTATATATTAATTAAGGGGACTATTTTTTTTGAACATGCATGCTACCTTTTTTAATTTTAAAGCAGTGACTAAAAATGTCTTTTAGTAGTGATAAAGCAAATTTTCATTTCATGCAACTCAAGTCAAAAGATTTCTTATAAGCAGTATTAGTTTGGATTTTTATCTTAACGCTCAAGAGTTAAAGAAAACAGTGCTATGGTCAACACAGTCAGGAGAGAATTTGCACACATGGGGTAGAGAAATATTTCACATATATATTAAAAGTAAAATTAAGCTGTATATGGCAGAACAGTAACACCAGAGCAATATGAGACGTGGAACATCACAGGAGAATCTTGGGAGGTTCACACTTCACTTCTTCCTGATAGATAGTAGTCACCAAGATGATTAGGGGGCTGCAATATGAGACATGCAAGCAGTGATTGAGAGAGCTGGATTTGTTCAGCCTAGAGAAGGAAAGGTTGAAGCTAGATCTTACTGTTTTCTTCGACTACTCAGTGTGTGGTTGCAGAGCAGTTTGAACTAGCACTTTCTTGGTGGTACACAACAACAGAAGGACAATGGGTACAAACTGCAGCAACGGAAATTCCAGTTAGTTATTTGGAAAAATGAATTCACAATGTCTGTTGAACACCAGAACAGGTTGCCCAGGGAGATCTGGATGAAGCCTGAGACACCTGATTGAACTACAAAGTAAGATTCAACATCAAAATCAACCTTGCTCTGAAAGATGGGTTGGACTAGATGACTTAGGGAGATACCTTCCAATCTCAACTATTCTGAAATTCTTGTCTGTAATACACACATCCCTTTTTCCACCTTCTGTGTTCCTTCCTCAGATTTTCTGACTACTCCTCCCACATCTTTCTGCTTTCTCACCCAAACGTCAGACACGAGACCACTTCATTAACTATATCAGAATGGCCAAAATCGTACAAAATAGTAAACATGTGATACCTGTACCTGAGAGGCTGATCAAGAACAGCTGTGATTACTGACTAAAGGTAGGGAGCAATTCGATTCATCTTTTGGGTTGAGCTTGTCATCTGTTCTGAGACCCTACACAAAGCTGAATTACTTGCAATATGTCAGAGACTGTAATATGCACATAGGCTGTATGTTTATCTTAGAAAGTTTTTCAAACTGTGCTAGCATCTTCCCTGGAAACAGGATGAAAAAAAGACAAAAAGCTATAAAATTCTACTTTTAATTGTACAGGAGTAACAAATTAATTACAAATGCAGAAGCTTAACAATGCAGTATGATGTTTGTAACATATTTGAGGATGTACTTCAGAACTGCAAAATAACAATTTCTCAAACTGATTTTAACATTACAGTTCATACATTACATCAGAAGCAATAGTTATATGCATGGTCTGTGCATGCTTCTATAACCATGTATAAATATTTACAGCAAAGACCCCATATCTTCCATAAAGAATCATCACAACACTGACATTTACAAATATTCTTGCTAAAAAGTCAATTTTGCAGGTATGGCATTGAATAAAATGTTATTTTGTCTTTTTTTGATCTAATATGTATGTTCTAGTGGTAGAAAAAGAACTGATTTAACGTATCAGGTCATATTAATGTAAGATTACTGGAGAAGCTGTGTGTTTTCTAACCTCTCATGTGGAAATGTTATGTAAATTATTTGTAAATGTGAAAGCCTCAGGAGCAACGCTGCATTAACAGATCCTATTACAAAGGTATCCTCAATAATTTACAACTCAACAAAGGCTGAATTGGATATAGATTGTTTCTGTCACAGTAAATTCTAAAATAAATGCAGAGAGCACCATCTTCTGGAGTAAATGAAACACCATTTTCTAGACCTAGGAATTAAAGGCAAAGGAAAGGTAAACATTATTCCTCTACACCAAAAGCTGAAGACCCTAGAAGAATGCAGAACGTCTTGCTTAATCTGACAGTGTAACTCCAATATTCTTTTGTCTTTAACTCTACACTGGCTCATGAAGCGCAGGGCTTTCTAGCACAACAGTCAGGTTCACAAGCACATATACTCTCCATTTCTGTTTAAAATTTCTAAGTTTTAAAAGCAGGCACAGATTTTTCAATCCAACACAGGTTTGAGATTTGCAAAACAAGTTCATTCTTGAGCTATTATTTTTCCGTATCATTTTCTTACACCTTCTCATACAATATAGATGCTTTTAACAGGATGACAGTATTATCACAGTGTTATTGCTATGTGTTCTTGTTCTCTTGAGCTATGAACATGAAATCGGCTACAAGAGAGTTTCAGATTTATCTTGTCCATTAGAGGTCAGCAGAAGACCATTATCTATACAGGACGTGAACGGTTCCCATTTCTTCTTGAAATTCTAGGTCATTAAGCCAGTAGCAAGAAAAAATGAATTTGACATTGTGGGTCAGAAAAAGCCAACTCTAAAAGTTCACAATAACTATTGCTTGTTCCACCTGGAATAACTTCATTGTAGAATCATTGTAGACAAATTTAGATCACTCACAAAAATTGTAGAACATGAACAATTATGCCATGAAAACTAATGGCAATCTTAAGTCAGATACATGCAGAGTAGACATGTTTGCAAGATCCTTCTTATGCAGAAAAACTATAATGGAAAAGTCACAATTTTGTGGCCTCTTCCTACTGTTTGTGTTTGTCTGGGGTGAGTCTAGCAGTCAAGAGGCTGTAAGTTACTTCACTGTCTCTCCTGACTTATTCAGTACCATTGAAAAGTCATGTTTACACCATACAAGAAAAATGCTAATACTGGCCCCTTCTCATCGGTGCTGAGCTCACCCTTGCGATGCCCTTGGGGCACCTTCAGTCTTCCTGAAACAAAAGCACTGTGGGGCAAAGGGGAGGTCCCATGCAAGTCTTTGCCAGCAAAAGTTCATGGTTAGGGTTTCTTCCTCCTGTTGTCTGGAAGGAGCAGCATGTCGATGCTTTATTCTTCCTCAGCCTCGGGCTTGTCTGGGTTTATCCCTGTACTCTCCCTCAGCACGGCCCGCAGCGCCGATGGCAGCGCACAGCCCCTGCCCACTCCGGGCAGGTTAGGGTCACGCACCCCGCAGCAGCGGGGGCGGCCAGCACTGCCCCGACCAGGACCAGCGCCAGCGCCAGGGCCAGGCCCCGCAGGCCCCAAGGCCCCGCAGGCCCCAAGGCCCCGCAGGCCCCAAGGCACCGCAGGACGATGCTAATGATGGCAAAATCATATTTACAGGCTATGCATGCGGATCCCATGCTTCCATTCTGCTCTTGAAGGCAAACACCACCAGGGCCACAGTCTCAGTGGTGTCTTAACCAGAGGAGAGCCTTGTTTTCAGCCACCGTCTCTTCTTCATCCATTGTGTGAGGATGTCTCATACTGTGTCTTGCTTTGGTCTACTTCTGCTGGTTATCCTGATAGTCTAGCACCTCAGCTATACCTGAAAATTTCAGAGAGCGAAATCCTGAAGAGCTTTAACTTTACAGCAAATTGGAAGCCTGTGCAAAGGAAATACAACGAAGTTAATAAACTCAGTTCTCCCCAGAAAAAAGCGTAGAGAGAGGTATTTGCATAAATACATTAGGTTGTCAAATTCTCTCTCTCTGAGGAAAAAAATATTTTTTATACACAGAGTCACAGACACATATACATACGGACAGACTAATTGATCAAGAAACTTTTCTTTTGGTGTCAAAAAAAGAAGTTTATTTTTTCTTACCACCTTCTAAGGCCAGCAGATTTACTTCCAGTGAAGAACATAACTTTACAACATAAATTTATCTTCTGAGAAAAATAATTGCAACTAACAGAAAAACAGAGTAAAAACAGAAACTTAAACTGTAGCTTGACTAATGCAGATGGTGGAAAACACCACACATTTCATGAGGAAAATATGAGGCTATAATTGCTGTGTTTGTGAAATCTCAGACCAAAGAGAATTGCTTTTTATATCCATTTCATTTGTTTTGTGAAACATTAGTATAGTATTGTTCTATGGAAGATTACATTCTATCATCCTCCCATATTTCTAGTCTTATTGTGACTCAAATATATTTTATTTGAATGCTGCTAAAATAATTTCCAATAGAAAGAAATAAGAAAACAAACAACTTCCTGCAAATCACTTCTACTGTAACTCGTCAGCTAGGGGGAAAAAAATCCCCAAAACAAACCCAACAACTATGAAAAGCACGCCAAGAGTAAAAGTATTAATCTAAAGAAATTTGATATGTTTACCAGCTAACCTGCTATTTTGGAAAAACCTATAAATATTTATGAGAGAAGTGTGCTGCCTTATCATCACTGACAGAAAATGGAGGCAGTGTGCTTGAATGCACTAACATCAGTGATTAGACAGGATTCACTGCCAATTATTATTTTTTGACAAAATAATAAGTTGTTTTATAAGCCATCGTCTCTTTTCTATTTCTTGTCCATGACCTTTCCACATGGTGAAAAAAAGAGTGAACTGCAAATTACAAAACCCAATACTTATCAATTGTTTTGGAATCCAAACAAGTTATGAAAAGCAACATTACTACACTCTTATGAAAGTTTTATTTTAGCCGGTTTCTCAAACCAATATAAAAAGGTAGCACTGATCTTATACAAGACAATACTACATCCAAGTAATTATAGCAAATGCGCGACATGATAAATTATCATCATTGTGCGTATTAACCCATGATCCATCGGTCTTTCTCCTTGCATCCATCTCATTTCTTCCACAGAACGAAGTCCAAATGCCACCTGTTTTATTAGGTTGAAGATGCACTACTATGACAGAGGATTTATTTTCTTCAGTAATTTACTGAATGTTTCTCAGTAATTATATTACAAAGAGCACCATCATCATATTTCAGTTGCACTGCCAGTGGTGTAAGTTGCAGACAAGCCTGTCTGTCTGGCAGAATTATTTTTATCGTTATATGAGGCTTGCTGGAGCCTAAAAAAAAATATATTTGACCTTTTCTACAATTCTGTGGTTGCATTAGGTGCTAAAATATGACACAAGCATTATGAATCTAATTCCATGGCCTTACATGGGCAAAAATTCCAAAGCCCTGAGATACATTTTCTGTATTAACACTGCAACAACTGATTTCATCCCCTGAAAACTCTTCTTTAAATCAAACACTTTTTCAGACCTATACTATCCACATTACACAAACTGCAACACAGAAAACAAATCACGATAGTACAGATCCTAGCTGTCCAGCCTTGTTCCAGTCAAGCTTTCACCAATGCTGCTGCAGGATTTTGCCTGACATCAACATCCGACTGTTTTATGTTTGCTTGCTTCCTATGCACCCCTGCCATCCGTTATTCGCATACCTGGTTCTTTGCAATTCTAACCCTCAGCTACAACAGACTTGGTATGTGAACAGTATCTCTTCTATGTCTCGGCTTCTTGTTTGGGTGCTGTTCCTTCCAGAAGAGTGACCAGACAAGGCAGATCTGGGAAGAGGGCAGGGACATCCCTGGGGGCAGTGAACACGCACCAGAGAAGTTTGCGTGTTGCCGATTACAGTAAGCAGTCATTGCACAAGTGGCCAGACCGCAGCTCATGCAAAGCCATAAAGCTACCGAAGGAAGCAGGCAGCACACAGGCAGGCCTCTGTGAGGACAGGAAAGAGAGATCTAAAGGGGATTTTTCAGAATTTGCAGTAACCCTGACAGACACTAAATAGACAAACTAAGCCTAGAAGCACGGTCCAGCTTGCAGTGATCCATGAATAGGCAGGGAGGTGTTTATATAGACCTTTTTATTCTCAGATGTTACACAGTCATCGTGTTAGAAACTGCAAATATGGGGTTTATATTCTGAAAAATTCCAATTTTTGTATCTCAAAATCTTTTGGGGTTCCATTGAGAAACTCACTAGTACAGAAATTTTTACAAAGATCGATTTGTAAGCTCTGGCTAACTCTTTACTTCTTCTTAGACTAATAATATATGGTACATATAACTATACTGAGATGGGTACTCTCACAGCTGTCTCATTCCTGTTCCCAGGACAGAAGGTAACATTCTATGCCATACCTGCACGTGACTTTAAATGTGTATATCTTAACTGCTCCCCTCCCCATCCAACTTACTGATTTCCTTAGGCATTTCTGAACAAACTCTTCAAAATTCCTAAGATATTTTATCCTACCTTTTTCACTCCTGTTATACATACATGATACACAGATTACATGGCTGTTTGCGAGCTTTATTTGCAACTCTTCAGTGCAAACCTAAAACTAATTCATGCCTCTGAAGAGAAGGGACATTTTGAACTTCCCCAGCCTTTATAGAGAGCATGCAACCAGCAGAAATTCATATTGACTGCAGAAGAAGGAAGGATTTGAGTCCTTGTGAAAGGGTTTGAGAGCACCAAAGACATTTAGGGGGACAGGAGTAGCACACAGCTAAGGGTAATGGGAGAGGGAAAACACGGACCTGGCCATCTATAACGTATTTCAGCATGGTTTTGTATTAAGGACTGAAATTCTTCATGGCCGTATCTACTAACTATTTAAGACATGAACCTACGTGCTACTAAGAAATAGTTCCAAATATAGCAAGTTACGATCTAAACTAAAGTAACTGGTGGAGGATCTGGAAATTACTCATCAGATTACTCATCTTTATTGCACACTCTGCATTACTCATCTAAATGACCTCTGTGACACAGTAATGCACATTCATATTTTTATTTCATTTTCACAGCTAAGTCCATTTGAACTTCAGAATTTGTCCTTTTATTTGGGTAAAACACAGGCCACTCCTCTTCAGAACTGAATATCATCACAGTTTTCTAGCCAGAGCAGGCCAAAACCCAAAGAACATCTCTCTTTGCCTAACCTATGCACTCTATTAGGTAAGGCTGCTATTAATTTCCATCTATCTACCAAGTGTCCAATCAGCATATAAGTTGATGGTTTAGAAGTACAAGAGGCAAGAGCTCTCAAGATTCAGGATATTCCTGCGCTTTGTACCTTAAAAACCTTAGTGTCTCAGTACATACTGAAAACAGAGTAAAAGCTGAAGTTTTAATCTGCATGTTGGAAATCATAGGTGTTTATGTTTTAAAAACTGTGTATTCCAAAGCAGCTTATAAAAGTACTAGTATGCAACAAACTAAAGCCATGATTTATGTATTCATTTGTAACTTCTATGTTAAATATGTAACAGAACAATTTGAGAGTACTAATTATCAGTGTATTGCAGTTTTAGAAATATCCATGAATTACTCTGTGTCCAAATACTGATTTTTAATGCACTGAATACAAACTGATCTATATGCATGTTTTTAATATATTTTGCTACTTTTCACAGGAGTTTCTCATTTGATCTTAGATGAGAAGATAACAAAGGAGAGGACAGGAATCCTTCAAGATGTGATAGGCATCTATTTTCCTTGAAGAAAGGATGAGATAGTTCTCTTTTTTTCTGTTTCAGGTTCTTAGTTCTGCAAGTGGATGCCTGCCTTTGCTCCAGATGCTGCTAATGGCATCTCCCAACCAGTGCTGCTATCAAAAGTTCTAATAACCAATTATTCCTCTCTTCATTCGAGTGTAAATAGTAATAATTTCTGAAATAAATACATAAATAACACCTTACTGAACAAGCAGGCCCATATAGTTCCAAATTCTGAGCTGACAGAGATGTTCTTTGTAAAAAGAAATCGTTTTAGGTCAACAATATTTCTTCAGTTTTAAGCTAAAACAAGAAAAATTGCACCTCTGGAGTACAGTACACTCTCTGCCTTCTGGGCTTAAAAGGCAATACTAGCTGATTTCTTGTTCTAATAGATCTCCATTAGTTCAAAGAGCGTTCTTCCTATCTGTCATGGTTGAGCCCCAGCTGGCCACTAAGTACCATGCAGCCACTCATTCACACCCCCACCTCCCCAGGGTGGGATGGGGGAGAGAATCAGGAAAAAACCTTGTGGGTTGAGATAAAAACAGTTTAATAAAACAGCAAAGGGAGATGAAGATGATGATGATGATGATGATGATAATAATAATAAAGGAATATACAGAAACAAATTATGCACAATGAAACAATTGCTCACCACCCTGTGATCGATAGACTGTCCCCGAGCAGCAATTCCCACCCCTCAGCCAACTCCAGTTTTACATACTGAGCATCTGTTGCAAATGAATAATTTGGGCCACTTAAAGAATCGCCACCAAAGATACCAGAAAGCGGATGGTTTTAAGATAAATTTGTAAAAAATGAGACTTAACAGAATTCAATGGCAAGGTCCACTCTTTTACTTATTCAACATGGAAAAGGTATACAAAGAGAAACCAAACTACAATTAAATTGGAATGATTCATTCCTGTATCAAATCAAGTTAATGTGTGTATTGAGGAGAGAAAGTAGGTAAGACCCTCTCGCTGAGTCATGAGGTTCAGAGTGGGCTGAAATCCACCCCTAGTCCCAGACTGGATCAACGGTTTATGACTAAGGTTAGGTAAGGAAAGTAAGGGAGTGCCCTCTAGGTGAGTCATGACGTTCAGAGTGGACCCCCTTGCTTTCTAAACTTCTCAGAGAGGAGTCTAGGTGCGGCTGAATCCACTCCTAATCCCAGACTTGGTGAACGGTTTATGACTAAAGGGATAGGGTAGCGGGGATTCTGGTGTGGTGATACATGTTGTGCTTGGTGTAACTTTAGGATGGCAACAATCTAATACAAAATAACAGCGATCAAATTCACTAATGATATTGAGATAAATCACAGTATCAAATCATATAAAACTTAGCAGCGTAATCAACCTAAAACTTGCTAAGATTCCTTAATCACACACACATATAGGTGTAGAGATAGACACATAAAGAGAAAAGAAATAGATTGTACAAAGGTACGTATTAAATACCCGCCTTGAATTCAGTCAAATACATCGGATGCTTTGCGTCACTTAACAGGTGCACAGTCAAGCCTCTGAGTTGATCGTGAACTTGAGGGTTCACGGATTCTGAGAGGTGTCTGACTCAGAGGTGCTGGTTGCAGCCTGCTGCGGTCCAGGAGAGCTCAAAGGGTCTCACTTGGGACCACTATTTATAGGACTGGGAGATGATTGACTTAAGGCGTCAGTTAGTTCCCACAGTCCAGGAGGTGATTTCTCAAGTTTTAACAGTACCGCTGCCAGGATTGTCAGGAGATGATTGATAGTTCTGTTCTTGTTCCATACCTCATTTAGGTGATCGTGTCTACAGTGATGGCTATGCAAGAGTGCTTGGTACGGTTGAAGTGTTCTCAACTGCCAAACCCTTTGTTCGGAGGCCAAGGCTTGTCAGGCAACTTAGAACGGCTCAGGTACAAGGTGGCAGAGGGAGGGTGCATTACATGGTAGGGAATATCCATTTGGCCAGTCTGGGTCAGCTGTCCTGGTTGTTTCCCCCTCCCAGCTTCTTGCAGACCTCCCCGCTGGCAGAGCATGGGAAGCTGGAAAGTCCTTGACTTAGTATAAGCACTACAACTACTTCACAACAACTCAAAACATCAGTGTATTATCAACATTATTCTCATACTAAATCCAAAACACAGCACTATACCAGCTATTAGGAAGAAAATCAACTCTATCCCAGCCGAAACCAGGACAGTAGCATAATTTAAAAGTATTATGTGCTGTGTTTCTACACCAGCTAGCAGGATCTACTGCATGTTGGACATTCTCCTTCTCATACATTACCTAAAAGCAAATAATACCACTACCTCAGCTGGAGACCAAGTAGAAATTGCTACTACTACATCAGAAACTTCTTTATCGCAAGATTGTTTTTACCTCTTTTCTAAGGATAGCAAGTGTTACAAATGGTGCTCAGGGTTTTGGAGTTGGAGTTATTTTTTGCTGTTGTGCGGTTAGTTGGTTGGGGTTTTTTAATTAAGTAGGAATTTATAAGACCATAAGGTAAAGAAATGCTGTTCATATTGCCTTATTTTTGGTCCCTCATCTGAGCTAGTCACCCAGTCTCCCTTTACAGTAAGTGGAGCAAAACCAAACCTCTAGGATGTGTTTCATCAGATTCCATTTACTTCTCTATCAGTTGCACCAAGGAAGTATCTTGCTCTTCCTTGATTGTAAAACAAATCCACGGGATTCATTCAGGTACATGTATTTTCCTCTGAGAACATGACTCCACCCTTGAAACACCTTAGGGTGCTCACAAAGAAGGACATCTAAGCATGTGTTCCTTTATAACATCTATACTGAAATATAATGTTCATAGACCTAAAAGGATGCAATGCTTCACCACTTCTTTGGTAACTGCCTGAAGGGCAGACAGAACATTTTGCCTAACTTGTCTTTCTCTCTCAAAATCTATGGGTTTATTTCTGTCATAGCTGAAAATCTGAAGTTTGCTGCCTCTGTAAAATAATTTTGTTTTTCAAACTTCACACCAAAAATTAGGTGCAAGCATAGTGACAGATGTGCTGCTAGCAAAAATATGAGTATCACAGGAAGAAACAAAAATACTGTGTACTAGCATGCAGTGTTTTCTCCTTCTCCCCCTCAGTACATTATTCTATGGTATTATTTTAGTGCCCTGTGGTGCTGAATATTGTAGGTTGATGGAAGAAAATGTTGAAAAATTGTCAAAGAAAACAGAACTAAATGACTCTATGACCTTTCAGTGACATACCATCATAAGATGGTAAGAAATTTGCATGCAGGCTGAAAGGCTTTTAAAAAGTTACTCAAATGTATTTATATGACATAGTCTTACATTTAAATCCTACCATTTCCTTCAAAGACTTTTTCATTATCTTTCAGGGAAAAAAAAACCACAAAAAATAAACAAAACAATTGTTGCTACAAGGTCTAAATAACAAATAAAAAAATACATTTGAAAACAATTTCAGAACTGAAATTCTATATGATTTATTCAGGTTTAATTATACTTTGTATTATGTTAGAGCAGGAAGTGATTTTCATATTTTAAAAGAAAGGAGATTTTTGTTTGGTATTTTTTTTAAAAAAGCTAGTACACCACTTGTCATTTAAATGAACAAAATGAATTGCAAATGAAGAGAACTCGGTGAAGCATGAGACCATTTAGCAAAATATTTATACATCCCTGCACAGATTCTTGTTTCCTTAGAAAGGTTATTTGAGTGTAAATGTGACATTTTGAAATGTGTGACTGCAGTGAAAACTAAATCAATCATAACTCATTTATCACTTAGTAATGAAATTTAATGTTTATCTTCATTCTCATTCTCATTTAAAGAGGTCTTGTCCCTGTAATTATTGGCTTTGAGTCTGACCTTCCTACTTTTTCCAGGCAATTAACTTCTTTCTTACTTACAACTGACCTAGATAGGGGTCTGTTCTTCTCTAATAAATATATATTTTAATAAAATTAATAACACAGTTTCAGTCATTGATATGTCACACTATTTTTTAAAATGGAATTCCACAGCATTTGGCACATTTACTATATCTTCATCAGAAGCTTTATATCCTTTACAGCCATTTTCGGTAACCAGACAAACTATGGTCTCTAGCTTCACAGGCCTAGTCTAAACTTTTCACCTGCTTGCACTTCCACTTCAGAAGATCAGTTAAATAAGAACAAAAGTTAATACATTCTGTGTATTAGCAGAATAGAATACATGTTCACTGATATGTAATTTTCTGTTTCTATGCTGTTTGACGTTTCCCAGCTTGCATTCATTTCACTTATGCATATACATTACCTGCACAAATACAATGGTTTTACAGCTATACTCCCATAATATTTAAGGTATGTATCTTGTACTATTTCCATACACAAATCAAGGAAATATTTCCCCTATCTTCATCTCCACCAAAAAAAGGAAAACAAAAAGCACACCACCACATGATCAGGAATTTAAAGGTTGGTTAAAGATTGTATGTACATACTGTAGCCCAGAAGGCCAGCCATATCCTGGACTGCATCAAAAAAGCGTGGCGAGCAGAAAGAGGGCAGGGATTCTGCCCCTCTGCTCCAGTCTGGTGAGACCCCACCTGGAGTCCTGCGTCCAGCTCTGGAGCCCTCAGCACAGGGAAGACATGGACCTGTTGGAGCAGGTCCAGAGGAGGGCCATCAAAATGATCAGAGGGATGGAACACCTCTCCTGTGAGGACAGGCTGAAAGAGTTTGGGTTGTTCAGCCTGGAGAAGAGAAGGTTCCAGGGAGACCTTACTGCAGCTTTCCAGTCCTCAAAGGAGGCCCATAAGAAAGATGGGGACAGACTTTTTATCAGGGATTGTAGCGATAGGACAAGGGGTAATGGTTTTAAACTAAAGAGGGTAGATTTTTACTAGATATAAGGAAGGAATTTTTCATAAGGAGGGTGGTGAGACACTGTAAGAGGTTCCCCAGAGAGGTAGTAGATGCCCCATCCCTGGCAACATTCCAGGACAGGCTGGACAGGGCTCTGAGCAGCCTGCTCTAGTTGAAGATGTCCCTGCTCACTGCAGGATGGTTGGACTAGGTGACCTTAAAAGGTCCCTTTCAACCCAAAGATACTATGATTCTATGATCAAGAAGGCAAATTATGTGTAAACAAACAGCATTAATCCTAACTCGCGTTTTCTTGATCAGAAACGGTTTTCTTCTTCTAATTTACATACACGTGTTCTTGATTCAATGTGTTAAACGTCATATGTGTTCAGAGCATGCGTTTTACAAAAGTTTCTCTCACAGATCCTTCTGAAGGGAACAGTAGTTTTGATGTTGCAGAAAACTGACTTTTCATCAAAGTTAATGGTATTGCAAAAAAAAAAAAAATGGAATAAACTTAGACCAGGTCAGGACAGAAACAGTGCATTACTGCAGCTATAGGAGAGAACACACAGCAGTGATGTGTCAGACTCTGCTATGAACTCTGCCCAAACAGAACAGAGTTTATATACCTTTAGTTTATACAATCCATTCTTCACCAGGGTATGGTAAATAACAACAGTGATTTAAGTCCTTCTGATAAGGAGGCTCTACACAGTACACCCTGTTAGGAAAGAAACAACAGGTTTCCTGTTCTGCCTTTCTGCTCTTTTGGAAATATTTCTACCTGCATTTATAAGATCTGAACTATCTTTGTAATTTGGTAAGTAGTACTCCCCAAGAAGCCAGGTCTGCAAATAAGATAATGCTTCAGCATAAAAGTATAAGGCAATTCAGGTCTATATAATAGGATTTCCAATGAAATTATTACGTGAATTTTTTGATATATTCTTCTTGTTTCTAAATCCTATTAAGGCTCTTATTGAATGCAAAGAGTCAAGGGAAATTCATACATGAAAACAGCATGCAAAAGAAGGAAATGAAAAAAAAAAGGTTATCAACCAATGGTGGCAAGGGACACATTAGGAAGAGATGTAAACATTAGGAAGAGATAAAAATATACATTTGTGTCAAAGCTCTGGAAAGTAATAAGTCAAATGTAACTGAGCTACCGAGTAGTTTGAGAATAAAAAAACCTGCAAGCAAAGTGATTGCATATATGTTTAATCCTAAATAGGATAAATAAAAATTTAAATTACATTTAAATACACAGCTAACTAGCTTACCTACTTTAATAAGTCTCTCACCAGACAGGGGTTCTTGACTACTATGTATTTATACTAGAGCTTATTGCAACATGCCCTAGGCTAAGTTGGCCTTTGAATACCAACAAATAGATATAATTAATAATAACTAGAAAACCTTTGGATTTCTTTAAGAGCTCTTCATGGTCATGTGGGATTTTTTGTTTGTTTTTAAATATAATTTTTGTGTTAATAATTTAAAAACATTATAGACATAAGAAACCCCCTCTAACAATTTATCTGCCATTTTATACTTCCATGAAACACTCCAGGGTGCCCATTACTGTATGATATCAGCATGCATACTAAACTCAATGTAGGTGAGCTGTGTTAATATTATGCTTCAACAGCATACCCTGGAGTGTCTTATTGCTTAAATGATGGAAAGGTCAAGCATTTACAGCATACTATCATGTTTCACAGAACGAGTCTACATTATCATTCTCTGTTACCTCATCCTTTTGGGAAAAGTGGTTGCAAGGAAAAATAATAAACACGATTCAATTAAACCAGGTTTGTTAAAGTGCTAATATGCAGCGTAAACTTGTAATTCTCTTTGGGTAGTGAGCAAGGTCACATCCCTTGTATATAGCGTTAGCACAGATTATATACCAGTATAAAATCCAGTAAAACTTCCAATCAACAATCTAACTAGATATTAATATTTTTAAATAAAATGAAAGGACTGAAGCTTGCAGAAGCTACTATGTTTACTGCAGAATATATTAAGCTTAACAGAAAACAGACCTGCATGGGGGGGAAATAGAATTCTAGGTCAGCATCAATGTCTCACTACACCTCTGCTGTTTTAGTACAGAGATTTTTCACCCTGAGAGCCCCTGTGGGTAATAGCACACTACAGCGGAGCAGAGTGGAAGAACCTGCAGCCAGGATGCACGTGGTACGATTGTTCCGTGAGTAACTATATACTTCTTATATCCAGAACTGTTAGTCTAATAGTAACCTTTACTAATAAATAACCAAAAGGATGATATTTGTTAGTGCTTCCTCTACTTAACTCTGCTTTTGATTAATTCAACTGGTCTGTCACACAACAGTTCTATATACTATGATGACTGAGATGATGGCACAAAATATTATTCCTCCTGAAGAGCATTTCATTTTTGATTCAGACTCAGCAACATTTGACTGGTCCTACAGGGATCAACCAGGAAAAACTAATCCATATGGATTTCGAAAGCAAGGTATTTCTGCTTTTCATGTCTTTTATTAGGTATTTCTGTGAAAAGCAATTGCACTGTTTATACACATATAAGTAAAAAAATAAAATAAAAAGCATAAAACTTTATATTTTGACATACCTTTCTGATTCTTCTTTTCACTACAGACTGGGACTGTTCAGGGACACTGGGAATGAAGAGACCACAAATGCTGCTGCAGGCTTTTTAGGACAATCAATTACCAGTACCAGTTTGAAAGTGATTCATCAGTAAATGTGACTTCTTTTTCACACCTAAAGGGAAATACTTCCTTTGCCTGGTACACAGAGATAAAAGACACTTTGCTATTTCTCCTAGTTTTTGTGCCCTGTCTGAGCGTTAGCCAGGCTGCTACTATCCTGACACCAGCAGAAACCATAGCTTCCCTTCTTCCTGCCAGTGTGCTCACTTCCAACACAAAGCTACAAATAGAAATAAACCACAATGCAGGTGCTTCAATCATTGCTCACAAAATACAGTAGATATTTATAAACAAATCTTATAAACATTTTTCTGTAGAGTAAAAATGCCTGTGTAGACAAATACCACTACAATTTTATTTTTTTTAAATTTTAATACAGACAATATAAGAGAAGTGAACTTCACCGAACCTCCATGTAACAAAATCCAAACTATTCCCTCCTTTCAACACCACAGCGGTATTTCTTTCACTCCACAGTTAAAGATAAGCGCTTCATGCGTTGAAAATCTAGCTCTCACCTTGATTTACTCTTCTTATCAAGAAAATGTAAGAGTAAACATGAACATGTATTTGTTCTTTAAAGAACTTCTTGAAAATTCCCCTTTATCAATCACTTCTGTCCTTCTCTTGCAAATATATCTTGTGCAGTGCTATCAATGATCCATGACTACACTGTGAAAGAGGTTTCCAATGCAAAAAAAAATCTCCTCCAAATGTTAGAATTTATGCACTCCTAAGTAAATATTTTTTATTTTTCTAACATTCAAGAGTAAGGTTGTGTTTTAATCAAACAAGTGTATGCTGAAACTTGGGCTGGCTAGAAGCATTCTTAACTACATCAATCACACTGTCACGTTGCTGTCTTCAAAACAGCCATATGACCAATTGAATTGTATAAAGTCATGTAAGGTGCAGATTTGTGACTTATATTGAAAACAGTTATACTTTCTTAATTGAACAGGCAAATCAGTATAACAGACAAGATAATTTTAGAAGCATTACCTTTGTCAGGCAAGTATTTTGGAGTCAAAATTCCAGACATTTTGTCAGTGATAAAATGTCAATTATATTAACCATTCTGTCTCTAAATTCCCATATAAAGCCTCTTATAGTCTATATAAGTCTCTAAAATATTCTAGAAAATCTCCCCTCTCTCTCTCTTTGGAATCAGCACAAATGCTTCTTGAAATAGGAGAATTAGTCAGATATTCATGGACCCTTTCCTACCACAGGAGAAATTTTCAAGCCCTTCACAAAAGCTGAAAGTCAAGTAACATCCACCATGATAGTGCTGATATAAAAAACCTGAAGTAACAGCTAAAGTCATATATGCCAGAGTTATAAAAGAAGATTCAATGGTGATCTTTTGGGTATTTTTGATTGTGCCACATGCTAACTAAACAGGAGAGATGCAAGGAGGAATGCGATATTACAGAAAAGTCTGCAAGTTCAAAGAAGAAAAGCAAAATGGCAATACTGTAGGAATTAAAAAGGAGAAAACGAACATGTGCCTTTACTGTATGAGGGATGCTCAGCAATATGCAGGTTGGACAATCTTTCTGATAACTGTAAGCCTTAGTCCACAGTAGGAAGTAAAATGTAAAATGAACATACCACCTTGGTATTCATAATTATATAACCAGAAAACTAATTCTTGGTAAAAGGTACTCCAGTAAAAGTGCTGCATCTGGTCAAGGAATGAAGAAGATGAGCAGCAATAAACCATAACAGTGATAAAAGTGCTTTGCTAATTGCAATCAAGGGTAAATGGCTGTTTCAAAGTTTAATTAATTAAGCACAGGTTTTCAAGACAAATTAGCAAAGCATCTGAAACATCCTTCTACAGACAATTAATGATGACTTTCTTCCTGTCAAGAATTTTAACTCCAGATTTCTAGGAACAAAACAAATCTTGGAAAACAGGCAATAGAAATTGTTTTCTCCTTTAGATTCTAAGAATCTTTTCCAAAATACTACCACCCTCCTAGCCTCCACCCACATGAAAGGTATTAAAATAATACTTACCTTTCAACTATATTTAAACTGGCCACTGATTCTGCAGCGTAAATTAATCTCTCAGTTAAGACACTATTTAAAAATTATATGAAAAATTAGACAGCGTGGAAAGTGGAAAGGCAAGGAAGAGAGAAGCCTACCTCTTATCTTTCAGACGATTGACTAACATCTATTGAGTGTCATATAGACGTTGACAAATCACAAGCCATTTTCCCTTTCACACATAAATTATTGAATACGTGCATGTTTATGTGAACATGCAAAAGCTGACAAAATAAATAAATGAATAAATAAAACAGCTCTTGGCCTTGAGAACTTCTTTAGTCATATACCAGGAAACTATCACCTGGTGCAAGGGCACAGGCCCACGCTTGTCTGGTTGGGAGCAGATTTAAAGGAAGGGACCCGAGGGGCTTTGCAGACACAAGCTGAGTATGAGGCAGCAGTGAGCCCCGGCTGCAGAAGTTGCCAGCAGCACCCTGGAAGGTATACAAGCAGAGCCAGGACATCAGGAAGAAGGGTTATCCCCCTCAGTTCAGCACTTGTGAGAGCACATCTGGATAGTCTGTCCAGTTATTGGCTCCTCAGCAGAGGAAAGACTGATCACTGAACACTGGAGTGAGTTCAGAAGCGGGCTCCCAAACAGATCAGAGCTGGAGCACTTGCAATGTGAGGAGAGGCTGAGGCTCTGGGACTTCATAGACGCACAGAATAGTTTGGGTTGGAATGGAACTTAAAGGTCATCTAGCCCAACCCCCCTGCAGTAAGCAGGGACATCTTCAACTAGAGCAGGTTGCTCAGAGCCCCGTCCAGCCTGACCTTGAATGTTGCCAGGGATGGGGCATCTGCCACTTCTCTGGGCAACCTGTGCCAGGGTTTCATCACTCTCATTGTGAAAAATTGCTTCCTTCTATCTAGTCGAAATCTACCTTCTTTTAGTTTAAAACTATTACCCCTTGTCTTATCACTACAGGCCCTGATAATTAGTTTGAAACCATCTTTCTCATAAGCCCCCTTTAAGTACTGAAAATCTGGCTACATCTTTCCTACAGGCCCCCTTTAAGTACTGGAAGGCTGCAGTAAGGTCTCCCCAGAGCCTTCTCTTCTCCAGGCTGAACAACCCCAGCTCTCTCAGCCTGTCCTCACAGGAGAGGTGTTCCATCCCTCTGATCATTTTGGTGGCCCTCCCCTGGACCCTCTCCAACGGGTCCATGTCTTTCCTGTGCTGAGGGCTCCAGAGCTGGACGCAGGACTCCAGGTGGGGTCTCACCAGAGCAGAGCAGAGGGGCAGAATCACCTCCCTCTTTCTGCTGACCACATTTCTTTGGATGCAGCCCAGGAGATGATTGGCCTTACTGGGCTGTGAGCAGACATTGCCGTCTCACGTCCAGCTTTTCATCCACCAGTACCCCCAAGTCCTTCTCAGTAGGGCTGCTCTCAAACCCTTCATCCCCCAGTCTGTACTGATACCGAGGTTTTCCCTGACCCAGGTGCAGGACCCTGCACTTGGCCTTGTTGAACCTCATGAGATTCACATGGGCCCATTCCTCAAGCTTGTCCAGGTCCCACTGGATGGTATCTCATCCCCCAGGCGTGTCAACCACACCACTCAAGTTGGCATCTTCTGGAAATTTGCTGAGCGTGCACTTGATCCCATTGTCTATGTCCCTGATGAAGATATTAAAAAGTCCTGGTCTCAATATGGACCCCTGAGGGGCAGCACTTGTCACTGATCTGGATATTGAGCTGTTGACCATTATCCTAACTACAAGACTTGTTCAGCTTGGCTTAGGGGGAATTATGAGCAGCTTTCAGTATCTAAGAGGAGTTACTGTGAAGATGCAGCCAGGCTTTTTACAAAGGGGGATAAGTTACAGTTACATCATATAAATAATAGGGAAATATACAAAAATGAGTAATACATTTTCTTAGAGGCTTTGTATTCCCCTAGAACATATTTTTAAATAATGAACTTTAAAGATTCTGATCTGAAGTATTAGCATGTGTTTTTGCATGCACACACCTCTGTATGGTTTTTTTCTTAAGAAAGTTGGAATTTTCCCCATATCATTATTTTTTTTTCCTAGACTAAATAGTGGTACTAGCAAACAAAAGGAAGATACAATGCAAGAAAACAGTCTGCAGTGATTCAAGAACCAGAAGTAGGCAGCTGTCCTCTTCATTTTTCATCATGCAATCAGTAGAGCTCTTCTGGTTTTCTTACTTCCAAATCTCCTTGTTAACTTTATGCTTGCTCTTCTAGATGCTGATATTGCTTTCCTCTTCAATTTATCTCCCTCTTTCTTTACTCTCAGAAAGTTTTTTATTCCACTATATCAAATCAACTGATGGTTACTGATGTGGCAACCAGTTTTCTCCCTCTATTTCACAGCTAATATTGAGAGGGACAGAAAGGAATTACTGTGATGCAAGGACAGAAGAGGCATTCAGCTGTCTTGATTTGCTACCAAAGCCATCTTCATTTTTGTGCTGGAGATCAAGTAGTTCATTTCAGAAATAGATCTCTTTATTCCAAAAATCTATTTGTCAAAGGTAATCATTTGGCATCTACATTGTTTCATGAGGGTTAAAGCTCCAGAACACTGTTTATTAGTGTTCTTTTCTCTCTTAGCTCTTTAAAAATATTATTGAAATCATTAATTGATACCTTAATATAAGAAGTTTTTTTCAAAAGCATCCTCAACATTTTTCATATTTCTTAGCAGGAATACTGTAGCTTATAGCTATAATATGAACAGAAGAGCACAGAAAGGTCACCTGATTAAAAGAAAATATTTGTGAATAGCAGATTTTATCACTTTGGTCATAAACTTCACAAAAAAATAGTATTCAACTCACTTTTCAAGTGAACTATGTGTTTTCTGGTAGGAACAGAAGCTAACTAAAGCTAGATATTTTAACAAGGGAGGCTTCAGAATTGATGAGGAGGCATTAACATGTATAATTTCAAATTCTCAGCTTGAAATAATTATATACTTCTATATTTTAATGCTAGAATTTTAATAATGTTTCAGATACTTTTGCAATAAATGCAGTTCAACTATGCAGAAATATTTGTTCTTGTCCTAGCATGACTACGAACATTTCATCAAAATCTTGTGGGGGCAAAAGGAAACAAACAAAATATTTGTTTTCTACTTATTTTTTGCTGTTGCTGTAGAACATAAAACAGATTCCAAGACAGTCAGCCACAGATACATTAAAGTTTTTATTACAACAAATATACTTTTAACTTAAATATAGTGTACACAATATTTACTCTGAAATTATGTTGGTTTTAACCAAGAGAAAAATATAGGGAGTTTATAAGTGCCTTAAGAGCTCCCCATGTAGTTCAGGTTTCTAAAGAACCTTTGTGAATACACCAACATTTAATTTACAGCACTCATAAAACATTTTGAGAAGTACTATACTTTATCTACTAGCACATCACGAAAATGTTTTGTCACAGTTACTGGCATCATTCAACATGAAACCTTAATGCTTCCTTAAAATGACAGTGCTTAGAAAATTATAAGTTCTCAGCATTGCTAATGAGAGATCAAACCCAGACGTATTTCATGCACACACCAAATAATGAGGCAAAGGCATACCAATGAAGAGGCAGAATTGATCATAAAAGGAATTTTTTTAATCCAGTGGCATTTGATGCTGAACTAATGGACAAAACAGACTAGATAATTTTTTAAAATGTTTTTTCTATTAATTCATTAAGATCTGACACTGAACAAAAAAAAAAAAAAATTGGTTAAGGAAGCCTGAAGTACAGACTTGATTTGAACCTAAATTACTTGTACATGGCACGGAATAAATGTCACTCCTAGAGAAGACAGTATTTCTGTGTTGCCTGTGTTCTCACATATCCCCCCTCTCATCATCTCCCTGTTTCTTGTGACAAGCGTTTCAGTACAGTGATCATTCCATGCCACACATGACCATGTGAAGCACTGAAACTCCTGTGCACGATGTGGGTTCAGTAAGAGCCCGTGTGAGCAGCATTGCTCATGGGTGAGGGAAGGCAGGGCAGATGTGGCCTGGAGTAGCCACCACACAGGGAGTAGCACCCTTACCGGCTACAAAGAAACAAGTAAACTGTGACCATTTATTTTACCTGATAAAGGCGTCCAAAATTGTATCTAGAGAACCCTGAAAGCGCAGGCAAACCTCGTGGGTGTAAAAACAGGGAGAAGAGGGAAGAAGAAAGGACGTGATGTCTATGTCCAACCTATTGCTAAAAACTTATAATAAACCTAATTCTTATTTGTATTAGGTGCGGGTGCCCGGGTGCTGCGGCGGCGGTGGCTGCACGGCGGCCCCCGTGCGGCGGGGCCGCGGCTGCCCGGTGCCGGACGCGGCCGGTCCCCCCGGCTCCGGCGGCCTCAGCGCAGGGCCCAGCTGAGCCCCTCAGCCCCGGGCGGGCGCCGCGGGGAAAGCCTGGGGCAGAAAGGGCACAACGCTGCCCGGCAGCCAGGGCTGAGGGAAAGGCTGTGAGAAACAGCCCCGCCAGCCCCGAGGGGAGAGCGGGAGGAGGGCAGGGGCTGCTCCGGGCGCCCCGGCAGAGACGCCCCCACGGCCCCGGGAGAGGCCCCGGCGGGGCGGGTATCTGCACTGTGAGCTGTGGAGGACTCCATGCCCGAGCAGGTAGGTATTTCCTGAAGGAAGCTGCAGCCTGTGGAAGGAACCCAAAAAGTTATCTTATGTATAGCTAATTACATCCTTCTGCAACATCTTTCCTGTTAATCAGCCAAATAGCAAATTTCTGAGGATTTAAACCTTTTTTTTTTTTGAGTTTCTAAGGATGACCATTATATCCAATAAAGTAATGATGATATGACATTTTACTTAGGCTCTCATGTGAAATGGTAAAAACTTGTAACTTTGCAGAGTACGCTCCGCCATTCCCCCAAGGTTTAAATATCTAGCGGAATACATTCAGTACTCAGAAACCCATATAACAGAGATTTGGCTTTTATTCCAGTAACTAAAGACAACCCCCTCCGTCCAGAGATGGAAGGAATTTTAAAAACATTTCTTTCCAACCTTTCATATATGGAACACTGCCTTTAATTATTCTACTCCAGAACAGCTTTGGCTACTTTCCTGTTATCCACAGTCATGGTATTTTGATTCAAGTTTAGCACACCTCCCTGATTCCAATATCAACATCAAAGGAATAGCAAGTAAATTTTACATTTGCATATGGGACAGTGAGATTTCACAGAAGAGCTTGCTATACTCACCAGTAAATGGATTATATCCATTTGAAGATGCAAATATTTCTTTCGGAGTATGAAGCTCAAATTCACAGTTTATTCAGGAAAACTAGGTTAACTACAGCAATTCCTACTACACTCTAAATTTTCAGTGAGGACCTAATATCCCTGGTCTCACAGAATGTGCCTAATGCACAATGATTAGAAAAAGAAAGGAACTTAGGGAATAAACTGATTTTTAAGATATATTGCTTTTCATGTTGTAAAGTTTTCCCTGATTTCTTTTGTTTGCTTTACAATGCCTATGTAGAAATAGGCAAATTTAAGAATATATCATAGAAATTAGACATACCTAATTTACTTTCTAAATTCATTATAAAAGCATCTGACACCCTTACTTGCTTTTCTTTAAAGAAAACAAATAGAAAAGATTTTCTTCCCTGGAAGTTCCACTAAAATGTTAAAAACATGGACAAGAATCACGAGATACTATTGAAGTATGAACTACAATATGATCAAACTGTTGCTAAAGGAACTCTGAAAATATCTGAAGGGAAAAAGTGTTGAAATAATAATGTATTAAAAACTAAAAATGTAAGGTTTTTTGCTTCTCTCTGTGGCATGAAAATATAGCTACTAGATGTGTACCTAGTGCAAATTCAAGGCTGATTAAAGAAGAAAAAGAACAAGTCCCAACAGCTATAGATCTGTCACAGAGTGTACAGGCACTTAGCCATCAAAGAGGACAGAGTGCTGTGTGATGCCTGATTATGCAAACTCTTTTGTTTTCGCAGGTACTAGAAAAGAAAAGCAGTTGCTTGAGTATAGTTGAAATCAGGAACACCCGTTATGGTAGGCTGACCTTGGTAGATGTCAGGTGCCCACCAAAGTTGCTCTATCACTCCCCTCCTCTATTCTCTAGAGCTTCTCTACTGGGTTTACGTTGTGGTAGTGGAGGGTGGGCTGCAGGGGTGGCTTCTGTGAGAAGAGGCCAAGAGCTGCCCCCATGTCGACAGTGAGAGATCCAGCTGGCTCCAAAACAGACCCACCACTGCCTAAAGCTGAGCCAGTCAGTGACGGTGGTGGCACCTTTGTGATAATATATTCAAGAAAGAGGAAAAAATTCTGTACAGCAGCTGTGAGAGAGAAGTGAGAAAAATAGCCCTAGGACGAGAGGAAATGGCCTCAAGTTGCGCCAGGGGAGGTTTAGACTGGATATTAGGAAAACTTTCTTTATGGAGAGAGTGGTCAAGCATTGGAACAGGCTGCCTAGGGAGGTGGTGGAGTCACCATCACTAGAAATGTTCAAAATACGTGTAGACATGGCGCTTCAGGATATGGTTTAGTGGGCATGGTGGTGTTGGGTTGATGGTTGGACTTGATGATCTTCAGGGTCTTTTCCAACCTTAACGATTCTGTGAAATGTGAGAGAAACAATCCTGCAGACATCAAGGTGAGTGCAGAAGGAGGGGGAGAGAAGGTGCTCCAGGCACTGGAGCAGAGATTCCCCTGCAGCCTGTGGAGAAAACCATGGTGAAGCAGATTGTCCCTCTGCAGCCCATGAAGATCCATGTCGGAGCAGGTATCTGACCTGTATTCTGTGGGAGTGACCCCACACTGGAGCAGGGCAACAGCGTGAGGAGGAACGAGTGGTAAAGATGAAGTGTTATGAACTGACCACAACCCCTATTCCTCCCCCTGTGTCAGTCAGGGATGGGGAAGGAAGTAGAATAGTTAGGAGTGAAGTTCAGCCTAGGAAGAAATAGGATGGGGAGGAGGTGCATTTGGATTTGCTTTTATTTCTCACTATCCTAGTCTGTTGTTACTTGCCTATAAATTAAATTAATTTCCCCAAGTTGAGTCTGTTACACCCATGACAGTAATTCGTGTCTGTCACAGTTCACTGTCCTTATGTGGCGATCCACGAGCTTTTTTACTGTATTTTCTCCACCCTCCTGTTGAGGAGGGGGGACTAAGTGAGCCGCTTGGTGGACACCCAGCATCCAGCCAAGGTTAACCCACCCCAGCTTCCCTTGAACCAAGGCTTAGAAACATCCATAACGGGTGACTGTACATAAGCTTTTGTGAACGCTGTGATGCCACTAGTATAAATAATAGGCAACCACAAAAAGACAAGTAGGGACTTGTGGTATAGTTGTCCAAATAATGTACAGGAAAGCAAGCACATCATAAAATCTGCAAGATGAGAACCAAGTATAAAAGCAGGCAGGAAATACATATTGTAAAACCAAAATAATCCTGCAGAAGGGTTTCTGGTGCAAACAGAATAATCCTGCAGAACAATCAAGAAAAATGACTGACAAAACCAGAATGAGTCCTGGTCCAAAAAGATTAAGATGAGCTTTGTCAGAAGCAGATAGATGCTCCCTATTTTCCTCTGTGGAGGAGGCTGAGGAACATAAAACAATGAAACCGGAATTTTCTGCTGGGGCATAAAGAAGTAGTTCACAGCAGTTCCCTCATTGAGAGCTCTCAAGCCTCATTACTTTGATCTCCACATCTAAGACCATCAAGGACCACAGCCATAAGCGCTAACTTTATGGCGTCAACACCCTGTTACAGCATACTCACAGGAGATTGTAGGTAAACTCTTAAATGACTCTTAAAAGAACTCTCAAATGACTAATTGTATTCTATGTGGAATGACAATAATGGATAATGGGTAAGAACAATTATTAGCAGCATGTCAATCCAGTGTTGTTCTGAAATTTGAAACTCACCTGATTTGTCAATCTTTTAAACACTCTAGCGTGATCCTGATACGTGTATAGATAGACATGTATTGAGTTGCAAAAACTGCACAAATCCCAGATTGCCTTTTTTAAGGATAAAACAAAAACTTAGTGTACTCAATGCTGCACTACACACCTCAAAGAATCAAACCTTTTGATGTGTATAGAGTCAAGAATTCTTCAGAGATGATATCCTAAAGGGGAATAACAAGGTGTACTTTTTTCTGGGCAACATAAAAAAAAGGCTTTAATAGCAACAAGCAATTACTGGTCTCCTGGTTTTGGCATTGGACCTAGCTGCTGCTGCTAAGTGTATAATGTTGGGAAACACATCGTGTTTCTGTCATGTAGCGCTCAGACTAATTAACTGCTTGGTGACGTATCTCCTTGATTCCCAAGAAAGGCTGACATGCATATGATGAAGTGAATTTTTTATAGTGTGTCAGATATAGTTACAAAGGGTCTGAAAAGCAAAGTAGATGTGTAATACTATCCTGTAATACAGCAAACATGCTGGAAGCAATACAATATATTAATTCTCTTAACATTAAATATGCAGTGTATACTCTAGTTCTTCTGACAAGCAAATGTCATCACAGCTTTTGAATGTGTCATATAGGGAAAAAAAGGTACTCTATTGAAACTCATCTAGTTGAGAGAGCAAGAGGAGGTCTGTCCTGTAGGGAACAGGATGTGCCAGTTATATTACCGAATACTTGACTCTACACATATTTTTTCAATTGCAGCCCCTCTTTCTCTACAATTACTCAGTGCCTAAAGCTACTTAGGATTTTTACATTACTAGAGCAGTACCACAGATCCTGCTACAGTGGCTGAATGGTCTACTTGTAGAGGTTTTGTTAGTTAACTGCCTTTAGTTATTAATTGCCTTTATCTTTGAGCACTATCCCATTCTTAGATGCAAGTTTTAAATAAGTGTCTTCTGTCCAAGATATTAAAGAAAGATAAGGGACAGGTAATGTCACCAGTTGCTGAACAGTCTCCAAAGGTCAGAATTTCATCCAGAGAAGATCAAGCTAAACCTAAAAGTTAAGGTCAAAAAATCTTCTGGATTTTAATTCTGATGTTAAACATGACCAAGCTACCTGGGTTACAGAAATGCCAAAGTGCTTTTTTGAGAGAAATAGAAGATCTATGTTTTCTATGGTAATGATATAATGACAGATGATGCCATATTATTGAGGTAGTTGGTCAGTATTTATGGGAATCCTAGCTGGATCCAAAAAAAAACCATCATAATGCTGAGATATTTAGGATGTCATTTTATGCCAGATATCTGTACTTCTATTTGGTAAATCTGTATACATTCTTCTTGTAGTAGCAAAGACTAAGAAGTACTGATGTGCCTCGTTCCTATATGCAGCCGTTCTTATGCTTCTTCCTCATCTGCCATCAACCATCTGGACAGAGATGTCATTAGGAAGTACAGTGACCTTATATCAAGAAAAGAAATAGCCTTAAGTTCCTCGAGTTACACCCCCCCAAAGAAAAACCACACCAACCCCCCCCCCCCCAAAACCTCGTAAGCTTAACAAGACTACCACAGTATATCACAAGGATAAGTCTAGTTTCTCTAGGTATTGACTAGCCCACAACTTTTCCAAGTGCTTTTACTGATCCCAGGGGTGCCTAATTTTTCTTTTACAAATACAGAGCTCAATCTGTTGTCTCAGCTGGCAGTCTTTGTACGACAAGTACAAACTAGTTACTAGATGATGAGCACAAAGATGATGGTGGCAGAAAGGAAGAGTGAAACACTAAGTAAAACCGAGCAAACACTGAGTAAAAGGCAAAGGAATGAGTCCTAAGGAAACGAGCTAGGGTAGAGTCATAGAATAGTTTGGTTGGAAGGGACCTTTAAAGGTCATCTAATACCTAACATAAAACTGCCTGAAGTCTGATAGATGCAGAAGTTTGCACTTAGCTCAGAAACATTACAATGAATTATTACTGTCTACTGGGTAGAATATGAAAGCATATAAGCATACAAGTCTTTCCAGCCATAAAAATTAAGTTGATGTAGTAAAATAATATTATAACTCCCTATGCTTTTCTCATTGTTACTCAAAATAAAGGGGAGTTATACCTTGAAATATCTTAATGTTAAAAAAAAAATCTGTCCAAATCCCTGAAAAAATTATCATCTCCTCCACTAGAAGTATTCTAAAAATAAATTTCACACCACCCCCAAGTATTTTAAATGAAATGTCACTGCAACAGACAACACTGGAAAACATTTTTTTGGGAGTAGCTTTATTCCATTTTGCCTTATGGTTTTACTTGTCTCAGCTACTCATCACTCTCTTCCTTAGCACTGCTGTGGAGTCATTCCAGTAACAATATATATATAGGAAAAAAAATACATTTCTTCTATAATTTCATTCTTGCACTTAACATCCAATAAATAAAATGATCATTTACTTTGTTGCACTGAGAGTTCCATCAGTTCCCACTAAGAATGCTGTTATGTTTAACCTCCAGAACTTAAATGCATGTTTTTCACATGTTATGTTATTTGGCTTGTTGATTAACTTGTCTTCAGTATACTACAAGTATGAGTACCTATCTATTGACAGTTCAATATATTCCTTTGTGTATTGTATTCTCCACAGGAGTTTGTCTTCAAATGTTTATTCAAATACTATCAGAATTTTATCTGAGTTATAGCAGAATAGTTCATTTAATGGAATGCCTTACTGTCATTTCAGACTCTGGTCCTCCACTGCATGTTTTCCTTATATATGCCACTTATTATTTATGCTACTTTCTTCATTTATCAATACTGCAAACACACCCTCCCTTTACTAAGTCTCTGGAAATTGGATGTAGTATTTTTCTTTGAAAACACATATACTGAGGCCCTATGTGAAGTCTCAGAGACTCTAATATGAATCCTTCTACTTCATCTCTTATCAGAGGTGTGAAATACTGATGTAAGCTGCCATGTGCTTCCTTGCTCTAGTATCTCCAAAATAATGGTATCCAGAGCAATACTAGATAAATGTTATGATTTTAGCTCATATTATTTTGTTTACGAAGCTTTAGGATAGTCGCAGATGAATGAAATGGGTAACTGCTATAGCTAAAAAAATAAAGATAACAAGCTAAGTTTACACTGAAATTTCATTCACCTCATAGCAACATCAAACAGCACCAGAACATTTATCAAGATAGAATAATTTATATCCTAAATAATTCAGGAGTCTGCAAAGACAAAATAAAGCGAACACTGTTTGCCTGACAAGTCAGAAAACTAAGAGAGTCAGTCAGAAAGCTAACGGGTCAGATTCTACCATCCAACCCCAGTAACCAAGAAGTGTGACCTCACAGTAAGGATATGCTGTAAACTAATTGAAAATGTGTTAAGTCCAACAAAACACCTTAAAGGTCCAATTAAACTGGCAATTTACATACAATTAAACTGGTGAGGAATGGAAAGTACTGAGGATTTTTACAAGGAGGACCATCTGATAGAGGCTAGATCTGACTTTCCAGGACAGTACATCAGCAAATTTCTGCAAGCTCTAGCAGTGTGATTGCAGATAACACGTGGGAAGCCACTTGTGATCTACACATGACTCATCTTAAAACTGGAGAGTCATAGAGGAAGCAAGCCCAGCAACAGAAATCGAAAAAAAAAGTGTATGCTGACCTTGAGGAAGTTTGAAATGCTTTGAGTTCAGAACACACAACCTAGTCTCCTACTGAGGATGCTTGAGAGGGGTCCCCAGAGGATACAGGTAACTGCTGGCAGAGTGGTTACGTGGTGGGATGAGGGGATTCTGTCCATTGCTGCACAGGAAAAAGGCAATACTATAAAACAAATAAGGATAACACTCTTGGTCACAGCCATTTTCTTGTGGGAAGGATCCCAGTTACATAAGGGTGTACCCTATGCATATCCAAGACATAAGAAGAATTGAAATAGAAAACAAGAGAAAAACATGTTTTTGTTTAACAACAGAAAACAATGTTAATAGATTTGAGAATTTGCCTTCCAGTTTGGAGATGATGGGCTGCTCAAAACACCTGAAGATTCAAACAACCCTGACCAAAAAATTGCCCTAGAATAAAAAAAAAAATCAGGTAGGTGAGTATTCAATTGGCTTACTAAATCTAGAAAGATTTTTTTTTTTTTTTAATTTTTATTTAGGTAAAAAGCAATTTCTTTTTGACTGTAGTCTAATATTTAATATATTAAATCTTATTAGTTCCAAACTAAGAACTAAAGCTCTAAACTTCTAAACTAGTTTAGTTCTTTCATGAAATGATTCACTGGTACCTACTAATGTACAAGTTATTCAAATGCATGGTTTTTTGATTTCCTGATTTGACTGTTATTTACAAATTGCTTATAGTAATCCAGGGACCAAGATGTCTTTTTAATCTTTATTCAAACCCATGACAGATGTGAGAGGTGTTCCATTGTGGATGAGTGGGAACATGCACTCTTGTCTATGAGCCATAATAAAAACAGAAAATTGGCTTTTTACATGTAATAAAGGCTGGTATCCTCAGTGTGAATATTTATACAGTACTGCTGTACTCCATATTTAAGTGGTTGTGCTATAAGATAAAATAAAAAACAGGTGGTGTTGCACACAAACCAAGCACAGAAAAACTGTGGAGTTTGCAATGTGTTTTAAAATCTGACTTCAAAGGTTCTGCACACTCGTACCTTTTAAGTAGTAGCTTGCATAGGAATTTGTGCACTCTATTGTACTAACTTGGCTTGTCCTTTAAAACCAACCCATCACCACCATTATTTCCAGTACATAAAATGACAATAAGTATTCCTCAGATTGCTTGTTAAATAAACGGTAACATTTCGGAGACTGACAACTCTGTTATTAGCCCTGTAGTTTTGTCATTCAACTCTTAACAGATACATTGCCTCCCTAAAACAGCCCTCTAGAAACGACAGCTCAACCTACTGTAACAAAAATGAGAAACTTTTAGCAATTACTTACTTCAGCATGGTTTCCTATTAAATTATATAGTACCTCTTCTGGCCCAAAAATATTCTATACAGTGGTATTACCACTCCCTTTACAGTAGTAAACAAGTCTTACTAATCTGTCTGACTAATTTAAATATAAGGCAATCAGAAATTATAAAAAAAACAGCTAAATTGTAGGGAGATGAAAACTGCAAGTCATCACAACCAAAAAGGGTTGAGATACATAAACAGAAGTTAGTGTGTCACAGCTTTTATATATGTAAACAAAGTAAACCTTCACCACTAAGTTTTATGTAAATATATAAACTGCCAGATTACTCAAACTGTTTATTCAAATATGAGTAAACACAATTCAAACTTAATCATGAGTACCACATGTGATTTTCCATAGATGTTTTTCCCCCTAGCCTTAAATAAAAGAAGAAATTGATTATAAGATGAATTCTCATTTTGATTGAGACGGAAGGACAGCAAGACCTAAACCAGACTGCTTTTTTTGTTCTAGACTTTCGCAGACAGCTAGATAACTAGAAACAGCTTACGAATTTCTTCTTTTCTACCATGGTTTTTATAATCACGTTGAAGAGTACAGAAGCATAACCTTTATTCTTATGAAGTTAATTTAAAATGAAAGCATGAAACAGTGAACCTAAAGTCCACATGGTACAGAAAACTCAGTTTCTTAAAGGGGTTCTTGACATGAATCTCTTATAATGCTGCAGTAAATCTGAATATTGAGATGAAAATTCAGGGGTAGTTTTGAAGATCACAGGTGCATAAAACTTATTAAAGGTAGAAATCATTAAAAGCTTTTTCCTTCCAAGAAGGTTTCTAGTTTTACAGTATAAGTTGTACATAGAAGAGATAGGAAAGCAACTGTTCCCTCTGTAGCTAGAAATGAAAAAAAAACAACCAAACAAAAAAAAGACAGTAAAGATTTTCAACTCCAGTTACTTTTGAGAAAAATTTTAATGTGCTTAATGTTAAAAATACAGACGTATTTTCAGAGGTACAAAGAGAAGCCACACCAACTCCTCTGACTGCCTTCTAATAAACTGTCGTTTCTCTGAATATATGTTCAGCCACCTGGCAAGGGCCTCTCAGGTAATCTAATAAAAACTTTGTATAGTCATTTGCCTCACATCATTAAAATGAAATGGGGTAAAATTGAGACTGAGCTTTGATGCTGCCTATTCTGAAGTAAAAATCACATCACTGAAGAATTAAAGTGTCATGCTAAACACAGGGAAGGATGAAACAGTACTAAGTGTGAGAGGGGCTTCTGTGAATAAAGAATCAGTTTTCCTTCAGTTCTCAAAGGGTAACGAGTCTCAAAAATAGCACTATTCAAACTCTATAGTGGAAGATCTCAACCAATCACCGGAAGTGTTAAAATAGCATAACTATTTTCACATTTCTTACTGATCTGAAAAAATAAAAATATTACAAAGGACTGTGATTTTACTTGTTCTTCTCACAAACTTCCTTTATACAATGTGGAAAGATTAAACAGCTTGCCATTACTCCAGTAGCCACTAGATGTCAACAGAGTCTAATAATCCAACACTATTTTTAAATGAGGTGAAAAGATATGGATTTGAAGCTATCTTTTTACACGCATTTGTATTGTTATATGCTTAAGCAAACGTATACTGCTTGGCTCCATACAAAATCCAATCCAATCCAGTCCAAAATCCAATCAGCTTAATGGAATGGAAGAATGGTAATAATCCCCTCTACACATAAACACTTCCAAGTTCACACATACACATGTAGCTAATCATGTAAATATACTTTTTGAGGTATCATCTAAATTTCCAGCAGGTGTCAAAATAAGCTGATCTTCCTTACCGAGTGCTTATATTTGACTGAAAAGGCTAGGATAATTCTTCCTTTTCCTACCTTAAGATCTGTGCGATTTTATGCAATAAAAGCCAATGAGAAGAGCTGTGGCAGATTTGCCATGACCTATATAGCATATGCAAATGGACACTCTCACTTCCCATGCTTTCTTTCTTTACTACCTTGCTTCTTTATGACACGTTTGTGTCTTGCTAGACTACCTTTGTCTACTCTGAGTTGAGAGGTAGAGCTGAAGCTTATTTTTTCTTTTGTGCTAATCAGGGAAGCTAGAAGGAATAGAAATAGAATTTTCCCTATGTGAAGAAAAAAAAAGCTGAGCACTCCTTCATCCTGACAGGAAAGGGGAGGCTTAAGCTTACACTGCCAAGAACTAGAAAATTAATGACCCTTTTTCTCTTTGAAGTTCGCTGGCCTAAATATCAAGATGAGCATATACTCTGATGACAGCCTCTCTCTCACAATTGCACCAATTTAAGTGATAACAAACAACTCCAGATCTAGCTGACATCAACAGATGCCTCAACTGCTTACCAACCAAAGCAAAGCAGCCACAAAAAAAACCCAGTACATGTCCTAGTTTGAATCTCCCTCCACATTTTGATGACTTAATTTTAAAGCATTCATATTCTGAACAAAATTTTCTGTCCTATAACAGATCAAGTTGCAGTTAGGAAAATTTGCCAGTTTAATTTACAGTATTTCTAGAGCCACTTCTAACTGTGCAATTTTTAAATGAGAAACCTAGAAGAATTTTGTAATACTTCTAAAATCAGCATTATCACTCTGTTAGTCAACCAAATTTTCATACCACAGCTGTTTCAAAGAAGAGCTGAGTAGAAACTCTGGTATCCAAATTGTCTAAATGTTATCCATTTTGTTAAAAAATGCTCTGATATATTATGCTTTCTTTTAATTGTGCAAATATTAACATACACATGCTTTCCCATTTACTATCAAATATCTCAGTTCTCAAAATATTTGTGATTTTTTTCCCATATCTAAATAAAGACAACTAGGAGTGATGGGCTGTGTAAATAAAAGGGCATATATAACTTTCAAACAGAGTGAAAATGTGAGTCCTAGGTTTCGTCCCCTCTGGACTTTCGAATAGTCAGATGCATGCAATACACTTCAGAAGAATCCCCTCTGTTGCTTCTTTCCAAGTTGCTGCAGGAACTATTTCGATTTTTAAAATTTCTTCGGAGCAGCAACACATGCAAGCATAGAAGCAGCACGACAACTCTAGGTAAAAACTTCCATAACCTAGGAAAGACAAAACAAACCAAAAATTTTTCATCAAATCTACTGAGTTATCAGTTTTTCTTCTTTCCTAATAATCATTGGTGAGTTTAAACCCAGATAAGTTAATTTAACTACAAGAGGGGAAAAAAGACTGATGACAAAGCAGAACATAAGGAAAAATTCAAAGATCTCGCTTTTGTTCTCTGAACTTCTTAAAGACCATTTTCAATTTAGATTTGGAATTACACTGGTACAATGTATTTTCTCTTTCTGTCTCATTTTTAATAACCATTTAATCACTAGTCTCACTCATCTATTCTGGCTTTTAAAGCATCTCATTTGCTCCAAAAAGCTGAACAGCATTCATTTATCTCAATAGGGTTACTTTAGCTATCATCAGCACTACAGGAGAGACAGCCATCTTGGCTCTCCTCTCTTGTACTGCTCTGAGCTCACACTAATTGGTCTTTTGCTCTTTGGTCCATTTCAGCTGTGGTAAATTAAGAAAACCCAGACAAACAACACTCCCCTCACCTTAAAAATCAAATGATTCGCACTGACATATTACTGAATGCTTCAATATGCATTCAGAAGACCCTTCCATGCAAAATTATTTCAAATTAATGCCAAGTATCAGATTCTAAAAGCTTGGACTTAAATGTCTGAGAGAAAAAGCCCTATAGTTTGAAACTGCCTCAGTTATGAAGACAATCCATTTCAGTAATTTAGTAACAGAGTGTCCTTTAAGTGGTTAAAACCACTTTGTGGTTCTTCGGTTTTTTTGAACTAAAACTAAAGTTGTATTTTTATGGAAGTTGAACCTGAAGATTACAAGCACCAAAAGTTATTTAAAAGTTACAATAGCATGAACTAAACCAGCTCCAAGATAAAAGAATTTGGAATTCTGCACTGTACTGCATTTACTTTAGCATCTTTGAAGGTGAAGGTTTTGACAAACAATATCTAAGCAGCTTTCCAGAATACACGTTAATTCCAGAAGAGAGAGTGTCCTGGTTTCAGCTGGGATGGAGTTGTTTTTTCTTCCCGATAGCTGGTATAGCGCTGTGCTTTGGAGTTGGTATGAGAATAATGTTGGTAACACACTGAATTTTTTAGTTGTGGCTAAGTAGTTGTAGTGCTTATAGCAAGTCAAGGACTTTTCAGATTCCCATGCTCTGCCAGTGAGGAGGTGCACAACAAGCTGGGAGGGGACACAGCCGGGACACCTGACCCAGGCTGGCCAAAGGGATATTCCATACCATACGATGTCATGCCCAGTACATAAACTGGAGTTCGCCGGGGGTGGAAATCGCTGCTCGGGGACGGGCTGTGGATCACCGGGTGGTGAGCAATTTCTGTATTGGGCATCACTTGTTCTGGTACATTGCCTTGTCATCATTATTATTACTATTATTATTATCATTGTTCTTGTTCTTGTTCATCGTTGTTGTTTCCTCCTCTCTTGCTGTCCTATTAAACTGTTTTTATCTCAACCCACACGTTTTTCCCAATTCTCTCCCCTGTCCCACTGTGAGGGGGAGGGGAGTGAGCAAGCAGCTGTGTGGTGCTTAATTGCTGGCTGGGGCTAAACCATGACAGAGAGCACTGATGATTATAGCACAAGTGATTAACTTCCTCAGCAGGAAACTGGAAGGTGTAACAGAGGGGAAGAAAAAACAAAAATAAACCCAAGAAAAACAAGCAAACATCCCAAAAAGCCTCTTAAAAGAGAACAGTACGAAGAATAAACCTATTTAAGTATCCAGAAGTTGATGACAGGAATTGGAAGAAGGAAAAATGAAGCAGTGATGGAAAGCAGCAGTTATTGCAGCAACTCGTCTTTGCCAAAGACTACAGAACATTTATCCCTTTAATGAAAATCTGACAAATATAGAGGGTTACCATCAGCAGTTCCTACCTGCTGGTATTTGTACTCCTATGCCAGAAGAGTCCTGGTCTTGTCAAATGGAAGGGTAAAGCTGTTATTAATGTAAATTCTGCTTCAGAGGCAGCTGCACCACCCAGAAAAGAAAGCCACCCTGGTTGGATGGAAATTCAGTTGCTCTTTGTTAACTCTTCTGCAGTAACACAGCTGGTCAGAGCCCTGTCAAGCTAAGAAAGCAAGACCTATTGGTATCTAAACATACATGCATGTATATTTGTACATACGTGTGTATATATAATCATACATATATTCTTCCAGTAACGCATGTTCCTACAACAAAGGCCTTGCATGGTGTTGATAAACTTCCCCCCAAGGCATGATTTCCATCTTCAAACAGTCACAGACAAAATCGTTGTTTTGTTATTTGTGTTTACACACAAGGGAAAAGCAGAGTGGATTATAAATTCCCTCCTATATCCATAAGAATAGATGGCACAGGATAAGCTCTATAAATCCTTTCTCCTGCTTCATTGTCTTTTTCTAAATCACTAGACCGTATGTGATTTTGCAGTTGCCGTATATCATTTCTGAATGACCAAGGCTGGCAGAGCAACTTTCATTTTTATATGTATTAACTGTTTTATACATGCATGTGTGCATCTCGGTGAAATGATAAAGGAATTGGGACAAAGACATTATTATTTTAATTGTATAGTAAAAGACTAATTTTATAGTCATGTAAAACTGCTGGATTTCTCAAAGAGCTGTATAGCATTGCATAATCTTTAGCAATTAGTTTCATCAGGCAATAAACCTTTCATCAGCAGTGTGGTACACAGTAAATTATAGCAGGAATGTAGCTTTGGAGAATGACAGGTTGACATACGCAGTGTGAAAAAAGAAACAGATAGGTATTTCTGGTACAAATCCAAACCAACTTCATAAAAATACATTTATTCCAGCTTATCTGAGAACCATCTCATGTAAATTAGATTACAATGGACCATACAGTGAATCTTTTAACATGCACAGTGTCTATAAATATACTGTATTTTTATTGCTGTGAATATTAACAACAAATATCTGAGAATGCTTGTCTTTTTTTCCTCCATTGTGCTAATGGTCCCAAGTGCACATGAACTGCAAAGCACTGCAGGCACAATGCCGGAAGGTACTAAAACCACGCCTCCCCCTTTCTTCTCCACATTGCTTCTCACTATTAATAAACAGCTCTCAAACAGGTCTAGACTGCCTCCCAAGAAAAAAACTTTTGACATCTTACTACACATCACATGGAAAGGCAATGCAGTCATATCAACAGAAGAAAATCCATCTGTCAAAAGACGACATCTACACTGGCGTAAGGTCTGACAGAACTTCTATACCAACAAATTACAATCCTTATAGCGCAGATAAAACTTCTCTTTTCAATCACTGCTCTTCTCAAACTGTCAGTTTTTGGGCTGAGATGTTTCCTTGTAAGACTGCCTGAAAATTAGCTTATAAAATTATGCAGCTGCTTTACTTTAATAGGCCTTTTGATGAAACAGTTACATGGACAAGTGAACTCTGTATCTAGCAAAAGAAAAAACCAGATCCAGATTCCAGTGTTTTGCTAGACTGCTTCCAGTCCAATGCCAGCAGGATAAAATTGTACAATCAGGTTTCCTGTGTTTTTCCTTTTTTTACAATCTTAGTAACTTCATACACAAAAAGTAAAACATAAAAGGAATGCATAGTCATCATACCTCATTCATTGTATTTGTTGTTTTAAAAGAAAAACATCAAATCGTGCTTTCCTCCCCTCCTTCTTTTTCTAAAAACCACAGAAAAAAAAAAAGATTTAAGATGAATGGCAAGAAAGACTAGTCATCAAAAGGCTAGGGTTGTCTCAATGTCTTTTACTCATTACTTAAATATGTGTCACTGGGAGAAGAAACAAGAAACACAGGAAAGAAACTGCCCAATTTAACTTGCCCATTTTTACAGTTATAAAGAACAATATGACAAAGTGAAACCAGAATGAACTGTATATATTCCGCTACATAACCTTGAATATATATAAGGAGGTCTCTATCTTGGTGTTACAGAAAAGGATTCAATAATTCAAAATTTCAAAAGATGATACTAATTTTTATTTCAAACCAATCACCATCTGAAGTGGGTCTGGACAAACTTCATTTAAGGTCGTCATTGTTCATTATGAACTCTTGCTTTTTTCTGTGAGAGAGCTGGTATCAACCACCGTTAGATGGAGAAGGCTGGCCTAGATTGCTACTGTTGTCACCTGTGGCTAATGTGACCTCATGCATAAAGTCAGAATGGATTTTTTCTTAAACCAGCAGTTTTTTTCCTGCTTGCATTTTGGATGATAAGTTTAGGATTGGCCAGCTTAGAAGTAGCTGTGACAACTGTGAAATTGACATCAAAGTATTCAGGAAAATGAAATGCAAACAATTTGAAAGGCATAGGATTTTCAGCTACCTTTTAAGAAGTCTGCTTTGTTTGCTTATGACATCTTTAGTTACTACTATGTGTTTAAAGACCAATAGTACACTTCCATTTAAGATTCTTTATCGCAAGCACAGTCAGTGCCTGTGCTGCATCAATTATGGAAAGGATTTGCAGTGCAGAGAAATGTGGGGAAAAACACTGACAACTCTTAAATTTTTTAGTGTCAATCGCAAGGTAAGTAAAAATCTCTATGCCATTAAATATTAATAACCACAAAACTAAGTTACAGGAAAACCATTAATCAAGTAATATCAAAATCATGATGAATGCAAATAAGTATAGTTTAGCTTATCTCAGGGCAACTACATTGATTTGTTCTCCTTGAGAATCTGTCTCCAGGTATAGGAATTTAAGGATGTTAGAAAATGGTTGTGAGTATAAGTAAAGTCTAAACCTAGAGTGACTCAGCGGTTAGTTACTTTGACATAAACTTTTATTATTAATTTATGGAGTCCCTTGTTATTTCAGGGTGCTTTCTGTCCGTCCTAGATCATCCATGCCACAGACTATTCTCAAGGAAGATGAAGAAGCTCTGAATCAAAAAAAAAATATTACTTCTAGAATTTCCTCTTTTTTGATACAAGAATCACCATAAACTAAAGCCACATCCTAACAGTGAGTAACAAACAGATATAAAACTAAAAGAAAAATGAGTTTTCTGTCATAGATATTTATATATCAATAGTTTGATTTAAACATGGGATTACTAAGCAAATTAAAATCAAGAAAGCAAGATATAGTAAGAAATTAGATCATTAATAGGGGAACATTACTCCGAATAATCAGTGATGCTTATAATGCTTCATTTCAGAAACTCTTACTGGCTAAGGGCAAAGCTGACTTAACTGGATGTTTTCCTGTAGATTTGCGAATGCTGACTTGACATACAGAAGAAAGAATGGTAAATAAAGATGTTAGTACCAAAATACATTCAAATCATATACTACAAAGCTGTTTAATCATTCTATCCCCCTATATATAATGTGAGAAATTTCTTTTAAGGGATCCTAAACTAGAAAGTTCTATACCTGGAAACTGTTTTCACAGAATCATAGAAGCGTTAAGGTTGGATAAGACCTTTAAGATTATCAAGTCCAACCATCAACTCAACACCACCAAGTCCACTAAACCATGTCCTGAAGTGCCACGTCCACAATTTTTTTGAATACTTCCAGTGATGGTGACTCCACCACTTCCCTGGGCAGTGTGTTCCAATGTTTGACCACCCTCTCAGTAAAGAAATTTTGCCTAATATCCAATCTAAACCTCCCCTGGCGCAACTTGAGGCCATTTCCTCTTGTCCTATCACTAGTTACTTGGGAGAAGAGACCAACACCCTCGTCGCCACAACCCCCTTTCAGGTAGTTGTAGAGAGCGATGAGGTCTCCCCTCAGACTCCTCTTCTCCAGACTGAACAACCCCAGTTCCCTCAGCCGCTTCTCATAAGACTTGTTCTCCAGACCCCTCACCAGCTTCGTTGCCCTTCTCTGGACACGCTCCAGCACCTCAACATCCTTCTTGTAGTGAGGGGCCCAAAACTGAACACAGGATTCGAGGTGCGACCTCACCAGGGCTGAGTACAGGGGTACAATCACTTCCCTACTCCTGCTGGCCACACTATTTCTGATACAGGCCAGGACGCTGTTGGCCTTCTTGGCCACCTGGGCACACTGCCGGCTCATGTTCAGCCAGCTGTCAACCAGCACCCCCAGGTCCTTTTCTGCCAGGCAGCTCTCCAGCCACTCCTCCCCAAGCCTGTAGCGTTGCATGGAGTTGTTGTGACACAAGTGCAGGACCCAGCACTTGGCCTTATTGAACCTCATACAGTTGACCTCAGCCCATCAATCCAGCCTGTCCAGATCCCTCTGTAGAGCCTTCCTACCCTCCAGCAGATCAACACTCCCACCCACCTTGGTGTTGTCTGCAAACTTACTGAGGGAGCATTCGATCTCCTCATCCAGATGATCAATAAAGATGTTAAACAGAACTGGCCCCAATACTGAGCCCTGGGGAACACCACTTGTGGTCGGCCACCAACTGGATTTAACTCCATTCACCACAACTCTCTGCGCTTGGCCATCCAGCCAGTTTTTTACCGAGCAAAGAGCATGGCTGTCTAAGCCACGGCTGTTTAAGCCAGTTTCTGCAGGAGAATGCTGTGGGAGACGATGTCAAAGGCTTTACTAAAGTCCAGGTAGGCAACGTCCACAGCCTTTCCCTCATCCGCCAGTCAGGTCACCTGGTCATAGAAGGAGATCAGGTTGGTGAAGCAGGACCTGCCTTTCATGAACCCGTGCTGGCTGGGCCTTATCCCTTGGTTGTCCTGCGCATACCCTGTGAGTAGTCTCAAGACGAACCGCTCCATAATATTCCCCAGTACCGAGGTCAGGCTGACAGGCTTGTAGTTCCCAGGATCCTCCTTCCGGCCTTTCTTGTAGATGGGTGTCACATTGGCAAGCCTCCAGTCTTCTGGGACCTCCCCTGTTAACCAGGACTGCTGATAAATGATGGAGAGTGGCTTGGCAAGCTCCTCCGCTAGCTCCCTCACTACTCTTGGGTGGATCCCATCAGGCCTCATAGACCTGTGAGTGTCCAGGTGGCATAGCAGGTCCTTAACTGCTTCCTCCTGGATTATGGGGAGTTTATTGTGCTCTCCATCCCTGTTTTCCAGCTCATGTTGCTGAGTACCCTGAGGATAACTGGTCTTGCTCTTAAAAACTGAGGCAAAGAAGGCATTAAGTACCTCAGCCTTGTCCTCATCCTTGGTGCAAATGTTCCCCTCCACATCCAATAAGGGATGGAGATTCTCCTTGCCTCTCTTTTTGTTGTTAATATATTTGTAAAAACATTTTTTGTTATCCCTTACGACTGTGGCCAGATTGAGTTCTAGTTGGGCTTTTGCTGTTCTAATTTTGTCTCTGCTTGACCTAACGAGATCCTTGTATTCTTCTTGAGTTGCCTTCCACTTCTTCCAAAGGTGAAAGACTCTCCTCTTTTCCCTGAGTCCCAGCAAAATCTCCCTGTTCAGCCAGGCCAGTCATCTTCCTTGCCAGCTCGTCTTATGGCATATGGGGACCGCCTGTTCCTGCACCTTTAAGGTCTTTTTGAAGACTGTCCAGCCTTTCTTTTGCCCTTCAGGACTGTCTCCCAAGGGACCCTCTCGACCAGTGACCTGAACGGGCCAAAGTCTGCCCTCCGGAGGTCCATGGTAGCAGTTTTGCTGACCCCTCTCCTTACTTCGCTCACAACTGAGAATTCTATCATGTCGTGGTCGCTAAGCCCAAGACGGGCTCCAACCACCACATCTCCCACCAGTCCTTCTCTGTTTGTAAACAGCAGGTCAAACGGGGCACCTCCCCTAGTAGGCTCACTTTTTTGAACTTTTTTTGGGTCTGTTATCTAAACTAACACTAACTAAACAAGGTATGGCAAAGATTGATTATACTTTCATTTGATGTATTACAATGTAGAATTAGTTTATATTAGAGGCTTTAGAATCAGTGAATTGACCCCACAGTAGATTTATAACTAGACATCTTATGACTTGTTTCAAAGGTAGCATACCCAAAGACACAAAAGATAATGCTGCAGCATTTTTTAATTTTTTAAAGCATGAGCTTTAAAACTTGATTATTCACATGACAGGAAATGCATTATTTTTAAAAACATCATATTTCCATTAATCTTACACCTGCATGTCATATACTCTACTTCATGTTCTTGAGTAAAAGTACCAGCTGACATCCAGAGTCACACACCAAATGACCTCATGCTCTGAAATGGGTAATGGAATATATAATCAATTCTCAATTCTGTCAGTGTGTGAAACAGGTTTTATAAGTCTCCCAAACTTGCAGTAAGAATGGTGTAGCATGGAAATCTTAGAGACAGATTTTGTCCATAGCTACTCTAAGTTAAGTAGGTGTTCCTTTTTCTAACAGTTTTATCTATGGCAGCTGATAAATTGATAGAAGTGGTTATTAAAGAGCCTTTAAAAAAAAAACAACAAAAAAGGCAGCAAGCCAGAATATATCTTAACAGTGTTACTTTGGAAATTAATATATTAATTCCATCTGGCTGCCCTATTTCTCTCTGCTATGGGCACATTTCTCAAAACAGTACAATTGTTGCTTGAGCTCTAGTGCAATTAATGGTGACTCATCCTAGAGTACCTCCCTTACCAAAAATTAAATTTGAGAAGAAATCTAATTAGAATCTCAGTGCTTAAATTCTGTTGACCCTTCAACTTTTCTGTAAAAGCTGCAAATGCATCTAGCAAACTTGTAAATGGTCCAACCCAGAGATAAAAACCAGTCTATATAAGGTAATATATTTTTTTTAATTGTTTTTGGGTTTTGCTAAGAAGGAGGTTACAGAAAGAAAAGGAGACGATTTGCTCCTTAAGCAGGGAAGCAAAGAGGACCAGATAATGAAAATCACTCTGGTTTGAAGCTTGGAATAAGACCTCAGCATGACCTAGAGCACTGCATGAAGTAGCTTTGTCACACAGGAGCACTTCTCATCTGCAAAAATGTGTTATGTTTTTTTTGTCCATTAAGAAAACATGCAAGAAAAAAACACATCTAAGAAGTTGGTGGTTAGAAGTTTGTTAAGATAATATTAAAAGCAGAATAATTAATATAGTGTCCTCTAACCATTTGACAAACCCAGACAAACCCCTCAGCGATTTGTCGAAGTGAAAAAGGCAGTTGTGAAGAAAGTTCTTGACATGGAGATTAAAACAGCACTTAAATGATCTCTAGAAGTGTTCAGAATCAGTTGATGAGACTTAGCTGATGGTTAGTAATCTAAAGAGTCTATTAAGGAAAACAATAGTCAATATAGAGAATTTCTTCTGTATTTAGGAAGGACAGCATATGCAGCCAACAGTGAAAGGCGGGTTTGGCATGTCTTGTCATGCAGTTCAAAATAGCTCCATTCATGGCAGCTATCTGAATGTAATTTTACTTTTCACTGGCTGTCAGAAAATAGCAAGAGCATCCTAGGAGCTCATGATGTTGGAATCAGTATTTTGTCACAGCCAAGATAAAGTGCATTTCTGTAGTCAATTCATTCCTTATATAATCAGCTAAGTTCTGAAGTGTCTGTGTAGAAGAGAACACTGCTTTAAAACTCCAGAAATATTGCTACTAGTCCAGTAGCAATGTTTCTGGAGTATGAGATTGTAGCTGTTCTATTTGTTAGTAGTCTGTCAGAAATCTCTAAAGTATACTTATATGGTTAAGTATAAACCAAACAGCTACCTCAACATACAAACAGTTCAAAATGATGCTTAGAGGCAATGTTAAAAAAACCTTGGGGAGGTAGACTGATGTTTGGGGAGTAAAAAGTGGAACTTAGTAATGCTAGAGCAGCAAATGCATCCAGCTGTGACTGCTTACTGAAGAACACAAGGGAAAGACTTAATTTTTATTTTAAATAGCATGCTGCTTCTCCCCTGTCCAGCACAGAGGTTGCAAGCTCTTTGCCTTTTTTATTCATGTTTGCCCAACACTCTTAGCCTTGGATTGACAGGTGATTGCAGCAACTTTGGGACTAGGATACACCTACCAGCCCAAGCTGCTCCGGAGGGCCTGGGAATTTAAATGTTTCATCACAAAAAAATTTAATGAAATAATACCTACATGAGCAAGGTGATTGAAAGGCACATTTGTCTTTCTTAAAAGAATACAATCAGAATCATACAGATCAGATTATTACCTATCGGGAGCTATTAACCATATGCCGATGCCTGTCAGTGTATTTGTTCATTACAAATACAAGCAAGTAGAAATTGACAGAGGAGCAGCAAATTTCTGATTTTATCGTTTTTAGCAATTTAGTCCAGGTTTGGAGACATTCAGACAGTATTGGAAGAAGAGTAAGAAATCTAAGCCTGCAAACCAAATAAAGTTACTAGGATTCTGGATGGCAATGGAAGAATACCATTCTCACAACATCTAAGCTTGCCAGATTTTGCCACTAACTTAAAGGCAAAACTCTGATTTCCAGAGGGACCTGCACTTTCTCCACTGGTGTCTGATGGACTAATAGTCCGGTTGAAAGACATCAAAGTCGGGTTTTGGATGTTGGCACAGGATCTAGAAGTCCAAGGGTTTCCCACTCAGTCATGGATATGTCAGATGGACTGAGTTCGGTCCAATAGCAATACTGAACTCGAGACAGAAAACATTATACTTAACTGTATCTCTTTAAAAAGAATAGGGAAAGTGTATGTAAATATGTGGAAATTGAACAGAACACTCTACCTGATCCCTTTTCAGCCTACCATAGCACTCTGAACAGAAGGAGGTTATCAAAAGGTTTGGGAGGGAAACTAAGCATCTGTGTCTTTACAATGGACAAACAGTCCCAATAAACACATCTGATATGCTGTTTTAAAGCATCAGTAATTATGAAGGTGTTGACTTTTCATCCTCTGAATATGCTGAGATAACCTGCAGTAAAGGCGAGACTGAGAGTAGAATTTCCCTGATTTCTTTTGTAACACAAACGTATTTCCCAGACTAGGTAAGTTGAAAGAACGAAGTTCTCAGCCTTTAGTTGTTCCTTTTGCAGTAACTTTTCAAAGGGCCAGTAGTAGTCTTGCAGAACGGTAACAGTTTCTCTTCTATGACCGTCACCAGATCTGAAATATGACCATTCTCACTATGAAGCCAGCATCTTACTGGAAGGTTTCTGAATACTAGGGTCTCCTTACAGGCCGAAAAATTACAATTACCTATAGGATCTACAGGGCTAGTATACAAGAGAAGCAAGCTGTTTCAGTGGCAATTAATGCTATAGTCAGTTTATTAGAGACAGTCTCCCTTTCCAAAGTTTAGTGATTGTGACCTGGAAATGACTGACTCTCTTACCAGACAAGCAGAAAGAATATTTATTTTAAGCTTTCAGACATGTATTAGATGCTACATCTCATCAGCACATAGAACTGCTGAATCAGAAGGGGAAGCTGACAAACATAATACTCAAGTCAGAGAATTTAATGACATAAATACAGAGGACCTGCTATTGAAGGTGCCGTTATCATGTAACATTGAGAAGCATTGACAATGCTCAGATTTTTCCTTTGTTTTCTTTTTTTTTTTTTTTTGTCCTGAAGGACCAGTGGCAAGTAGATGATGCCATTAATGCAAACTGAACTTTTTGAAAAGGTCAACTTTCTGTTTGAAGTCTATCTCTATGTTTGATTTCTTTTGAATACTGGTCCAGCAGTCATTCTCAGTCATGGCATTTGACTGACTACTTACTTAAAAAAAGTAATAATAAATGAAGCTTCTTTAAGATGCTGGCTGTCAAGATTTCCTGTGAAATTTTGATTTTTCAGCAAGTATGCATCAGTTTTCCATTTCATTTTTTTTTAAACAAAATTTATAAACCACCTTCTTTTCAGACGTGCCACATTATACATATTAAAATATACCTCCTGACTTGATGAATTAATATTTTCAATCTCAGTGTAAACAATTACATTGCAAACATTCAAACCCAGAGTACTAAAGAGTTTGTTAGTATTATCTGTATCTTTCTTAGCTACACAAAATGAAAAATGGATCTTATTACTGAACTTTCTGAGCAATAAAACTGTTCTGCATTTAAGCTTCCAGTGGAAGTTTGGTTCAGTTTTTATTTCTGACAAATTCCACAATCCTTGGGAGAAATATTGATAAATTTTGTTATCCCTATTCCCTTCCATCTGAAAGGGCTGTGTTAACAGTCTGGAAGAATTGTTAACTGTTAAGAATCTGGAACAGGAGAAAACCCTCCTCCCCTCAAGAAAGTGCCTATGTGCTCTATTCTTGACCTGTTGAAATCATATCAAGGTCACTGGCATCAGTGGTCCATCTTCCAAACCAAACATATTTTTGTTTCATATTCATGAATGTTCATTATTATAAACAAAATGAATTAGTGGGAACACATCCAGTATACTCCATGATGCACATATAAACTACAGAAATAAAATAATATCTCCCTACAATGTACTCTAAACAGTGGATAAGAATTTATTTTTTGCAGGCCTCTAGCACTTAAATGGCTGAAATCAGGAAAGTAAAAATTAAATATCACGAGATGATTCAGATATGAATATTTACAAATACCAGCTTTTTATTAGAGTAACATCTGTAATGAGTACTCTGGGCCATAAAAGAACAGAAAAAGAAACACTTTGCTTTGCATTATACCTAAAAATTTTCAGTATTGCTTAACAATCTCAAAAAAGTTTGGATCTCTAACTGGAGAAATATTCTAACAACTAAAACTCAAACATTTTATCCAAACTTGAAGTTTCTGTCACAGAACTACTATAAATTCCTTAGTAGAGTTTGTGGAATGCTAGCTTTCCACTTCTACTACTAACAGAGACTTTCCACTTTAAAACAGGAGTCAACCTGGGTTCTGCAACCCTGCCACTCAGTAACGCTCTGAATTATGTTCCACTCTCTGTTTTTCCTTCTTCCTTTCTTGTGTGCACCTATTTAATCATGTATACCAACTGGTAGGAGGTGTGTATCCAAACAGATTTTATCTCCTTTAGTAGAAAACTGTGAAGAGGAAGGTATATATTCACTAAATGCATATTTTATTATTTTCTAGACAAATAAGCATTACTGTATGTCAGATGAATGTGTAAATTGGTATTTAAATAATGTTGCTATGTTTATACTTCAGTCAATCAAAAATTATCACTCAACATGTTTTATTGCTAGAAATAAACAGTGAACCAAAAAGGAAGTTTTGAACTCTTGGATTCTCTTTTGATGTGTATACATACCTCAAGAAAGTGCATATCTTCATTAATGGATTTAGAAAAAAAACCCAACAAAACTTACTGTCCTCTCTCAACATGAAACATAACCATTAAACTTGCGAATGCACTACCTTTAAAAAATCTATTCTGATATTAATTTCACTCTATACCTTGTTTCTATGCCTATGATATTACAGTGAAACTCAGAATCCCTAACTGCATCTCAGAGAGAGGACTGCTGCTGACGGTGCACATAGTGTTTAATATCAAGGATTCTGTGTTCACAGATTTTACTTGATAATACTTCAGAACTACACTGAGGTGATACAACTCTGCTTGCCAACATATTTCTGACAGATGTTTTTCTTGCTAATTTTATGCACTGCCAAAAAAAAGCATGAACAAATATGATGATTATTAAGTCCTAAGTACAGACACATTTCAGCTTAGATCTTTTTTTTTACTTCATAGTGTTTCTCTCAGTCCTCTGAAATGTTTTTAAGTCCCCATCAACTTGCCTTTGTAAATTTTATGTCTCTTTATAGATTACCAAAATTGAAATACAAGGTGATCAGGTATCATGGTAATAGATGTCAAAATGAAATGTTTGGTTTATAGATAATGAACTTTCAGAATATTTGATAGGTAGATGCAATTAGAAAATGGGCTTTGAGAATTATCAGTAGAAATTTCATTCTTCAGACAGGCAATTGTACACCTATTTGTCAGCATGAAATACTTCCGGATTACATTCAGATTTTAAAAATATTTTGACAGATTCTTGATGGGGTCTCCAAAGTTGGCCGAGCAATATTATTCCATTGCTTTCTCTGATTTTCAAAGAATTAGGAAAAGATTCCTTTGTCACCTGTACTGGTTTTGGCTGGGATAGAGTTAAATTCCTTCACAGCAGCTAATATGGGGCTCAGTTTTGGATTTGTGCTTGGAAATGGTGCTGATAATTCAGGGATGTTTTAGTTATTGCTGAGCAGTGCTTACACTGAGTCAAGGCTTTTTCTGCTTCTCACACCACCCTACCAGTGAGAAGGCTGGGGGTGCACAAGAAGTTGGGAGGGGACACAGCCGGGACAGATGACCACAACTGGCCAAAGCGGTATTCCATACCATATGATGTCATGTTCAGCATATAAAGCTGGGGGAAGAAGAAGGAAGAGGAGGATGTTCAGTGTTGTTGTTTTTGTCTTCCCAAGTAACCGTTACACATGATGGAGCTGTGCTTTCCTGGAGATGGCTGAACAACTGCCTGCCTATAGGAAGGAGTGAATGAATTCCTTGTTTATCTTTGCTTGTGCTATTAACCTGTCTTTATTTCAACCCATGAGTTTCTTCACTTCTACCCTTCTGATTCTCTGTTCCATCACACCAGGTGGAAGTTAGGAAGTGGTTGTGTTAAAGCACTTAGTTGCCAGATGGGGTTAAACCACAACATCACCTTTGTTTATAATCTTTTGGACATTCAAGCACATTAATATTTGCACATTCAAGCATCTAGAAACTGTATGCTCCTGTGTATTTTCTTGTGCTTTTCCTGCAGAATTAAAAGCATCACATAGGAATATAAATTCAAATAAGGACATTGTCTATTTATTAATATTTATTTAATAATTTTGTATTCATTTTAAAGTTGATTTTAAGTTGTACTTCCTCTGTTGTTCCTCTTGAAACATCACAGTTGAGCCACACATCAAAATTAATAGAGAACCATTTTGATTCCAATAAACCAGTTATTCTCTGATTATCTGGGTCTGTTGCATTTCATCCTAGGGTAGTTAAAGTGCTGGCATGTGAGATGTCAGAATATGGCCAACTATGTCCAAAGATGTCATACAGCGCACAGCAATCCAGGAAATACAGAGTGCCCAAACAGCAAAAACAAGATGAAGAGCTAGCTAAAGGATCTGCTACCCTGAGAAACATCCAGAGAAGACATCAGGCTCTTGGAACATAATTCAATTTTATGAACTCTGACACATCAGTTAAAATTGTGTGTTTTATTCTAATCTCTTTTTTGAAGAGAAATGTCTTGACGTGTCTCTCTTATTTGACTTTACCAAATACATTATTGATCAGAATAAGGCTATCTGTTCCTCATCTTTGTTGCACTCAAGACTCATGTCACATTTGTTGATTTATGATCCTCATAAAAACCATCACCATATTTTCAGATCATTGTTCTTGCACCTGCATTGCTCCTGTCACCTCTAACACCAATATAAAAGTCCTCAAGCAACATTGGCATGATAAACCTTGCTACAGAACATTTCTTTTAAAGAAGATACTGCCCAAGACAAGCACAGAAACCCAGCAGTAACAACACCCAAACTGGGGCCCAAGCTGAATCAGAGCGGGCAATCTTACCAGTACAAACAGTAGATGCACCTCGACAAAAATCTGGTTTTAACTTGTGAATGGCAGCATGCTGTTGTCCTTCCTAGAAAAGCAGAAAGATATCCAATGCAAGGCAAGAAGTACTTGAATAGAGATATCCGCCATAGAGAACCCGTTGTACTACTGTTTAAACTGGCCATTTATACAACAACATACCCACATTATTAGTACTCATAAATCATTGAAAACAAATAAACAAACAAACTGTTGGCTTATTCCTTAAATATTTTTACTTATGTTATGAGATAACTTGAGATCTCTTGTTGAATTCTGCTGGACTGTTTTGCCAGTTGAACTTTGCATAGATGACTTTAAGACATTCTTTATTACATAATCTTTATTTTAGTTGCATTTATATAAATTATTGAAGGTTTGAGATGACCACAGAACACTCTTAAGTTGTGGAAATAAAAGAAGAGCCAGGAGTAGAGCCTAGGTAGACGTGGTGAAGAGAAAGTAGTAAAAAAAGTATCAGGTTTGCATGATAAGGTTTTGGTAGTGGGGAGGCTACAGGGGTGGGTGGCTTCTGTGAGAAGCTGCTAGCAACAGCTATTCCGATAGAGCCAATGCCAGCTGGCTCCAAGACAGACCTGCTGCTGGCCAAAGCCGAGTTGATCAGCAACAGTGGTAGCACCTCTGTGATAACATATTTAAGAAGGGGGAAATACTGCTGCACAACAGCAGCTGGAAGAGAGGAGTGAGAATATGTGAGAGAAACAGCTCTGCAGACACCAAGGTCAGTGAAGAAGGAGGGGCAGGAGGTGCTCCATGCACCAGAGCAGAGATTCCCCTGCAGCCTGTGGTGAAGACCGTGGTGAAGCAGGCTGTCCCCCTGCAACCCATGGAGCTCCATGGTAGAGTAGATCTCCACCTGCAGCCTGTGGAGGACTCCACACAGGAGCAAGTGGACACCCGTAGGAGGCCATGACCCTGTGGGAAGTCTGCACTGAAGCAGGCTCCTGGCAGGACCTGTGGACCCATGGAGACAGGAGCCCACACTGGAGCAGGTTTGCTGGCAGGACTTAGGATGGCACCCTGTGGAAGGGACCCAGGCTGGAGCAGTTCAGGAAGAACAGCAGCCCGTGGGGAAGATTCACATTGAAGAAGTTTGCGGAGGACCGTATCTTGTGGGAAGGACCCCTCACTGGAGCAGGGGAAGAGTGTGAGGAGTCCTCCCCCTGAGGAGGAAGGAGCCACAGGAACAAGGTGTGATGAACTGACCGCAACTCCCATTCTCTGTGCTGCTTGGAGGGTGAGGAGGTAGAGAGAATCAGGAGTAAAGGTAAGCTCAGGAAGCAGGAAGGCATGGAGGAAGGTGTTTTAAGATTTGGTCTTATTTCTTATTACCCTACTCTGATCTGATTGGAAATAAATTAAATTAATTTCCCCAAGTCGACTGACTCTCTTTTGCCCATGATGGTAACTGCTGACTGATCTCTCCCTGTACTTACCTCAACCCACAAGCCTTTCGTTACATTTTCTCTCTCAGCCAGCTGAGAAGGGAGAGTGACAGAGTGGCTTTGGTGGGCTCCTGGCCAGGGTCAACCCACCACGAAAGCATTTAAAATGTTAGCATACAATAAAAAAGCTTCTGGACACAAATCTATTTTTTTGAGATGCATGAGAAAATTTGGACAAAACTGCTTGCTTGTAGAAATGATACAAATACACTTTATCTGCTGAAATACTGCAGTACTTGCTGAACATCAGTGCGATCAAAGATGCATCCACTCTGAATAAAACATACACCTTGAACAAGTTCCATCTTCTCCCAGGAGACGTTTAAAACTGTTTGAAGTGAAAGCATTTAGGGCACCATTTTGTATTTCCACACAAGATCTAAACTAGCATGGGTATTTAAATTATTTTCCCATAGCAGATCAAGAAAGAAATAATGTGAATGACAAAATCCCTGAAAAATTATCTTTAGATTTGTAGTAATTGTGACATATAAATGTAATCAGAAGACAAATGAACTAGCAAAATGCACATTTGTGCTCTAAGTATGCATTTACATAAATAAAAAGGCCCAAACATAAATTGGAAAAAAATTAACATGCAATGTAAAGGCTATTTGAGAGGCAGCTTTATTACAGCACATGGATTTTTAGTCAACACATAAACAAACCCTCCCCTCAAAACACCACAGAAAAATCTGGCTGGCTAAGTTCCTGTCATGTTTAGATGACAACAAAGGCTTCACAAACACCCCACCATATTGATTTGCACAGCCTAGCTGAAGGTAGATCTGCTGAGAACACTCAGTCCAAGAATGAAGAAGGGAGGATACATAGCACCTACAATAATTCAAAAAAAAGTTTTCTGACAATTTAAGATTCTTGCAGCACACAGTACGTTTGATTTGAATACGCAAACTAGAGGTCCTGCCTTCTTTAGTAGTTCCCATTTTTCCTTAGTTTATATAGCACAAAAAACCATTTATCATACAGATAGCTCTGCAATTATGCATAATCTTAGAAAGAGGCTATTACTTTTTTAGTTCACTTCACTCACCAAGATTTTGTTACCCAAATGATGTCAAGGAAAGATAATTCTAAACTAAGAACTGAACTCCTAATTTGATCAAACAGTTAAAGGTACATTGAGCTTTTCAAACTAGCTATTGCTCAAGAAAACTTTGTTAAGGTTGATACTAAGTTTATATTAATATTCCTTTAAAATATAGTCGTTAGACATGACAGCCAGCTTATTTTATCTACAACATATGCAATTTATACTCCAAAAGGAAATTAGCCAGATCACTAAAAGGCATATAGGAAAAGCCATCTGCACAGATAAGGATTTTTTCATTTAAGTGATCACAAAAATGACAGCCACTGAAGTGTTTTTGTACACATTAGGAATTATCACAGACATATTCAATCATGTTCTGCAGTACTGAACAATATACTTATTTTTATATGAACCAGTAAGATCTATGGCTTGTGTTTAGTACTCATTTTAAAAGGTACTAAAACAGAGCCAATCATTGTATATAAGATGAAGTGATAGTTTAGGCAACAGAAGAGGGCCTTTGCTAACCACTATATGATAAGAAAAATACTTCCACAATAAGTGAGATATCAATTTGTCAAAACTAAATTATAAGAGCTGTTGAACTGGAACCTAATACATGGCTGATAGTAAATGTGACAATGTTTAGGAAAATAGTGTCTTCTATTAAACTGTTAGAGATATGTCAGAAGTTTCATTGCTTATTCAACACTATTGGATGAGTGCAGATAAATTAAATAAATTGCAGAATTTTCCAGTTTCCTAAGATTGCTTTCCTAACCCTGCTTCTGTTTGTTACACCAACTCAGCATAATCTTAAGTAAACTTTTGACTGATTAGACTATTTCAACCAAACTTGACAGAGCAATAAAGACCCCAAATGAGAATCAAATTCCCACAGGCTTTGTAGAGACAGGGCAAGTCCCTGCAGTGGGAAATGTAAGAGGAATGCAGCCATCACACATGGTTTGGCAACAAACGTTGGCTGCAAGGACACAATGATCCACAAGGGCAGAGCCACTCTTGTCCTCTGTCCACTGGCAGAAGTTGTAGGCCTGAGGAACAGCTAGAGTTCAGTGAAGAGAAGGGAGGGAAGAAACCCTAGAGGATGTAGAGCACATACCCATAGGAAACGGGACTTCATTAGTTCAACTGCTTTTGAAACAATGTTCTATCTGCTAGCACATGAATAAACTACAGATGACCTTGAGAAAAAATGCTATGGGGGAGTAGAAGACCTGGCATCCAAGTGAAAAAATATCCCTTGAGAGCTTCATGTGTCCTGAAGCAACACAATATATCAGATATAAACAAGTACATTGTTTATTGCTTCCAGCAATAGAGGAAGAAGGACACATTAAGGGGGAAAAAAATCTCTGAAGTAAAACTTCAGAGAAACTAATTTATGTTGCTATTTCATTTGCAGTAGCCTCTCACCGTAATTATTCACTCTGATCTTCTGCAACTAGAAGTTTAGGTTGAAGACTATGCCTAAGATAAAAAGCCAGTTTAAAAAGAGTGAGTGGAAAAATCTCATGCACACTAACAAAAAACAAATTCTGAGTAAAGGAAAACTATTCATTTACAGAGAAAATCTTACACTTTAAACTACTTTGACTTAAAAAACTGGTTTTATATTAAGCTGAGAATGTAAAGGTTTACCATCTTCTGTGTTATAACTACAGAACGAAGAGTTATCACTAACAATGCTTGAAAATAAGTATAAGACCTTTAAAATTAATACTTCTAAAAACATACCTTTTGAAATATTTAAAGCCTTCCTTCCAAATTACTATTGTCCTTAGTTAAGCAAGGGAAGAACCAACTTGGGAGAAGGCAATTAACATTGACACACAAGCCAAAATTCATTCCTGGGTTGAACTTGCCAAAAAAAAAAAAAAAAAATCAGCTGAGATAATTGGTAGGTACATGCCAACTTTCTACTGTCAGTTATACCAATCCAAGTATGCTAGTAATTTAAATATTTGATAACATAGAAACCAATTCACTAATACTAAACATCCTTTATGACACACAATCATCTATTACAGTTTTATCACAAATTAGGAGAAAAGAGGCTGGAGAGCAGCCCCGGGGGAAGAGATCTGAGGCTTTGGGTTGATGGCAAGTTGAATATGAGTCAACAGTGTGCCCTGGAAGCCAAAAGGGCCAACCAGGACCTGGGGTGCATCAAGCAGAGCGTAGCTAGCTGGTTGAGGGAGGTGATTGTCCCACTCTACACCGCACTGGTGCGGCCCTACCTCGAGTACTGTGTGCAGTTTCGGGCACCTTGATTTAAGAAAGACATCAAACTACTAGAGTTTGGGCAACCAAGGAGGGCAACCAGAGGAGGGCAACCAAGATGGTGAAAGGGCAAGACTTATGAGGAGCAGCTGAGGTCACTTGGTTTATTCAGCTTGGAGAAAAGAAGACCAAGGGGTGGCTTCATTGCAGTCTACAACTTCATCAAGGCAGGCAGTGGAGGGGGAGGTGCTGATCTCTCTCTGGTGACCTACAATAGGACACAAGGAAATGTAATGAAACTGCATCAGGAGAAGTTCAGATTGGACATTAGGAAAAGGTTTTTCATGGAGAGGGTGGTCGGTCACTGGAACAGGCTCCCCAGGGAAGTTGTCATGGCACCAAGCCCGTCAGAGTTCAAGGAATGTCTGGACGACTCTCTTAGTCATATGGTTTAGTTTTAGATAGTCCTGCGAGGAGCAGGGAGTTGGACTCGATGATCATTATGGGTCCCTTCCAACTTCAGATATTCTATGATGCTATGATTCTATCTGAAGATGTGTAAACAGAGTGGCCTAAAATAGATATGGCAGTGCTGCCTGCTTAAATCAACACTCAGTTAAACCTGTTACATCAATAAGAGGAATGCTAAGCTATCCAATATGTTTATAATCAAGTCTGAATAAATGAACGAAGTAATTAAAAAAAAAAAAAAAGCACCATGTTTCCACTGCTGTGAACAAGATACATCTAAGGTAAGTGTCGGCATGTGAACATTGGAACAATGCACAAAGCAAGCACAGAAGTCACCAAGAAATTATTCATGTTGTCTCCATCCATCCCAACTCACTCTTCCCAATCAGCGTCTCCCCAAACCCTCAACTCTTCTCTCTTAAAAAATCAATACTGAAGGCTGAGTATGATCAAGACCAAAGTTTCATGTTGGGGCAGTTCAAAACACCATATATAAAAGACATGTATGAAACGTTGTTGCCAGTACAAGTGCATGCTAGCTTCCCAAAACAAAACAAAGAAATAGCTTTAAAGAAAATTAATATGGCAAGTAAAGTAGGTCACTCAACAGCTTAAGTTTGTCAGAATATGCCAAGGAAAGAAACACAAGTTGCATTCATAAGACTCAGGAAATAGCTAGGTATCTATATTAAGCAGCAAGGCAGAAGGTGCCCTGATTTTTATTCAGTGAAAAAGATGTAGATACCAATCAGCTATATGTAGCGTTACATATATATGTCAAAAAATCCTTACATACTTAAGATGCTTCTATTGTTTTGCTGGATTAATGAGTTGTTATCACAAAGAATTACCTGTTGCTTAACTAGCCTCACACAATTAAAATGTCTTCTAAACAGACATTCTCAGGAGCATCTAACTTGAATGTTTATGCAGACTCTGAAGCTGAGGCGTCCTCTCCAATTCACATGGCTCAAAATTCTCAGAGTGTGGGGAAAGTGCTTTGCAAAGAAAATTTCCCATCTTTATTTTATGCCAATTCATTTTGTAATATGGGAAAGAGCAGATCTCAAAGAAATCCAAACAACCTGCAAGGAGGAGTCTCATGGCAGGATGTTGAGTGTAATGCAAGCTATGGAGCTAAGAACTGGTAGTCCAATACATGTTTTAAGAGACTAATAACAGAATTTATTACTCTACCTACAACACATCTAGTTCAAATTATTACAGGAAAGCCTCAGTGATACAATTACATTTTTTCTACACAAAAAACCCTTAACACTGTCTCTACCCCTCTGTTTTGGTGTTTTGCTCACCCTTCCAGGGCTCTTCTGGCTCCTAAAGCAGAGAGTTTCAGTCCCCCGCAACAAGGGTGGGGGTGGTTGTGACAAGGCATCAACTTCTTGAGGTCTCTCCCAGGAGAAATATGGTGATCACTACCTATGGAAGGGATTTCCTCCTCTTCAGCCCTAAGCCTGCTTAGGTTTATTTTCATACCATTCCTCAGAAACCCTCCACATCCTTCTCCAGGCACCGAGGGCAGCATGGCTGGTGCTCTCTGGCCACCCCAGGCTTGAGTTTGTCATGCACCGATGACCATGGCTGTCACACTGCTCGCACAGACGTTATTGCGCTGTCCCAGCCCACCCCAGAGAGGCGAGAGTCTCCCCCAGGCAGCCAGGGCAGCCAGCACCACCCATACCAGGCCCCTCAAGCCCCAGACCCTGTACCCCAGGGCACTTGGGGGGTCAGGGTGCTTCTGCTAGTGATGCTAAGAAATATCACATTTGCTGGGCTATACGTGGAGATCCCATGCTTTGATTCTGTTCTTTCCTGCAACCTCAGTGGTGTCATAACTTGACAAGAGCACTGTCTGCAGCCATTTTCCTGCAGGTTGTCAGTTGGCATCTTTCCTAAACTGTGCTCCAAAGCTTATTTCTTGCAAATTTTTTTCACAAAAAAAAAAAATTCCTGGACTTTTCATGTCTGTAGAAGCCTTGTGGAAGGAAACAGGGAATTAAGTTTTCTCTTTTGAGGCAGACACACCAGAAGTGAATTTGTAGGAACATAGCTCTATTAGGCACAGGGTATCCTGAAATGTGTCAGGAGCACAGCTCTTGTGTAATTTTTAGCATATTTAAGACTTATTTAAGAAATATTTCTTTTTTACAGTTGAAGTTTCTAACACAAATGGATTTATAAGCTGTAGCTAGTACGCTCCAAGTATTTTAAGATGCTATTTTAATATTTGAGCACATTGGAAAAAAACAAGTGTCACTTAATCAGATTCCTTTCCAAAGGAATTTAAAAAATTTCCATCAGTGAATTGAGTTACTTGATTAACTCCATCTATAGTTTGTAAACATTACATTTGGTTTGAGTTTGCATAGAAATCGAAGATTGTGAAGACCAAGTAGAGTGCTTGTGGGTAAGGATGAGGGGGAAGGCCAATGAGGCAGACATCCTGCTGGGAGTCTGTTACAGACCACCCAACCAGGATGAAGAGACGGATGAGACATTCTATAAGCGACTGGCAGAGGTCTCGCATTCGCTGGCCCTTGTTCTTGTGGGGGACTTCAACCTACCGGACATCTGCTGGAAGTATAACACGGCAGAGAAGAAACAGTCGAGGAGGTTCCTGGAGTGTGTGGAGGATAACTTCCTGACACAGCTGGTGAGTGAGCCCACCAGGGGAGGTGCCTTACTGGACCTGCTGTTTACAAACAGAGAAGGTGAGAGATGTGGTGGTCGGAGGCCGTCTTGGGCTTAGCGACCACGACATGATAGAATTCTCAGTTGTGAGGGAAGTAAGGAGAGGGGTCAGCAAAACTGCTACCATGGACTTCCGGAGGGCAGACTTTGGCCTGTTCAGGTCACTGGTTGAGAGAGTCCCTTGGGAGACAGTCCTGAAGGACAAAGGGGTCCAGGAAGGCTGGACAGTCTTCAAGAAGGAAATCTTAAAGGCGCAGGAGCAGGCGGTCCCCATGTGCCGTAAGAAGAGCTGGCAGGGAAGGCGACCGGCCTGGCTGAACAGGGAGATTTTGCTGGGACTCAGGGAAAAGAGGAGAGTTTATCACCTCTGGAAGAAGGGTCAGGCAACTCACGAAGAGTACAAGGATCTCGTTAGGTCAAGCAGGGACAAAATGAGAAAGGCAAAAGCCCAGCTAGAGCTCAGTCTGGCCACAGTCGTAAAGGATAATAAAAAATGTTTTTACAAATATATTAACAACAAAAAGAGAGGCAAGGAGAATCTCCATCCCCTACTGGATATGTCAGGGAACATTGTCTCCAAGGACGAGGACAAGGCTGAGGTACTTAATGCCTTCTTTGCCTCAGTCTTTAATAGCCAGTCCAGGTATCCACAGGGTATTCAGCCCCCTGAGCTGGAAGACGGGGATGGAGAGCACAATGTACTCCTCATAATCCAGGAGGAAGCAGTCAAGGACATGCTAAGCCACCTGGACACCCACAAGTCTATGGGGCCTGATGAGATCCACCCGAGAGTACTGAGAGAGCTGGCGGAGGAGCTTGCCAAGCCACTCTCCATCGTTTATCAGCAGTCCTGGTTAACAGGGGAGGTCCCAGAAGACTGGAGGCTTGCCAATGTGACGCCCGTCTACAAGAAAGGCGGAAGGAGGATCCTGGGAACTACAGGCCTGTCAGCCTGACCTCTGTACCAGGGAAGATTATGGAGCGGTTGGTCTTGAGAGTGCTCACAGGGCATCTGCAGGACAACCAAGGGGTCAGGCCCAGCCAGCATGGGTTCATGAAAGGCAGGTCCTGCTTGACCAACCTGATCTCCTTCTATGACCAGGTGACCCACCTAGTGGATGAGGGAAAGACTGTGGACGTTGTCTACCTGGACTTTAGTAAAGCCTTTGACAGCGTCTCCCACAGCATTCTCCTGGAGAAACTGGCGGCTCGTGGCTTAGACGGGTTTACTCTTCGCTGGGTGAGGAACTGGCTGGATGGCCGAGCCCAGAGAGTTGTGGTGAATGGAGTTAAATCCGGCTGGCGGCCGGTCACAAGCAGTGTTCCCCAGGGCTCAGTTCTGGGGCCAGTCTTATTCAATATCTTTATTGACGATCTGGATGAGGGAATTGAGTGCTCCCTCAGTAAGTCTGCAGATGACACCAAGTTGAGTGGGAGTGTTGATCTGCTGGAGGGTAGGAGGGCTCTGCAGAGGGATCTGGACAGGCTGGATCGATGGGCAGCGGCCAACTGTATGAGGTTTAATAAGGCCAAGTGCAGGGTCCTGCACTTGGGCCACAACAACCCCATGCAATGCTACAGACTTGGAGAGGAGTGGCTGGAGAGCAGCCCGGCGGAAAGGGACCTGGGGGTGCTGGTTGACAGCCGGCTGAATATGAGCCGGCAGTGTGCCCAGGTGGCCAAGAAGGCCAACAGCATCCTGGCCTGTATCAGAAATAGTGTGGCCAGCAGGAGTAGGGAAGTGATTGTGCCCCTGTACTCGGCACTGGTGAGGCCGCACCTTGAATACTGTGTTCAGTTTTGGGCCCCTCACTACAAGAAGGATGTTGAGGTGCTGGAGCGTGTCCAGAGAAGGGCAACGAAGCTGGTGAGGGGTCTGGAGCACAAGTCTTATGAGGAGCGACTGAGGGAACTGGGGTTGTTTAGTCTGGAGAAGAGGAGGCTGAGAGGAGACCTTATCGCTCTCTACAACTACCTGAAAGGGGGTTGTGGCGACGAGGGTGTTGGTCTCTTCTCCCAAGTAACTAGTGATAGGACGAGAGGAAACGGTCTTGAGTTGCGCCAGGGGAGGTTTAGATTGGATATTAGGCAAAATTTCTTCACTGAGAGGGTGGTCAGGCATTGGAACAGGCTGCCCAGGGAGGTGGTGGAGTCGCCATCTCTGGAAGTGTTCAAAAAACGTGTGGATGTGGCGCTTCAGGACATGGTTTAGGGGACATGGTGGTTCTGGATTAATGGTTGGACTTGATGATCTTAAAGGTCCTTTCCAACCTAGTGATTCTGTGATTCTGTGATTCTGTGAGTTTTAAACACAGCTTGTCAATATTCAGATTTCCATAGTGGATCAATTGATGTAAGTTTTTTTAATTAAGTTACTCAGAGGACAATACAGTAATCACAGTTTTACTCACTCACTCAACAATAATTTTATGCTTTAATTATGACAGTTCCCTCTTTAAAAAGAAGAGGGGGAAATATACATGTCTGTTCATTCACTTATAGCCCTTGCCAGTACTTTGACTATTACTACTTGAAGAATTCAATGCGCCAAGGTAAGAAAAAGACCCCCAATGAATTATATAACTCAGATTAATAACATTCATGTAAGAAAATGAGACACCAAATGTGCAGAAGGAAATGGATGCTATTTTTTCCTTAAAAACAAACCAACAAAACCAACAAAAAACAGTTGCAGCCTGGAGTGTTGGGTAGCTTACAATGTCAGTAGGAAATAAAGTCTATTAATTTTCAGCCTGTTACTGCTTAGCAAAATACAATTGCCCTATCACTGGTACCAAAGGGAAGATTTCAGAAAAGAACATAAATCAGCTATATTGGCAGCTGAAAAGTTGAAAAAGAAACATCACAAAGATCATTGCTAGTGACTTGGGAAACAAATGATAATTTCAGAGGATTTGTAAACACTTGGAAGAGTAAATGAAACGAGGTTTTGAAAAGTGCTGATGGGAATTCATTTTGATGAAGTTATATAAACTACATCTATTCCCCCTGATTTCACAACACTGCAAGGAAGGGACTTGGGAAAAGAATGCATCTTTAAAAGAGGAAGAAAATGCTGACAGCAGTATGTATGGGGCTCTGTAAGACACTTTCAGCTTTTAGTATCTCACACGCATGGGAGATAATTTAACACAGAACATATAGCTTATTTCTCATAAAAACATGTTACATTTAGACATACACCCAAATCAGAAACAACATTCCAAGTCTATAAACAGCCTCTAATTTTGCAGTGCATTATCTCTAATTTGTAATGGATTGGAAGAAAAGTACTGATTTAAAAATGTGTATTTGAACTGCTGAGACATACTCCAGCACTGATATTTGGACCAGTCTCTAGAGGAAGAGAGCTGGCATTTGCTTCTGATCTTGAACAAGTAATTATTATCCCATTTTAATTAATCACCTACATGCATTTGATTTTTATCAAAAGTATTTACATTAAGATGCAAGACAAAATGGTGACAGGTGATATTAGAGATCAAAATACCTATAGAATCAAATTGTAATTTCTTCAAGTGTCAGAAAAAATTCAAAGTTATATCTGGCTGTCTGCTATTGCAAAATGCAAGCATATTACAACTAAAAAAAATGTACTAATAGGTGTCAGAAAGTATGATCTACATTAAGTTTCTGAATAGGACTAGACAGACTAGTACTATTTTAAATTACCTAATCATACCAGTCTAAATGAAGACTTCTTGCAACTCTAGTCTTCAGTTTCTCTTACTACTTCTTCTCCTCTCCAAAAAAGTAAGATGAGAAAAAGGACTTTGTTCTCCTCCATGAACATTTAGAATTAATCCAGGAAAATAAAAACAGAAATCTCTGTGGTAAGATAAAGAAATCTATCTATTTATTTATTTATTTCCACTGAATAATTATAGTTGAACAAGTCACATACTTAACATTTCTAATCCTTCACTTTGAGTAGAAGAACCCAAAGACATGATTCACAGTGGATATTTCTTAAATATCTTTTGATTCTGCACTTGAGAACTAATGATTTGCTCTCTTCAGACATCTATGGAGACCTGAGGTTGTGAAAGTCTCTGTTGAGCTGCCTCCTTCTTTAAGCCTCCATACTTGTCTGGTGCTGAATGAGAAACAGCATCTTCACCTTCCCAGCACAGGGAAGCCCTGCAGCACACACAGCTTACTGCTTATCCACTGACTGCCTTCGGTATCGCTGGAGATGAGAGAGACAGGAGTTGGTCTTTGTGCAAAGAGCATTCCAGTGCAGGATGCTAACATGTATTTTACTCGCCTTGATGGATCTATGTTGAAGCGATGAGAATCAGGCCCCTAATTCAGAACAGCTCATCAAGATTTCAATCTCAGAATAGTACAGATTTTTCTTTCTCCCCACACAATATTTAATTTATTCCTGTCATTAAAAACTCATTTATATGACAGATTTGCCTTTATGTTTCAACTATGCTACAAGCTCAATGTAAAGGGTGTTGACTGTATCAGTCAATCAAATACTCCTAAAGGGTAAAGATATTTTGATATTTGTTTTATATAGTGAATTTACTTCAGTACTGGCACACGGTGTAAAAGTCCTAAAAGAAAGTAGAAAACTAAACCCAAATTTCATAATGGAAAAGAATGTGAAAGCCAGAAAAATGGATTTATGAATTTGGGGCCAATTGAGAAACAGAGGTTAAGAAAAATTATGAAGAAAATTATACATTTCTGTATTTCAGATAAGGAGAAAGCAAAAATTCCTCCAAAGTTTTGGATATATTCTGATTGACTTAATTCAGTATTCCTAAACAAGTATGTACAAACAGTAGTGCCACTGAATTATCTTCTTGCTAATGTTTTACTACACAGTATGCCTACAAAGTTACTTAGCTGAAAAAAAAGAAAAATTACCCCTCAAAATAGTTTTTGTTTAAGAAAGGAAGTATATACTGATGTTAGTTAAAATTGTAGTTCTACAACCTTTAGTATTGAAACATTTTTACTGCCTACAGTTTGATTATAATAATTTCATAACTTTTGAAAAGTTTTATTATTGTTTCAGATTTCGACTTACTGAAGAGACATGACTTTTATTCTAATTTAATCACATTGGACTTCGATAAACAGGAAGAAAATATTCAGATCCAGTGCAGCTTAGCATTAAAACTAGTCATTACTAAAATGCTAGGGAAGCTATTATCTGATGGTTTAAATAACTATTTCAGAAAATACTTCAACACAATACTTACAACTTTGTAATGAAACTTTGCCATCAATGTTTCATAGCAGCTGGTATTGTACATGGTCCTCTTCCAAATGCTCTTTAGGAAAAAAAAATTGACAGAATTTATTTCAGGGTAACTGCTAAAGAATGAAGATCTGAGTTTGTTCCTTCACCAGCAGCATCCAAGGAACCATGGCACCAATGGTACTTTTGAAAATGACCGCTTCCTATACAGTCTGATTTGCCTCCCATGAAGATACACAGGTAACATAATAGATTATTACCAATCTGTCCTGGTTTCAACCAGGATAGAGTTAGTTTTCTTCACAGAAGCCGGTGTGAGGCTATGATTTGGATTTGGGATGAGAAAATGGTGATAACGTGCTGATGTTTTGAGTTGTTGCTAAGTAGCCAAGGACAGTCCAGCTTCTCGTGCTGGGCTGCCAGCGAGCAGGCTGGGGGTGCCCAGGGAGCTGGGAGGGGACACAGCTGGGACAGCTGACCCAGGCTGGCCAGAGGGGTATTCCATACCATACGACGTCATGCTCAGTATATAAAGCTGGGACAAAGAAGAAGGAAGGGGTGGAGGGACATTCGGAGTTATGGCGTCTGTCTTCCCAAGAAAACATTACACGTGCGGGAGCCCTGATTCCCTGGAGATGGCTGAACCCCTGCCTGCCCGTGGGGAGTGGTGAATGGATTCCTTGTTTTGCTTTGCTTGTGTGCGCAGCTTTTGCTTTACTTATTAAACTGTCTTTATCTCAAACCATGAGTTTCCTCACTTTTACTCTTCTGATTCTCTCCCCCGTCCCACTGTGGGGGAGTGAGCGAGTGGCTGCGTGGTGCTTAGTTGCTGGCTGGGGCTAAACCACGACATTATTAATCACTACAACTAAGAAATTACATTTTTGTAAGTACTGAAGCATTCAAAACATTAGTCCTAAGCAAGCAGCCTTAAACACAACAGTGAAGACACCAGTGACAATTTCTCCCTGTATAACCCCTCTCCAGCACCATAGAAAGCACCTTACCCTGACTCCAGGCCTCAGGTAGTTGGACACAGCTGCCAGCAAAGCTCGTCCTAGCTGGATCCAGCTGACCCTTCTTTGAGCAGGAGGATTAGAGACCTCCGCAGGTTCCTTCCTACCTGAATTATTCTGTGATTCACTGTAGCGGTACTCTAGATGCTCCAAAGGGAGTTCAGTTTCAAAGGCTCAGCCAGTCACAGTGCTCTTCCTCAGGAAGTTTGAGGAAACTCAAAACCAGAGTTACTTCACAAAGTCTTCCCTTTATTTGAGACCCTCAGGACAAATACATTTTTTTTTTCAGATTACTTCTGTAGGTACAGCAGATCTTGTATGATTCCAAAGCCATCTCCAATACCTAACCGCGACTAACCTCTGCTCACTGGTAGAGAAGTCCAGATCTGCCCCTTCCCCTAGGAAACAGCTTCCAGATGTAGCACAGAAAGGTTATTTGGTTCCCATGCTTCCATAGATAGGGAGTGGAGCTTATACAGCCCATGGCTGTAATAGAAGAAGTTGTGGGACAATATTTGAAAGGGAATATTTTTTAATTAATTGTCAAGGAGATAGGAAGATAATTGGTAAAAATGCTAGGAGTGAAAGTTTTTTGTTGAGAAGTCGCAATCAAGCAGTTGCAAATACGCCAGACACACTAAACCTGTGAAAGAATTTGTTATTAAGCAATCTAAAACTCTAGATGCAAAAAATAACATCTTCAATACTAAAACTGACATTAAAATTTATAGGATGATTGTGCAACCTTAAAGAAACTGAAGACATATAATGGCTGTTGCAGAATACAGCTATAGCAAGTACTGAATCCTGCCGGAGGTCTCTCTGCAGACTTAAGCAGTGCTTTCAGTTTCCAGAAATTTCTTGGCTGAGAACAGTCAGCATCTCACCAGTATGACAACATTCTCTGTTGATAAATGTTTATAAAGCCTTGACTTAAGTTCCATCTAAATTGCATCTTGCTCTTTCGATGCCATATTTAATAGGTCAGTTTTGATAATGGACATCTCAGATGAAAGCTGTACACTGAAAAAGGAGAGCAAAAATGAATGAGAACATTCAATTGCTAGCAACAGAGATTAAACTCATGTCAAGAGTGACTAGATAATGCAAAAAAATCTGCCCTTTAAGAGTTGTTTTGCTTTACTCATTGGCATGCTGGTTCTACCCCTTAATGTGCAAGTCCACTTCTGAAAACCTCCCAATAAAAGAAAACTAAATTTTAAAAATTGAGAAGATTACACTGCGTCTTTTCACCTGCTAAATGGAACTTAAATGCTCACTTGCATGTTTCAGGTAGGAAACTCTCTCAAAGCAATGCTTTATTTCCTCTCAGGGATTTCCTTCATTGTTAAATTTGACATTGACACCAAATGTCACAAAGAGAGCTTGCTTGTGTAAAATCTAAACACACCACAACCCATTTCTGAAAGCCCCCCAAACAACTAACTATTTTCCCTTTTGAAAGACAGAATTTCTATGCACTCTGATAATCTCTCTTTCTTTTAAATTATATTCTCCTCACTAAGGTCATGTGTTACAACAGGTGGAAGCATAAATCCATGCATTCAGCAGCTGAGTGAGAGCCCACAGACCTTGCATAAGCAGATTGCATGCTTCCATCTGACGACCTTGAGTAAGTGAATTACATCCCAACACAATTAACTTACCCAGAGTTTTGATGCCCATGTAGACACACCTCAACTTGAGCACTCACAGTTCATATTGATCTCAGTGTTGAGAGAACTCAGCAGCTTGGGAGAAAACAGACCTTCTGACCATGGTGAATTTAGTCAATCAAAACCCAAGAAATTAGAGGTCACCTTTGGAAAATGTGGCCTTAGACTTAAGGCTCCTCAGTTTCACAAAACATGAAAAATGACTAGTAACTATCTTTATAAAAAGTTGTGAACTCTGTAGCCCAGTAAATGTGATTTTTGCCATCACTAGCAGAAGCCCCCAGCCATTATTCTGGGGCTTTTGTGGCCTGGTCCTGGTGGTGCTGGACACCCTGGCTGCCTGGGGGTGAATGAGTCAAGCCTCCGTGGGGTGAGCCAGGACTGTGTAATACTGTCTGAGCTAACAGCATGAGCAGCTGCGGCTGTTCACTGGGTGGCCCGGTGAATACAAGTCCTGATGCCCTGGTCACTCAGAAGAAGAGGTAGATTTTCATAACAAACCCAAATAGGCCTCCAGGCTGGGGATAAAGAAGGTGGTGATACTGAGGTCATATTTTTATCATCAGAGGAAAGGAAAAAAGCCCCACCATGAACATCACATGTCTTCTGACAAGGACTTGTGGTACTCCACTCTTTCCCTCAAGAGAATGTGAAATGGCCAGCCTGGGAACCCAGAGGAGCACGAGGACGTTGAACATAACACCAACAAAGAAAAGGAAAAGATAGTTATTAAGACGGTGTGCTTGGTTTGGGGTGTTTCTGTGGGTGAATAGTTTTAACTGTATTATTATTGAGTCTTTTCTGTATTAACTAGATAATTTGGACTATTAGACGGTTAAAAAAACCCAATTAGAATAACTATAAATTCTTGGCTCCTGTCATGGTTTAATCCCAGCCGGCAACTAAGCACCACGCAGCTACTGGTTCACTCCCCCATGGTGGGATGGAGGAGAGAATCAGAAGAGTAAAAGTGAGGAAACTCATGGTTTGAGATAAAGACAGTTTAACAGGTAAAGCAAAAGCCACACACACAAGCAAAGCAAAACAAGGAATCCATTCACCACTCCCCATGGGCAGGCAGGGGTTCAGCCATCTCCAGGGAAGCAGGGCTCCAGCACGCGTAATGATGTCTTGGGAAGACAAACACTATTACTCTGAAAGTCCTTCCATTCCTTCTTCTTCGTCACAGCTTTATATACTGGGCATGATGTCGTATGGTATGGAATATCCCTTTGGCCAGCCTGGGTCAGCTGTCCCGGCTGTGTCCCCTCCCAGCTCCCCGGGCACCCCCAGCCTGCTCGCTGGCAGCCCAGCACGAGAAGCTGGACTGGCCTTGGCTACTTAGCAACAACTCAAAACATCAGCACGTTATCAACATTCTTTTCATCCCAAACACAAACCACAGCACTATACCAGCTATCAGGAAGAAAATTTACTCTATACCAGCTGAAACCACAACAGCTCCACATAAGTATTGTGTTCCCTTTTGACCATAAGATGATTTTGAGTGTGATGGTTCTTAACACTGAAAACTGCTAGGCAAGCATTGTTGTGACCAGTATATATCTGCAGAAGTCAAGACATGTGGGATAGGAGATGAAACAGTTTTATAATATTGGCTTAATTAAGACTGATATTATAGCCGTGCATTAGAACTCATCCTCATGTAGATAAATATTCCTCCAGATATTATTTCGCACTTTTACACCTGCTTCGTTACCAAGTTGATACCCTCAAAACCAGCATTAGCCACCTGCTTCCATGCTGACTCCACTGAGCTGTGGATGGAAATTGCAGTCTTGTATTATTTGCCCTACATTGCCATTTCCGTGGGAATGATTTTTGAATCAGGTGTTCTCATCACAGCAGTCCTGTTAAGCTAAATGTTTAATTTTGACTGCACAATGTTAAATTATGAATGTAAAAACTCAGGGGACCTGCAACCATCTCTGACCTAAGCAATATGCTTAGAGATCTTCAGTGAAATGAGTACATTAAAATGTTCCTATGCAGCTTGCTAATGCTTGAAAACAGCAATTATTTTCTTGCTTAGAACAATATGTGACTGTAAATAATGATAAAACCCTAGTCAAACAAAGCAAACCTCTTTGCAGTGATTGCCCAATTAAATTTATATGCCATATCTTAAGGGCAAATATTGTTAATAAATTATTCAAAATCCTAGTCTTCCATGTCAGAAATAATTTAAAACAGCTTATTTTTGAGTTGATTTATTGCTGCTGTGGTTTTCAGAAAGCTACCAAACCTCTGCATCCAAAACAGTGCTACTCTATCAATCACATGACATTTAAAACAACTAACTAAATAAAAAAGTAAATAAATAAATAAATAAATAAATAAATTTCCAGTCTTCCCTCAACTCCCAAAATGATTGAATTAGAGCATATTTTGCAGCCTTTTCGTTCACAGGCAATTAAATTAATTTTTCCACCTGAATTGTTCCCTACAGCCCCCCCCCCAATTTTAAATTCCATTTAAGAAAAGGAAACCTGGGAGACTAAGGTAAGTAGCAAAATATATCTATCAGGGTAGAAAATACCTTGTGATGTGGAAAGCATGGTAGAAGGAAAGTTATGAGTCTGTGCTGCTGAATTTTAGATAACCTGAGGGACACGGTTCTTACCACAGGCTCATAAAATTTTTTTACTTTTTTATTATTCTTTTCTAATGTGTAGATTACAAGCTAAAATGAGGAAAAGGGTAAGTCTGTGTACTATGACTGTGAGTCACAGAGCAGAGAAGCTTTGTCTCAGTCACAATATCTTTTTTGTTTTAGAAGAGCCGTGCTTTGTTTTCTCATTTTCCGAACAAGTACATCATGATATTTGATATTTCATGTCAGGTTTCATCAGTATGTTGGCTCACAGCTAATGCTGACAGATCCTTACATGTTTTTTCTTGTGAGAAAAGTCCCTGTTCTTGCTTCTGGCTTTGAATTGTAGCTCATTCTTCCTGAAAATGATTAAGGTTACACAATGTTATACTTAATGCCATACATAATTCTACAATTAAAATATGTCCCTCAAAAAATATGACATCCAGAAAAGCTCATTGGACTGCTACAGGAAAAAACAGTGCTTACCCGAACTCTGAAAAATCTTCCTCAATTTGAAATCCAGGGCTTCTTTCTACAGATATTTTAGGCTCTTACTTGTCACTCCTACATCACAGCCTGAACTCCTTACTCCTGATGCACAACAGCAGAGCAGACTTTCTGTTCTAATATCTAAACCAAGGGAAACACCAGGTTCTATAGCTGGTTTTCAAACACTTGTTTGTATTGGCTAATAAGAGCACCACTTCAATTCTTTTTGGGAGGTAAAAAAATCAGATAAGGTAAACAACAAACCTAGTTAGCAGACTGGCAGAGGAAGCAATACAGATACAGCCTGTCACACAAGGTACCACCATCCTTCAAGAATGCGTGCTGTTGCTCTTACTGAAGGACAGATTCCACAAAAAGGCTTAAAAATCTAAAATGGAACACAAGAGCATTATCGACACACAAGTATGAGAACTATATCCCAGAGCACATTCTAACTCTGTAGACCCGCATAAGCCATGGCTGTACAAGTCTCTGCTAGTAAAATTCCAGCCATAAAGTTCTGCTTTGGAGCATAGCTAGAAACTTCTTAGATTTGTCAGGGCTGGAAACTTCTCCATTTTTGATAGAATTTCAGACACATCCATGAACCTGTAAAAGTCAAGAAAAGTTGAGCTCATGACTAGAATAAAAAAACCCCTCTGTTCCAGAGAAGGCCAAAGCCTGTTAAAAATACTTTTCTTCTGCATTTTGTGCATCTGGTTATCTGATGCCAGCTCTGCAGGCTGAATCGTTATCCAGGGAGCCTATGGGCTCCACTAACGGGCTAACATAACATATAACCTAAAAGTGGATCTAGGCCTATAATACAGCAGTCATTTGTAGGGCCTGCAATTAATGTGCTTAGTAGCTCAATATTACTATCAGATACTGGTATCCAGAATCTATTATCCTTACCCTTCTGTTTTTACTGGGTGAAAACATTGCAATTGATCCTCTCAAACTTCACTACATGCTTACGTAACCCGGTTTCCAATGTCAATCCTATTTGCAAGATTTAAAGGCCAGAGCTTTTAAAATCTCTGGAGTTCTATTAATTAAAATATTTAATTCCCAGTCTCCTAAATACAGCAGATGACCTGACAGAAAATGGTAAAAGCAAGCAAGGAACCAAAACTACTATGACAGCCAGGTTTTCTTATGAAAAAAGGCAACATGGCTATTATAGTGAATTACTGTGACTGGAACACGCTTAAAGTAAATATAAGTCTTCCAAGTCACTAGGGCAAACTGTAGTTCCTGTCATGGAATTAGTTCTTATACATCAGTAGAAAGGTTGACTAGTAAACCAAAAGAACTATTTTATATGCAGTGGAGTCTGGGCAGATATTATTCAGCGGGCAGGTATAACGCAGATAATATGCAGCCCAGAAGGACAACCATATGCTGGGCTGCACCCAAAGCAGCATGGCCAGCAGGTCGAGGGAGGTGATTCTGCCCCTCTACTCCGCTCTGATGAGAACCCACCTAAAGTCCTGCATCCAGCTCTGGAGCCCTCAGCATAGGAAAGACATGGACCTGTTGGAGCAGGTCCAGGGGAGGGCCACCAAAATGATCAGAGGGATGGAACATCTCTCCTGTGAGGACAGGCTGAGTGGGTTGGTGTTGTTCAGCCTGGAGAAGAGAAGGCTCTGGGGAGACCTTATTGCAGCCTTCCAGTACTTAAAGGGGGCATATAGGAAAGATGGAGATAGACTTTTTATCAGGGCCTGTTGCAATAGGACAAGGGGTCATGGTTTTAAACTAGAAGAGGGCAGATTCAGATTAGATATAAGGAAATGATTTTTCCCAATGAGTGTGGTGAAACACTGGCACAGGTTGCCCAGAGAGGTGGTAGATGTCCCATCCCTGGAAACACTCCAGGTCAGGTTGGACGGGGCTCTGAGCAACTTGATGTAGTTGAAGATGTCCCTGCTCACTGCAGGGAGGCTGGACTACATGACCTTTAAATGTCCCTTCCAAACCAAACTATTCTACGATTTTATGATATCATAATTTGCCCATCTATCCCTTAGCACATTTAAAGAGGCTAAAAATGTTTTCCTCCAGCAGAGGACACATGGTTTTCTGTATTAACCAAACCCCCTGTCATGGTTTAACCCCAGGCAGCAGCCAAGCTCCACGCAGCTGCTCGCTCACCCCCCCCACGGTGGGATGAGGAAGAGAATCGGAAGAGTAAAAGTGAGGAAATTCATGGGTTGAGATAAAGACAGTTTAACAGGTAAAGCAAAAGCCGCGCATGCAAGCAAAGCAAAACAGGGAATCCATTCCCCACTCCCCATGGGCAGGCAGGGGTTCAGCCATCTCCAGGGAAGCAGGGCTCCAGCACGCGTAATGGTGTCTTGGGAAGACAGACACCATCACTCCGTACATCCCTCCACCCATTCCATCTTCTTCACCCCAGCCTTATATACACCGAGCATGATGTCATATGGTATGGAATATCTCTTTGGCCAGCCTGGGTCAGCTGTCCTGGCTGTGTCCCCTCCCAGCCTCCTGTGTGCCTTCAGCCTTCTTGATGGCAGGCCAGCATGAGAAGCTGCACAGTCCTTGACTGCTAAGCAATAATCTAAATCATCAGCATGTTATCAACATTTTCTCATCCCAAATCCAAAGCACAGTCTCACATTAGCTTCTACGAAGAAAATTAACTCTCTCCCAGCTGAAACCAGGACACCCCCTCTGCCACAGAATGCAGCAGAGAGACTAAGCTTCATGTCCTCAAGAGACCATACCTTCCTTGTCAAAAATGATACATGCATTCAGTACTCTCCAGTTCCATACCAGCAATTATGTGACATGTCAAGCTAGGCATTACCAAAAGCTACGCCCTTGTTCAGCTCCTCTTCAGAGTTTATTCTACCAGAGGTCAAGAAGGGTCCTGATAATACCTTTGAAGGGAGCCAGCTCATATCAAGGATGAGATTCAGGATTATGATCTATGCCAAAGGCACCACAACCAAGTTTATAGCTGCTTTTATTATTTGGAGAAGACATCCTTCTCATCAAATGTCAGGCTTCTGTAAAAATATCCCATCTCAGGTAAGAGATCTCCTCTTCTGGGGCAAAGAAACATGTGGCTCCAACACAGATAGGGTTCTGACTATTATTGAAAATCATTGTTACACTGCAGTCTTTGAGAGTGCTCTAACCTTGCTCCAAGAGAAGACAATTGTCCCCTCTTGGGAGTAAATACTTTCAACCATTTAACTAGATTAAGAGACAAATGGGGAAATGGGTGTTTACAGACAATTTGCAGCACTCAGGCTATATTATTTCTTGGTTCCAGCTATCATTCAAGCAGTCAACATAAGCCCCTCTTCAGCTGCAGGTGCCACTTGGCAATGAGTACTTCATACCTCAATACCAAGTTATAGCAAAAGTGCCAGAAATCTTCATATTGCCTTTTCCCTTCCTACTTGATCCAGAAATCACTCATCGCAGAGCAAACAGCTGACCTCTGTTTGCTGAATCCAGACCTGGCAGTCAGCTTCAAACACAATGGCAGAGCCAGCTCCAAATCTTCTTCCATTTTGGAAATAATTATTTTAATTATGCTTTTAGTAACGTTAGACAATGTCAAAGTTTTTATTAGCACAGGAACAGAGGAAAAAAAGAAATGTTTCATTTTCTCCCCTCTGGATGTTAAACATCTATTCAGCATCTATTCAGATGTTGTTCTAAAATTTTAAGATAGTGGTGCCTGATTTAAGTCTTCGTACAGTAAAACTGGCAACCAAGCATAGGAAGCCAGTCATCTGGCCAGCTATAGCCACATGCAAATACTTGATCTGTACTTGCAATCAAGACATCTTCATGCATATAATTATATACATACACATATGACTGAAAATCATTCACATTACCTTAGACTAAAATATTATCAAATCTCACAAATTAGGCTCACTGACATCTGGTCATTAAAGTAGATTTCTAACAGAAACTCAGCAGAGTCAAGTAATTTAACAGTTTTCTACTGTATGGTGTCTAAAGTAACGTAAAATGCCCATAAAGAATCAAAAAGCAGTATGCCGTTAGTGATGATGCATCTCAAATGAGATTTAAATGCAAGTCTCACAGATCCTTTTGTTGCTAAAATCACCATGTCATCACTTTCAGAAGTTACAAAATCCCTGTATTCCACTAATTTACATTTGTGTAAATTTTCCTCTGCTTTTCAATGACATGTAACAATCTTTGCTTTTATTAAAAGCCTGTGTAGTGTTAAAGTCAGCAACTGCACTCCTCCATTGTCAGAGACAGCTGTCCTTCACAGGTAGATGAAATGGTATTTGCCTATAATAGCATTAGGATAATTTGGGAGGCAAAGTACTAAAATGTGTTGCTATTCTCCTCTCATAATTTATGACAGACATATTTTCACATTTACACTACTTCAAATCATATTCCCTACTCATTTACCATTGTAAACCTAACTTGCATATTTAAAAGTGAAAAATGTGTGGGGCACAATACAGTATTCAATAAATTCAATATAGAAATTAATAATTAGTGTTTCATATTAGTTTTCAGAATTTGCTGCATTAGAAAACAATAAACAACTGTATCTGGAAATACCTTTTTTTTCCATATTCTGTAAAATCTTCTGTAATCATTTTCTGAGCTACTCAGATTTAATCTTTTCTACTCAGTCATGCTTCATGGGGAAGGAAGAACTAATTTAGAAGAATCGAAAGGAGCAATGCTTTTTGCCAGTAGTCCCCTTGGATGTGAAGAAATGTACATGGTATCACCTGAGTAGGTGGATGGTCTTGTGGCTGAGGTAAATTAGTGACACACGCTAGCTGAGGAGGATACCTAAGCGACAGCCCTTCACTTGCACTGGATTCAGATCTCGGCATTAACGTTGGCTGGAATTTCTGTCTGATATGGATGTACTCTCATGAACTTCTGAGGACTAGAAGGAAAACTCGTCCAGTTGCAGGTTCTGCTCCTACATATTTCATGTGGGAAATGTTAAATTATCTGAGAAAAGTGGAAGACAATTTAGAGATCATGAATGAGACTTAGCTGGGTTGCTCTCTAACTTAAATGATGTTGGAACACTTGGGCAATAAATTACCCTGTGGAGGTGAGCCTTTCTTCCTTAAGTGTAAATACTTTTGGGATGATTAACATCATACCCCGGCCCTTTTCCTTCCTTGCCTTGCTCCATATGAAAGCTGTTTGGCAAAAAGTTTTATTATCTTTGTACTTGACATCGGGGTTGGGATTCAGCTTTCTATGTCTGCAGTGTAGACAGTTACATGTGAATTCATCCCTTCAGACTTATGGAGAGAAATTTCTGTTCCTAAAATCAGGAGGATCATATCACATATTTGTCCCACAGACTCCAAAGGGAGATTCTAGTGATCGTCTCAGATGTAGACAACTAGCATTTCATCTCACAGTTCCCACCACAGGAATCAAATCATATTCCCTAATTTATTTAAGGAATGCCTTCTCTCATCAACTTCCAGTTTCTGATTGTCAGAGAACTGGATCCATTAAAAAAGGAGTGCTTAACTTTGACATATTTGTGTTTGGCTTATGCATCATCCTATTGACAGCATTCCCAGAGCAACAGCAACTGTGTTCTTAACACTGTCCAAAAATACATATATGTTCCCCTCTATGTGTCTTGTTTTCCCTGAATACCTCAAGAACCAGATAATATTTTTGGTTTGTAATCACCAGTATGCTCAAGGCAAAATTCATATAGTTCCTGGTCTTGATAATGTATGGGTACAGGACAGCTTACATACATACCTTGTTGTATTCTTGCAGTCTGTAGAGAAAAAATACAGGGCTCTGGACTAAATATCTTTTCATCCCCTTTCCCCAGCAAAATTCCAGTACCTGTATAACCAGTTATGTTGTAACTAATGCATGTAGCTGTTTCTTTGAGGCTAAAATCCTGTATTAAGCCATCAGATGTTTTCTAAACAACTTCCTTAAAATAAAAAGCCACATTTGTCTCATTCTCAACCAGAAACAACCAAGTGAACTGATGGTTATCCTGTGGCCACAATACAGAGTGCTGTACTTATACATAATATTTTCAGCACTTTTGGGTCATTTTCTTGATTGTAACAAATAGGTAAACAGCAAAACTATGCCAGAGATCTTTAATTCCCAAGTATGCTGAGAGGAACTCACTGGACCGTCCATGATGGATCACACACACAGCTTGTGCATTTCTCATGACAAACAATCATCAGACACTCACACATCTTAGTCAACAACTCATTTACCTATATTCCAACTTTTTGACCAAGTGGACCCAAACAGTTGTGTGGGTCATTTGTCTTTGTCTTGTTCAAAATCTCTGAATGAATTCTCACTGTGAGCCATTTATGTCTCCTTTCTGTCATTCCAAATAAAATTCAAAAATACCCACTGGCTCCAGAGCCATTCTCTTTGGAGTAGGTTAGTCACTTTACAAATCACAAAGATTGCCTGGAAATCTGGTAGACTCAATTCCTCCACCAGAAATAAGTCAAAACCACAATATTGTCCTGCATATCCAGTCATGCCATCTCATTGCCTGTTGTCACAGAGGCACTTAGAGTGCGGTAGCTGCAAAACCAGAACTGCACCACTCAGTGACATAAATTTCAGATTTTATTTACTACGCAAGATGGGTATGGTGGATGGACAGTGATTTCTATTCTATGACACAAGCACACCTTCTGTACAGATGACATGCACCAAAACCAGACCCTCTGGTCCATTTGTGATTAGTACCATGGACTCAGGGAAACAGGACAGTCACTCCAGCTGGTCAAGGTTTCCAAGTCTTGGCTGGTGACCTGGCCTTTACACTTTGTGGGCCTTTGGCTCATCCTTCTCGACAGTGTTGGATATGTGGATGTGTTTCCCTCCAAAGGGCTACTGTTTTCAGTGTTTTAGCTTTCTAACTAAAGAAAGTTAAAAAGCATAAGCCGCCAATGTCACTTCAATCCCATCTCTTTGACTGTCTCTAGGTAATTTATTATCTGGATTACTATCACATTCTGTCCTCCCACTTCAAATGGGCAACATAAATGTAAAGTTAGAAGATATCTGTCCTGTTTTGTTAGTTTTCCATGCATACCTAAACCGTTACAGGAGGGCAGATGTAGCCTGGATGCTTTGTGTAAACTCTCCCCAGCTCCAACAATTATCTGTACTTGGTTCATTGTCATAGCACACACCAGTCATCCGATGTGTTAGAACTGGGCAGAATTCCAACTGCCAAGCCCTCCCTGACCTGAGTGATGCTTTCCAGTAGACTTTATCTCATGACGCTTGTTCATGTGTTCCTGAAAAAAGAGAATAATTAAAAAAAATTAAGCACAAAGGAGCACTGAACTAAATTAGCCAATAGGTGTCTCTATAATACATATGTACTCAGATGTCACCATTTAGAGGGCATCCCCTCTAAGGTATGCATGCCTCTATAGCTATCCAGTCCTTGATAAAAACAATTCACTAAACAGGGAAACCTGAATGACTCACATTTTTTATTACTGCCATGGTTATAATGGATTATAATTCTTTCTCCCTGTCACTATCTTTTCTGGAAAGAAAAAACAGTCTGAAACTAGCAACTCTGAAACTCCCTTTAGAGAAGATAGACACAGCACTGCACTTACTGTATTTGAAGGTAGCTATTATTTAATTTTTAAGTTGAATATGGAGAAAATGACAACTTTTTACTGTGAAATAAATCAAACTAAATTTACCATACAATCAGCATAGATAATCTGCTGTATAAAAATAACCTACCTGCTTTTTTGCTTGTAATTTTTCTTTGATTCTTAGATGCTCCTATCCAAAAGTAACAAGAGACCTTGAATTTATGTGAATTACGTGGGCACTTGGTGAATGTCACCCATTCCCTTTCAGTGTGCTCAAACTAGTGAAATACTAATGAGGCAGCAAGTTATACCTAACGATATATGATATCAGACTGTATCAAATGAAGGTTAAAGAAATTATGAACAAAATATCTTTCAGCTTGATACCCTTATAGTGCCTCTTGAAGCAACCATTGCCAAATACATTTAAATCTGTGCATTGTTAAACCAGCTGCCTCTTGGGAGCCATGGACTGCTCACGTCCTGCACAGCATGCCATTACACATCAACTGCCTTATATGGCACTTGGTCTTTACATTTTGTAACTTTAAAATATAACTGGCTCTATATAAAAAGCTATTTCTGTAACACTAAGACATTTGTATTCCAATACAAAGTACCAGTTCAATACAAAAAGGGCACGTATACCATTATGCACCAGCTGCCTCATCTAGCTGTTTGCAATTGCAAAATGTAGTAAAGCTCTTTATTAGACATGCAAAAATGAGATTAGAATCTGGACAGTTTTATACTTAAAAGAGTCCTTCTTGTAACTCCAAAGAAGCCACGTGCTTGTAAGGATTCCTATCCAGAGCACTGACTGGAAAGGTCATTTTTAGAGGTCTTTGCTTGCTTTGAAACATAAATGCTCTCTATTCTGGGGTCTTTATTAGATTTTGTGTGTGTCCAGGGAAACAAAATGTGCAGAGAGAGAATTAGTTCACTAGGAGAAAAGGAAGTTAGAAAGGCAAGAAAAGACTTATGATATGGTACCCACCCCTCCCACCTAAAACACTCCACACACACAAAAAACCCACAAGCCCAAACCATCTCCTTTGCTTAAGCTGGGGTGTGGGGGGAAATGAGTAGAATGGATGTATGGAAATTAAAAATATGTAGGAAGGGACTAAATGTCATTGAATTATGAATTATGAAGACATTATAACTGTTTGTACTATCCTAATGCCGAATTTTAGGTCTTACTCCACCATGTGGTGTCATATGGTTTCAGCATCTGATCATTCCTCACTTTATTACAGGAATTCATGATGTAAGCCATAACACACAAATTCATGATTATTTGACAAAGTATGTGAAGCCCAAGCAGATGTTGTGGAACTATTTAGCATATAGAAATAAACATCGGTTTGCAAGAATGCTGGAGTTTTAGAAGTTTAATAAGATTGCAGACTTATAAATGGGCACTTACATTTTACTATCAGGTCCTGGATCTTTTCCTTTTGGATTGTGACTGATGACACACAGGACTTGATCACAAGGAGTGCAGTTACAATATTATTCACATACTGATAACAGCTATCATTTAGAAAAGGAAAAATGTGCTACAAGATGATTTTTGACTCATTTCTTTACCAAGATTCCTATATGTTGTCCTAATGTACTAAGAGGTGTATTTGTATGGCACATGTACGGTGTTAAGACTTCCTTGAATTGACCAACTTGTGATGTCTTACATGAAGCAATATAGTTCAGCATAAAGCTTATAGAGTCAGGTCAAATACTAAAAAAACCAATCTCCTTCAGGTGAGGAAAAGAACATCTTGTAGTGAGCATTCATGGGTTTCACCTCATAAAACGCTGAGGCAGTGTTAAAAAAAAATTGTAAATATTTCAGTACTCAAATAAATGTTAAGCTTGGAAAGAAAGGAAGTTCAGCATGCTCTGCAAGAGAAAGCTCTGCTATCTCAACATAGATTAAATTTTGTAACAAAAGTTACGTATTTTGTTGTCCATTGTTGAATTGAACAAGTTAATGTAGATTATAGGCTTTTGTTTTTAAGAAATGCAGAAACAAGCATAATATGTTGGCCTGAATAACTGATCAAGAAAGATTTATGACTGCCTCTGCAATAATAATTGTTCCCTGCAATTATTTAAGGAAGATGGGATAAGCCGAGAAAGTGATGGAAAGTAATCTAAAATGAAAACTACCACATTTTGTGCAGCCATATTTTGAAGGGGTTCAATAGGATTGCTGAACTATTATTATGTAAAGGAAGACAGATAACCAGCATCAGCTATGATTTGATATTCCATATATTTGTATATGCACAAATTTTATATTCTATGTATTTTCATATATATATTTATATACATGTCATTAAGGGACCAGGATGAAGAAGCAAGCAGATAAACAGCACTTTTACAGAAGTAACTCCTACTTTACATCCCTTTCAGAACCATTATATAATTTACAAAAAAATAAGTAGAATTTTACTATAAGAAAATCAATGCATAGCACACCCCAGTCATTTTTGGGTGGCTATTTCCAAATTTGGAAACTATACTGTTCATATGGTACTGCTTTTTGGGCAAAACTACTAATTAATTCCAGTAATATACACCTCAAGAGTTATGGCTCCTGGAAATTAATAATACTGGTTATACTTTGTGATTATTAAATTTCATTTTCATTTAAGACTTTCAAAAAAATTTTACTTGAGGAGTCTGTTATTCATAGCTAAAATGGCCTCTCAGAAAATTATTTAAATCACAAAATGGTGTTTCTGATGCAAAAAGAAGTAGAGATTTTTAGCAAAAGACCTAAAACAACATAAGCAGAAACTGCTATACCTTTCTTAAATTAGAACATCATTTCATCTTTCCATCATTAATTCATTCTTTCAAAGCATTTCTCAATTGCCATGCAAATATCAACTCTATCCCCAGCTGCCCTGTGATATCAGCCCACATTGTATGCAGGATATAATTTCAAAGCAGCTTTTTCATTATTTCGTTTATGGTGCCCTCTCATTTTGGAAGATTTCCTTCTTATACATTGACTCAACTAACTCATTATCCACTCTATCATCTTTTCTCTGATGCCAGTAGAAATTCTGGCAACAATTAGGCTGCTGAAATGTTTAGCCTAATGTCTTTGATGATGACTAATACTATCAGAGAGCCCCTTTAACCTCTCTCATCCAAATATATCTTCTATTCTATGGTGTGATGTATTGCAGCTGCAAATTCTCTGGAGCTGCGAGTTTAGTGTGAAAGACACAGCACAATGGCATTCTGGTTGTGAATTATGTTTCTTGAGACTCTGACTCTGCACATGCATAAGATTGTCTTCATTCCTGTGCTGTGAGAAAGCAAGTCTTTCCTACATTTTCTCTTCCTCTCTTCAGCTGCCTGCCACCTTCCTCTCTCAAAATTTGCAACACATTCCACCTTCTTCCTCCTTAACTGCTTATCAAATATTTACTTTTATATTTGGTTCATATAAATAAACCTGAAAACTTGGCTAGAGGCAGGCAGAGAGCAAACAATGGGGGAGCTGTTAAGTGGGAAAAACTTTTGGTCCTGTAGACTTTAGAAAAATAGAATAATCGGGTTGATAAACTGAGATTTATCAGGTTTAACATAGATTCATAGAATGGTTTGGGTTGGAAGGGACCCTTAAAGATCATCTAGTTCAACCCCCTGCCATGGACAGGGACATCTTTCACTAGATCAGACTGCTCAAAGCCCTATCCAACATGGCCTTGACAACTTCCAGGGACGGGGCATCCACAGCTTCTCTGGGCAACCTGCTCTAATGCCTCATCATCCTCATAGCGAAGAATTTCTTCCTTATACCTAATCTAAACCTACCCTCTTTTGAAAGCAGGGCTGTTCTCAATCCATTCTCTGACCAGCCTGTGTTTGTGCTTGGGATTGCCCCAACCCATGTGCACGACCTTGTACTTGGACTTGTTGCACTTCATGAGGTTTACATGGGCCCACCTCTCAAGGCTGTCAAAGTCCTTCTGGATGGCATCCCTTCCCTCCAGCATGTCAACTGCACCACACAGCTTGGTGTCGTCAGCAAGCTTGCTGAGGGTGCACTCAACCCCACTATCCATGTTGCCGACAAGGATGCTAAACAGTGCCGGTCCCAATACAGACCCATGAGGAGCGCCACTTTTTACTGGGTCTCCATTTGGACATCATACCGTTGACTGCAACTCTTTGAGTGTGACCATCTATCCAATTCCTTATCCACTAAGTGGTCCATCCATCAAATCCATGTAGCTCTAACTGAGAGATGAGCATGTCATGCAGGACAGTGTTAAATGTTTCACACAAGTCCAGGCTTTATTTATGAGGCTTTATTAACTGAAGTTAATAAAAATACTAATATTTCTCAAACTCCATGACCAGTTTCTACTGAACCTTTGCAAAAACATTACCAGAAAATGGCATTATTTATTTCTGAGCTTTGATGTAAGCAGAAATCCCTGCAAGACCTGTTAGTTTTGTGTTGTCTATCAGGCTATATTGAGATTAAGAGAGACCAATAATAATTATTTAAACTTATCCCTCTAGGATTAGTTTAAATCAGTCCTGCCAAACTGATAACTAGAAAATTATTTGTTTCTGCAGAAATCAAAAGACAAAAGTTAACATTTTCCATATCTGTAATTAAGAAAGCACTGTTACAAAGGCAAACAAGACACGGCAAAAAGGCCAAGGCACAGCTGGAGCTGAACTTGGCAACGGATGCAAAGAATAATAAGAAGGGCTTCTACAGGTATGTCAGCCAGAAAATGAAGGTCAAAGAAAACATAACCCCCTTGATGAGCCAGACTGGCCGACTGGTAACAGCAGATGAGGAGAAGGCTGAGGTACTGAACAATTTCTTTGCCTCAGTCTTCACTGGCAGTGTCTCCTCCCACACCTCTCAAGAGGAAGGACTGCAAGACAGGAACTGGAAGAGTAAAGTCCCTCCCACTGTAAAAGAGTATCAGGTTCAAGACCAACTGAGGAACCTGAACAAGCACAGGCCTATGGGACCTGACAAGATGCATCCCAGAGTCCTGAGGGAATTGGCTGATATATTTGCCAAGCCACTCTCCATGATATTTGTAAAGTCCTGGCAGTAGGGTGAAGTCCCTGGAGACTTCAAAAAGGGAAACATTGCACCCATTTTTTAAAAAGGTGACAAGGAAGACCCTGGGAACTACCGACCTGTCAGCCTCACCTCTGTACCTGAGAAGATCATGGAACAGATCCTCCTAGAAGCTAGGCTACAGCACATGGAGGACAGGGAGGTGATTTGAGAGAGCCAGCATGGTTTCAGCAAGGATAAGTCCTGCCTGACCAATCTAGTGGCCTTCTATGATGGAGTGACCACATCAGTGGACAAGGGAAGAGCTACCAATGTTGTCTATCTGGACTTCTGTAAGGCCTTTGACCTGGTCCCCCACAACATCCTTCTCTCTAAAGTGGAGACATAGGGATTTGATGGGTGGACTGTTCAGTGGATGAGGAATTGGTCAGATGGTTGCATCCAGAGGGTAGTGGTCAATGGCTCAATGTCCAGATGGAGATCAGTGATGAGTGGTGTCCCTCAGGGGTCCATGTAAGGATCAGTACTTTTTATTATCTTCATCAATGACACAGACAGTGGGATCGAGTGCACCCTCAGTGAGTTTGAAGACAACACCAAGCTGAGTGGAGCAGCTGACACGCCTGATGGACAGGTTGCCATCTGGAGGGACCTGGACAAGCTTGAGGAATGGGCTTGTATGAACCTCATGAGATTCAACGAGGCCAGGTCCTGCACTGGGCAATCCCCGATATCAGTACAGCCTGGTTGATGAAGGGATTGAAAGCACCCCTGCTGAGAAGGACTTGGGGGTACTGGTGGATGAAAAGCTGGACGTGAGCTGGCAATGTGCACTCACAGCCCAGAAGACCCTTGCTCTTGTGGGGGACTTCAATCTACCGGACATGTGCTGGAAGTATAACACAGCAGAGAGGAAACAATCTGGGAGGTTCCTGGAGTGTGTGGAGGATAACTTCCTGACACAGCTGGTGAGTGAGCCCACAAGGGGAGGTACCTTACTGGACCTGCTGTTTACAAACAGAGAAGGACTGGTGAGAGATGTGGTGGTTGGAGGCTGTCTTGGGCTTAGCGACCACGACATGATAGAATTCTCAATTGTGAGTGAGGTAAGGAGAGGGGTCAGCAAAACTGCTACCATCGACTTCTGGAGGGCAGACTTTGGCCCGTTCAGGTCACTGATTGAGAGAGTCCCTTGGGAGACAGTCCTGAAGGACAAAGGGGTCCAGGAAGGCTGGACAGTCTTCAAGAAGGAAATCTTAAAGGCGCAGGAGCAGGCGGTCCCCATGTGCTGTAAGAAGAGCTGGCGGGGAAGGCGACCGGCCTGGCTGAACAGGGAGGTTTTGCTGGGACTCCGGGAAAAGAGGAGAGTTATCACCTCTGGAAGAAGGGTCAGGCAACTCACGAAGAGTACAAGGATCTCGTTAGGTCATGCAGAGACAAAATTAGAAAGGCAAAAGTCCAGCTAGAGCTCAGTCTGGCCACAGTTGTAAAGGATAATAAAAAACGCTTCTACAAATGTATTAACAACAAAAAGAGAGGCAAGGAGAATCTCCATCCCTTATTGGATGTGGCGGGGAACATTGTCTCCAAGGATGAGGACAACGTTGAGGTACTTAATGCCGCCTTTGCCTCAGTCTTTAATAGCCAGACCAGGTATCCTCAGGTTATTCAGCCCCCTGAACTGGAAGATGGGGATGGAGAGCACAATAACCCGCCCATAATCCAGGAGGGAACAGTTAAGGACCTGTTAAGCCACCTGGACACTCACAAGTCTATGGGGCCTGATGGGATCCACCCAAGAGCACTGAGAGAGCTGGCGGAGGAGCTTGCCAAGCCACTCTCCATCATTTATCAGCAGTCCTGGTTAACAGGGGAGGTCCCAGAAGACTGGAGGCTTGCCAATGTGACAAGAAAGGCCAGAAGGAGGATCCTGGGAACTACAGGCCTGTCAGCCTGACCTCCATACCTCATTTTTACATAATTATTTTACATATATGTTCCATAACATATTTGAAGTAAAATATTTTTCCATGCTGGGGTACTTTTGTTCCTGAATAAAATAGGGAACATGACAGACAACAGGAGCAGTACAGTGATATTTTTTCAGTCTCAATATTTGACATTGGATATCTACCACCCACAAAGAACCAGAGACAGCATGAAATTGCCCAAGTTAAATATTTATTCATGTCATTTATGAAAGCTCAGTTTCCAAAAGTTAATTTTGAACATTATCAGAAAATTTGGATGGAAGCTTTATACTTAGCAATTCTGATCAACTCCTCTTACCCATTATAAATATCTGGGTAATTACACTGACAAATCTGAGTAAAGCTTCAATTGCTGTCATTGAATACATCCTGAAAGACTATCATTACACAAGGGCTTAATAACAAAACAGCTGGATGTAGAAAAGGGACAAGAAGTGTGGTCTATTGGAAAAGGCACTTGCTGATGCAAGGTGATTGGCGCACATTTTGGAAAATTTCTTACGCATAAAGGAATAAACACAAATTCCATTGAGGCTGCATAGGCTCGTAATAATGTAGCAAAAACCCCAGCCGTGCTACAGACTGCTGCAGACGCTATGGTTTTGATAACACAAAGCAGTTCTAAATCCAAGCTGGCTAAACAGCAACTCCAAATACACCACGCGGGAATTTTGGCTTGCACAAATGCAGAGTGTTCCGTGTGTCTTGGCTGATGCATTCAGAGCCATCTGTGAAGCCGGCAGAACGCCTTATTGCAACCTGGTATGCCAGTGTCACAGGGACTCCAGCGCCAAGCTAGGATAACTTTAGATAGGCAATCTGCATGGCTAGCCTAAGTGCTGTCTGTTCTGCATAAAACAACTCTTTTGTCTTTGCTACTCCAGCTAGAGCAATGACTAGATTGAAGATGCACGTTACAATACATGGTATGCATATGAGTTGGAGTGGAATGGAATGGCATGGACTGCGTTGTATACAGATCTATTCCAATATACATGGAGTGTATATATGCTGTGTTTGAGTGTACACCTGCAAAGCATACATATTTGTATGGTCAAGGAAAATTTTTTGGTTTTAAGGTCACTTTGGTAACTAAGAAAATCCACATGATAATTATCACGCAGAATAGTAGTATATATGCCAGAAATTACAAAAATTCTGCAGCCTATGTGTGTTTTTCTACTCTGTGAAAAAAAATTCTTGATGAAAATGGGCACATCTGCTCTTGAGATATGAGTATCTGAAAATCTCACCATAAACATATGATATAAACTGAAAACCTTAGCCCTCTTTCAAGTGCTGTCAGAATTTTGCCTTCCTGAACAGTATAGTTTTGCATGATGATTGGTAGAATGCAAATACATTATACAAAAATATCACTAATCATGTAATTTTAATTGTCTGTTATAAATCACAAAGTAGGCTAAATTTATAGTGTATTTTAATGAGAAATTACTCTATGCTTTAATTTATAGTGTATTTTAATGAGAAATTACTCTATGCTTTTACACATACAGTATTTGGAGAATATAGTTTGTAAATTTGTTTCAGCTATTCTATTCAACAAAATATTCAGGGTTATTAAAGAAACTCCTGGTAAGTATCTGTATTCAACTAAGAAGCAATAAGCAAAAGAACGTCTTTTTTTATAATCTCTCATACTTAAAAGACTACCTTTTTTTTCTTGGCCACAGATCTATATTGATTCATTTAATCGTACTTCTTAGAAATAATTTTATATCTTTTGTGGTTTAGCTTTTTTTAAACAAATGCTATCAGGTTTGTGTTGCATTTGACACCCTTGCAGTAAACCAACTTCTGTGAGTTTATCTGAAATTTTACTTCAACAACATAAATAGGAAAAGAGTGACTAAATAGTTATCATAACTACCTAACACTTTTGTTAGCTGCTCAAAGTCACACAGAGTGAAAACCAGAGTTGTACCAACCAGTAAGCCTATATGAATATGGCTAATTGTATAGCTAATGTACCTACTGGTAATATTACTGACACTAGTTCTTATTGCCTGTCCCCAGCCAAAAGAGCAGCTCTACAGGTCTGCTAGCAGGGTGGGTAATATCTGCCTCTCAAACCACCTTTCTCGACTGTTTAAACTAGATTGACCTTTTTTTTTTAGCTGATTAGAAAGGACATATTTTTGCCTGTGGGAAAGCTAAATTCAGCTAACAGGTAGGTAACAAGCAGTTTGGTGGTGGAAGTGGCAAAACAAACAGAAGTGAAAACAGAATCATCTTTAAGCAGCACATTCATTTGTCAGGAGAATTGCTGAAGGCTTGAGGTAGACACAAAAACACTGTGAGGCACAGCCTGAAAATGAAGCTGAGTCCGAGGCTGAGGTTCAGGGGAGCAACAGCAGCAACCTGCCAGGAGGATGTAAGCTGGCCAACCAGCTAGCATTTATTCTACAGTTTACCTGTACAGTCTAGGTAAGGGAGAAATTAAGTAAAACGCCAACTGTGAGAGCACTGGTTTGTTCACTAGAGGGGCTAAAAGAGGTAGGGGATTTAAAGAAAGCTGCTTCTGGAATCAGGAAAGTTTAAGATGGAGTAATAAAATAAAAAAGCTCTAGTACCTTTACTTTATTTCAAATACGATTCACTCAAACTAAATTGTCTGCATATGAGTTCTAGCTTTTTAAAATGAGAACCTGGTTGATCCCCCTGTAGTAAAACTTCTCTTTGCACATTTATTTTTGGTCTTTGCTTTTTTTCATTTCTAACTAAAGAACTCCAATGGAATATGATTCCATAAAGCTAGAATAAAATCTTGATCTGTAAAATATGACAATTTTTATGCAGTAATCAGCAGTATACTTTATGATAAAATCCTTCTGCTCCAGGTATTAATATCTTTATCAATAATTGTGTAAGTAAATGCTGGGTCAATGGTACCAGTGAAATAACATCTGTATTATTTCTGCTAGTCTTGATAAATACTGAAAAGCTGTATTTGTTCAAAGCATTATATCTTTAAGTAGCCTATCCATTAGCAGGTGTTGCAGATGACTTCACTTCTCACTGTTCCAAGTGGTACTGCACAAGTTATAGCTCTTTTCTACCTATGCTCACATAAGGATACATAAGCTGGATAAAATATGTGATGTTCAGGGCCAGTCAGTCACAGGGGAAAGACTAGTTGCAACCCTAACAATTCTAACAATCTCTAATTTTCTATAGATCCGTGTCACATGGTTACTGACTTCGGTGTCTCAAAAAGGTGTCAGCTATGAATGAAACTTTTCCCCAGGTTATGTCTTCGTAGAAGAGCACGCTGTTCATTTTTGTGGATTCTCTCTTATCTATTAACACTGTGTTCTCACTTTGCAACCTTTCCTTTACTCAGCTGTCCAATTTAACAAAATGTTAAAGGGACTTACGTCCAAGATCTTGGCATTCTTGAAAAACGTTGAATTTCTCCAGTGGATTCAAAAGGTAAAAAAATATCTTCCCAAACATACTTAAAAATGAAGAGATAGAGATCACATTGTCCTTGTATTTAGAGAAACGAAAGCTAAACACACACACACTCTGAATGAAAAGCCTCCCTCAAAATCTCATAGCACTTAAAATTTATGCTTGCAGTAATATTTGGATGGAATCATTGATAAACAACCTTTAAAAGTTTAAAACTTGCTGCAGGCAAAATCTTTCATCTTAATTTATAATAATAAAAATACTGTAGAAGGAAAATGTTTATTGGAAAATAATAAACTGATAAATTGCTTTCATGGCTATTTAAATACTGAAGTGAATTTTAGTATTCAGTAAGCTTGGAAAACCTACCTACCTACCCTGCACGTTCCCTGTCAACCTGACGCTTCTCAGTGTCACCACCCAATAAGATGTTGTTTCACTACTTCTCATATCACATCTGAGTGTCTTAGACTAAACCTCATGTGTAAGAAACCCTTCAGCCTGTAACAGTCAGGTCAGCCTTGTTGGAGGCAGCTGCTGTGAGGGCGGCACTGACGGCAGCACCCACAAGTGGAGCAAGGGCAGCAGTGAGGCTCTGACGGGCTTGCAGAGCAGCAGTGGGGCAGGAAAGGGCCAGCACAGGTGATGCTGTTTGCAGTGCAGCTTTGGGAGCACGGTGACAAGGTGCCAGTCGGCTGGCAGGACTAGGAAGGGTGCCTCGGAGGCTGCTGGTGCTGCTGTTTGTGGTTGCTGCTCTCAGTGTGTATAGCAACTGCAGGTTCTGCTGCCAGTTCTGCTGGGGCTTTGCTAATGTGCAATGGGAAGCACTGAGTTCTAGACTGGGATGCGTAAGCTGAGGGACAGTGGATAGACGTAGCCACTGTCATAGCAGTTAGTGAAGAGAGGCACAGAGAGGCCTGCCATTGCTGCTCAGGACTGAGCAGGACCATATGGAGATGGTGCAGTGATGGTCTCAGCATGCCGCAAGGCACGTGCTCCAGTGCTGACTGATGTTAATGGCCTTTACACAGCAGAGGTTCTGACCACTACCTGGATTTGGTGCTGCAAAGATGGCCTGGGGTGTCTTCTATGCGAGGTGTGCTCTGGTCAACACACTGAGCTGCCAGATGAAGGAGCAGCAGGGAGAGCTGAGAGACTGTACAGCATCAGGGGATGTGAAGAGGATGTTGGCAGGTTCTTTGTAAGAAAGCTGCAGAGTTAAGAGCCTGAGCCATGCCAGGCAAGGAAAGAGCAGCAGCAGTTGATGATCATGGTCAAACAGGTGAAGGAGGAGGGCTGTCCAGAAAGAGAAGGCTGTGACTTCTTGCAACAGGAGAAAAGCTCCTGCTCCATCTGCAGAGCTGCAACTTGACCATATGTATAGTGCTCTGGGCATAGGTTAAGGATGACCCATTGGGGGCTTCATCAGCGCAAGCTGAGCCCCAACAGAGGTAAAAAGGCATGTGGTAGTTATATAAGACTCCTTCCTGCAGGGGATGAAGGCAACTATCTGCCAACCTGACCTGATTTTTCAGGAGGTTTCTCGCCTACCAGTGGCTCAGATCCAAGATGCTGCAGAAGAAATGTCAAGGCTTGTCTGGCCCTGGAACTATTACCCCCTGCTGCTTTTTCATGTGAACACCCACAGGGTAACCCAAAGTATAAGGGTGCTTCAGAGCTCAAGCGATGAGGTGAAAGGTAAGGGGATCAGGTGATGTCTCTGTCCTTCCATTAAGGAGGAAAAGCTTCATCAGAAGTGGACTCATTCAGTAGGTCAACACATGCCTGATGTCACAAGCAGGGTTTTCTTTTCTATGGTCACAAGACCCTCTGTGAACAATAAGCACTACTGTGTAGGTATGGGATATCTGACAGTGGGACAGGAGTGTCTTTGCAAACCAACTTGCTAATGTAGTGAGGAGTACTTCAATCTATGTCTGTAGGGTAGCATTGACATAACCTGAAAAAAGTAGGGGCACAAGGGGCAAAACAGATGTGTCTCAGCAGCAGCATTACAGGAAATGCTCTTACGCTTGGAGTGACATGCAGTATGACTTGGGGCCCATGCCAAATACCATACAAATGGACATAGTATAGAGAACAAGCAGGAGGAATCAGAAGTCTAAGTAAAGCTGCCGAGCTAGAACATCACTGGGATTTCAAAGACGTGGAGGGATAGCTCTCTAGACTGGAGTGCTGCAGGGGATAGATAGAGGTGGGAAGGCAAGGAGGAGGCTATGCTTTATATCAAGGAGTGTTCCAAATGTAAAAAAATTTGCCTTGAAGCCAGAGACAAAGCAATAGAGAACTAATGGGTAGGAGTTAAGGATCAGAAGACAGACTAGCACAGGTGATATAACAGGTGTCTGCTAGAGACCACCTGATCAAGAAGATGGATGAAGTCTTCTTTAGACAGCTGGAGAAAAACTCACAGTCACAGGCCCTGGTACTCATGGGAGGCTTTAATCCCCCCAATATCTGCAGGAAGGGCACTACAGCTGGTGCAGGAAATCCAAGAGACTTCCAGAATGTCTTGAAGACAATTTTTTATACAGGAGATCAATCTACTGCCCAGAGAAGGTACTCTACTGGACCTTCAAGGAAGAAACAATGAGTGAAGTCAAGGGCAGGCTTGGCTGCCACAACCACAAGACTAGAGTTTAAGGTCCTGAGAGGTATAAGCAAGAAAAATAGCAGAATTAGAACCCTAGACTTCAGAAGAACAGATACTGATCTATTCAGGAACCTATTTGGTACAAGCCCATAAGAAATTGTCCTGGAGAAAAGGAGGCTAGGAGACCTGGCTGATTTTCAAGACGACCATCCTCAGAGCACAAGGATTTTGTGCTTTACATAACTGTAAATTTTACATAACTGTACAATTCCAATTCTGAAAATCCAGTAGGGTAAGTTGTTTTACCTGGAAATAGGAACAGGACTTCCTTCTCTAATCTTTCAAACCTATTCAGTCTTTTTCATGACTTCATAAGAAGGAACAAAACTTCTATTCCTTTATCACAGCTCAAATCCTTTTGCTAGTGATACCAGAGAAATTGATTCTTCCTTTCATTGTTATACCCATCCTGTCAGCTCTACTTTGTATTTACATTTTTTGAGAACATACAAAACCGTATGAGAATGTATAAATTCAACAGTAAAAATGGAAGTCTCCATGAAGTTAATATGCTAACTACTAAAATAGTATTTTTGTAATAGAATCATAACAGGCTAAAGAGCCACAGATACATGCTAAGCTTAACAATTGTTTGACTTTTATATTAAAAAATAGATTTTATTTATATTATTTATGACCCGATTTTTATGTTAACAAGTCCTTCTTCCTTCTTTCCTTGTTTTGGTTTTGGTTTTGTTGTTATTTCTTGTGGTTTAGCACCAGCCAGCAGCTAAGCCCCACGTAGCCGCTCACTCACTCCCCCACAGTGGGACGGGGGAGAGAATCGGAAGAGTAAAAGTGAGAAAACTCATGGTTTGAGATAAAGACAGTTTAATAGGGAAAGCAAAAGCCGCGCACACAACCAAAGCAAAACAAGGAATCCATTCACCACCCCCCATGGGCAGGCAGGTGTTCAGCCATCTCCAGGTTCCATCATGCGCAATGGTTACTTGGGAAGACAGACGCCATCACTCCGAACGTTCCCTCCACACCCTCCTTCTTCCTGCCAGCTTTATATACCAAGCATGATGTCATATGGTATGGAAGATCCCTTTGGCCAGCCTGGGTCAGCTGTCCCAGCTGTGTCCCCTCCCAGCTCCCCGGGCACCCCCAGCCTGCTCGCTGGCAGCCCAGCATGAGAAGCTGGACTGTCCTTGACTGCTCAGCAACAACCCAAACCATCAGCATGTTATCAACATTTTTTCATTCCATATTCAAAACACAGCCCCACACTGGCTTCTATGAAGAAAACTAACTTTATCACAGCTGAAACCAGGACATTTTTGCCTTTGGTTTTGGTTTTATTTTAATGCTGTTAATGTGAGGTGGTTTTGGATTCTTAGGAGCTAACAATTCAATCTTTAGTGTGAGAAAAGTTTACTCTTACAATGGATAACAATTCCAGTTCTAATACTAATGTCCCTCAAAGTCTTTATTTCCAATTATTTTGAAGACAATAGCATTTATTTCTGTAACTCCATTCCTACAATTTAAATATTTTACCAGGCTAAAGAAGATACTTTATCTTCTGAAAAAATTCACTATAGGACAGAACAAGACAATTTTACACCCGGCTATGTGGGAAAAGGATCTACATAAAGTAATTTAATACATGTCTATAATCGAGGCACACTAATCCCAAGCAGTCATCATCTTTAACTTCATTTTCCATTCAATGAAAAGGCCATTATTAAACCCAAAGATATTATAACCTAGCACTCCTGTTGTTGCTTTTTTCCCCCACTTTTACAATCTGAGAAAGCAGACATAACAGCCCAGACAGAACACTGTGCCAGACATTTGATATTTTACTTACTTCACACAAAGATAGGCAAGATACCTTCTCCTTACCCAGAATAGAAATTTGAATATGTACTCATAATAAGGAGTCAGATATTAGCTGGTATATTTTGTTCATGTAAAGCCTTTTACTCTGCAAATATCAATTGATATTCTTCATCCCTTTCATCAGTAATTGGAGAGAATTATACGTTGTAAGAATAAGCAGTTCTAAGGCTGAAGTTCTGCACAGGTTATTTAATAAGTTGAAGCTCTGTAAGCATTAGCTAACCTAGCCAAAGACCTGACATAAAGGGTCTCTTATGCCGTGTGAAATCAGGTCTAATGCTTAAAATCTGTTCCATGTATACTGACGCATCTATTGAAAGCAAAATTAGCCTTTTGGAAAATGCTAACAGCAAACCGTCTCTTTATTAAAACGGGAATTATGTAAATCCACAACACAGATAAGCAAGAAAAACATTCCTGGGAAGATTTGTAATTCCCAAAACTGTGTCACGTTTTCTAAGGTTCACAAGCATGTAAGAATGCACGTGAGTGGAAAAGAACATGTTAAAAGAAAACCAAAACAGGCACACCAAAAAGCTCCCTGCAATTGTGTCATATCCATGTTCATTATTTTAAAATATTAATGAGCATTCTGTTCTTACTGTAATTTTTAATGATAAATACATCTCCTGACAATCTTCTTGCCACTCTCACTTGTGACCTCTGTACCGGGGAAGATTATGGAGCGGTTGGTCTTGAGAGTGCTCACAGGGCACCTGCAGGACAACCAAGGGATCAGGCCCAGCCAGCATGGGTTCATGAAAGGCAGGTCCTGCTTGACCAACCTGATCTCCTTCTATGACCAGGTGACCCACCTAGTGGATGAGGGAAAGACTGTGGACGTTGTCTACCTGGACTTTAGTAAAGCCTTTGACAGCGTCTCCCACAGCATTCTCCTGGAGAAACTGGCGGCTCGTGGCTTAGACGGGTTTACTCTTCGCTGGGTGAGGAACTGGCTGGATGGCCGAGCCCAGAGGGTTGTGGTGAATGGAGTTAAATCCGGCTGGCGGCCGGTCACAAGCGGTGTTCCCCAGGGCTCAGTTCTGGGGCCAGTCTTATTCAATATCTTTATTGACGATCTGGATGAGGGAATTGAGTGCTCCCTCAGTAAGTCTGCAGATGACACCAAGTTGAGTGGGAGTGTTGATCTGCTGGAGGGTAGGAGGGCTCTGCAGAGGGATCTGGACAGGCTGGATCGATGGGCAGAGGCCAACTGTATGAGGTTTAATAAGGCCAAGTGCAGGGTCCTGCACTTCGGCCACAACAACCCCATGCAATGCTACAGACTTGGGGAGGAGTGGCTGGAGAGCAGCCCGGCGGAAAGGGACCTGGGGGTGCTGGTTGACAGCCGGCTGAATATGAGCCGGCAGTGTGCCCAGGTGGCCAAGAAGGCCAACAGCGTCCTGGCCTGTATCAGGAATAGTGTGGCCAGCAGGAGTAGGGAAGTGATCGTGCCCCTGTACTCGGCACTGGTGAGGCCGCACCTTGAATCCTGTGTTCAGTTTTGGACCTCTCACTACAAGAAGGATGTTGAGGTGCTGGAGCGTGTCCAGAGAAGGGCAACGAAGCTGGTGAGGGGTCTGGAGCACAAGTCTTATGAGGAGCGGCTGAGGGAACTGGGGTTGTTTAGTCTGAAGAAGAGGAGGCTGAGAGGAGACCTTATCACTCTCTACAACTACCTGAAAGGGGGTTGTGGCAACGAGGGTGTTGGTCTCTTCTCCCAAGTAACTAGTGATAGGACAAGAGGAAATGGCCTCAAGTTGCGCCAGGGGAGGTTTAGATTGGATGTTAGGAAAAATTCCTTCACTGAGAGAGTGGTCAGGCATTGGAACAGGCTGCCCAGGGAGGTGGTGGAGTCGCCATCTCTGGAAGTGTTCAAAAAACGTGTGGATGTGGCGCTTCAGGACATGGTTTAGGGGACATGGTGGTTCTGGATTAATGGTTGGACTTGATGATCTTGAAGGTCCTTTCCAACCTGGTGATTCTGTGATTCTGTGATTCTGTGATTCTGTGACCTAATCTTTATGCATCTTTCCTGATGCCAAAACCAAGGGTATTTGAATGCTACAGAGTATCTATCTATCTATCTATCTATCTATCTATCTATCTATCTATCTATCTATCTATCTATCTATCATCACATCGTTTCAACTATATATCTGACTTTACAATCTGCCTCTGAACACTGCTTTCTATGTTAACTTACAGAAAGTCTGGACAAGGAAGAAGGCAGGACAAGGGTTCTTGACAGAGATAATACCTTATATTAAACCAGCAAATATAGCTGTGAAAATCAGACAAGCTTTCAGGAATTCTAATTCTTCCTCGGGTTTAAAACGTATTCAGATTTCAGACCTAGGTATCTACTGCGAATCATAGGTTAGCAGAGGTTTAGAGGAATATGTATTCCTTAGATGACCAACTCTGAAAGAAAAGATACTTGATATACCTATGACTGTTAGAAAACAGAAAGGGGGAGAACAGAAGAGAAAAATAGAAAGGGAGATGGGGAGGTGATAAGTAGTTATCTCATAGGGGAAAGAGAAATAGTTCGTAAACTGTGGAACACAGATTCGATGGGATTTGATTTGGGATTCAATGAAGACTATGACAATGTGTTACTTTACTGAAATTGTGGGTTTTGGTGTCGAGTACGGTTATGAATTTTAATTCCAAGATTTATTTTTATAAGGAGTTTTGGTTCCCTTGAGAATCAGGACTGAGAGATCAGAGATTGAACAGTTCTCTGAGAAATTTCCCGCTCTGGAAGTTGAGTGGGTTTTATTCTTTACTGATTATCTGTCAGGATACGTTCCTGTAGATGGCTTAGTTTTACCTATGTAGTTACTCTGAGATTATTTTGTTCACAAAATGAAGGAAATTGGATTCATAAAAGTACAGGTATAAAGTTGTGACAGGTCTCTTGAACGGTATTTACTGTCATCTTGTCACAGTAGTAAGTTTATGCATCTCATGCAGGAACATCCTGGTTTTTTCAGTGTACTTATGAATGGAAGGATTCACTTCTGATGGTGAATGGGGCCTGAAGACCGCTTGGAAGCAGTGATGGAAGTTATGCAGAGAGGGATTTATGTGGCTCAATCATTATTTTATACAGACACTTTATAATTAAATATATTATGCAACTTTCTACACATCTATATAATTTCATTATACTTGTGACCACAGCAACCAATCAAAATAACAGTGTATGAAAAAAGAGAAAGAATTCTTTTTGCACAAGTATGAGATTACCTTTAGTTTCAGTGATGTAGTTTTCAGTCTTTGGAGAAGTTATCAAGATCAGGTGAATGACAAGTCTATTCTTGGAATGGAAAGCCTGGCGCATTTGTAGTGGTAGGCATTTAAATATTTGATGTAAATGGCTAAATAAAACCATTTAAGCAGTGGTTCAGCCATTGATTATTATTATTAGGAATAGATTATTCAATCCATAAACTTTAACAAAACCCAATTTGTAACTTGTATTATCTTTGAAGTTAATAACTTTGTTAAACTGGATGAGAATCAGCACTGGGAAAAAAATAATATTTTACTCATGCTAAGGAGAAAATATTCTCAAACTGCCCACATCAAGCCCAGTACTTCTCTTGTATTTAAGGCCCAGTCCAGTGATTATTCTTTCTGTCTTTACAATTTCAACAGTTAGCTCCGAGCTGTTTTGATTGCAGAGAGCTAAACGTCATTTTCTATATAAAGGGAGACTTCCACATACTCCTTGTGCTCAAAAATGGCAGGCATACTAAAACTACAGTATTAGCACAAAAAAGTGTTGTCCACAAAATGAATTTCAAAATTACTTGAAACAAAAACATAGCAGCAGGAAGTGTTAGGCTATTTTAGATATGGTAGTCACTGCTACTTCTGCACTCATTAATTCTCAGTTTTGAACTCCAAAGAATTTAACAACTTACCATGTTTTTTAAATTTTGATAAAATCTAGCCAATGTCAGTAATGAAGATATTCTACTCAGTAGAATTTCAGAAATTTTTCAGTGCATTTTTAACATAAGAAGAAACAAGAGAATCTGGAAATCTCACTTGACAAAACTCCAAAACCTGGTAATTTCTTCACATAAATTTTGTTTCAGTCATTTTTAACTTACCTTACTTTAGCTTACCAAGAAATATAGCCACTCTTAAAGTGGATATATCTGAAAACGCTTTGTTAAAATAGAGCATTCTTTAGCTGATGAAATTAGGAAGCAGAACTTGTATACATGCCTCCTGATTAGAAAAGCTGTTTATATTTTCAAACCACTTACCTATTCCTGTCATAAAATTAAGGAAGATAAATGCATGTCCCTGGAACTGAATACAGATATCAAGGAGTAGAACCCAGCTGAAATAATAGACTTATTTTTCTGCAATGATTAATGTTTTTTAATTATTTAATTGCAATGATTCCTTTTATATAAATTGCATTTTTGAAGCCAATTCTACCTGCTACAATATTACGCTTTAAAGTTAAAAGTGTTTTGATTGATGTTATTTGCACAGCACATTTTATATAAATATATATACACACATTTATATTCAAAGTAAGAATGGAAAATTAAATTACTAAGAAGTTTTGTCTGAAAAGTTCTGTTCCAACAGCTAAAACAGAAACCCAAAGGAAAACTCCTTGGAACAAAATGCATTTTCTAAAAATTTATTCAATGGAGCAGGATGGCGGAGATGTACAATCTGACACAACACATGACAGCATATTTGCAGGTACATTTCTGGCACATTCTTAATGACTTAAATGTCATTGTTTAGCTTGGGTCAACAGCAGAAGAGGTACAAAATCTGTTCCTTCATTCCATATATGAATATGTCTGCATGGAACTAATCTGCTAGGTTTTGAAATTAGAAAGTGCCACCTTGCCATAGAATAGATAGGTATGTACATACTTTTGAGAGCTATTTAAACAGGCATATCCCAAACATTCACAATGACCTTTAAAGCCTAATGCTCACTTTGAACAAACTATCTGAATTAAGTTTAGTCACCCTCTGAAGATTATCTTCATTCTCTTCAGTCTCCTGCATTTTATATCTGACGTACAGAATAATGACTGCAAAAATTGACTTTTTAAGTAGCTTAGTTTGAAGTGGATGTGCAGGTAAAATAAAAGTCCAATGTAAGAGCCATCGATAATAATACTGACTTATTTTTGAAACGTTCTATATATTGAATATTTTGATGTATTTGCAAAGTCACATATTAACAATGAAATTTCAATGAAGTTCAAGAACATACCTGGAATATCTAATTTTTAAGAAGGTCTTATTAAAAGGAAATTACTGCATACAACAATGTTACAATTCAATATTAAGGTCATCTTGGAATGATGTTCACTGTATCATTGGGTTTTATTTTGAAGGATTTAATTCTTGCAGATAAAGTATGTTTGAAAAAGCTTGGTTTATTGCATTTGAAAATGAAAATAAGAGCTTATTTTGATCAACAATATTTTAAATACTGTTAATATTATTAGTCTATTAAGCATAGCTGCCCATAGGTAAGCACTTTAACCTGGTATATTGACCATACATAATGTTATTTTTTGTACAATAATTCTTTCTAAGGCAGAAGAAGCAGTCTTTCAAGATTTTATCTGTATAGCAAAAGCTCTGCTGAGTATTAAACCAGATGATGAGATTTTCAATGTGTAAAAACACATTGCCAGGTAAATATTTCTTGTTGATTAAATGGTTTCTTATAAATTAAACTCAGATTCCAAGAGCTCTGCTTTATTTCTTTCCATTGAATGTAATTTTCATTGGGGTTTATTGGCTATTGTTAAATGGTTTCTGAAGCTTAATCTAAAATGAGATAATCATGTCCTCAGAGGATAAAATAATGATATGTAGCATAAGTGTGGCACTATAAAGAATAGAAAAGAGCAACTGAGTGTCAAATCATTAAAGACTTTTAAAATGATATCCAAGATAATATCATACCATCAGAACATCAGAACTAGTGTAGTGTTTTCTAGTCATTACCAAGGCATCTACATAAATGAGCAAAAAAACATTATTTAAGTATTAAAAGAAAATAGTAAAGTGTGAATAATAGTCAATTATGTCTGACATCTGTGGTTTACATAAATAGGAATGGATAATAATGTGTGGTTCAAGAAAAACATTATGTTTAACTGCACAATTTTGAGTCTTTTTTTTTAAGAGTACAAATGGAATGTCATAGGCATTTATATTCAACAAATTATTTTTATTACAAAAAAGAAGCAGGGATTAAAAAAGCAAAGTTCACAACAAATAAAGCTTCTGGAGTGAAAACTAACAGGTAAAAATTATACCTATAGCAGTAACAAATATAAAAATGAAATTACAGGAAATCTGAATAATTTTTGTGGTAAAAGAGCTACAGCCTGGCGTTCAGTTGTTAAATACATAATATGTTACATAATGTTAAAAAGTCTTCTACCCAGACCACTTTAGTTAAAGCTGAAAAGCACACCATGAAAAGTACTGTTCAGTGACATACTGAAACTAACCGTAACTAATAAGCCATGAACATTTAACTCTTCCCCCTCACCCTCACCCCTTCCCGTATCAGTCAGTTCGGAGCCTGGTTTTTATCTATAGTAGTAGTACTTATGGAGGAGAGGAATCTTACTTTGCTAAATTCAAATGATTTCTTGCTAAGTCATTTAGGTTTTGTAGGTCAGAACCAACAATACAGACTGCAGAACAGTAGTTTGGTAAGCTTGCAGCCACACATTCACCTTACCAATTGGCCTTGACCCAGAACCATGGTACAGAATTGTTTTTCCAGATATATCCTATACTTCCATCTAGTTTTTTGTCTAAATTTGACTCATTTATCAGTGCTGTAGCACTGAGCCACATATATGGCATTCATTCCCATACTTCTTAGGGGTTAGCATTGCTTTATACAATATTTCCAGCCACCATGAAGACAAAAGAAAGAACAGGCAGAGAGGGGAGAAGAGTTGGGATATGGTGACTGATTAATAAGTCCAGACAGTGCTTCTGCAGCTCAGCGAAAGAGAACAGTCCGACCAGGGAATTTGCAGTGCCCTGAGCCAGTCGGCTGGTCCAAGCCACGCACCCAAAGACAACGTTGTGCCTTGCCAGCCTGCCTTATAAGCACGGCTGTGTAAGCCATTGCACACCTGTATATTAAGTTTAGCCCAGTATTAGTGAATTACTGGATTTGCTGTCCATTTGACCTAGATAATTGTACTACTGACTTGGATTTGCTATGTATTGTTATTTAGAAAGAAATTGTTTATTCCTAAAACTGTTAGTCTGATGTCTATTACCATATCCAAAACCTATAGCTTGGCAGGGCTACATTAGCCCTTACTTCTCCTCAGGATCTCCTAGGGAAAACACAGGAATTCTAAACACTTGAATTCCATTTTCTAAAGATTAATTATGAAATTAATGGTGCTACTGTTTATAGTAAGCTGTGCTTCCAGCTTTCCTTCTGAAGTCCACGGAAAACTCATCAGCATATATATTTTATTAAGACAGAATAGATAGTACAATGTATAAAACAATTTGAATATAGCTACTGATGAAGTCATCCATCTAGAAATAAGACATATAGACCAGATCTATGGTATAAGTAATATAAATGTGACTTTGAAAAGGTGAGGGTGGAAAGTGTTCATAAATAATTGAACAGGGCTTCTCAGTGACATGTTCTGGTCAAGACAGCTCATATTGTTCATATTGCTAGGCAAATAAATGCAGTCTTGGAACAATCTTAAAACAATACAGCAAGAAACAGGAGTAAGAGTTTATGCAGTTTACACATTTGATATGTAAATATGGAAGCACTGTCACCAGTTTCAGTATTCAGACTTCAAAAGGATGTTAAAATATTCAAAAGGTTTAGAAAAGAGCCAGAATTATTTGAAGTACGGAGAAAAAAAAAGCTTGTGCATGGAAAAATTTAAAACATTCAATACACTGAATTTATCCAGGAGAAGGAAAATCTGTAGATGAGAATTTATTGGAGGCTAAAAAGCCCTATATATTTTACAAGAAAAAAAAGCATGACAAGATCTTGTGACAGAGAAGGTGCAGCTAGAAAAATTTATGAGCTTACATTTTCTCTTACTAAAAATGGAAACAAGGAACACCATATACTTTGCTTCACCTTGTATTCTTCCTTGCTTAAAACAGTTGATTTTTTTCTCTTTTTTAAAAAGATTTTCACTCAAGCAAGTATTGGACACAATGTGAATATTCTTAAGTTTAGTCGTATAATTTGTTTTATAAGATTAGACAATTACTAATGATTTCTTCTGAGTTTACTTTGCAATAACAATTTGTTATAGAAAGTTTTTAACATGGGAATAAAAACAGAGTAACCAGTTCAAAACATAAAGGAAGGCCGGTTTTCCCCAAGGATACGGGTTCAGATCAAAGCTCTTTGATTTTGGGTCTCAAACAGGCATCTAAACACCAGATAACAAAGGTGACAGTTTTTAAAAAAACCCTTAATTTAGATGTTACCTGGAGGACATGAAAGAGACAGAGACAAATTCCTGATATTTTCCAGGAGATATAATACTCCAAAATATTTTGAAATTATCTCATGTTTTGGACATGTTTTGTTTTTTTTAAATACATTTGTTAATGTATGGTTGTCATGGTTTAACTCCAGTCAGCAACTAAGTACCACACAGCCACCTCCTCCCTCCCCCTTGGTGGGCTGGGGGAGAGAATCAGAAAGGTAAAAGTAAGAAAACTCGTGGGTTGAGATAAAGACAGTTTAACAGGGAAAGCAAAAGCCACTTATGCAAACAAAGCAAAACAAGGAATTCATTCACCACTTCCCATCAGCAGGCAGGTGTTCAGCCATCCATCACGCATAACAATTACTTGGGAAGACAAACACCATAACTCCGAACATTCCCCCCACTTCCTTTTTCTTCCCCACAGCTTTATATGATGAGCATGATGTCATTTGGTATGGAATATCCCTTTGGCTAGTCTGGGTCAGCTGTCCTGGCTGTGTCCCCACCCAGCTTGTTGTGCACCTCCCCGCTGGCAGATCATGGGAAGCTGAGAAGTCCTTGACTTAGTATAAGCACTACTTAGCCACAACTAAAAACATCAGTGCGTTATCAACATTATTCTCATACTAAACCCAAAACACAGCACTATACCAGCTATTAGGAAGAAAATTAACTCCATCCCAGTCGAAACCAGGACAATGGTATATAATATAGTCATGGTATATAATATAGGCATTCTGACTTTTTTTTTATATAACTTCCTATCAAAAGGAACAACAAAATCAATTTCAAACAAAAGTTTTCATTTATTAAAATCTTTATGTTTGAGCAGAAAATACCTGTAATTTTGAGAAAACACAGCTTTTGTTAACTAAAATTAAAATTGTATGCTTTCAGACGTTTGTTATTTCAAGTCATCTATTTAGATGCTCAGATTCCAACTTGGAGAGCCAAGGAGTGATCAACAAGACTCACTCATCCTGTAACAGTCCCATACGGTTGGTGTGAAAGTCTAATGGAGAGTGGAGACTGACAGTAGACTATCGTGGCCTGAATGAAGTCACATCGCCACTGAGTGCTGTCGTGCTGGACATGCTTGAACTCCAATATGAACTGGAGTCAAAGGCAGCCAAGTGGTACGCCACCATTGATATTGCTAATGAGTTTTTTTCAATCCCTTTGGCGGCAGAGTGCAGGCCACAGTTTGCTTTCAGTTGGAGGGGTGGCCAGTACACCCGGAACCGACTGCCCCAGGGGTGGGAACACAGCCCTACCATTTGCCATGGGCTGATAGAGACTGCACTGGAACAGGGTGAAGATCCAGAGCACCTGCAATACATTGATGACATCATCATATGGGGCAACACAGCAGAAGAAATTTTTCAAAAATGGAAGAAAATATTCCAAATCCTTCCTGAAAGCCAGTTTTGCCATAAAACAAAGTAAGGTCAAAGGACCTGCACAGGAGATCCAGTTTTTAGGAATAAAATGGCAAGATGGATTTTGTCAGATCCCAATGGATGTGATAACAAAATAACGGCTATATCTCCACCAACTAGTAAAAAGGAAACAAGATTTTTGGGATGTTGTGAGTTTTTGGAGAATGCATATTCCAAATTACAGTCTGATCATAAGCCCTGTCTATCAAGTGACCCGGAAGAAGAACAGTTTTAAATGGGGTCCTGAGCAAGGACAAGCCTTCGAACAAATCAAACAGGAGATAGTTCATGCCGTAGCCCTCGGGCCAGTCCGGGCAGGACAAGATGTTAAAAATGTGCTCTACACAGCAGCCGGGGAGAATGGCCCTGCCTGGAGTCTCTGGCAGAAGGCACCAGGAGAAACCTGAGGTCGATCTCTAGGGTTTTGGAGTCGAGGATATAGGGGATCTGATTCCCACTGTACTCCAACTGAAAAGGAGATATTGGCAGCATATGAAGGAGTTTGAGCTGCTTCAGAAGTGGTTGGTACTGAATCACAGCTCCTCCTGGCACCCCGACTGCCGGTGCTGGGCTGGATGTTCAAAGGGAGGGTCCCCTCTACACATCATGCAACTGATGCTGTGGAGCAAGTGGGTTGCACTGATCACACAGCGGGCTCGAATAGGAAACCCCAATCACCCAAGAATTTTGAAAGTGATCACGGACTGGCCAGAAGGCAAAGCTTTTGGAATATTGCCAGAGGCAGCGGTGACGTGTTGAAGAGGCCCCACTGTATAATAAACTGTCAGGAAATGAGAAGCAATATGCCCTGTTCACTGATGGGTCTTGTCACACTGTGGCACAGCATCGGAAGTGGAAGGCTGCTGTATGGAGTCCTATACAAGAAGTCGTAGAAATTGCTGAAGAAGGTGGTGAATCGAGCCAATTTGCAAAAGTGAAGGCAAAATATTGCTGCACAACTAGAGAATCTAGTCATAAAAGTACGCTATGTAGATGCCCACGTACTCAAGAGTCAGGCCACTGAAGAACATCAAAACAACCATCAGGTGGATCAGGCTCCTAAGATTGAAGTGGCTCAGGTGGATCTGGATTGGCGAATTACTTATAACTCAGTGGGCCCCTGACACCTCAGGCCATCAGGGAAGAGATGTAACATATAGATGGGCTCAGGATTGAGGGGTGGATTTAACCATGGACACTATGGCACAGGTTATCCATCAATGTGAAACATGAGCTGTAGTCAAGCAAGCCAAGCGGTTAAAGCCTCTATGGTATGGAGGACGATGGTTGAAATATAAATATGGAGAGGCCTGGCAGATTGACTATATCACACTTCCACAAACCCACCAAGGCAGGCACCATGTGCTTACAATGGTAGAAGCAACCACTGTGTCGTTGGAAACATATCCCGTGCCCCATGCCACCGCCCAGAACACTATCCTGGGCCTTGAAAAGCAAGTCTTATGGCAACACGGCACCCCAGAAAGAACTGAGTCAGACAACGGGACTCATTTCTGAAACAACCTCATAGACACCTGGGCCAAAGAGCACGGCATTGAGTGCGTATATCACATGCCCTGTCATGCACCAGCTCCTGGGAAAATCGAACAATACATTGGACTTCTAAAGAGAGAGCAATGGGTTACACTGAGAGCAATGGGTGGTGGGACATTCAGACATTTAGCAAAAGCCACCTGGTCAGTCAACACTAGGGGTTCTGCCATTGAGGTGACCCTGCCCAATCAAAACTTTTACATACTGTAGAATGGGACAAAAATCCCCTGTGGTGCACATAAAAAAATGCTGGGGAATACAGTCTGGCTTATTCCTAACTTGAGCAAGGGCAAACCCATTTGTGGGTTTGCTGTTGCTCAGCGACCTGGGTGCACTTAGTGAGTGATGCGGGAGGATGGGGAAGTCTGATGTGTACCTCAAGGAGTTTTGATTTTGGGGGAGAATAACCAATGACTTGAATTATAAGTTGTTAATTGCTGTATAATACTGTATGTCATCACTACTATGGTCTCTATATGCCATATTAATGGTATTATAGTAAGAACCATTGAGATTAATGAAACAGAAAAAAAAGCAGCAGTGATAGAACCAGGACTGGCCTCAGCATGCAAAAGTCCAACACCACACATGATCTCTCCTGCTCTGAAAGACTGTTATGAGAGATGGAGCCAAAAGTCATGGACTAAATGAACTCAACAGACATTTTAGATGGATGGCCCATAAACTAAGGGAATGATATCTGAGTGTATATATCAAAAGACAGATAAAGTGTTAGCGATTAATTGGTATGTATTAGAAAGTATAGAACCCGGGTGTGACATAGATGGTATAGAATAAGGGGTGGATGTTGTCATGGTTTTGTCTGGGATAGAGTTAATTTTCTTCCTGATGGCTGGTATAGTGCTATAGTGCTGTGTGTTGGATTTGGGATGAAAATAATATTGATAACATGCTGATGTTTTTAGTTGTTGCTAAGCCGTCAAAGACTGTTCAGCTTCTCATGCTGGGCTGCCAGAGAGAAGGGTGCAGGTGCACGGGAAGCTGGGAAAGGACACAGCTGGGACAGCTGACCTCAACTGGCCAAAGGGATATTCCATATTATATGATGTCATGCTCAGTATATAAACTGGGGGAGTTAGCTGGGGAGGCACTGCTGCTAAGGAACTAACTGGGCATTGGTCAGTGGGTGGTGCGCATTTGTTGCATTGTGCATCACTTGGTTTTGTATATTCCTATATCAGTAATATTATTATTTCTTCTTCCTTTTCTGTCCTATTGAACTGTTTTTATCTCAGCTCGTGATGCTCATTCCAGAGCAGCGATTCCTGTCCCCCAGCCAACTCCAGTTTTTATGTGGAGCATGACATCATATGGTACGGCATATCCCTTTGGCCAGTTTGGGTGAAGCTGTCCTGGCTGTGTCCCCTCCCAGCTTCTTTTGCACCTCCCCGCTGGCAGAGCATGGGAAGCTGAGAAGTCCTTGACTTAGTATAAGCACTACTTAGCAACAACTAAAGCATCAGTGTGTTATCAACATTATTCTCATACTAAATCCAAAGCACAGCACTATACCAGCTACTAGGAAGAAAATTAACTCTATCCCAGCCGAAATAGGACAGAAGCATAAATTAATCTCTCCAGCATTGTCACTGAATGAGCTATAATGCTACTCTATGAGGTATTTCCTCTGCAACTTATTTCAAGGCTAATGACCTATGTTCTGAGTTAGCAAGAGGAGATAAGAAATTCATTACCTGCTGGGTTGTAGAAGAGCACTTGCTGAAGTCCATTCATTTGCTATCATTTTTACTAGGTTCTCTGAACTTCATAAATACTCCATAAAAACACTCAGGAAAGACAGGAAAATTTACGTATGTATGTCCGTTTTTGTGACACTAAGCTCCCTATTCTGCAAAAGGAGAAGCCAGTAGAACCGAGTCATGCTCTGATAAAAGAGATGGAGGAAATGGTCCATTTATTCCCTCCTTGTGCGTGCTCCCTGGCTCATTTGCTTTGCTCCTTGCTTTTGCATGAAAAAAGAAGGTGAGTTGGGAAAAGGGAAGCAGTAGTGAGTGTGCTCAGGTCATTTGCAATAGAAGTGGCAACTTCTACATGGAAAAAGCTGTATGATTTTTGTCAGATTTTTTTTTCTTACATGCTCTTAAGGCCCTGTGGGGTCTAATAGGCTTTACTAGCTATGACTAAACTCACCTGCAGCCACCCTGCACCATGGACCCAGGATCCCTATTTCAGCTCAGCTCAGGGACTGTCTGAAGTACACTGTAGCAGTGCACGTCTCTCGCCTGTTTATAAACTGTTGTTTCAATTTCCTGGATTGACCCAGGACTTAGCTTGTTACCTTGCTTTACATGATACTCACTAGATTGTTTATGGGACCCGTTGCTGTTGCCACCCTGTTCGCATCCATCTCAAGTGCTGTGGGATGGTGCAAGTTCTGCCTGGCCTGTGCTGGGGTCAGCCCCAGATCCCAGCTCCCTTCTTCCAGGGAGCAACCCTTGCAGCTCCCTGACACCAACAGTGATCCTTTTCTTTTCCAACTTCCAAAGGTATTTTAAGTTGCTGAAAATAACATCAGAAAAAAGAAGAGGGTCTGAGAGGGTAAGCTATGTTTCCTCTGTCAGGTAGTAGCAATTCAAGGATCAAAATGATAACTGCTGCCTTTCCTGGTGACAGGTAGTTCTTTGAATTTTAAGGTTGCAATCAAAAGAATAAAAAAGGCATTGCAGTCTCATAACTAAGCACATCACTTTTTCCACTGGTTTAGTTTATTCCTTCAAGTCCTAAGGAATAGTATTTATTTATTTGTATTTATTGTATTTATTCTCACAAGCAGAGGACTTTGTGCTCTTTATCAATAGAAGTCTTACCAGTGAGAGGTGCACACACAAATAGTTAAGTGCATTTATGCAAATAAAAATCATCCTAAAACATTGAAACTGGCTTACAGTTGAATAAGGCCCATCCCTTTCAATTAAAAGCAACCAGATAATGCAGCATTACCTTTAAGATCTGTAGTGAAGTTGCCTACATTTGAGGACCTGATAAGTCCTGATAGAACATTCTAACCAAGTCTTGCTTTGCAGTTTTAAGCTCCCAGGTGTAATTACTCGTGCCATTTATAATCAAGTTGTTCTTCTCCTTCCTTCGGTGTCAAAGAAACTGTCCAGCTCCTCCTTGCTGTTTGCTGCCAAATGTAATACATAGTAATATCCTTCTTTCAGCCTTTCTTTTGAGAAGTTATACCATCCCCTTCTCATCTCTCTGTGTAAGAGTGGCTCTTTCTTCACCTGGTCACTAATAATTCTTTTGAGCACTTGTTGCAGTTTGAATGGTCTTGGTGAACAAGAACTGCAGTATGATGGAACCTGATGTAGCTTATAAAAAAGTCATACTTTTGAAAGTGATCAGATCAATATCTCAATAGGTACATTTCATAAAACCATGTTATACTTTATTTAGGGATCCCTGTATGCCATATTCTGTAGATACTACATTTTCTATCCTTCATCGGAAACCTGTGTAGCTAGGAGCGATGTATTATTAAAAATCCTAGTCACTGAACCTGAAGATTCAGCTTGCAGGTTTTTGTTTGTTTTTTTTTAAGGGAAGGAGGAGCTGGTTTCCACTTGCTGTTTATACAGGTGCAGCAAGAACTGGTACCTCATAGGGTCACAGGATGTGAAGAGGAAGCAGATGAAAGGAGAGCAAGAATGCATGAGAAAGGATCCGGAGAAAAGGCCAAATAGAAGAAGTCAGAAGTTACAGGGGTGAACAAGTCTAAAGCAAGCATCAGCAAAAGTTGTGTAAGTGGAAAGCTGAACATGCCAAAGGAAATTCAAGACTATACTGCAGACATTTTGTCCCAGCTACTTTTACACAAAGGGTCAATAAAGTCAAGTTCTTTTGTTCTGCCCCAAAGCTCCTCTGTTCTCACTACAGCAGCATTCTAGGCTCAATAAACTCTGCTCAAGCATTACAGACAGAAAAACAGCTTTAAAGTTTTGTGTCAGCAAGGAACACAAAGCAGAAGAGCGATCAGACACTCTGATTTGTTTTCAGTGGACCAGGTTGCTTCTCCCCTCAATTCCATTATTGTGATTGGTATATTCTAAGAAGTGAGATGTAGTATTATCCTGTTTCCCACAGAACTAGTTTTGTTGGGGTTTTTTTTTCCCTAAACAAGGTTGTGGGTTTTTTTAAAATTCAACTTGTTGTCAGTTAAACCTCTTCCTACAAATGGATCCAAAATTGCTATAGGTGATCACTGTTCACCCAGCTACAGTTTTACCCATTCTTTGTGCAGAGTTGTTCTTATTCCTTGCCTTTTACCCACTGGACTTTACTAAAAGTGAATTCTGGACAATTTTGCCTTGGCAAACCATTTGAAGTTCTCTAATTACACTAAAATTGCTTAGTTTATCTGCATATATTTTATTATTTTCTTCTTTTAAAAAAGAAGGCTTGCTTTCCAGTTTACCTATCAGGAAGAGGTCTTACATATTGTTAATTACAAAGGAACTTACTGATGGAGCCAAGAAGATGAAATATCAAAGAATACTCTCAATTGTGAAAGAACAATGAAAGAAATACACTTCAATCTGAAATCTCTACAGAATTTCTTAAACTAGAGCAGAAAGAGCTAAAAAAAAGCATACATTTTTGTATCAATTTTTTAATAAAATTATCAATTAATTATTAGTAGTATTTTAATTAATATTTTTTTTCCCCGCATATTACCATGACTGTTTTTTTCCTACTTTAAATGGTGATAGACATAGATGTTGCATTTGAATGAAAAACACATAGCATACACAAATGTAAAAGCAGCTTAATCCACTTTAGAGCATGTCTTAATAAGCACTGCAAGACACAACATAGTTTGTGTACCTTTGATATTAAGAGTTACCATGTTCGCACAATGTGTGCTCTTCTAATATTATTGTTGCAGAGTTGAGCTTTTAAGCAGTGAGAAGTCCAAGTGTACCAAGTCTGGAATATGAATTGAGGACATGTTTGCATACATTTGTGCTACACTGCCTGTTTAGTAAGCTTCTTCATCAACACAGGAGGAGCTGCTCAGCAAAAAGAGAGTACTTTGTGCATATGAGGATCTGCATGTGTGATACAATGTTTGACTCAAAATGTGTTTTGATTTTCTTAAGGACAATATGTTAAATAGTCAAAATTTAAAAAAAGAAAAATTTAAATTATTGCAGGAATTTTTTTCTTTCAGCTTTTGAGTTACCACCAACTAAAACCCCATTTTTCATGCAGTTGTATCATGTGCACATGAAATTAAATAAAAGGTCAAGCTGCTACTTTCTCTGTCTGTCTTTCAGTATCACTACCAGTTCACTTGCTTGTGATAACTTTTAACTATGTTGCCAGAAAATCAAGAGTGACAGAGGGACAGGGTCAGCATTACTTTTCTGGCAGCACAATGTTCCCTATCCCACACTACCTAACAGCTTATGCACTTTGGATTGATTTTATCAGCAAATCAAGAAACTAGAAGAGAAAATTCTTACATATTGTTAACGTAGTAGACAACGAAAGGTTGATGTGGTTTCATTGCTGAAGAACTACTGCTGGATTGATAAAGTTTTGCATCATAAATTTATCACATTTTTGTAAAGCAATTCTTACAGAAAATGGTAAGAACACACCCTGAAGAACAAATACTCTTACAATTCAAAAATCAAGTAGTGTTCTAATGAAATAAAGGGAAAATTATTAGGCAATCACTTCGTGTGTGTCTTGCTATCAGCATTTTATTATTGTACAAAAAATCTTTGTAATTAGAGCTTACAAAAGACACTGACAAATCGACAGAAAACTCTACTTTGGACGCTGCATTATGGGGAAGTAAAAGGATGGAAAATTAATTCCTCCTTTTCTTTATCTCATCTGCACAGGAGCATATAGCAGAGGCCTACTTGATGTGTCTCATCTTGCTCTGCAAACCTGAAGGAAGAGATTGCAAGGCTGGGGAGATAATGAGACAGAAGTATAGATTGGATACTTAGAAACTACATAGACACACGTTCTCACTTGCAACAAACATTCCTTTCATTTTTTTCTAAGACATTGGTATAAAGTGCTGAAGAATACCTTGCTGACATCTAGTCTAAAATATTTTACTCTGTGCTGTCAGCATGCCATTGTCACTGTTAAGAGTCACAAACACTTAGTTTTACTTACTCTCAGACTGACACTATTGAAGTAATAAATTACAGATAACTCTCAGGAGATGGAGAGAGACTGCACCTTACTTTTTGATTCTTCCAGCCCTCTTTTGCTTGATTCTTCCCACCATCAAAATCAGCCCTTTTCATCTTTGAATAAAAACTGTACTGGTCTCCACCATGCCAAAAGATACCCTGAACTCCTACTTGTCTCCAAACATGCCATCACTTTTCTATCCCTCAAAACTCACTAAACATACTGTTTCCAAACACTGCCTCAAATTCCTCCTCTCCAACTCAATCTAAGGCAGTAATCCACCCACACACAAGCCATAAAAGCATAGTCATTTAGCAACACCATAATGCAAGAGAAAAGGCCAAGAGGTTTGTGCTGAAAATTCCTCAGGTCTGCCATGTGTCACACATCTGGGAAGCGAAAAATAACAAGTATGATGGTTCATCTAGCTTAGAGGTGTCGCTGAGTGAGGTAAAGTCAGCCTACACCCTGCATCAAAACTGCTTCTGCAAAGGAAAAAGGACGGGTCATTGTCATAGGATACTCCTTTCTGAAGGGAACAGAAGGTCCAATATGCAGACTGGACCCACTTCTTAGGGAAGTCTGCTACCTCCCTGGAGCCCATGTTAAAGTTGTGAAGAGAAAAGGCTGTACCCTGGTACAACCATCAGATTATTATCCATTATTGCTTTTTCAGGTAGGCAGCGATGAAGTTGCAACAAGAAGTCCAAGAGCGATTAAGAAAGACTTCAGGGCCTTGGGATGACTGGTCAAGGGATCAGGAGCGCAGGTGGTATTCTCCTCTATCCATCCATTTGCAGGGAAAAAATGAGGGAAGAAACAGGCAGACTCAGCTGATCAGTACCTGGCTCTGAGCCTGGTGTCACCGGTGGAATTTTGTGGTTTTTGATCATGGGTCAGTTTACACAACACCAGCCCTGCCGGCAACAGATGGGGTACACCTGTCTCAAAGGCTCAAAAGGAAATTTGCACAGGAACTAGCAGGGCTCATTGAAAAAGCTTTAAACTAGATTTGAAAGCAGAAAGGGATAAAACCAGGCTTGCTAGAGATAAGCCTGGAGGTGGCATGCCAATGTTTGAGGGACAGTGTGGTAGCGAGGTCCTTCAGTCTGCTGTTTCAGTGGAGGAAGGGGATGGACTACCATGCAGCAGTAAAGACACAAGGGTTATTGATGTCGTAGAAACCATGGAAGTGCCTGAGAATGATCAGGTAGGAATTAGGGCTTCTCCCCAAAAAAAGGTGGGGAGATCAGTAGCCCAGTTGAAGTGCATCTACACCAATGCACACAGCATGGGCAACAAACAGGAAGAGCTGGAAGCCATTGTGCAGCAGGAAAGCTATGATATAGTTGCCATCACAGAAACATGGTGGAACGACTCACACAACTGGAGTGCTACAATGGATGGCTATAAACTATTCAGAAGGGATAGGCAAGGAAGGAGAGGCGGTGGGGTAACCTGAATGTTAAGGAGCTTGATGATGGTGATGAAAGGGTTGAGTGTTTATAGGTAAGAATCAAGGGAAGGCCAACAAGGCAGATATCATGGTGAGAGTCTGTTATAGACCACCCAGACAGAATGAAGAGACAGATGAAATATTCTATAAGCAGCTGGGAGAAGTCTCACCACCGCTAACCCTTGTTCTCATGGGGGAATTCAACTTACCCGATGTCTACTGGAAATACAATACAGCAGAGAGGAAACAGTCTAGGAGGTTCCTGGAGTGTGTGGAAGATAACTTCCTGACACAGTTGGTGAGTGAGACAACTAGGGAAGGGGCCCTGCTGGACCTGTTGTTTGTGAACAGAGAAGGACTTGTAGGTGATATGATGGTTGGAGGCCATCTTGGGCATAGTGATCACAAAATGATAGAGTTTTGATTCCTGGAGAAGTAAGGACAGGGGTCAGCAGAACTTCTACCTTGGACTTCCAGAGGGCAGACTTTGGTCTTTTTAGGGGCCTGGTTGACAGGCTCCCTTGGGAGGCAGTCCTGAATGGCAAAGGAGTCCAGGAAGGCTACATGTTCTTCAAGAAAGAAATTTAAAAGGAACAGGAGCAGGCCTGTACCAAAAGACAAGCCAGTGGGGAAGACATCCAGCCTGGCTGAACAGAGAGCTTTGGCTGGAACTCAGGAAAAAAAAACGAGTTTATGACCTTTGGAAGAAGGGGCAGGCAACTCAGGAGGAGTACAAGGATGTCATGAGGTTATGCAGGGAGAAAATTAGAAGGGCCAAAGCCCAAGTGGAACTTAGTCTGGCTACTGCTGTAAAAGACAATAAAAAATGCTTCTATAAATACATTAGCAACAAAAGGAGGGCTAAGGAGAATCTCCACCCTTTATTGGGTGCAGGGGGAAATATAATGAAAAAGGATGAGGAAAATGCTGAGATACTTAATGCCTTCTTTGCCTCAGTCTTTAAGAGAAAGACCACTTGTTGTCCAGGTACCTAGCTCCCTGAGCTGAAAGACAGGGATGGGGAGCAGAATGAAGCCCCTGTAATCCAGAGGAAAATGGTCAGCAACCTGCTATACCACTTAGACACACAGAAGTCTATGAGGCTGGATGGGATCCACCCAAGAGTACTGTGGGAGCTGGCAGGGTGCTCACCAAGCCACTTTCAATCATTTATCATCAGTTCTGGCTAACTGGGGAGGTCCCAGATGACCAGAAGTTAAATGTGAGACCCATCTCCAAGAAGGGCCAGAAGGAGGATCCAGGGAACTACAGGCCTGTCAGTCTGACCTTGGTGCTGTGGAAGGTTTTGGAGCAGATCATCCTGAATGCCATTTTATGGCACGTACAGGACAATCAGGTGATCAGGCCCAGTTAGCACGGGTTGATGAAAGGTAGGTCCTGTTTGACTAACCTGGTCTCTTTCTAGGACAAGGTGACCCACTTAGTGGATAAGGGAAAGGCTGTGGATATTGTCTACCTAGACTTTAGTAAAGCCTTTGAAACCATTTACCACTGCATTCTCCTAGAGAAAGTGACTTGGACAGGTGTACGCTTCGCTGGGTGAAAAACTGGCTGCATGGCTGAGCCTCAAGTATTGTGATGAATGGAGTTAAATCCAGTTGGCGGATGGTCACAAGTGGTGATCCGCAGGGCTCGGATTGGGGCCAGTTCTGTTTACTAACTTTATCAATGATCTGGACGAGGGAATCAAGTGCTCCCTCAGTAAGTTTGCAGACAACACCAAGCTGGGCAGGTGACTTGATCTGCTTGAGGGTAGGAAGGCTCTACAGAGGGATCTGGACAGGCTGGATTGATGGGCTGGGGTCAACGGTATGAGGTTCAATAAGGCCAAGTGCTGGGTCCTGCACTTGGGTCACAACAACTCCATGCAACGCTACAGGCTTGGGGAAGAGTGGCTGGAGAGCTGCCCGGCAGAAAAGGACCAGGGGGTGCTGGTTGACAGCAGGCTGAACATGAGCCAGCAGTGTGCCCAGGTGGCCAAGAAGGCCAACAGCATCCTGGCCTGTATCAGAAATAGTATGGCCAGCAGGAGTAGGGAAGTGATTGTGCCCCTGTACTCGGCACTGGTGAAGCTGCACCTCAAATCCTGTGTTCAGTGTTGGGCCCCTCACTACAAGAAGGACATTGAATCGCTGGAGCATGTCCAGAGAAGGGCAACAAAGCTGGTGAAGGGTCTAGAGCACAAGTCTTATGAGAAGCGGCTGAGGGAACTGGGGTTGTTCAGCCTGGAGAAGAGGAACATGAAGGGAGACCTTATCACTCTCTACAACTACCTGAAGGGGTGTTGTGGTGAGGTGGGTGTTGGTGTCTTTTCTCAAGTAACAAGCCATATGACAAGAGGAAATGGCCTCAAGTTGCAACAGGGGAGGTTTAGGTTGGGTATTAGGAAAAATTTTTTCACCAAAAGGGTTATCAATCACTGGAACAGGCTGCCCAGCGAAGCGGGTCAGTCACCATCCCTGGAGGTATTTAAAAGATGTGTAGATGTGGCACTTAGGGACATAGTTCAGTGGTGGACTTGGCAGTGAAATGTTATCGGTTGGATTTGGTGATCTTAAAGGTCTTTTCCAACCTAAATGATTCTATGATTCTATGAACTTATATGGAACTCACACTTGGCAGACTATCAATCCTGGCTACGTCTCCCAGTGATGTTTCATGTATTAATAAGAAGTGCCGGTAGAAATGTACATCACGTACTTCATAGTAGAAAAAAAAGTACATTGTGGTGAAAGCCAATATTTTATAGTTTGGATTTTATAGTTTGCAATTTCACATCTTCTGCTAAGTAGTTAGAGTATATCTTTGTAGTACAGAATTCTGTAATCAAGGTCTCCTATCTCTATCCTGGAGGCAGGCAACCCTCAACTCTCTTGTTTCAAGTAAACTAGTTGTCAGACTTCACAGAAGTACTGGAAGCAGAACTGGGATTAAAACTCAGGCAGTCTTTGTGAAAATGCACAGCCAAGTCTACCAACCGCAAGGCTTTTTCTCCATTCACATAATTAACTTGTGTGCTTAGCCATTCTGTTCTTGTCCCTACTAAAGACATTCTGCCAAGCAGAACTTAAAAAAACTGATACTCTTAATTGTACTTCTGTCTCTAACAGCTTTGCAACCTTTAGTAACTGTGCATTTAGTTACCTCCTAGTAGCTGCTTCACACAAATTCAAAGCCCCTGATTTGTTTCCAAGGAGCAATCACACTGTTTTTATCTTTTCCTAACCTTTCCTGCAGACCCCCAAGTTCATCAGCACCCTTAGCACATAAGGACTACCCACATCCCACATCTCTCTGTGCTCTTGCTGATCCTTCCTCCACAGTCCTGCTCTCTGCATGAAAAGTTATGAGCTCTAACTGTGCAGTCCTTTGGTACTGCAAAAAACAAGGACACAGGTATTTGCTGTTGACATATATACCTCATCTCCACGATCATCACTAAATTGTTACAATCCTAGGTGAAGTGACTGTGGAAAATCAGGTGGATAATCTCTTTGCTGAAGGTTAGCCAGGCTAACAGCCTCCAAATCCCACGTGGGAGTTCAGAAGTACTGTGAGCTTCTTGAGCAGAACAAGACTTGCTGGTGCAGTTGGTTCAAGCCTTACAAGCTCCACATCATGCCAGCAAACACTGAGAATGAAAATAAGCCAACAAGGCTCCAGTAACATTTAAAAGCTAAAAGGCAAGTAAAATAATTTCCTACCCCCCCTCCAATTTGTTAGTTTTGAACTCTATCATGACTTTTAATCTGGTTAGTATTGTGTGAGAGAATAGGTAACATTGATTTTTGGATGCTTCAGATAAGTAATACCATTCCTTGAAAAGTCGTAGCTGAATCTATATTAGGTCAGCCAGACTTAACTACTGTATTCAGTTGAAGCTTGATGGTGGCTATGTGTAAAAAACTTAGAAAAACTCAGAACAATATTTAAATTAATGTCAGAATAACTATTTCTATTCTATCCACACCTTTTTGGAAAAACAGGTGTCTGAATTGTTATGCCTGATAATCACAAGTGCTGTATTTCAACTTGAAGTGATTCCTACATTAAGGTGGTGTCTAGACCAGGAAGTCATACTGTTCTGTTCAAAGTCTCACACTCCACTTGCCAAGGTAAACTAGATGGGTATGAACGTGCTGTGTTGTTACAGCTTACTTTCATTGGGTAAATAGAATGGTTTGTAAAGTACCATTGTACTGATGGAACTGAGCCACTCATAAGCACTTTTGCTTTTATACCAGTGTGATGTCAGGAACATAACCAACATAGTTCTCTGTCATACTAATTTCTAATTAACTCTTATCACAGCTTACTTATAATTAAAATATATATCCATCACTTGAAATCTTTAAGCCATGGCTGGATAGCAAAATAAATGTTACAGACGTATCAGAAGTTATAGACTTACTACGGAAATGGCTGGTTTCAGTTCTTTGTGCTGAATTATGTAACACACAAGATGAACTCATAATTCCTTTTTTCTTTAAATTCTCTGATTATCCAGCAAATCCTTTTTGCATCCAAATATTGCCTAAGAGAGGCAAATATAATTTACCAACAGCAAACAAAGAAATACCTTAATCATCATCTTAGCACTTTCATATTTTCAGTATATCATTCTGCTGTAGTTTTATTTTCTTAATCCCCATGTTTCTCCTTTTGGGGAGGAAAAATGTTGTGGGAACTAAGATGTAAGCTGCTTGATATCAGATGGCTATAACACTAATTATTAATCCATAAGAAAAGACAATTTCCTTTTGTAGCTGGACCAAAAACTTCATCCCATTTTCCAGGTTGTCACCAGGTCATCAACCACTACAGTTTTTCAGCTGAGCATGATATTAGCATCTAAAGTACAAATCTGCAAATGATACAAGACTGGGAAGACTGACTGAAACACCAGATGGTTGTGGTGCCATTCAGAGCGACCTCAACAGGCTGGAGAAATGGGCAAACAGCATCCTCATGATGTTCAACAAAGGGAAGTACTGCACCCTGGGGAATAAGACCCTGCACCCGTACATGCTGGGGACCAACAGGCTGGAAAGCACCTTGGCAAAAAAAGACCTGATGGTCCTGTTGGACGTCGAGCTGACCATGAGCCAGCAATGCACCCTTGTGGCAAAGAAAGCCAACAGCATTTGGGGCTGCATTAGGAAAAGTATCTCCAACAAGTCAAGGGAGGTGATCCTTCCCCTCCAGTTAGCCCTGGCTGAAACCACATCCAGAGTGCAGAGTCCATTTCTGGGCTCTTACCAGACAGACATGGACTTGTCTCTGACAAAACAGACATGGACTTCCCGGAATGAGTCCAGCACAGGTCCATGAAGATGATGAATGAATAGGAGCATCCATCATACAAAGACAGATTGAGAGTTAGGACTGTTTAGTCTGAAGAAGTGAAGGCTCAGGGGGATTTTATGAATGTGTGTAAGTACCTGTTGTGGGGGCAGTGAAAAAGATGGAGTTGGACTATTCTCAGACATGTTCAGTGAATGGACAAGAAGCAAAGGGCACAAATTAAACCAAGAAATTCCAAAATTCAATTTCAGCAAAAGAAAACCACTTTTTTCTTTTTACCTTTTTTTTTTTTTTATGATGAGGGCAGTCAAACAACGGAACAGGTTACCCAGAAAGGTTGTTAGTCTCCATCTGTGAAGATCTTCAAACCCCAACTGGACAATGTCCTGAGCAACCTGCTCTAGTAGATACTGCTTTGAGCAGACTAGATGATTTCCAGATGTCCCCTCCAACACAGCCATTCTGTGAAATCAAGCAGAAAGCAGTTTCTCAGGGAATGATCAGAGAGTCCCTAGAAACTAAAGGCCTTGATGAACCTTCTTCTTCCTTCCTTCTCCACATGATTTTTCTTACCTAATACAAGCATGCAGTAAAATGCATACATATACATAAAAATATGATCCAAACCCCTAAAAAGCAAGCTGTGTAGCATAGATGTGAAACATACCATTTAGTATAGCAGAATGTGATCAGATATTTTGACGATGAGTGTGATATAAAAATCTACCTAAAGCAGTTTAATCCCTTTTGCTTAATGTTTTATAATTATCTAATTTGCATTAAAAATAAAGATGAGGGTAAGGAAATTACTTGCTACAGTGTTTACTATATATATTATAAAAATACTCATCTCAGTTTGCTCCATGCCTCTATAAAAATTGAGGTGTGACAATAGATAGACTAAGGATTCCAAATGCAAGCATTTACTTTGAAATCTTGACAGGAATAATGCTTTTATTGATGAGGATTTGATAAGAAAAATTGAACTCTTCAAAGCAATGCTTCCAGAAGAAAATAGCAACTTCCTTTTATTTTCACTGAAGCATGTACATTGCATGCTTTCACATCCTGGATTGTGTATCCAGGTCTAATAATCAGTCAAAGCTTCCCTACTCAAAAATGTTATTTGCTATTTCAAGAAATGTTTTATTTATTTTCTGAGAATAGTGCAGAGTTCACTTCTGAAAGGAAAGCACTGCCTGTAGGATGCATTAACATCTTCATTTTCTGCGTGTTTGCTCACTGTTACATTTCTAATGTAGATAGAGGGAAAACAAGGGAAGACGTCAGATAGGAAAAGGGTACTCTTCTGTATGGTATCAAGTAATTTCATGAGTTTAACTATATGTGCAGTGATACATCTCTAGGGGTTCCTGGGCATATAAATAAAGCAAACAATAAAGAAGGCACAATGCAAAACAACTGCAAAGTATTATTTATGGAAGCAGTTATGCTTTCTCTCGGAATAATAGAGAATCCAAATTCCATATAAACACCAAACTTGAAAGAAACTTTAAAGCTTTGTTTCTGCCATTGAGAGAGAAAAAGGAAGAAGGGGCACAGGGCTAGCAGCAGGTAAATAAAGCTGGTATAACATGAAAAATAAAGTCCTTGGTATGTATTGCTTAAAACGAGAATTTAAAACTGGTATACATGGCTTTAATGGAAAACAGATGTAGATACTTAAAATTCATGTTATGGGATTTTATTCAAGTATTTCTTAAATATGTTCCTTTAAAGATTTACCTGAACAGTCATATTCAGAAGATACTTTCAGGAAAGGCTTTTTAAAGAAAATATGCAGCTTTTAACTTTTATTTCAGTGATCATCCAATGGTATTTTAAAAGGAAGCACTTCACTGCGTTTTATTCACAGAGGCTGAATTCAGGAGGAGTGGGGAGAGATGGAGAGGAAAATATAGTTATGCTTCTCCAAACTCAGCATACAAAACATCCTTCATTCAATAGAAATGACAAAACAAAATGCTTCTCAGTTAATTGTGCAGGTGTTCAAAACATAATTTTGAATTTTATCAAGTTATAACACAATTTAGAAAAAACAAGTGGACATTGAAATTTCTCTTTTGGTTTCAGGAAGTTCCAAAGCTTTTGTTCTTCCTGTTTGTGTTACAATGAAATCGAGCCCTGTGAAATTCTGGTATTTATTTTGATGGGGCGATTTCTGCCTCCGACACATCATGCATAAGCTAATCGTAGTTTTCTAAGCTAGGTCTCACTGCTTTGCATGAATTTGCTCAGGCCATTACCATCTTATCCAGTTGAACTTTGGTAAAGCTATCATGGGGTGAGATTTACCAACCTGTCAGAGCAATTTAGGAATGGTTTGCCTTTTGCCTTGTATATCCTGTGTCTCAGACACTGAATAGAAGGATATTTCTAGTCCATTGCATTGAAATAGGTTTATGCATGCTATCCTTAGTTAGTTATAGCATCTCTATTGCAGACAGGTTTATGCATGCTATCCTTAGTTACAGCATCTCTATTGCAAACTGGCCGCGGGTGCTCAGGCATTCCCAGTACTCTTGGTAAATATTAATGGATTCATTTTTGCTCCCGTAAATCCCTTCTGTTGCAATGTCACTTCAAAACTGACATTTCTTCAGTCTTGAAATACGAAATGTCTTGTTCACTAAGCTAACATGATTGCAATTTTCCTCCTTTTCACTACTTGCATATACAGAGAAAGGCTGTAACCTACAACTTTGGCCCTTGCTACTTGACATCTTCATTCCTACACTCCCTATTTTTGTTATAATGCCATAACATGGGATAGTATATGAGCTAAAAACATTAAAGACTTTGATGTTCAGCTAGTGTAATAAACCTTCTCTAAACACTTCAGAGGGCTTATAGTTAAACCTATCAAAAGATACGTGAGTACTGTACAAAGTTAAGGGAGGTGGGATTTCTTCTTTATCTAGTATTTGTATATTTACTATTAATTATTCTCTTCAACTCTCTTCTAGATTCTGCTCTCCTTCAACCATATAGATGCAATTAACTTTTTAAGGCGCAGAATCTGAAATGAAAAATGAAGCTCCTATTAAATAAAAGTAGAACTAAAATGTCAGCTGACAGGAAATGCCTGATTGTTGTGTTAATAGAAGGGTTAAAATGGTTTGCTGTTTTAATTACAGTCAAAATAGATTTGAATCTGTAATATTTTGAAGGATAATAGCTCAACTTTTAATCGTTTGCATCAACTGATTACCTATTAAGAATTATCCTTTTATATAAAGGATCCCTACAAAGAGAATGGAGGCTCTCGCTTCACTAGGAGCCAGATGGAGAAGACAAGGTTCAACAGGTATAAGTTGCACCAGGAGAAGTTTTATTGCAACATAAGAAAGATATTTTTTATCGTAAGAACAATTATTCGTTGGAACAACCTCCCCAGGGAAGTTGTAGAGTTCTCATCGCTGGAGGTTTTCAGGATACAATTGGACAGGGTGCTAGATAATCTCGTCTAAGCTCCCTTTCCCACAAAATGTTAGACCGGATGAGTCTTCTGAGGTCCATTCCAACCTGGGCTGTTCCACAATTCTATGATTGATGTTATTTTGATATTGTTAATTAATTGTAGCACTGCCAGTGGATTCTCTTACCTGTTAGTTGTACAAATGCAAACATTTCTGCAAGTCAGATTCAGAACTTTTAGTTTTCTTTCCATTTTCTCCAAAATTATTAAGCACACAGAAATGTTTAATATTACACAAAAGTCACAATTTGACTGATATTATGCTGCTATAAATCACTTACTGGTTCCACTAAACTGTTTTACATGATTGCTAAACCAAGCAGTGCCACATGTTAAGCGAGGCTGGCATTCTAGAGATGCTATAAAGCAAAAATATTAAATAAATGATGCCAGATGGCCAAATCCAGCACTACATTATCTTCTGTTACCCATTACACACACAGATTAGTGATTTGCTGTCAGGATTTCAAATCAGCATCAATGAGCTGAACAAGGTGTCAGTTCCCTCTGAAGCTTCCCCCAGGAAACTGTGTAGCTCTGTAGCGCAGTTACGTATGCTGTTGCCGTTACTTACAAGGGGGTACAAGTTTGCATTAAGCCAACAAAGATCATGGGACTTGCACTGTTTTGTATGAACTTGTCTTGGCCTGCTTGGAGATTTGTGTTACAGTCTGTTTAGCTATAGTGGTAATAATCTAATGACTAAGTGATATCACCTATTTTGTTTAGCTTCTCCTGAGCTTTGTAAAATTGTGTGGTGTAATGGTTATTGTTATATGTATTTCTATAACTAATAGATTAGTAATATTCTGCACAGAATAGACTACCTTTGATCATGGAATAGAATGCAGTGAACGTTAGTGCAGACAGGGCATGAGAGCATGGGCCTTAAAAGTACAAGCAGAGGATGATGCTGAAGGCCACAGGCTGATAACCCATCATCAGTCAATTACTAGTCATTGAAGGACTGCAACATTGGGAGTCAGGCAAAACCTGTCTTAGAATTAGCAAAGGTAACAAAGAACAAGCATCCAACATAAACATGAACTTGCAGTGAAGCTAGTAAACATACAAATGTATATCTCTCAATCTACCCTTATAGTGTAAATATGTAAAGACTATTAATAAGCACACTAGATCCTAGAGTGAGGAGGAAGAAACTGTCAAGCAAGCAAAGACTCAGGATACTGATAACTTGTATTATCCAAGGCAGAGTAAGCCACTCACCTTAGGATCCAGATGGGCACTGCCAGATAAAAATGTAGGCTGGAGAAAGTTTGTATATCATTTTAATTGGCTAGAATTTGAACTGAAAGTGTTAGTGTCATTGTAATAGGGCTAGTAATAATTCTGAAATTTTCTATGAATTAGGCTAATCCTGTGAAGGAGGTTTTACCCCCCAATTTTCAGAGAGAAAACTGAAAGAGTAAATGACTTGCTGAAGATCATGGAGAAGCCTCTGATGGAAATAAATCAAATCATCTTGTCTCTAGATTAAGCACTTGGTCCTCAAAGATTTTACTTCATGGTTCATTGTGAATGACATTGAATAGCAGAAATGACAAAACATAGTTTTTTCAAACATGAAAAAATACAACGTATTAAATATGATTTGAAATTAATTTTAGTCTCTGATTAATACTCATTGTGGAAAGGAGCCAAAGTTGAACTAGTTCCTAACTCTCATTAACACTCATTGTGGAATAAAGCCAAAGCTGAATTAAGTTTTGCCTTAACATTAAAAAAAAAAAGAAAAGTAAGCCTGAAACAAGATTAGAAGACTAATTGATTAACTATGTAGGCCCAAGGCAATGAAGCTAGAAGGACTAGTCTGTTGGCCCTATTTGCAAATAGAAAAATAATTAAAAGATTCATAATTCAGTATAACATTTTTATTTTGATTAACTGTATTTTAGTTTAATCAACAGTTATATCTGAAAAAATATGAAAAAGTCAGTTTTTTCTACACATATTTTGACACATAAATACATCTGACCATGAAAAACAATAAAAAACTAGGACAATAGTTTAGGTCTTGGGGTATTGATGACTAATACTTTTTCACCCAGTTCTTTAGGGTGATTGACAAGAGGCGTTATGATCCCATTGGCGAGCAATCAACTTCTTGTGCGTGTTGATTTTAAATAAAATGACTGCTTAGGTTTGCTGACAGACTATCAGCCTCTGCACTGACTCTTGCTGTTCTAGAACCAGTCTGGGATCTAAGAGGACACCGTCATATGTACAGGCAGGTTAATAGGCTTTGGCCATCTCCTGTCTGGCATTTAAGCTGCCATGGCTGTGCCAAAGCAGTTCCTGCTCCCCTGTGTTTCCCTGGCTGCTCACCCTGCTCTCACCCCACTGCCTAGCTTGTACTCGCCCAAGCATCTTTGTAGCGGCCCGGGGAGATAGTCAGGGGCTGATCCAGCTGAAAAAACCCCAACCCAGCACTGTTCTCTGCGTTGTTTGGTTGCCTCAGCTCCCTGGTATGGCCAACAAAATGCCTGCACTGGCAATATTAAAAGTGGTAAACGGGAAGGAAGGAGCGACAGGGGACAGAGTCAGCCAGGAACTGCGTTTTTTGGCAGAGTGCTGTGTAAGTGCAAGTCAGGAGGTATTTTTGAGAGTTGTTCCTATGGAAACTGAGAACGTGTTACTTTCCTGAAGTTTTATCACTGGGAATTATGCATTTATAGCTCCACAAATATCTCCCTCCTCATCTTTGTCGAGAAAAGCAAGCACCATTAAAAATAGATTTACTGAATGTAACAGTGAACCCATTCTGAAAGTAGCTGTTTGCACAGGGTTCTCACGCAGAGACAGATTGTAAATTATTTCTCTGAAGAATACATTAGTGTTCTGTGATTAATGGGCTCTTTAAATTTTTCTTCTTCTGGAGGAGTCAGACCAACGAATTCTTGTACGTAATGTACTTAGTTGTAGGCATAACCAGACTTAAACCTGTATTTACAGATGATTTCCTGTTCAAACCATATACTCCTCATCCTCAACTCTGGTGACTGAACATTGCCTCATGGGCCACGCTCAGCTCGTTGGGGCATTGGGCCACCGGCCCATGGTCCACCCGTGCAGCCTCCATGCTGCCAAGGTGCCGCTGGTCTGAGGCCTGTGGGCTGGGGCCTAGTGGCTCTGGCCGCCCAAGGAGGAGTGGCTCTCGCCTCCCGGGGTGACCGGGGCTGTGCAGTACCCTCGGTAGCAGGGACTGCACTGAGGAAATGTGCGGAAATAAACCCGAGCAAGCCCAAGGCCGAGGAGGAAGAAACTCCCGCTGCCGGGAAGGCCTCAGGGTACTGGTGCCTTGGCGTAGCCACACCTGCCCACCCCCGGTGAAGACCAGAGCTGCCAGTGTGGGACCTGAGGAGCCCTGTGAGGGTGAGAGGGGTAGTGGCTGAAGGGGGAGCATCCTCAGGGGGGCAAATGACAATCTGAACTCTGTTATTAATAGAATCATAGAATCATTTAGGTTGGTAAAGATCTTTAAGACCATCGAGTCCAACTGTAAGATCATCGAGTCCAACTGTAAATGAGGCTTTTCATTTTTGTTAAATAGCTTGGACTGTGAGGTTGTTAAAGGATTGATTGGACTAATGAGGTTCTTAGCACTCTTTCTGGATATATATGTACACAAAAGCATATATGAATCGTAAGCATGTGGTTTCTTTCCTTTATCCCATGCTAAGACTCTTCAGTTCAACAGGTCTTCTGGCTCAGGGCAGATTTGAATTTTACATCCAGTCCCTGTTCCTGATGCCCTTCTGAGGCCTTAAGATAAGTGAGAAAAAAAAAAACACATAAGAGTTGCCGATAACCACACTCCACTTTTTTTTAAAGTTGATTTAGTCACAGTGAAGAATATTAGCATTCCTTGTGAATGTAGACTTGACAATGTGGAAATAGATCATAAAAATCATCTGCAGAAATAATTTTCTTTAAATCCAATTTTTTTAGGCTGTCATGAAATTTTGGCCATCATGATTTCTTAGGCTTCAGACTGACAGTGTTTATATATAAACTGGCTAAGCCTGTTGGTTTAAGCGCATACCCTACCTGCATCCTAAACCTACGTGAGAACAGGTGTTTGATATGTATTAGTCCTTCCTTATGTCACCATATGTTCAATTCCATAGGAAGAAAATGTTGATGCCTGTGCCACAAGAGAGGCACAGCACGCTGCCAGCATCTGCATTATTCGGATCCCAAAATTCTGCAGTGCGCTGGAGTGTGTCTTCTCAGGTCAGTCTAAACACATGTAAACTGAACATGTCTAACAAAATAGGTATTGTCTCTGGGAGAGATACAACTCCATACTATTAGAAAACACTGTGTCCTTCTGAACACATTTAAAATGTACTTTACTTTGATTAATTATCAAAATAATTTGTTACTCCATTATTATTCTAAGTAATTTTCTCAGGCTGTGTCTGTACTGTATCCAGGCCAAGGAGAAACCCCTGGCCTCCAGATGAAATGACATAGTGTGGCTCACAACCCTGATCCTCATTGCCTCCAGTTTTTGTAGTGACCATCTCCACTCTGCATAATACACATCTCCTCTGGTGCTCATGGGGCAGATCTATGGCCTTAACAAAAGGATTTTTTTTCTTTTTCTATTGCAAGGGCTTGAAATAGTTCTAGAGGATTATCCCCAGCATCATTATATTAAATAGCATTTAGGAGTTTTGTGATATATATTCCATGCCTTGGAACCTGGTGTGAGAGGATTTTGAGGCTCTAAAGCCTGCTGAGACAGTACTGGAGAAGTGTAACAGCACAGAGCCATTGTGTGGCTAAATTCATGTGACCTATAGGGAGCAATACCTGGAGAAGAACATCACCAAAACTGTGATCGAGTTTGTCTTGCAAGGAACTATTTGGTTAGTTCTGAAAGAGAACTTTCAAAAAATATAGATGCAGATTCATAATCAGCACACCAAGACAATCTGGGAAGGTAAATTATCTGGGGGGGGGGGGAAAAAAGAGTACAACTTAAAAATATATGCTTTAATTTCTCAAACTGCCAAACTAAAAGCAAGAAAAAATAATAGCTGCCTGAGTCCTGAGCATCAAAACTGCAATCTTTAATCAGAAGTTAAAAAGAATTAAAGACTTAAGGTAGAAGAGACCACTGGAGGTGCAGAGACCACTGAAAGCATGATGAGAAGAAATCAGATATACTCAGCTAGATTGTTATATTTTACAGACATGAAAAAAATAAAGTAAATTGGAGGAATCCCTGTTAGTAATGTAGCATTGTATATTTCTTATTTCTTGTGCACTCCAATAGGAGGTATTTCTGAAAACACTGACATAGTTTAGTTTAGGTTATATGTTGCATACAAAGGTAATTACAAAGATAATTAGTTTAAAAACACCAACCTATAAACATATAAATTGGTGCTACTGTGTGGCTGTAGTATATGAAATTAATTGTCACTATTTGCATCTTTAGAGAAAGTCTCTAAATATATTCTAAGAATTATTTGATTTTTAAGTAATATATGAACCTATCACAGTAATTTTCAATTAAATGTTCTTATAACATGTTCAGCTTAAAACTGTGTTGGAAGGAAACGATATTAAAAAGAAATCATGTAAGAGCTGAGTAAATCTAATTGGACTTGTATATAGACTTGTTTTCTACTTGTTTTTTGATGCAACAGGAATGAGAGACAATCAACTGTTTTGCCACTTTATTTTGGAATAAAGATGCACTCGTATTTCATACATTAATCATAAATGTGATCAGTCTGAAATAATTTTCTTACTCTGCAAAGTCTGCCTTCTATTAATCTCTGGCCATATATTCACAAAAGCAGAAGTAAAGAAAAGAAGTATCAAACTTGAACGTATTAAGATGCACCTGACTGATAGTAGTTTAGAGGGTGTGGGATATTACAATCTCTTCCACAAAAGATTAAGAGAACTCTGGAGACTGCACAAAGGAGACTGTAACTGCAAGATATTCCATGTTTGAATCACACTGATTTGTCTGCCTTAAAAAAAAAAAAAACCTCAGCAGCAGCCACTGTAAATAAATTCCTTACGTGGAAAAGCACAGCTGGTCTTTGAAAACATGATCTGAATTTTTCAAGGCTGCAGTCCCGATCCTCCAAAGTTTTCTTTTTACCATGTGTTTAATTAACACACTGCAGTCATGGAAACTTCAAGCACCTGTAATTGTTCCTCACAACCATGTTTAATAGTCTGGAAATAGCATGTCTTGATCTTTAATTTCTAATCTGCTCTGAAGTTCATCGACGTCATTCACCGCTAATGTCTCCCCACTCCTCCTTTGCTCTGCAGCCCATGACCTGTGAAACTGGTGTTCAGGGCACCAGCTGCTGCAGGCTGCCTTGCAGTGGGCCCCTGCCAGTACTAACCTCTGATTCCACAGCGTGTAATCTCTATAGTGCAAGGTCACAGGCTTCTTGCCTTCCTTTTCCGTCCATTACCTGTGGCACCAAAGCCCAAGAGAGCAATTCCCTTTCTCTCTCACCTGGTGTTTTGAAATTCCAAATATTTGCTGTAGTATAACAAGGATGTACAGCACACTGATTGTCACAGGGCACTGCAAAATGCAGCTTTATTGTTTAAATAGCAAAGAATCTTAATGCCTAGCTTTAACCAGCAAAAGAGGGAACAGAAGGATGTCAGACCTCCTTTCTGTATTTCCTTTCTTGGGGAAATCCAGGAAGAAAAATACATGGAGTCCCAGAGGTTTAGTGAAATATGGGAGCTGGGCCGACAGACAATTCCATCAAGAATAAAAGGGACAAACTGGAAACTACATACATACCCAAAGGCAGTGCTGATTTTGGGCATGAGCCCTTTACAAAGTAAAATTGCCTATTAAAAGGAAGTCCAGTTGGCATTAAGTTAGAGTGAATTTTCTTGCAGCTCAGTTCCATTAGGTAGAGCTACTCTATCAGCTGAGAAATGAAGGAGCGGATGGCCTTCGTGCTGGTACGAGACCATTGGGATCCCAACGGATATCTCTATACCTTTACTAGACTGCGTAGCTAGCTCTCAAGAGGTCTTTAGGGTTCAGGTTAAGAATTCTATCCCTTTTCACTCTATCCCTTTCCTTTCAAAGGAAAGTCCTTTGTTCTTCAAGTCTATGATCTCAATAAACAACCTCAGAAGATTATCTGTTACAGAAAGTTTATACTTTCCTCCCTTCAGACCCCCATACTTCCAGGCTTTTTTCAGGTATCCAGCTTAGTTTGATGCACAAACATTATCTGCTTCATATCACAAGTCACACATTATTCTCAACCTCCTGCATGGTTATATTTCTTAAGAGAAAACACGCTGTTAGTTTTGTGCAAGGAACAGTTGCTAAATGATTATTATTGCCTAAAGATTATAGCATCACATTACAGCGAAGCATTTCTTTACAACTAGTTAATAAAATGCAAGAGAAGGCATACAAGTTCCATTTAAAATAAATAGTGAATCTATTAAAATGTAAAAAAGGCATTAAAAATATCTGCAGTCTCATCTGTCAAAAGGGATGGGCGCATAATATTGTGGGAAAAGTACAGGCTTTTTACCAAGCTGTACACTCATAAGGTTCCGTGAATTCAGCACTGGAAGGAGTGGAAGCACCATGCACTCTATAGGGAAACTGATTGACAGATAAATTTTAGCCCTTCCACACAGTTTTGTGGCACTCGGATCCTTAACATGATGCAGATTGGCATCGACTAATTGGATGCACAAAAGAACATCATTCCTCTCAGAGGTAGCTGATGTTTTATCATGCTCATAAAGCTGTTAGAAATGTTGTGATCCTGAAACCAACCTCTTCATATTGATTATATTTCAAACAAACCTATATTCTCTAAATTTTGTAACCTTCTGAAAAACATGATTTCATTCTCTAAGAAGCTTATCTTCCCACAAAAGTTCAGTAATGCTTTGCAGTGGTTCAGTCCTTGCAATTTTTTTAAATGAAATATTCACTTCTTACTGGCAAGCTCAGAACCTGAGTTGCAGGATCATTGGCATGTTCACAGGTGTGGAAGAAATATCCTTATGATGGAGTGATTTGTAGAGGTTATCTTTTGGGATCATGAACAGCATTTCTTATAGAAACTTAAAATGTTTTTTTAATTATTTATGAAGTACTGCAGTTGTACTAGTGATTCAGGGCCAGTATGGAGAAAGAACAAGGCACACCAGTATTTTAAATAACAAAACACAAGTGGAAATAGCAATGAGGGGGGCATGAGCTACAGGAAAGACATTCTCCAATGCGCATAGCTGCTGCAGTTGATATACAAATGGTCCGACCACTGTGACTCTCACTCTACATTTAATGTAGATAGTGTCAAGCCCCAACAGATACAAAAGTCAGCTTCTGGTTTCTCTCATTGTGACACCAATCTAAGTCAGCTGTACTGATTTTTATGGAATTTCTCCAGATTCAGGACACCAAAACTAGAAGAAAGTTAGACCTTCACATAAAGGTTAAGACTATCCTGATTATTGATCAAGATTTTCATTTTATTTGCTTTTCTTTTAAAAAACTAGAATTTGGTATTAAACTTAAAACAACTTTTTACATTAGTCTACTCTGAGTTTCTGAATGTGGCTGAGATGTAAAGGTGGGAGGAAGGAAGTATTGCTCTTACTCTAAAATGTAATTAGGAAATGCCTTATAGTCTAAAAATAGCTCAAAAAGGTGAACTATACAGGATATGCCAACTCCCCCATTAAGTCAGTATGCTTTGAGATTAGTGGGTGATAAATAAATTATGAAACTATTTCCCCAAAGCATTCTTTACTCTTTTTAATATAGCTTATGTATAGGTGGTCACAGATGGAAATACCTGACATAAATAGCCTGTGCAGGACTGAGTCACATGTTTGTGTAGATCAAAAGATACTTCCCAAGAGAATGACACAATATACTACAATTCCACCCCACAAGAAAGTGCAGTCTGGCTACTGAGCCCCTGTGACTTATGTACTTGGAACCCACCAGTTCAATTTCTTGGAGGTAAACTTAAGCTTATTTTTTCACAATGCTTCAGAAAGTTTCCATTAACACTATAAACAAACAAATGAAAAGCAGTTGGTACAAACACGTAAATTTCCCTGTCCACAAGGCCAATTCTTGGTCCTCATTTCAGCCCATTTGTGATGATCAATAGCTCAAAGGTCCTTGCATATCACATTAACTAAATAAAAATTTATTCCTCCTAAACAAAAAGGGAGGCAGCTCATATTCAGCCTCCCACAATGTCACATTCAATAGGGGACAGTTATAAGCTAGCAGAACATAATTATGTTACTCCCTTAAAAGGGAGAGTCTAAAACTCAAGGCAATGGCTGTGCAGAGCAGAACGTCTCTAGCTGACTATGAATGTATATACAATCATTCTCCTTTAAAAATCCACCTCTGTACAAAGAGCCAGTTTAGTTCCCTTAAGACTATCTAAGAATTTTTTTTCATTGGAGAGTTTGTGCTTTGCCTCAGCAGATCCCCTGACATAAATAAAGATTTGAGTAACATTGCCTTTAAAGGCTTGCAGTTAGCTGGGGAAATTTTACTGGATTATAAGAACAAGATTTTGCCTATAAAGTAGGAAGCAGTAGCGCTATCATGGAACTAAATGGCAGAGCTATGTTACATAAAGTATTAATACAGAGTTTTGCTAAGCACTTTCATAGAACAACTCAATCCTGCTCCGGGGAAAAGCTTGTAGAGTGCAAGTTAGAGAAAGCAAGGAAAGAGGTTGAGTGGAGATGGCAAACTCCTGTGATAAACCAGGAAGGGAATAAATACATGGGCAAATATCAGAGGTAGCAGAATGGAGAAGAACGGTCTGTTCACCAGCAAGGAACTGTTTGTTTTAACCTTGGATGCCAGGTTTGACTGACAAAAAGGCAAAAAGCTGCAGGACAGAATCCACCATAAACAGTAGTAGGATAGAATTTTACTGTCAAGGCTTTTATTTAATATGCCTCACCCAAGTTATTTTGAGTTTTCTCTAAGATAACTGTCTTCTCTTGGGTTATTATTTCTGTTTTCATATAAAGTATAACCTTAGAGATTGATAACTCTTGCTTTGTCCCTTAGAATAGATGGGCTGGTTTCCTTTAATCTCTCGCTAGGTCTATCTATGGACTAAAGTGCAGTTAAGGAATAGTCTGGTGCTTTCCCAGTTCTGACATTGCCATTCACTACTATTGCCCAAAGTCTTCGTGTTTTCAAACTTTAAGGTGCAATGTAGAGACCTAAAAGGGCTTCAAAATTAGAAAAGGTAAGAAATTCCCTGCTGGTCGGAACTGTGGCTGTTTCTGACAGTGGAAGTAGTACATAACCTTAATGAGGAGCATGAAAGACTTTCTGCTTTCTAGAATCCATTCTCTTCATGCTACCCAGCATTCATACATCTTTGTTTATCAATGTTAGAGGGTACTTACCTGCCTGTTCTCTTCGGTATCTTTTTATAGACCTGTTGTCGATGTACTTGTTTAACCACTTCTGAACTTGTTAATCCTGCCTGCCTCTACAAACTTCTATGGCAACAAATGCAAAAATATTACCAGTAACTAAACATTTCCTTTACCTGTTTTAAACTTAGTTTCATTAAATACATCTAGTTCTACTATTCGGTAAAAAAACCACTGCATTCACCTTCTCCACTCCTCCACGATCTTGTAAACCTTACTCATATGGTCTCCCAACCTCATCCTCTCCAAAAAGATCTGTAGCTTTTTAGTTCCTTCTTGAAAGGCAATTGCTCCATGCCCATCATTTCAGTTGCTCCGATGCTTTGATATCCTTCATGCTGTGTGGAAACTGGAACTGCTCACAGAAGTCAAGATACGGGTGTACCAAAGTACAATATACTGGCAAATGACTCCCTCTGCGTTATTTTCAATACCTTTCTTGATGACTGAAGTCTGACTGGCTGTTTTTGGCTGCTGCTGCTGCACATTCAAAGAATGACTGTAAGTCACTGCAGACTAAACCCTCTTTCCGGTGTTGTAGCTACTAATGCCAAGTGTAGCATTTAAGGAATTTGATCTTAAAAGTGCTGATTTTGATTTTGATGTTTAAAAGTCCTTTCCCACTGCTTGATGTTAACATGACTGTAAGAGAAAAAGAGTTACTCTATCTCAATGATACAATGTTTTCCACTTCTACCTTCTTATTTTCCCATGCTAGACTTGAGACTGCCGGAAAAAGAGAGCACTTCGTTGTGTTTCAGTCAAGTGAATATTCTGCTTCCTACTGTCCAGGAGTTCCGTTGGTGCAGAGGCAACAGAAAAAGAAATAGATAAATTATGCAGATAAAAAATCTGGGCAAAGATCAAAAAAACAACCTTTCCTTCTTAAATGCATTATTGTAAAAGAATATGTTTGTTTGTATGTGTGTATAATTTAGAGAACTTGAGGGACATGGTGGGTTAACTTAAAAATAACAAAGGTAAACATAAGACATTCCTTGAAATAAGTTCATGTTTTTGTTTGAGAAGTAAATGGAACCACAAAAGAGCAAAAAACAACAGAATTTGTATCTGGTTTTAATTGCAGATTTCAATACTTTGACCATAAGCTTGTTGAGATGTCTTTATAATTCCCAGTTAAAAGGCAATACTTACCTAGGTACCCATCAGATACACAAGAATCTGAAAAGTTTAGAAGTTCTGAAACATTCTTGCTAGATTTTCAATGACTTTAGTTACATCTGAGGTCTGTGACATTTTCAATTTTTTTATAAATGACAGAACTGTGAACTCACTATTTTCTAAATTTGTTTGACTGTTTCCTGGAAAATAGTGTTAGTAATGTCAGTCATGAATAATTCCCTCTGTAAATAGAAGGAAATTGTGTCTTTTAAGCACACTCCTTGACCCCTTACTGCAGTATATGAGTCAGCAATTATCTATATTTTTTCAGTACCCCATTTGTACAAGCATATACATGAAAGAAACATGACAGAAAAGATGAGGATGCAACAATTTTATCTGATACAGGAGCAGGAAATTTGACTGTACAGGATATTCTGAAGAGATCTGAATAGATCATCCTTACACAGAACTTTAAGGGGGAAATAAACGTATGAAAAAGACTTGGGGTTTCTTGAACAGTGACCGTTAGTATCAGAATAATTCAAGCCACATCATCACATGAGAAAAGCCCTACCATCTCTGGGGAGAAAAATCCCACCCGCTCAGAGCAGGTCTGGCATAAAGAAGAGCAGTAGGACTGTGCACTGAAGTGAACTGTACTTCATGCAATACAACCGCAGAGATAGTCAGCTGTTACTGCAGTAGTATGAATTCAAGTTACGAACACTAAGGACTGGCAAAGCTTCGTAACTGGTGATGTGTCACAGTGGAAACAATATACCATAATGCTGTTTGCTATTTTAAGACTGGATGTATTTAACTGATTCCTGTATTTAACATCTGAATCCCAGCTGTGCACAGCAGGTTTTTATATTACCAAGTGAAAGGATTTTGACAAGTTCTGTCTTGGCAGTAATACTACAGAATGATCACAGAATGATGCAATTTGACTTGTACTTGGTATTATATTGATTCTGATCTAGATAGCCCACAGAGCATTTGAAGAATACATGGAAACAAGATTTAAAAAATTATTTCATCCTAGGTTGTTACATTCATAAGGGATCAAAGGCTAATCCTGCCCTTAGCTACTCAGAATAAAACCAAGATACAAATGTCAGATGTCTTTACAGAGTAATAGTATGTCTTTCACATTTGCACAAATTCTAACTTGTTATTTAAGCCATGCTTCTTTTAAGTAGAAATTCTTGATAACAAAAAGCCTATGGTAAAACTTTCATGTACAAATGAATCCCATTAATAAGCAGACTGCCTATTTGGCTTGACAGGATGAGACATGTACTGTGCAAGATCTGTTTCCCACATGGTAAGCTTTGTCACATAGTCTGGCTCTAAGCAGTTGCATTATTTTCTATGTCACTAAAGTTAAATAAAAATGTTAAGCAAAGCAGTCAGCTGTGAAAACAAATCAAAATAAAAAATTAAGCACCCAAACATGATTTATTGTTTCTTGAGGCAAAACATTACCAGAACAATGAGGAAGGAATCTGTCCAAAGATTTATTTTATACTCTGAACATACTTAGTGTAATTCCTTGGTAAAAGCAGTCACTTTTCTCTTTTTGCATGTCTTCCAAAAAAACCCCACCAGCAAAATGAAATCATAAAAAAATTTAAAAGGAATTCATTTTTTTAAAAGAAATTTAACCTATTTTAAATCAGTTATATTGTCATCAGCAGTTCCCATGCTAGGGATAGTAACTGGCATCCACTACTTTCTAAAAATTATATTTTGCTCATGTGAGAAAAGGCATAGTGAAGTAAGAGTAGAACTGCATGGCTTGAATGTCACAGAATTATAAAATTCAGCATATATATAAAATGTCTGAATATGCATACAAAGACAGTTCTATTTTCATCAACAATTACCCCTTCCATGTATGATGTGCTTATAGCAAGGCTGTGATCTTATCCAAATTATTACAAACCAATGCTGTTTAGCCTGATCTTAAGGAATAGATCATCTTTCAAATATATTGAAATCAGAGATGAATGTCAGACACATAAGCTTGCTTTTATTTCTGTTCTGAATCCAGTAAAATATTTCATGTCATTAAGGATCACCAACAATTGTATGGCACTTTAAATTATGTTTGTAAAAGAATGTGCAGAATATTTTCATAAATTAAATGATTGATTCATGTAAATTAACTTTACTGCTATTTTAATCCAATTTTGCAATAATTTTTCCACTTTTTTGTGGCAAAGAAATAATTTGTTTATTGACAAAAAAAATTTGCTTCTTCTCTATGTTTGTCATACTAAGAATTCTGGGTGTAAAACAGAACTGAAATGATTTTGCCACTGATTTTCAAATAAGCTTGCAGAACTTGCTAAGAAGAAATAGTGCTCTATCAACACAAGTGTGCATCCCTCAGAGATGACTACAAAATACCATGATATTACCTAATAGAAAGTATCTTCTACAATGACCTAGGACACTAGGTCATAACATATAGCTCCATAAATACCTTGGCATCTCTGGAGCTGGTCATGAGCCTGACAGTGAGAGGAGATCACAGTTCGGCTTCCAGAACTTAGCAAACCCCAGATGAAGCAGTCAAGAAGTGGTAGTACTCTTCCTCAACTGACAACAATTTTTGGGGGGGTTGGAAATGAGAAGGAAAACAATGAATGAGAGTTCTGCTAAATGAGCAGTACAAATGGCTTCTAGTTTTTGTTTGCTTAGCTGGTGCTTTTTTCCCCTGCAGTCAGGGAGAGGCTGGATATTATTAAACCTTGTAGTATGTGTCCATTCTGTCCTCTATCAAGAAAAGCAATAAAAAGATGTCTGTCTACCCTTTTCTATCTTGAGATGAATCTCTTCTTTACTACCTTTGCTATGAGACATCCATTAACAGAATCATTTATTTAGGCATTGTTGCTTTTTAATGATCAATGCAATAATTCCAAAACTTCGGCTTTTGCAATTGGAAAGGGCAAATGGAATCGGGATTCTGCACACATTTGCATCTGTGCAGGATGAGTACGAAGTGTTACTGCTCTCACTATATGCTTTCCCTATACATGTAAAATGACTCATTGAATGACCAGGAATAGATTAGCTCTTAATCCAGTGATCGGGTGATTAGGAGCCTTTTGTTTCTTCTAGGTCTAAGAGTATTTACCATGCTTATCATTGCTAAGAGTGGAACTTGCTCTCCCCTCACATTTATGTGAAAATCATGTCATGTCTTTCAGGTGCAGTAGCAAAGAGCATTAAAAATGATGGAGTATACTGTATGCACTGTTCGTTATGCTTCACATCTAAATAATTTGTTTACTGAAAGTTAGTGAATGACCAGATGCTAAAAAGCACATGCATGAAGAGAAGATAAAGATAAAAGCAATATTGCTAGAAATAAAAAGGTACATTAGCCCTCCTGAGCAATTAGAGAAAAGAAGAGATTATTATGAAAACTGGCATGCAGCTGTCTGGCCCAGTGACTATGTGCCATCTTTCTCTTCTGTGAATTATAACTAAAGTGATTAGATCTTTTCTTGAGGACACCTTCAAGGATGTAGATCACTCTTCCTGTGAAGTGAAATACAGAGTAGGATGCAGCATTTTCTGTCATCCTAGGCACCTGATATCCAGGCTTTTTTAAAAGCCTGATGAGACTTATTTTCCTTTCTGAATTTAACTTAATAACATTTTGTAATGTACCTAGAATCAGTGAAACATCCGTATTTTATTATCACCCATATTTCAATCACATGTTGAGGTTTGCCAGCTGTCATCTACCATCTAAATTACAACATAGAATACGCATGAACAATAACACAGTCCTTAGCTTTGTATGTATTTAGTATATTCACAAAATGAAATATTGAAATATTGAAATATTCTAGGGTTTGCTGCACTTTCAAGTCGTGCAAAACATTCTGTGATTCGATCCCCTCCCTGTATCCAGAGGAGCACATAATCAGTGTAGTGACACCCAATTGCACTGGTAAACAGGTTTGTAAAAGCTGTAAGTGTCTGCAATGGTTGCTTTTAACAGCATGGGCAACATCAATCCCAATCAAAATTTCTCACCTTAAAATTGTTGGGGTTTTTTTTCCCCACATTCTTTTTCTGGATATAAACTTTCAGTAAAAAAAAAAAAAACCTCCACGTCTTCCTTATTTCCTTTCCTCGCTGGTGTAATTTTAAGCAACACTGCACTGGATGACAGATTCCTCTGAAGAAATTCTCTTCAACTTTCCGCTGTCTATTGCAGGAAGGCCACACTGCAGTGCTGCCTCAACTTTGTCGTTATTATTCTTTCATGCCAATTCAGCTTTTTGAATTCTTCACAACCGTGAAAAGAGTTAGTTTTTTCTTAAGTTCTCTGACCATGTAACTAGGAAACAGTTAGTTATATGTATCAGAAAAGGAAAAATGATCATCATTAATTTCCCTATAATGTTGATGTCATAATAAACTAACAAAGGATAACTAGTTTTGAAAACAATAAAGATTCATTCATAAAGCAGCTGATATAAAGAGATAGAGGTTTTGCTACCTGAGTAATAGATATCCCCACAGTGTTTTTTCCAGTGAGTATAACTATTAAGTCACTCAGCGGCTCAATGTTTTCTTATATGTCTCATTTTTATTTATGATCCAAAACATGTACTGAAGGGGTTGAAGTTTTCCTTACTGCTAGGGCCAAAGCACTTATCTCACAAAAATGTCTTAAACTTCTTTGATTTTTATTCCAAATTATGTACAGGGGTATTCAAAACTGAAGTTTGAAGCATTAAGTTTTATCTGATGTCCTGAGTTTACACGTTTGTTTTTTTTTTATGTGATGCTATATAAATTTTGTTACTATGTTATGTGTTTTTTGCCTTATCCCTCTAAATGCATTAATTTTATTTCAGAGACAGTAGATTTGAGCATGATATAGTTTCAAAGCAGTCATCACTTTGATTTCTAATTGTATAGTTAAAGACTACATAACAACTTCCATGATAGTGTCTGAGAAATCAGGAGTCACTAACGTATACCACACCATAATACTGGTACCTGCTACAGTTTGTTTTTAAATCCAGAGAAGAAAACCATGGCAGTTCTTATAAGAAAGTTTGAAATTAGTTCTTTTTTGTTCGTGTGTGTGTGTAAAGTTTCAACTATATTGTAAATGCTTATACTCCTCTAATAAATTAACCACTGTATTTTAGTTGTAATGAAATGTACATCATCATCAAAGCTCCTTCATGATTTGGAAATGTTAAGCTAAATTCCAATTTCATGTAAGCAAAGAAATTATCAATATGTCACAAGAGCCTCGCTATTCTGTGTTTTCTATTAACAAGTGACTGCATATTTAAATTTAAAAACATTACTTTGTATGTGGAAAATATTATTTTGACAGTATTCCAGTGTTACATCATATCACAGTATGCTGTATTAGCTTGAAAACTGAACAAAATAATTATTTGTGTTGTTCATAATTATAAATTTTGCTTAAACCATTTTCTGCTTATTAAAATAAAAGTATGAAAATAATATCAAGACTGTACACATACCAGTTTGTGGAAAACTTATCTGTTTTATGTCTTCAGAGATCTTCTATATCATTCTACCAAATTTTGAGACTCCTCTAATCTATTTACTCCTCAGAAAAAAAAGAAAAATTGGACCTGAGAAATTAGGTATTTAAAATGTTGAATAATGTCTAACCATAATGGAGCTCATAGACATTTAATTCCCCATCCAGTCATTTACAGGAAATACACATTTATGTTACATTTTTTAAATTACACCTTCTTCTGTGACAGTTAATGAAGACAACTCTACAGGCATGATTTACTTAGACACTGAGTTAACAGATTCAGGAGAATGATTTAGAAATAATTTTTTTTCCCTAATTTCCAGGAAAATCTTAAATGGTTATCATAAAAACAGAATATCAGACTTGAACACAGTGAAAAATAAAAAAAGGTACAGCTTTATTGTTATCTAAAAACCTATTGCTATGCTCTATAGCATGATAAAAAGTATCATAAAATGTATTCTTTCTAAGTATTAGTTGATTCTACAGAAAACTGATTCTAAATGTCAAAATATTTAAAACTAATCTACATCACATAACAGACTACACTTTTCTTCCGTGTCTGCATTTGAGTAATTAAATTTTACAGCTTTTTATTCAGTAGCATCTGTTTCATATTTTTGCACTGTAGTTAAGCTATCAATTTTTGGCAGTGCAATAACCCCGTTGAGTCAATAGATCCTGTTTGCTGTGACATTATTGACTCAGCAGCAAGTTCCTTGTTTTGCTTTGTTTCATATCACATGCACTTCATATACATGATCATTTTTAGCTGGTAAAGCATATTAATAAAATATGCACCTCACTTGCGCTAGTAGAGGACTGTCCAGTGTTACCCATTTAGTAGAGACCTTAGGAAAAGGGTTTTTATAATAACATAATTGGAGATCGCTTTAAAGTATACCAAGTGATACAGTACTGCTGCCATATCTTCCAACATCCGTACAGCTTGAATATCTCTTTACACTGAGTCAGGCGCTACTTGTCCTATTTCAAGGGTTGTGGTAAACTCTACTTTTTATTGTTCCTTAGCCACAGCCTCTAACCACTTAAGTGAGCTAAAATCATGGAATCATAGGATGGTTTGGGTTGGAAGGGACCCTTAAAGATCATCTAGTCCAACCCCTCTGCCATGGGCAGGGACACCTTTCACTAGGTCAGGTTGCTCGAAGTCCCATCCAACCTGGTCTTGAACATGTCCAATAACGAGTCATTCACAACTTCTCTGGGCAACTTTTTCCAGTGTCTCACCACCCTCACCATAAAAAATTTCTTTATTACTTCTAATGTAAATCTATTCTCTTTCAGTTTAAAATCGTTACCCCCTTGCTCTATCACTACAGGCCCTGGTAAAAAAATCCCTCCCCACCTTTCCTGTAGGCCCCCTTTAAGTACCGAAAGGCTGCAATAAGGTCTCCCCAGAGCCTTCTCTTCTCCATGCTGAACAATCCCAACTTTCTCATCCTTTCTTCATAGGGAAGTGGTTCCAGCCCTCTGACCATTTTCTTAGCCCTCCTCTGGGCCCACTCCAGCAGTTCTATGTCTTTCTTATTGTCGTGGTTTAGCCCCAGCCAGCAACTAAGCACCACGCAGCCGCTCGCTCACTCCCCCTCCCCCAGTGGGACGGGGGAGACAATTGGGAAAAAACTCGTGGGTTGAAATAAAAACAGTTTAATAGGACAGCAAGAGAGAAGGAAACAACAATGATAACAACAATAGTAGTACCGACAAAGGAATGTACAAGAACAAGTGATGCCCAATACAGCAATTGCTCACCACCCGGCGATCGATGGCCCGTCCCCGAGCAGTGATTCCCGCACCCCGGCCAACTCCAGTTTATGTACTGGGCATGATGTCGTATGGTATGGAATATCCCTTTGGCCAGCCTGGGTCAGCTGTCCCGGCTGTGCCCCCTCCCAGCTCCCCGGGCACCCCCAGCCTGCTCGCTGGCAGCCCAGCACGAGAAGCTGGACTGTCCTTGACTGCTCAGCAACAACCCAAACCATCATCACGTTATCAACATTTTCTCATCCCAAATCCAAACCACAGCCTCACACCGGCTTCTGTGAAGAAAACCAGCTCTATCCTGGCTGAAACCAGGACACTTATGCTGGGGGCTTCAGAACTGGACGCAGTACTCCAGATTGGGGTCTCACCAGCACTGAGCAGAGAGGGAGAATCACCTCCCTTGACCTGCTGGCCACACTTCTTTGCATGCAGCCCAGGATACAGTTGGCCTTCTGGGCTGCACATGCATATTGCTGGCTCATGTCCAATTTTTCATCCACAAGTACCTCCAAGTCCTTCTCTGCAGGCCTGCTCTTAATCCCTTCATCACCCAGTCTACAGATATTGGGGATTCTCTGACCCAGGTTCAGGACCTTGCACTTGGCCTTGTTAAAATTCATGACTTTCACAGAGGCCCACCCCTCAAGCCTGTCAGGGTCCCTCTGGATGGCATCCCTTCCCTCAAGCAAATCAGCTGCATCACTTAGCTTGGTGTCATCTGGAAAATTCCTGAGGTTGCACTCAGTCACACTGTCTATGCCATTAATAAATATATTGAATTGTATTGGACCCAATATGGACTCTTGAGGGACCCCACTTGTTACTGATCTCCATCGAGCTGTTGACTGCAACTCTTTGGGTATGGCCATCCAGCCAGTTCCTTATCCATCTAATAGTCCATCCATCAAAACCCATACCTCTCCAATTTAGCAATAAGTATGTTGTTGGAGACCATGTCAAAAGCCTTAAAGAAGTCAATACAGATTATATCAGTTGCTCTTCCCTTGTTCACTGATGCAATCACTCCATCGTAGAAGGCCACCAGATTAGTCAGGCACAATTTGCCCTTAGTGAAGCCATGCTGGCTGTTTCTAATCACCCCCCTGTCATCCATTTGCTTTGACATAGCTTCCAGGAGGACCTGTTCCATGTTTTTACTGGCACAGAGGTTAGGCCAACTGGTCAGTAGTTCCCAAGGTCCTCCTTTCTACTCTTCTTCAGGAAACAGTACCAGAGTGATAGTCTGTAAGTGGCTTTGGATTTCATGCCTTTGAGTGCAGTGATTTCTCATTGCTATTGTACATCATTGAGCAATGTATATTGAGCTAATTAATAAAATACCTACAATGCAATGGGTGTCTTACTGCAGAAATGTTCTGATATCTGAAATTTGTCCTCAAGATGTCAAAAGCAATGTTATCTTGTCTGAATGACAGGAAAATCTGTGCAAGTGAGAAGAATCTCTGTGAGGCTGACTGTCATGGTTTAATCGCAGCTGGCAACTAAGACCCACGCAGCCGCTCGCTCACTCCCCCACGGTGGGATGAGGGAGAGAATCGCAAGGGTAAAAGTGAGAAAACTTGTGGGTTAAGATCAAGACAATTTAACAGGTAAAGCAAAAGCCGTGCACACAAGCAAAGCAAAACAAGGAATTCATTCACTCCTCCTCATGAGCAGGCAGGTGTTCAGCCGTCTCCAACAAAACCGGGCTCTGTCATGCCTAACTGTTATTGGGAAGACAAACATCATAACCCCAAACATCATAACCCCAAACCTGTGTCCCCCTCTTTCCTTCTTCTTTGCCCCAGCTTTATATACTGAGCATGACATTGTATGGTAGGGAATATCCCTTTGGCCAGCCTAGGTCAGCTGTCCCGGCTGTGCCCCCTCCCAGCTCCCCGGGCACCCCCAGCCTGCTCGCTGGCAGCCCAGCACGAGAAGCTGGACTGGCCTTGACTGCTTAGCAGCAACTGAAAACATCAGTATTTTAGCAACATTATATTAATCCCAAATCCAAAATATAACCTTATACTAGCTTCTATGAAGAAAATTAACTTTTGTGTCATTTGAATTATTTGGAGGGAAGAGAAACAAAAAACATTTAATTTCAGTTCAACTCTGTTTAAAACATATCTTGTTTAGTTCCTGCATGTTGAATAAGAGTAACAACCACCATCACCCTCCTTTGGTACTAATTTAAATTAATAGAGCTTACCATGCAAGACTAATTGAAATCCCAATCCACATTTTAACAGAAATCCATCAAAACCAGAACTACCAGCTGAAGGAAAAAAAAGCAGAAATATACAGCATATGTAAAAATTGTTTTTGCCTCTGAAGAAGTGCTTATAGTTACTGATAGATAGTCACACGTAAGGAGGAAAATGTTGTTACTGTGATAACCTTTATGTATTTTATATTGGACTGAGCTATTGAACAGTTTCTGCCCTCTCTTAGGCAGAGAAGCAGCGAGGAAGAGAGCACAGGCATGCAGTATTTGCTCCCCTGCATATCTAGGTTAAGTTCTTCCCAAGCATTTTGAAAGCTGTTATAGCACCATTAATTTCACTAATCACACCAAAGATAAATGGGTCAAATACAGGTGGCCCACAGGCCCTGGCCAGCTGTCCATGGCTAGCACTGGGGTGACAGATGCTTCAGCTCTTGCTCAGTTCACACTTCCACAGCATGTGTGGGAAGGCATCCTCTTCATCTCCTTCCTTGCAGACAGAGGCCCTTCAGGAACAGCTAACTGTGCTTTGACTCCATCTTTCCTTAGCACCAGAATTACAGTGGAATAGTTTGGCCACATGACTAGAAGTTCAGAACGCATTCACACTGATCAGAGTCTCGTTAACACACAAATGACTAGGCCTTTCTGCTGCTGGTGTCTGAAACCTAGATACCAGAGAAAATAAGAATGCGGCCTACAGTGTTAAAGGACACACTGTATTTTGTGTCTGAGTGAAGAAAAGCTTTTGGATTTTAAGACTTTTTCTTCTTTGCAGTTGTATATAAACAAAAGTGCAGTATTATGGATATTTTCTGCTGGGAAAATGTTCTGGAAATCCTGTAGCAAACTAGCAAATGAGGTCAACGTACGCATTACAGGTCCGGGTTCCGACTAATTCAAAAGTCACTTTTTGTTTTCAGATCAGTCTCTCTGAATCAGACATACATATTTTTAATAAGTCAGGCCTCAATACCAAGGCTATTAAAGTAAATCATAGGCTTCTTTATATAACTAAGAAATAAAGTGCCAGCCTTTCCTACAGTTAGCGAACTAGAATGGATCTCTCCCCAGCTCAGCTTCAGCTGCCCTCGAAGGTAGTACAAATTTAACTGCTTCAGGCATCCATCTCTATCAAGCTTGGTAGAATTAAGTAAATGATTCAGAAATCTTTGGGGATGACAGAGGAGGCTGGGTGAGACTAAGTGACAGACACATTGAGGTAACTAATTTAGAAAAGCTAAGTACATGTCTCAGAACCTGGCAGTAGCCACATTTTACATAAGCAGGTTATTAAACAGAAAATCACTTCTCAGGAGGTTTCTTTTAGAAATAAACACTGATGTTGGCTTTAACAAAGAGCTTAGAGAATAAAAAAAATCTAGTTCCTTATGAAGGAGATTGCAATTTAAATGCAATTATTTGTAGAATTCAGCTTGTTAATATGGATTTAATACAGTTCTGCATTGCATAATCATGCTTTAATGCAAAAAGCGAAAACGTGTTTTACGTTAACTTACATTTAATAAGAACACTATGGCCTGTGAAACCCTGCAACTGATGGATCACATGTCCCAAAATATGCATAATGTGGCAAGGAAGAGCATTACAGTGTGAGATCTACAACAATTAGGGGTGCTTTCCATAGCAAACAAGAACAATTAGCATAGCATTTGCCATGTCTGCTTCATATGGAATTAATCAGGTAAGCAAAGCAGTGCTGTGACTTTGTCCTTTGGTTTTACTGGGAAATGGAAAATTTATCTTTATCACAGGTGTCTGAGATTTTGAGAGCCAGCCCAAGCATTTCTATCACAACAAATTATTTTATAAAAATATAATAAAACAATTGCTTGCATTTGAAATTAAAGGAATATTAATACACTGCTCACATTCACCTTAAACACTAAAACAGGAAAGTGCTTGCTGGTAACAGAACTAAATTTATATTTCTCATTCCCTTTTAATCCTTTTCTCCCATCTACATGAATTTTGAATGGGATAACCCATTTCTGTGTAAAATACATCAAGCACCCATCTTGTCTATGTGACTGCTTTGACAGTATGTTTCCCAGTCAAGAAGAATTGTAATTAGAACATATTTCTTAATGGCTGTATTTTAGATCTGTTCCACTAATACACAAAGGATGATTATTAGTCTGTTCTTCAAATACAGTGTTCTGCTTTAATTTTGTGTGATTGCCTTCAAGCATCTCTTTATCCTTTTTCTACACTCACTCTTTTAGCAAGTTCTTGCTTACTAGCCTGGATTTTAAAATAAACATTGCTAGTTTATGGGAAAAGGAAATGCTACTTCTTATTTATTACTCTTAGCAAAATGCTAAGGATATAATTCAGATCTCTGATTCTTCTGCAGAATATATAAACACTTAATCTGCCCTTAAGCAGGTTTATGGTGTGATCCTCACTGTCAGAACCACCTGACTGAACTTTATTAAAAATAAAATAATAAAAAGAATGTGCAGAACTTCTAAAATGGTGTGAAATTCAAATTCATTTCTGGTATTGACAAAATACTTTACACACAGTTCTTTTGTTTTATTGTGCCTTGCATTCCTTTACATTCCTGAGTGCTAGTCTGTTCTGTTACCAGATTTCAAAACATGATGGCAAGCCATTCTTCAGAAACCACATTAAAATCCAATTGCATTCTCTGTTTCTTTGTCGCATAAAACAAAGTCTAAATATCTCCGCTTTTCAAAAGCAGTATATTTATTGCAGACCACATGTGTGCAACCAGTTTCCCTTTGGTTAATATACTTCCTTGTTAATTAGTCCATGCTGTCAATATTTATGGCTCATGGATTTGCCATGATTAGCAAGCAGTAGTGTGTTTATCTCCATTTATTTTTGTGCAATTCATTCACCATAAGATGATTTATTCTGCAGAATAAAAATATATATACACCTATATTCTAAAATGTCAATGTAGTTTTGCTTCACAGATGTATAGACCATGAACGTTATTATAAATTCTACAGTTAATTGTAATATTTATATTGCTTGCAGATTATTTAAATTCTTTCCTTGTTTTCTTTACTTCATCCAAAGAAATTAAGAAGTATTCCAAGTAGACCAATTATGAAGTGATAATTTATTATATAAGTAGCTGGCAAGATCAAACATAAGTATTTCTTTAGGTCATTAATTTTAAAAGGAACACACAGAAATATTTTAGGTTTTTTTTTTTTTAGGCATTCAATATCTTTCAGTGGAATTTTGTTTTATATACAGAATTGTGTATACAGTGGGAATAGTTGGCAAAAGTGAAACTACATGCTATTGCTCTACTTTGCTTAAGAGCTGCAAGTACTCAAAGGCTTGTTTTTAATTAATAATCTTTTAATTAATACAATTGAAACATAGGTTTGTTTTCCATTCTGTAGTCACTTGAAAATTATCTTTTTTTCCCAAAAGATATCATCATTTATGGATTAAGTAGCAGACTTAAGTCCTTAGGAATATTTAGTATTTTAATTTTTTTAAATTTGCTTATTCTTAATTTTTTAGTTTTCTTAATTTCCATGACAGACAGTGCTGTTGTTCAGTGTCCTCAACATTAAGTAACTCAACATCATATATTTTACTCTTGAGACAACCCCTTTTGCTATCCTCGCCTCTCTTAAGCTTCTGGAGAACTGTGTTAAGTTAGTAACCTTTGTACAACTTGCAGCTTTCTGTGTCATGTGGACTATGCAGTTGTCATGCTACAGCATCAGGACAGTACTTCTTAATGAATTAATAGGGGCACAGCAGCAGGATTATTTAAAAGTCTTAAGATTTTCTGTAGCATCTCTTCTGTCCACTGTCACTACTTGTCCTAAATGTTGATAACAACTTGGGAAGTGAGAGGGTAAGTAAAATTCAAAGACTTATGGAACAATCAACTTGAGAAAAGTTGAAGAACCCTAAGGGACTAGTAGTATTTTAAAATAGTGAGACCTCTTTTAAACAATTTAGACAAGATTCAAAATTTTCAGGACCTTACCAAATTGGAAATTCTCCAAGAGGCCCAAAACAGGAACATCGTAACTGACAGAAGAGGCTAAAATTGCTAGGGAAACCTCAATGCATTCCCAAAATGTGGTTTTGCATATGCTCACAAAGAAGAAATCCAATGTCTACTTTTGTGACCACTTGTATTAAAACAGAACTTAAAAAAAGACATTTTAAAATTATTAAATATCAATGCATTGCATATGTTCTTTGAAAAACTACTTGATGTTGTCTTTAATATTTTTTCATGAAGAAATATTACTAGCTTTCAAGTAGATTATTGAATATTATATCTAAATATTGTCATTTATCAATATTTTTTAAACCTGGTAATGGCTTTTGCTCTCACAGAAACTTAAGCTAACTTAATTTTTTTGCCAATACCTGATAAAAGAACGTAGCAATATTCCTGTCTAGAACATTATCTGGTTTTAATCAAAACCATGACAAGATTCAACAACAACAGTTGATTAAAACTACTCACAAAACTGAGTGAGAGGTTGACATCCAGAGGGACCTGGGCAAACTTGAGGAATGGGCCCATGTGAATCTCACAAGGTTCAACAAGGCCAAGTGCAGGGTCCTGTACCTTTGTCAGGGCAACCCCTGGTATCAGTGCAGGCTGGGGGATGAAGGGATTGAGAGCAGCCCTGCTGAGAAGGACTTGGGGGCACTGGTGGATGAAAAGCTGGACATGAGCCAGCAATGTCCGCTCACAGCCCAGAAGGCCAACTGTCTCCTGGGCTGCATCCAAAGAAGCATGGCCAGCAGGTCGAGGGAGGTGATTCTGCCCCTCTATTCCACTCTGGTAAGACCCCACCTGCAGTCCTGCATCCAGCTCTGGAGCCTTCAGCACAGGAAAGACATGGACCTGTTGGAGCAGGTCCAGGGGAGGGCCACAAAAATGATCAGAGGAGTGGAGCACCTCTCCTATGAATAAAGGCTGAAAGAGCTGGGGTTGTTCAGCCTGGGGAAGAGAAGGCTTTGGGGAGACCTTATTGCAGCCTTCCAGTACTTAAGGGGGCCTATAGGAAAGATGGGAACAGACTTTTTAGCAGGGCTTATAACGATAGGACAAGGGGTAATGGTTTTAAGCTAAAAGAGGGCAGATTTCAACTAGGTATAAGGAAGCAATTTTTCTCAATGAAGGTGGTGAAACACTGGCACAGGTTGCCCAGAGAGGTGGTAAATGCCCCATCCCTGGCAACATTCCAGGTCAGGTTGGACGGGGCTCTGAGCAACCTGATCTAGTTGAAGATGTCCCTGCTCATTGCATGGGGGGTTGGACTAGATGACCTTTAGAGTTCCCTTCCAACCCAAAAACTCTATGATTCTATGATTTTATTTTCTGACTCAAGTATCAAATTTGAAGGTATGTTTCAAATATCCAGTAAATAAAACAAAATGCTTTTTTTTAAAATTATTTTTATTATCCTAGCATGAGATGCACAGAAAAATGTACCTAATCTTCACAATCGGATCTGATGCCAGCTAATGGACTTCAGATAACTAAATAAATTCTTCTAAAAGTAACTTCCATGTACTTCAAATATTCTGAAAATGATAATCAGTTCCTCATGAAATCCCAAATCAATCTGGAGATAACTTGAAACACAGTGAGGTACTGAGAACAATTTTTTTTCCAATTATTCTATCTCATTTCCCATGACAACCATATGCGATTCACATTACATCTGGTATCACAGAGATAGTATAGTTTGTGCTGACACTGTGGTATTAAGTTTGGTTACCCTCAAAGAACACTAAAATACTACGTTCTCACAATGTTTCACCACCTGCAATGTGAGCTCTCAAACAGGCCTGTTTAATGCACAAGACTATTGCCGTTTCTGAAAAATTACAGAGGAAATTAGAAAGAAAATACACAGGGAAGGGCACAAAGGGCAATTTGATTCTTGATTTTGTAAACTGCTTTATTCCAGTTTTATGTTAAAATAAGAAGCCAGATAAAGTTACTAGTAGAAAATATGACATGGGAAACACAAATTGAAAAATAATTTAAACTTGAAGTAAATTATCCCAGTGGAATAAGCAGTACTTTAGGTCAGACTGCAGAAAGCCCTCAACATCTAAAAGGTATTCTCAGGCTGCTAACAATAATAAGTGTCTAAGGTCACCTTCACATTAAGCTGTACTTTGACTTTTCTTGCTAAAATATTGAGAGAATTCTAGAGCATCTAAAGAAGAGATGTTGCAAAATTTGCTCTGTCGACGATATTCTTTATTTCTTTCACAGAAATGTGTCAAGTGCTAGGAACAAAATTACAGTATTTAACCTATTAATAAAGGTACTATCAGTAATTTTAGGGTTTTGGTTTTTATTCCATGGCACTGAGATGGGCAATCAGTGGTTATAACTTGCCCACTAAGTTTTCCAAGGATTCAGGTTGCTCACTGCCGGAGAAACTGTTGAGGTTCTTCTGCAGTAAGGGATGTATATGTGGAGTAGAGCTGAGGAAGGTGCAGTGCTTAGTAATGAATCTTGAGTAGTTACAGACACAGCTGTAACAACTAAGGAAAAAATAGTGTAAAAACATGGCATACAGAAATTTTTGCAATCAGAAAGATTTATCTGATTTCATTCCTATATTGGTTTAATTTAATCTCCTCAACCAACAAAATTAATCTTCCAGTAGTAGTGGTAAAAAGGTATGCCAAATGAATGAGTTAAAAACCATTGTATAAAATACACAAACCTGTTAATAAAAGCAAAATATGTGTAGAGAATGGTGTTCTCTGATCTAAAAAGAGGAATGAAGGAATGAATTCCAAATAATTATTGGCATTTGCTATTTGGAAGAGAAGCAGCCTTGGAGTCAATTACAAAATGGCAACTTAAAGATACAATCAGTTGCTTTTGCCAGCTTTGAAGAGCCAATGGCAGAATGGTAAAAGATGAACAAGGTTGTTAGAGAATCATTACTGTACGATATCAACATTTGTTTCTCCCATTACTACTACTCTATCTTTTTTCTACTATGTCTTAAGAGCATTGTTAGAGTAAATCTTACCTTTTCTACTAATTATTTTGCAATAGGAATGTATTATATAACATCCATATATCTCATTATAATACATATATATAATGCATATTTAATACATATATGTAATACATATACTATCTCCAAAAACCCCTCTGCAACATGATACAAACAGAACTGGAATGACCAGGTGCACGTAGAGATGCTACGTTTGTGGGTTTCTTTTTGCAAAATGGATTTCCTGGTCCCTTTTGGGTTCATGAAGCTTAAAAAAGTATCTTTTGAGATGAATCATTTATGTATCAGAGTGGCTGTCTGTGCAAGGAATTTCATTTTCAATCTCCCTAAGTATCAGAAACCACTCTTTTCCTTTAAATTGAGAATTTCAGGGTAGTCAGGTCTGGGTTGGCAAACAAATAGTGGCTAAGGACTTGCCTGGCAATCTGGGAACTTGTCTGGACCTGGCTACCAGCACCAACATGCCCTGCTTGCCTCGTCCAGGTACTGTGGGATGGGACTCTTTCCGGTGAGGCCCCTGCTTCTGCCCATCTTCTGCCCACCTCAGCTCCTTTCTCACTTTCTCTTGGGGAGCTGCCTGCCCTTGCTGTCACCTTACAGGATGATGTTGTATAGACAGTCACTGAGATGACGTTTAAAATCCATTACGTATTAGGGTCTTTGAAACAGGCCAATACTCACATGGTATCTCAAATCTTGATACATGATCAGTCCCTGTCTGGATGGTGACAGGAGTCTCCCCTGTAAGGAACTTTGCAGTGAGATCTTCAGTTGGATCAGGAAAGACTCCCCACACCACAGCTCTGCTGAATTCTTACATCCATTCTTGTGTCCTGTGGTCCCATGTGGCCACTCCAGAATATGAATGTTATATTGCTATTGTTTAACTTAAAACTGTGTAAAAAACACCTCATGCCTGAAGTATGTTTAAAAGACCATCCTAGGTGACCATTTCTGCATCTGCAGTAATAATTTCTAAAGCTTATTTACAATTATTCTATCTATTTAAAGTTAAATCAATTCTGCAGCAAGTACTGCCTCCAAAAGTCTCTGGAGCAGACAGATTCTCCATCCCAGATGTTAATCAACACATCAAAGCACATGGATAGTCCCTGTGAATCGCCAAGTGTGCAGCAGAGGTAATTGCCTGGACTCTCTGAATTTCCTACCTAGAGATCTCTTTCAGCAATTAGTGAAATGTTTTTCTGGTGAAGTTGGGGAGTCAGTCCCTCATCTCAAATAAGTCCATGGGTTCATCCCAGCAGCAACTGGCCAGGCGGCTTCTTTGATCAGCCAGGGAGTTGGTGACTGAGTGCACTGGGAATGCCCATGGGCACAGCTATGATACCGACCTACACCACAACTACAAATACAGGATAGACTTGAATTTCAACCTTATATAATATTTATAACTGAAGTTCTGTAGATCTTGCCACAATCAGATGTGAGTTTTTCAGCATTTAAAAAAATGTATGTTTGTGCTTGTTAGAAAAGTTTGTTCTCTAAAACTAAAAAAATTTGACTAATACAAATTAAAGATAAACTTTTAGCACATTCATGATTAGGATTTTTGTATGCTACAGCACAAGAAGTAAGTACCTCTCTGATAGGTGGCTAGATAGAGAAGTTGTCTGAATGACAACAAATTTGGACAAAATTTTGGAAACAATTGCACCTACCTTCCAGTCGTAGATCTTTCAGAATGGGAGTTTCTCTTTTCCTACAGGGAAGTACAATAAAACCAGAATAGTGACATCAATAGTTTTGTCAGAAAGAGTTGATGGCTTGTTCCCTACATGTGAGTTCCATCTTGAGCTCTTCTTAATAGAAAGATTTTAGCTATTGGAAACTTCAACTGTTCTTGCTGCTGTTAACTGGCTTTGTGCAAAAAGACTAAATTGACTAACAGGGACCACAGCAAGAGGTTCTTTTTGAGCAAAGGGACAGTTTCTGCACCTGTGTGTTAGCAGGGGGTTTTTTGCTACAGTGTCAAAGTCCTAATGAAAATAACTACTTCAGGGATGAAGACAAGATGAATCACTGTAAGATTTTACAAACCTTATCCACAATTTGTCTTAAAATGTTGTAACAGTTGTCTGTCACAAATTTACATATACTAACAAATTTTTTTCACTTTCTTCTCCAGTGGAAAAAAATATACAGGGTTCTTCAAGCACCTCTGTGGCAGAGACAACATTTTCCTTTTCATACTGGCAAGGAAACTGAACAAAAGGAAAGTACCTATTTTTTGAAAGTAAAGAAATACTTAACTACCTTCAAAGAAGCCAAAGAAGACGTTTTCTACAAGAGAGAAATAAAGGTTGGACCAGTCCCATAGTTCATTCTCTTTTATTCCTCTCACATAGCTAAGTCATGTTCTTATGGTCAGCATGCTTAAAAAATCTTCACTTACACCTCCATAAGCCTCTTAATGGCCACTCTTCATAAGCTTTACATTGTATAAGGTAATCTAATTACTCCTTTCATAAAATCAGGTATCCAGACATTTAAAAAGGGTTCTTATCTTGTTGAATGGGAAAAGTAACAATTTAAAAATGGGACTAGAGAGTCAAAATTACTTTCCAAAGTTAGCCCACAGGGAAATGACAAAATGAGCAGCATATTCTGCCCACTTTTCCACTGCTTCTCTCTCTTTTCCCCACTTACTGAGTCCCAACTGAACATCCTTTTCACAACTTTTAGAAGCTATGGAGTCTTCCACCGTCACATATCAGAAAAAGCTGCATGAAAGCTGTAGCAGTCAGCTTCTAGTAGCAGTCTGAAAGGTTTCTGGGGAAATAATTCACCAAGGCAGAAAGAGAGCTGAGAATGGGAAGCCTGAACTGGTTGGAGCTAATCTATTACTTGAAAGTGTCAGCAGCAGCAAAAGTGTTATCTGCTGTTTGCAGCAGGACTGTGGATACATGTCATTCCTGGTTTCCTACTTTACTTACCCTTGGACTCATCTTAAGGGATGGGAACCGTTTGACTTTATTACTATGATTAAATCAATGTACCTTAAAGGACTTTTAGCTTTCATTTCTGGCCACTGTAGTCAGAACTGGTCCTATGCTCTCAGCAGACTAGACAAAACTGAATTTTGCTGTCTTGAAGGAGAAAGCCAATACGAATTTTGGGAGGAGAATGATACTTGATGAATCTTTCTCCTTTCGGCCCTCCAAAGAGACAAGGCTTTCCTTTTCCCTGGAAGACGAAGTCATCAGCACCATATCAACATTCTGCAGGGCTGAGAGATTCAAAACCTGTTGTACTCCCACTAGCTCCAGAGAGAAGATGTTGCTGTGCTCAGCATGTTGTTATTTTTGAGGAACTCAAAACTTTTGTCAAAAAACTGCTGCAAGGCTACAGAGCAGTCTTTCAGTCTTGCATCTGCAGCAAGACTGACAGGACTGCCTGTTAATGAGGGTGTTTTCTTACCCTCAGCAATCTACCTGGGAGAGGTAGTTGTCTGTTGCAGTAATGCCAGCCCAGTTTCAGCCAAAAGGAGCAGGACTTTTCTGCTGTTCAAGCAGAACACGGCATAATAAATATCACAATATTTATGTCAGCCTTTACAATCAGTTTGAACTTTTTTGATACGTTTACTGGGAGACAAGGAGTAAGTTATTAGGTGACCTTAAGAGTTTAATTAATTACATCTTTCATTTTACTCATTTTTTTAATGAGGTAAATTGATTTATATATAGGGGTAATCATTTATTAGGTGCATTAATTTAATTGTTTCACTGCTATATTGTTTAACACATAAAACCATATTCAAAGCAGTTGAAAAAAAGTTGAAGAAGTTATGGCTCAATTATAGGTCGAAAAATAATGTGGAAGATTAGGTGTGATTCAGTTTGAGGTTAAGACATGTAATTTTAAGTTTCTACAAGCTGGAGTGCACATGTATACAAGGTCTCTAAACTCATCCTGTGTCTGATAATCTGGGCTCAATTCGGCTTTTTAAATACACCCATCTGCTGAGATTTCATAGTGTATCTTAGACATCTCCACCGGAATACTTATGATACAGATCACAGAGGAGGTTCAGTTTCCTACAACAGTAGACAATGGCCAGACAAGATACACTAGAAGGTCTGAAGTGGCATTAGCTGCCCACATGAGGAAATGGAGTAGAGCTCCTGATGGCTAAGCAGCGGAATGTATTCCCTGTGACTGTAATGGCTGCCATGATAGTGACTGAGAGCTGTCTTAAGCAAGCTGTACGAAAGAATTGGAGAAATAGTGCAATGGAGGTTTCACCAAAGAAATGGTCATGAGTTTAGGAATGCATTTCACTCATGTAACAATGGAAAAAAAAATTTGCTGATTGGATGGAACTCTCCCTCTACAGGTTTGTGGATGATGCTGTGAAATATGTTTATCTGATTCGTGTGATGAAGTGTAATCTTCTGTACTTTCATGGATTTCTCCTGCACCATAAAAAGGGGTATTTTACAGGAGAAAGTTAAACTACTTTACTGGTATATCAGCTCAAACCAGTTTGACCACTGACCGCATAGTATTGTGTAAAGAAAGTGCATGCATAAGGTTTGGGGTCATCCTGGGGGCACGCCGAGGAAGATTCGAGAAGACTCTAGCAGGAGAAGAGGGCATGCGCTGAAGAAGACACGCCTGTTCATTAATATGTATTAGAAGACACGCCTATTCATGAATATGTATTAGCGAACAGGATCACGCTGAGGAAGATTCGAGAAGATTCTAGAAGGAGAAGAGGGCATGCGCCGAAGAAGACACGCCTATTCATGAATATGTATTAACGGACAGGATATAAACCAGGAACAGGAACTGAACCGCGTGCGTCTTGGTGGAGCAGAGACTCCCGGCGCACCCAGCGCTGTTTGGTTGCCTCTATTCGCATAATAAATTGTAAATTTGAATTGGAATCCTGTTTGGGATCATTGTACAATCATTTATAACAATGCCAAATTGGAAAAAGGGGTCTGGAGGGCTGGGCTGCTCTGCAAAGGGACTTAAAGAGAAGAAATGATCTGACAGAAACTTGACAAAGTTTTAAAAAGGTAAACACTGAGTCCTGCACTGTGAATGTAATAACGCAACAAAACAGTACTAGCTGGACATCATCTGGACAGAAAGCAGAATGGGAGCTGAGGGTCCTGGTGGGCAGCAAATGGCATATGAGCCAGAAATGTGCCCTTGCAGCAAAGGCGGTCAACAGCATCTTGGGCTGCATTAGGAGGAGCGTCGTAAGCAGATCAAGGGAAGTGATTCTTCCCCTCTCTTTGGCATTTGTGACACCATATCTGGAGTACTGTGCCCACTTTTGATCTTCTTACCACAAGACAGACATTGATGTGCTGGAGCAGGTCAAGCAAAGGTTTACCAAGGTAATTAGAGGGCTGGAGCAGGTGACATGAGGAGAGGCTAACAGATGAGTTTGATCTTGGGAAGAGCAGCTAAGGGGGAGGTCTGATAGATGCCTTTAACAAACTAGTGGAAACCTATAGAGAAAACAAAGCCAGGCTCTCATAGGATGAGAGGCAATGGACACAGTTTACAATATGGGAAAGTCTAAATAGATACAAGGAAATCTATTTTCATTATGAGGGTGGTTAAATTGGCTGCCCAGACAGCTTGTAGAATGTCCATCAGTGAATATATTCACAACTTGTCCGGATAAAACCTTGAATTACATAATGTAAATTGTCTCTTTTTTGAGCAGAGATTTGGACAAGATGACCTCCAGAGGTTTCTTACAACCTAAGTTATTTTGTGGTTAATGATTCTATGATAACAACAAAGGAAAAAAATGTGAAATAAGTGTAGTAATGCAATGAAACCCTGACTTTCGTATTAGTCTATGAGTAAGTAGGTGGTTTGCAAACAGTTAAACAAATATTCTAGTGGTACTGAGAGTTCACGAGTAATAATTGAGACTTTTTTCTAATGCACACTTTTGTTTTTTATTTTAAATATTCTTGACTGATTATCATCTGAAATGCAAAAAACTCCAGACCTTGTGAAAAAGGGAGTAGGCAGACATCTGCGAGCAGCAAACACAGAGAGAGTGTGAGCTCTTGGCAGTCTTGCCAGTTTGTGTTTTGTGGGAATGGTCTGTCATTGCTGTACTGCGTAGGAAAATAATTCTGTCAATGTGTGCATAAGGAGTAGAACTTCAGTGTAATTCTGTTCTGCTATACATGTAGAAAGCAGGGAAAACTTGATGAAATAAAAATAAAATAAAATAAACTGTTCCCTTCGCATAAGCTAATTTTATGAAAAAGTCACTATATTTAATGACATGCTTTTAAAAACTAACTTTACAAGTGTCTTGAAAATAACAAAAAAATGGCATTTTTCCCATCTGCTATACCTATTTAAATCCATCAAGTAGGTAGATTTGCATTTTTTACGATGGAAAGGGCAGAGACACAATCTGTCAAGCACAATCTATACTAGATGTGGATTACACAACTGCTAATCAAGTTGACATGCATATATTTAGAAAGTGTCCTGAACTATTTAAGGGATACAGTTTGATCTTTAGTACAATGCAATAGAGAGAAATACAGGATAAACAGACTTTAGCAATGGTTCATCAACAGCAGAGATCAACATGGGTATAGAAAATGTACTGAATTTATGAAAACTTACTTATGTATTGATAGATTCGAGTATCTGGTCTCATCTTCACTACTTTTGCACATAACTGAGTTGTGCATTTGATCCTCTCTCCCTTTTCCAGTTTTATCTGGCATACAACTATACTGACACAAATGAAAATATATTCATATGCTTCCATAGTTCAACACTCTAAACAAGCCTGATATCTTCTTTAATTCTAAGTTCACAAAACATAAATATGGAAATAGCATAATTGCCTTGATAGTAAAAATATATTGTGTAAATTAACAGAAGTTGATGTTTCTGTCAGATTTAAAGAACTCTGACTTTGATATAGCATTAGTCACATAAATTAAGACAAAAACACATTTGTCTTAGTTAAGTGACAGCTTTAACAAGATCTTAACATAATTCTAAAAATGTTCAGGATTCTTCATTCTTATGCATATAAAATTCTTTGCATTTTAGGAAGGGAAGTGGCAATAAGATTTTTTTAATCTCCTTAAAGAATTTGTGCAAAGTTATAAATTCAATAAAGCTGCTTTTAGTTTTACAGAATTTTTAAACTCCACCCAATTTTTTCATAGTTTGCAATTTCTCTTTCCACTTACTAAAAATCTTGACGGTTTTACTAAGAAAAATTTTACTAAAATATTTTACTACGTCTTGTGAAGAACTCTGCAGTTATCTCTCACAGCACTTTTATCCCTGTTTTAAATAGATTATATATTGCCTCAAGTAGGGAATTAAAACCTTGGGGTTAAAGTTGCTTAAATTCACTATAGATCCAAAGCAAAATGAAGTAGATGCACAATTAGGAGACTATCACCTGTTGGAATGTTATGGAAAGAGACATACATGTTATTGTCCTGATGGACGACCAAAACAGAGTGACAGGGCTTTTGAAATAGAAGATAAATAAACAGTAAATGCAGATAAGAGTTGCAGACAGGCAGCAGATTGCATGCTGTCAGGAGCAATGTGAAAAAGGAGTTGCTTTTATCCAACTTAAACTGGAAGCCAAAAAAAGTAATTATTTTCGCTGTTAGTTAGTAAAGCCTATTTTAGGAGATGATAAAGGCAAAGCTTGAAGCCACACATTATATTTCCATAGCTTTTGTCCACTGAATATAAATTACATTTAATGGCTTTATTTCACACATATTCCAATTGACTTAGGGGCATGGCCTGCAAACAAATTAGCATTACTGACTTTATAGCCTTGCATTTCATGCTCCTCTTAGCCACTAGGATTCATTTTAATCATCTCACCTCATTGTCCTAGAAGAATATTATCAGACACGTAAAAGCTTGCTGGCAAGGCTCTACATTTCAGATCAATATTCGTCACAGTATGCAGAATGCTAAGACCAAATTCAAGAGAAAACTTCAGCACTTCAAATTAATCTTGCAGTCAGTCTTTTTTACACAGGGAGTAGAGTCATTATTGGCTTCGCTAAGTCAGAGTTTTGAAGAGGGAAAATATATTTGCCAAGGCAGACGTACTGATTGGTTAGCTAAAGTTAGTGAACTCACTGAATATGAAGGGCCACCTATATGTGGTATAAAAATGCATAAACATTACTTGCAACAAGCAATTTTGCTTTACGTTTCCTGTATGTAATTGTGAGACTAAAAGAGGACATGATTTCTAATATGGAATTTATGAATAACACCTGTGGTATACTAAACATTTTAAAAACAATAATTATGTGGAAATAAAAAAATTAACAATTAAAATTACTGATTCATTTACACTAACAATCATTCCTCGCAGCTATACAGACCCCTAGAATACACTTACAAATTAAAGAATAAATAAATTCTGTAACCAGCACAAAATAGAACTTAATTCAAGCCCCCCCCCCAAAGCTTTCTTTTAATTCATTTGTGAATGAAATTGTTTACTCAGTCACAAGCAGAAAACTATCGTTTGACAATTGTTTTCTGCTTCATGCTGACTTTATCTTGAATAAGAGTTCCAGAAGTTGAGTAAGAATTTAATGTAAGAAAACTCAATGCAAGATCTTATGGAAAGGGATTTTTGTTTTAAACAAAAATTTTCTCAGTCATTCACACTCATTCCCTCATGTATTTTACTCATTCATTCTTTCATACTAGCACCAAGAGGTGCATACCCAATTAGTTAGGTTAGCATTACTTGTGGTCACATGGAAAATAAGGCTGTCAGCTATCAAGTCATCTCTTAGGTTCTTCTTCACTGGTGACAATGAACTGATTTTTGGCTAAAATATATTATAGTTCTTATGAGTCAACACTTGATATGGTCTCACCTTTAACCCCTGAGGTGTTCCATCCCTCGCTTCCCTCCTTATAAATCTGAGGCAAGGTTGCTGCCCTATGCCTTATTCTCCACATCTTATGGCTAAAGTCTGTTTTCCTGTCGAAATGACAAGAAGAGGAATCGCACATGCATGATTATTGTCATCTGTCTGTTATGAGACTGCAAGTCTTGTTGCAAACATACTTGCCTCAATGTTCACCAGCTTTTTGTTGTCAGTCTTCTCCTGTTTCTAAATATATGTTGGCTTTTTGCTCTCTTGTTTTTTATGGTGCTTAAACACCCATGCATTCCCATTCATACTCCCCTCATACCATACTTTATAGATCTCTACAGAAGGTGCTTGCTCTCTGCACAGTCTTTCAAACAAGCACAGGTATAAGTGGTAAAAATGACGGCATAAAGAGAATCATGGTCAGATATACTTAAATCTATTGACACGAGTTCATTTTACACAGGAAGTCTTTTGAGCACAGGCAAGCGTACGGCATCTTAACCAGAGAGTTGTTGGCTTAAAAATATTATTTCATGTGTTAGAAATTTGTCAGCTGCATTCTTCTGAACATTTTTAATATTATCAAATCATTACAAAAGGAGGTCCACCCCTTAGTTTTAGCCTCTTAAAATCATAGACATGTAGAACTGGAGAAGGCTATAACAGTATTCTGCTTCCATGTGTCTAAATTCTTAAAATCCAGGTCTGTTCTGGTGCCTGCCTCTTCCAGTAAGAGTTTCCTAATATTTCTGTCTTCCTTGTCTCAGATTTTGCAAATTCTTTTTTATTTCCTTGTGAGTAACTGAGAACTAGAAGTACTGTTCATTTCTAACAGCCACTGGGGCAAATGTGCTGTTCACTGTTGGCCCACTTTTGGGAACTTCCACTAAGGAAGAAATCTAGGCAGCTGCCCTTCAAAGCTATCATTGACTCAGAGCAGTCCTGCTACAACCATCTGAGCATTTTGGAAAAAATGTATACCTACGTTCTTTCTCTTTTTCTTAAAAAAAAAAAAAAAGTTATCTTCAGTATCTCACAGTATTTTCTACTTTTTCATTCTTTTATGCATTTTGTTTCCTCAGCTATTCTTTCTTTGTTTTTCACAAAATGTACTGCTATATACGAAAGAGATTATTCTAGCTGTGATGCTAGCAAAACTGACAAGAGGGGGACACTTCATTGCTTTTAAGGTAAAGTACATCCCAGAACTGAGCTTTGTATTTTCCTTTCTATTTTTCTTTCCTTTATTACCATATTGTATCATTGACTTGATTTGCAGTCCATTAAAGCTTCTAAATCTCTTTTTAAAATAGTACTATGAGACAGCCACTCTCTATTTTTATATCTTTCAATTTAATTTTTCCTTCTGCTTTATATTATATTGCTTTTCTCTTTTTTTAACTTCATCTTGTTAAATTGGAGTCAAGAATAATTTTGACAAGCTGATTCAGATCTGTCTTTGAAAGTGTTTACTTTTTTCCTGGTTTGGTGATATCTGTAAAATGTCAAAGAACATTTCATATTCCATTGTCTGAATCATTCATGAAAACAGTGTTTCGAACTGGGTCCGTCCCAAGCCTTTGCAAGAATCTCACATCATATGTTCATGCAGCCTGAGTAAATTTCAAATATGTATTAGCTGAAAGTGAGCTTTAACCTGTTGTGCACTCATCTTACAGTGCTTTTTTATCTAAGCTGAACTTTTTTGGTTTTATCAGAAAATACTGGAGGGCAGCATGATTTTAGAGGGGAGAGAGAGAGAGAGAGATTGAGTGTCCATCCTTTCTTCAGGGGACTGGACATCATGGGTGGTTCTACCCCATTTTTTTCATTGCTAGCAAATACGTACCCTTTATCCCGTACCGTTGTTCATGTCTTCTATTGGTTTATCACATGCATGAACAAAGACCCTCTGACATTTCTCTTCCTTACCTGCTCCAGTACTTTTCCTTTTACCTTGTGAAGTTCTAGAAGCTGTAACAACCAGTCAAATACATCTGCTAACCAATGGTTATCTACAGAATTTAACTTCAAAACCTGCTTATAAAAACAATGCTTGACCTACAGTACTGTTATTTCTTCAAGTCCCAGTTTCAGTGGTACCAAGTTACTAAGGTTAGATTAAAACTAATGGAGGATCATAAGGTCCATACCTATATGTACACACATACATATACATATACATATACGTACTATTTGTATGGTTAAGAGTTCTTCTTTCCTAACCAAATTTGTAACTATGATATTCTTTTTTGGCGCACCGAGGCTTTGCATTAACAGAACACCTTTATTTCAAAGTAGAAAACCAGGGAATAAAAAGGGTCGGAGGACTGGGCGGAACTCCAATTTTGTTGGGTAACAGAACTGCAATTTTGTTAGATAACAGGAAAAGCAGTTTCCTACTTGTGTGAAGTGTTAGATTTCAGTATTCCATTGGTAAAGATGGAGTCTCACTTTCTACCATATCTGATATTTGTAATTATCCTCAAGTTCTGATTCTGTGTTTCTTCCCTCTTCCTCCTGGTTGACTCTTGTCTTCTATTCATGGTGCCAAACTCAGGTGATTAGCCTATTTTAGAGAACACTAGTGTCTTTACTTCTTGTGAAATTAATTGTGCTTGTCCTAAGTAACTGTAATTTTTCATGTAGAGAAACTCTTGAGTTTCAGATGCATTTGTTGAGCTGTTTTTTTGGAATAGGCCATAGCTTGTTAAGTTCTGCCCTGTGTGATTGTCGGTCAAAATTGTTATAATCGGCTGCTGTAGTATTAGTTCACACTATAATGCAGAGGGCTGTTGCAGCGTAATGGTTAAATCAGTGTTTACATCAATTATTCACTTACCATAAAATAATTATAAAACCTCCAAAGTCCTATTGCACTCAGTTGTTCAGTTTGGTAATCTGATGTGAGCCGGTGTTCTGGAGTTTTTCAATGTCCTGAAGGATCTCCACATTGCATGAGTCTGTGAATGATTCTTCCCTTTTGGATTATCATTCTGAAGTTACATAAATGGTTGGCCATGGGGCAGATCACGGCTGTTTACAGTTTGTTGTTACCACATCAAATTGGGCCCTTCAAATTATGACCCTTATGATCTCATAAATGATATAGCAAGTTCAGAGTGAATTTTATCTCATTCTGGCTGGTTTTTGTTGCTCATCTTGGCTGAGGTTATGCAAGGGTCACTTTGCTGAACAATTAATACAAAAATTTAGGTATTATTTCTTATGGTATTTTAAAAATTTAATCGCAACCTCCCCATAATTACAAGTGAAATGCATTTTCTAATCACAGTTTATCTTCAGTTCAGCTTAAGTTCAAAACCTGCAATAAAGAAACACCTCCACTAAAACCAGAGGACATAAACAGGAAAAGGTTTAGTTGTTGAGCTTAGGAAGGCCTAGGCCTACTTTTTGCTTTTATACTATGTTGTGCAATAACGTCATCCCTTATGTTAACATGTATTTCACATCCTCAATATTGTTTAAATCCTTTGTTCAAACTGGGCCTATAAGGATGTATTTATCTGGCTTCCCTATGAGGTCTCACGTGGCACTGTGCAATAAGCTTTATTAAAATGATCCCGTTTCTATTTCCTTCTTATCCATTACACTAAAAGTTACTATGTCAACGGAGGAAATTAGATTGTTTTGTCATGTTTTACTCTTGTGAACGGCATATTGGCTGTTTTTTAACACCTTCTTATTTTCCTGTAGAGTGCTTATAGAATTGTCTGCTTAATAACTCCTCCCAGTATCTTTCCACATTCTGAAAATACTATGACTGGTCAGTGATTTCTCAAGTCTTCCCTTTCCTAGGGGAATGTTGTGGTTTGCCCTTCTTCAGTCTCCTGAGACTTCTCTATTCTGTGAGATCTCAGAGATAATGACTTGTGATTCAGATACTACTCTATTTCATTAAGTGATCAAGATTTTGTTCCTTTCCTCCACCTCTACCCTGGCCCATCAACTTGCATCAGATGTATTTAAATACGTTTTACCATGTCATTTTATTTTGAGTTTCAGTATTAGAATTAACTACACTTGCTGTCTGGTCACAAAGAGAAAGCTAATATGACAATGAAAACCATATCCTTCTAGAAATTTTTCTGTTATGTGATCTTTTTCTCATAAGAAACCTTCATTTTCCTTTTTTTCTCTTCAATCTTATGATGTAGTTATAGATCTCTTCCTGTTTATCATCTATTTTGCATCTTAATCTTCACGGTTTTAACCCTAGATGATTGTGCTGGTTCTGTAGATTCCTGCTTAATTTTGTAGTTTTGCTTTCACATCCGGTATGACACCCTTTCTTTCTTTCTGTCAAACAGAAATCTCGCTTTAGCTATATTGTATTTTTAATACAGTTTTCTGCTGTTCCTCTACTTCTGGAAATCTCTATTTATTCTCAGTAATTGCAGATTATTCTGTATTTTTTTCCATTGAAATCCAAATCTTGCCATGTCAGTCATCTGATCCCAAACTGAGCCGAAACTTCTGAAAAAAGTACTTTTTTGGGGGTAAAACTACTATTATTATTATTTCAGCCCCTTTCTTCCTTTCTTTTTCCTTAGAATTGTAAACCTGAGCCTCCTGTGACCATCCCAGTACCTTCCACCTTCTGATCCTCAGCCACCTCTTGTCAGTTGGAATCGAGACTGGAGACAGTTGTTTCCTAAACTAAATCCCACTTCACATTCTCCCCAGTGCATTCTCTAACTTCTGTTAGAAAATGTGCCTCGCTGTGTTGCTTTCTAACAGGTATTGGATAATTAAAGTTTCCATTTATCACTAGCTCTCACTCTTTCTGCTGCCAAAAATATCTAACTTCCTCCCTGTAGTAAAATGGTTTAAAAGAGTCTCTATCATTACAAGTCTGTTCTTTTCCTTTTTATATTCATCCAGAAAAAAGGTGTAGTCTCTTCATCACTACGCTTTTAGAACAAATATATCTTTCTTAATATTTAACGCCTCCTCCCTTTTTACTTTTGTATTTGTCCTGTTAAATTCCAAACTTGTTACTTGTCATGAATGTTTGTGGTGCCAGTGAGGTTGTAGCTTTGTCTAAGGTTCTGACTGGGTTTTGTACTCTGATGTTTAGACACTGCAGTTCATTTTTCTTCTTTTTCCCTCTTCCATTAGTAGAATGAAGCAATCAATTATTTGGCTGGGTAAGAATTGTGTTTTACTTAGTGGAGGGCTTTTATCACCAGCTCCTATCAAACAATCTAAAGCTTCTGTCTCTGGTTTATTGAATTGATGATTTCCTCTATTGTATGGTGGTTCTTGGATAGAAATGTTTTGTAATTTGTTAAAATTTGGGTTAGTTAGGCAAAGTTGCTAAAATGAAGCTTAGGTGATATATGTATTGAATAGTGATTTACCCTTAATATGGCTAGTGTCTGGTTTTTGTTAATTAAGGAATAGGGTAGCGCACCCTGTGTAGTGTCATCCGCTAGGACTGGAATGTGTTTTCACTACGTAGAAAAAAAATTCATACTCAATGCCATAGAAAATACTAGAATATAGCCAGAATAACTTCTCATCTCCTTCACTGTTACTGTGACCACAACTGCAAATGAGGTTGGGTAAAACACTAGTATATTGCATCCCTAGCTATTGCAAGTTGTGTATCTATCCCAAATATATTTGATGACTTGAGTTAATTTCAAGATAAAAAATATTTAACTAGGGTATCTACTATAAATAGCTGGTACCTATTAACTGGGATGATAGCCTGGTGGCATTTGTTTCTCCCATACTGGAAAGTCCCCATAGGACCTAGAGGAGCACAACACTAAAGAAAAGAGGTAGATATTATGAAGTTTTTGTACAACACTTCTAACTTCTTTACAAGGCTTTCTGCATTAATTAGATAAGTTTCACCGTTAGTAAATTTTTAGCTCCATATGTATGGTGTGTTCTTCTTGTAATAACATGGTTTTGACTGCAACACATTCATGGAACTCTTTTTTTATCACTAAAAAATCCAGAGTTCATGGATATTTACGTAGTAGTTACAAATCTTGCCTACAGTCTTTATCCCAAACTAGAAAACCTGATGAACATCATCTGTTGATTGTCTGATTTACTCTCACTTCCATAGCCTTTTACCTCTGTGTTTTATATATATATAGATGTATATAACACACATATCATATAAATATATATACAGATTATATAATTATATAATTGAGAGAGAGAGAGTACACCTATCCAATATATTTATGCTGCTCACATAATGATGAAGATACAGTATCAAGAAGTGTGTTTATTTTGTGACGTGTGTCTAAACAGATAGCTGTTTATCAGTCTTCTCAGGTTAAAATGACCGTCCAGACTAGAAATGCCAGGTAGGAGGATAATTGGTGAAATGGTAGTTGGTTCAACCTGAACAATTCAACTAGCAAATACGTGTCAGATTATGTGGAATGTTCTGTCTAAATTCTTTTCCAAGGGACATAGGCTTAGCTCAGCTGGAAGTCCTATTCCTAAAAGTGAGATGTCCAAACTCGGATGTCTTTTCTTAAGATGAGTTTTTAGAGGTTAAAACAAAAAAGGACCTTTCAGTGGTGTTAGTATATTTTGTTTGATTGCTTTTTTGTTTTCATTTTTCCTTTGGGATAACTGTTATCAGGAAGAAAAGGGCTTGCTTCATTGAACAATCTAAGAAGAAAATATCTCTCTTACAATTAATGGTAGCTGCAGAATAGATTTGCCTGTCAATGCTCTCTCCGTATGAACAGTATATGTATAGTGGCTTATGAAACTTCTTATAATTAGGCTGTAAATCTGTCAGTCATTTTAATATAAACAGACCATTGGGGAATACAAAATCATGTGCTTTTCTTAGTCTTTCAGAACTGAACTGATTTCAACGTAGTCAAATGCAATTTAAAATAAAGTTGACTTAACTGGTTACTGTTCCTGATGATTAGTCTTCATTTTGATTGAAACATAATAGTCATGTCATTTTAAACAAAATGTCTAATAGTTAGCACCAGTGTTATCAACATTTTCACTAGTAAAGCAAATTACAGCACAAGTCATAACAGGAGAAACAATTGCATTTTGGATAGGGGATGTAGCAAATATGAACATATATTTCAGAAAAGTCCATCTGAATCCATCTGAACTTTGTCCTGTTACCTTAAAAAGAATCCTTATGAATCTTAAATACATGATGATTCATGACTCCAGAACCTACTAAGAGTACATCTTTCACTTGGAAAATCTCCAAAGAATACATGCTTTTGAAATATGTCGTCAGGATACATTTGGCACTAAAACATAAAAAGTAAATGTAATTTAGAGGTGACAAAAGAATTGATTTGGATAACAGGAGCCCACCGTATTTGTTTCCAACTCTCCTAAATGTGATATGAACATACATTATGTCTCTGCTTTAGAGCTTTACAAGGGAAAAGAGGCTGCACCTTTTTTTCCTCAGTGGTATGAATGTTCATTGAGATTGCTATGTTGTATGCTCTCAGTGTTCCTGTTCTCATCAGCAAGAATCCATGTTATGCACTATTAATTTGATTTTTCTTCCAGCAGCAGCTAGGAATGTGCATAAAGGCCACGTTCAGGAGTTGATGCTCATATTGCCAATGTGTCCATGATGAAAGAACTGTTTATTTGTCCTTCCACACGTATTTCTAAGACATTTGGTGTGTTCAGGATATCTTACAAAAATGTGTTTCCACAGTGGTTCAAAGACCTTCAACTATTCTACTCATATGAATAAACAAGTTAATGCCTATTGATCACTTGAGAAAGCAGGAAAACTGAGTAACAACATGAGATTAAAAGGTTCGGAATATCAATGCATGTTTTGGTAATTTTAACTGATTACAGCTATATAGGGGCAGAGTAGACGACTTAAAAAATGAAATAAAATGGAATTGCCTGTTTTCTATACTGGACAGGAGAAAGTAAGCAAAACCTATATTGCTTGCACTGGAAGTGTGATTTGTATGCCTTCTTGATTGGATGTGATAAAAAGACACCATCATCTTAATTCTCCTGAGAAGCTGCTTTTAAGATAACCTCTTTCTGATACTGTTTCATCTTGTGTAGCCTCCCCCTCAGCCTGAGATCCTACCAGAATTAATAACTGTGAACAAAGCTGGCCCACTCGTAGCCCAGTACAGAGGCTTGTTTTAAGTCTGTATCAGCAAAAGGCATCAGGGAGCAACTGATAGAGAGGAGACAGAGATTATCCGCAGCTTCCCGTGCATGAAACGCACACACATACAGTCTGTAGTCTTCCTGCTTCTACTTCACTGCCTCAGACAACACTGTACACCTGAGTCTTGGCCCACACTCCCACCAGAAAGATGATAGCTGCACCTGCCTGCTTCTGCCTTAGCCTCTGGAGAAGGCTACCTTCCAAGCCTCTTCCAGATGTGGTCTCTCAGGGGTTCAGCACAGCTGTCATAGGAGCACGGTCCAAGGTTAACTGTGGAGAGCGTCAAGTTTTGCTGCCCCTCCTCACAGTTCTTGGAGCATGCCCAAGAGAGAAGCATTACTTGTAACAGCACACCTTAGCCAGAGCTGAGAACGGGCTGTGCTATCCGGATCACCATGTGTGTAACCTGCAGCTTGCTCTGGCTGCTGTAGCAGAGAGCACTGCTTGCTCCCATGGTGACTTTGTACTGTTACAGCTGAAATCTGTACCCACCAAAAGCCCGGCAAGTGATTGTGTATTAGGAAGGTGCATCTCTGGAAAGGTTGCAGTGGGCATCTATAAACAGCCAGGCACGGGCATATCACTCGTGATACTCTAGAGCTTTCTGCAACCAGCCCTACAACCCCACCTTGTATCAGAGCACGAAACAGACGATTCCCTTGAGGTACTCGTGTAGGCAGCAGCCCCAACAGCAAAAGCAAACTCCTAGTCATAGGTGGCACGGGCGAAGATAGGATCCTTCCATGTCCTGGCAGCTTTCCTCAGATTGCTGTCAGATTGTTGTCAGGGTAGCCAAGGTACAGCCGGCACACCGGGGAAGTTGGATGTGTGTGTATAGGTGTGGGCACAAGTACGACGTTTGTAAGGCAGGCTTGGAATGCTGCAAGGAAAGAGTAAGAGCTGGTGCACCAGGGCACTGGCTGCTCTGAATCCTCCTCCTGCCTTTTTCCTGAGGATGTTAATTGCATGTCAGACGGAGGAGACACAGGGCTCCCGATACCGAAGTGGCAGTGACTACAGCGTGCATGATTACGCGTACGCTGGCAATGAACCACCTGTCCCACTGGCAGTAGGAGGGTTGAGCCTTATCTCATTGTGGCTCCTCCAGGCTGTGTAAACATAGCTGCTGATGTGGAAGCGGTGTTGGTGGAAGGTGGAGGGTACCTCTGGGGGTTACTGAGTCTCCCCGGCTCAGAAGGAGCTCCATTCTTCTTCTACCTACCTGGCAGTCCAGCTACGGCTGCTGGGCCAAACACTGTGGCAGTCAGCCCAATGGAGCTGGGACAGGATCATCACATCCTTCTTGCTTTTATTGACTTTTTTAAATGAAAAAGAGGCCTATGTGGCCATTCAGCCTATTTCTCCCTTTGTTTTCCTACTGTAAGAGTAACTTTGCAAATGTTGTGATACATAATGTGTACATAATGCTGTGACACCTTGCCCAGCGCATTCCCTCCTGTCTCCCCTGGGTCCTGCTGTGACGCTGGTGTAGCAAGCCCCAAAGTAGGTCTGACAAGTCAGAAGTTGTCCAAGGTAAAGTATGGCTTGCACTGGAGACAGCCTATTCTCTGTTATGTGAAGGACTTAGTAATGGAGTTACAGGCTTCGGGGATTAGTAAAGGAAGAGATGGGAAAAGGTCTTCAGGAAGGTGAACAACTTCATAGATGAATGCTTAGTGGTGCAGATGTAGAGAACTCCTACAGGAACCGGATGCGAAAGCAGCACAGGTCAGCAGTGCTTGGCTACGAGGCGGGGGGACAGGCAGGCAAGCGTGTGTGCTACAAACCCTAAAACACATTGATCTGGTATACTAGAAACCAAATGTACAAATCTACACATGGATGAACTGCCTGTGACTCCAGCAGAACGAGATCAGTAAGAACTTCTTTGAGCAGAATTTAACTTAGAACATTTACAGGAAGCCTGTCTAGTACAGAAGGCATATACTGTACCAGAATAAAGGTCTAGTCAGGATTCCTGTGTGTGACTGTCTGATAGAAAATGTTTATGGAAAAAAACAAGTTTATAGATGTTTTCTTCTGGGATTTAGTCATTTGGGGATTTCCGAAGCCACACTATTGAATCTAATATATAATGTTATTGCTATCATTCTTGAATTTGATTATGTGGTATCTTTTGATCCTCTTTATATGTACAGGATCTAATTTACTTGTTTGCTGAGAACCTGCTGTGGCAGTGAAAGTAATTATATTTGATATGAAAAAAATATTTTTATCTTAAAGTTTCTATTAGAAAATTCTTCTGTACCAGAAGCCATTCTAAAAGGCAAGTAACTCAAATTTATGTATTTTAATTTTAAATGACATCATTATTTTAGTACTGATGCTGCAGTCCATCTTAATATATATTTCAGAAAACATTGAAGATGGAATTTCAGGAGTTCTCTGCTTTCACTGAAGTTCATGGGCAGTTTACTTCTCAGCTGAAACTGAAGTACATTAAACTCTATATTTGGACATAAAGGTGTTGACCGTGTTGCATTCCATTAGCACATGCTTTAGTCTATTCCAGGTCCAGGAGCTGAATGAAGTCCACAGAGACTGAGCACTAAGTCGGTTGCTTTTGAGGATGTGCTGTGTATACTGAATGTGTGTGATCTCATGGCATCACTCTGGCACACACATTTGTGCCACAGGCAGAACCTCAGCCTACTAGAAAGGACCAAGATAATCAGGCAGTATGGTTTAGAGATGCTATCTCATACCCAGTCAAATCAGATGACCTGCAATAATCCACACAGATCTGCACAGGTATAGTCTTAAGAGTAGCAGAACATGTTATTTATTTTTTCACACTAAAATAATCAGGTTTTTAGCACTGGGAAAATACTGAAGTTTGGATACTAATCTGGGTACTACCTGCAGATGAGGCAACACTTGATTCTCTTTCTGCTAATTTTTACCTTTCTTCTGCATCCCTTTCTTCCATCCATGAAATGATGCTCGGAAAAATTCTTATTCTGATAAGAATATCCCTATTTATATATGTCAGTCCTCCTACATACTTTTATATATAATAAAACTCTTTCAATTTATTTTATAAACTCCTTTATTTTATTAAAGCTACTCTTCGAGAACGTATATGAGTTTTCTATTTCTTCCCAGCTTTAGGACATAAATATTGTCTCTGGGTATACTGGCAAAAGAACATACATCCTTAGAACCACCTTATCTTTTGTTACATTACAAGTGTTAAGAATTTGACCAGTAGGATTCTGTACAACCTGCTGGGTTTTGTCTTCACTTTTTCCACATCTCCTCTCATTTTTTTAATGGTTCTTAACATGATGTGTTTTTGTTAACAAGCTCTTGTTATGTTTTTCTTTGTCTATTTGATTTTGCTTTGCTTCAGGTGGGCCCTAACATTTTTTTTTGCAAAACTCTATATGGAATGACTGTTGACAAAATGCAATACCAACATCCTATGCTGGACTTGAAACTGATTTTCACTAGTTGGCAAGTATACTTCAGTAGCTCTATCGTCCTTTTTTAAGACTGCTTTCCAGCAGCCCAAGATTGGACTCTTTCCCTCCAAACTCTGCCTTTTGAGTCATTAAACAAAGCTCTCTTTTGCATACCACAAATCAGAATGCTCGGTTTACCTTCTCTTTTTCTATGCACCTGTATATTGAGGTGTGATATAGTAAAATAATTCCAAAGAATTTCAGAATTAGGGTATATATTCCTTCTTTTTTTCTCTGTGGAGTGATGTACATAAATTTTTCTAATTTTATCTTGAAATAATATGGCAAATTCTTCATCCTGTCTGCAGTTACAAGCAGACTAAAACAATACATGCCAGCCTTTAAGAGAGCAGACCTGCGATCGCCAAGTCATCCAAACATCTGTTGCACTATTTTAGATACCTGGTTATTTTATTGCATGGGAATTCGAGGAGGTTGTAACAGACACAGTATCACTAAACAACTTGCTAATTGCTTCTAATGTTAAATTGGGGCAACTAAATCATACAGGTATATCACAAAAGAACATCTGAGTAAAATATATTTAGGTAAAGCAAAGCAAAACATAAATTAAAAAAATCTAGAACAGATTCTCCATCAATATATGTATGTATATGAGAATTAAAAGAATGCATTAATGTTTATAAAGTAGATTGAGCTGTGATGTTAATATTAAATAATTTACTACTCTACTGCAGCCTTTTTAGTTAACAACTTGCTAACATCTTAGGCAGTTGAAGATCAGTAAGAAAACTGCTGATCAGTTTGGTCTTGCTACAGCTAACAGTTGCAATGTACTTATGCAATACATGACAAAGTTTAGTTTAGAAAATGATATTCAGGTTGCCATGAAGGACTCCAGAGGAACTTACTAAATTTTAGTAGTTGGTTAGGGCCATAGATGATATTTTTTGACCACAAACACAGAGAAATAATATAATGAAAGACAAAAAGTTGAAATACCAGAATACATTGCTCGGTTGTAGTCAATTGCAAACACTTAAGATCAGATTGGTTTTCATTTCTGAGCAATTCTGCTGCAGTATCTACTCAACATGTAGCTCTGATATCTCAAATCCTAAAATCGGCTGAAACATATAGCTTGACTTCTTTGGACAACAAGGGTTGATTTAGGAGAGGAAATAGAGTTGGGGGGAACAGAATGAGGTGTTGTTTACCCTTCTTATAGAACATAGAAAGGAGGAATAGTGACTAAAGTGTCTGTGGAACTTGTGATTGCAGACAGTCGCAAAGTGTGTGACAGGAGACGTGTCTGTACAGCTGTTACAAAACCATTTTGATTAAATGTTTTCTAGATGACCTTGATAATATTAATTTGCATAGAAAGTTGTATTAGGTAAGAATATTGAAGTATTTTAAGGTAGGAACATTACTTTCAAAATACTCTTGTAGTGTATATTATTCTACTATAAAGTTTAATAGTTTCTAATTTAGAACTAGACTGAAATTTGGAAGTCATGTGACTAGTCCTAACAAATTACTAGTACATAAAGCGCCTGATGCACTTGATGCCTGTTCTTTCACATGATTTACAGTGTATCAGACATTTGAGAGATCTGATATGATGCAAGTAGCTTGGATATTCCAATATCCCGACTATCCAGGACAGCATCAGAAATGGAAAATATAATGTAAGTTCTCTTGTCTGAATGTTTCTGATCTTTTTTCCTTTATGTGGCTCTGTGACAAAACTTTTTGTGGTGTGTGATGTGCTGTGTGGACCCACTTGTAATCTAAGGTAGGATTTGCTCCTGCTGTATACATGCAGTAAGATAACTCTACTTTTTAGTTTATATTTTTATTTTATGTAGTTTTTGCCCCTGTCATTATACGCTTCCTTAAGGGCACAGAGGTAATTCAGGTAATCTTCTTCAAAAATTCAAAAACATAACTGCTAAAGTACTTTATATGATTGTGTATTACTCTATAAATGACAATGGACATTCTCCTTTCTTAGCGTGTTTTGCCTCCCCAGACCCACCAGTTATAATTTCTATATGTCTCTCCACATTCAGCGTTGGGACCAGTAGCATCATTTTTTCTTTTCATGTGAAAAAATCAGTTATCAGTAAAACTAAATATTGAGACCTGGAGTTGTAAGAAAAGCAGCACATGAGTCCTAGAGGCCAAAACTTATCAACTCACAGCTGAACATCAGGTAAACGAGCTGGACCACTCAACAATTGATCATTGCTAATCCAGATTTTTGGTTCTACAAAGAATTAATCCCTTCTTGGTAGTGAAAATTGATGGTAATTCAATTAAGACCCTAATGGTGGGTTTCTACACAATTCTGTGTAGGATTCCACAGAAACTTTTTCTGGTGGACAGGATTCTCTCACGATTTACTCTTTCTGTGCTGTGTGCTTGCCACTATAAAACATCTTGCTGTAAAAATGTAATACAAGTAGTCTTTTTTAAAAAATGTAAAAATTACACTCTCTACATCAAGCAATTTAGTAAATATTGAATCTAGCAGTTTGTAAGATTCAATAGCATTTTTTCTGGGAAATGATGTCACTGCAGTGCGTAGTACATATAATCTGTGCATTTTTAATGATGCAAGTGAGATTAAATGTTTAGGCTTGTAATTTGACTGGACTGATATTTCTGCATATATCATATTGCTTAATTCATATACAATCTAATTTCTCCTCTTACTTCAGCTATAGTAGAATTAAAGCTATATTATCTGTCTTTTTTTTGGTGCACTAACTAGTGCAAATTTGCATATCGATGCTGTATTGTCCTTTTACAGAATGTTTGAGCTATTGAAATCAGATATTTCATCCTACAATTTAATCTGACCTGTCCAAACTTCTTATTTATAAGGAAAAGTTATATTAGCTTGCACACTTTGTTGAATAAAGATCCTTGCAAAAAGAATGAAAATTAGACTGCTGTTAAACTATGCTCAGGCATCCTGAAAATTCTGGTAGCTGACTGTCATGGTTTAACCCCAGCCGGCAACCAAGCCCTGCGCAGCCGCTCGCTCACTCCCCCATGGTGGGATGGGGGAGAGATTGAGAAGAGTAAAAGTGAGGAAGCTCGTGGGTTGAGATAAAGACAGTTTAATCCGCAAAGCAAAAGCCACGCACGCAAGCAGAGCAAAACAAGGAACTCATTCACCACTCCCCATGGGCATCAGGAAACCTAAAAATATGGGAACCTCGTACATCTACATATTAGTGTGGTAGTTTGACCTTGGCTAGCTGCCAGTGCGCACCAAAGCCACTCTATCACTCCCCGTCCTCATCTGGACAGGGGAGGGAAAAGTGTGGCTTGAGATAAGGACAGGGAGATTTCAGTCAGCAGTTACCATCATGGGCAAAACAGACTGGACTTGTGGAAATTAATTTAATTTATTGCCAATCAAATCAGACTAGGATAATGAAAAATAAACCCAAATCTTAAAACACCTTCCCCCCACCCCTCCCTTCTTTCTGAGCTCAGCTTTGCTCCCAATTTCTCTACCACCTCCTCCTGAGAGGCTCAGGAAGACAGGGAATGGGGATTGCGGTCAGTTCATCACACACTGTTTTCTGTCGCTCCTTCCTCCTTAAGGGAAGGACTCACGCTCTTCCCCCCCTACAGAGTGGGGTCCCTGCCACAGGAGACAGTCCTCCACAAACTTCTCCAATGTGAGTCCTTCCCACAGGCTGCAGTCCTCACAAACTGCTCCAGCCTGGGTCCCCCCCCGGGTGCCATCCTTCAGGAACAGACGGCTCCAGCCTGGGTCCCCCGCGGGGTCACAAGTCCTGCCAGCAAACCTGCTCCAGTGTGGGCTCCTCTCTCCATGGGTCCACAGGTCCTGCCAGGAGTTTCCTCCAGCATAGGCTTCCCATGGGGTCACAGCCTCCTTTTGCACCCACCTGCTCCATGGATTGCAGGGGCACAGCCGGCCTCACCATGGTCTTCAACATGGTCTGCAGGGGAATCTCTGCTCTGGTGCCTGGAGCACCTCCTGCCCCTCCTTCTGCACTGACCTTGGTGTCTGCAGAGCTGTTTCTCTCACATATTCTCACTCCTCTCTCTGGCTGCAAATGCTGCGTGCCATTTTTTTCCCCCTTCTTACATATGTTATCCCAGAGGTGCTCCCACCGTTGCTGATGGGCTCAGCCTGGGATAGCGGTGGGTCCATCTTGAAGCCAGCTGGCACTGGCTCTATCGGACACAGGGGAAGCTTCTAGCAAATGCTCACAGAAGCCACCCCTACAACCCTCCTTGCTAGCAAAACCTTGCCATGTGAACCCAATGCATATATACACAGAGAGTATTCCTTATATTCTTAAGCATCTACCTGGAACCTATCATACAAGCACAGAATCTCTTTACAGGTGAAAGAAATCGGAGTGATCTTCTTAGTAAATTAAAAAAAAAAAAGATAACACCAACCATAAAGTAGACTGTGCTGGTTTTGGCTGGGGTAGAGTTAATTTTCTTCATAACAGCTAGTATGGGGCTCAGTTTGGGATTTGTGCTGAAAACAATGCTGATAACACAGAGCTGTTTTAGTTATTGCTGAGCAGCGCTTACACAGAGTCAAGCCCCTTTCTGTTCCTTACACCACCCCCCAGCAGTAGGTTGGAGGTGCACAAGAAGTTGGGAGGGGACACAGCCAGGACAGCTGACCCAGGCTGGCCAAAGGGATATTCCCTACCATATGACGTCATGCTCAGTATATAAAGCTGGGACGAAGAAGAAGGAAGGGGTGGAGGGACATTCGGAGTGATGATGTCTGTCTTCCCAAGAAACTGTTACGCGTGCTGGAGCCCTGCTTCCCTGGAGATGGCTGAACACCTGCCTGCCCATGGGGAGTGGGGAATGGATTCCTTGATTTGCTTTGCTTGTGTGCGCGGCTTTTGCTTTACCTGTTAAACTGTCTTTATCTCAACCCATGAGTTTTCTCACTTTTACTCTTCTGATTCTCTACCCCATCCCGTTGCGGGGTAGAGGGGAGTGAGCGAGTGGTTTTGTGGTGCTTAATTGCCAGCTGTTTGGCTCTAAGCCTGTTATAACAGTGTTTATGGTTATTTGGTTTACATGGTAGTAAGTAAGCAGCAGAATGAAATGGATAATATGTGCTAGGAATTACATAGCAGAATGAAATTAATCACATAAAGGAAATTGGGGAAAAAAAAAACTTTTTTCCTCAAAGCTTCATTTGCTGCCAACATGTTTAAAACCAATCTAAATGGATTGTCTGAATCAGCTACCTTGAAGCAATTGGTAAGCTGATCACTTAATGGAAGTACTTTGAAAAATGGATCCCCAAATATGCTTGGGTATATCTGAGGCAAAATCTACCCATAAAATACCCCCAGATATGCTACGGGCAAAACCTACCCATAAAAATAAACTTATGCTGCATGTTCTCCTCAAACAACAGAGTATAATAACTGTAAAGAAACCTGAAGCAGATCATTGCTCCTTGAGACTTAGACTACTGTCAGTACCTGAACTAGCTTGTTTAGATATTTCTCTCAAAATTTACTTTGCAGCTTGCAATCTCAAAACGTTAGCATATAGAAGAGGTGCCAACCTTACAACATCATGAACTGAATTGCGCATTTGCTAGATTTGCTTACGGCTGTTCTGAGACATTATCTTGGAAGTTCTCACCTATTATGAAATCGACTAATCAATAACTAAGCTATCTGAAAAAAGAAGTAAAATTATCTAAATTACATAGATTTTACTGGCAACTGCTGCTTTAGTCATGGATAAGACAAATATGCATTTTAAAATTATGGTAATATGTTTGGTATTTTCTTGATGAACCGATACCACTTTTAGTCCCGTAGCAAAACATTGATCTTCTATCATGCCATAATGCAAATTCTCAGTGTGCCATTCCTATGCATATTGAACAGAAAATTTGATGGGAATAGTTAGTGTTTTGTCTGTCATACAAGCATCACATATTGAAATGCAAACCTCATGACTTTTGTATGAAAACACTGTTCCTAAACAAAGCCATGGGATTATGCATATCTGTTTTATTCCTTCACATCAAGCACAAACATAAATAATAATTATTGTGTAGTTGAATTGTGGCTGAAACTCTCAGTGTACAAAGATCACAGGGATTTAATCATGGGTACTATTCTCTTGGCATGAAAAATCGCACAATGATGTGCAGTTATCTTACAACAGAAAACCCAACAATAAAGATGGAAGAGGGAACCTGATGCTCTTTTATATCACTGGTAAAATAAGTATGACTTGGTGTAATAAAAGGGTGTATTAGATATTAAAAAGGCATTGCTTTTGCAGGCAAGATTATGCCTTATAGCAAATGGCTGTATTGATGGTGGTGGGATAATATTTGCTGAGATAAACAAAGTACACTACAAAATCATCCCTTGGAAAGTATAATACAAATACATGCTTGCAGCCAGCACAAATCCCTCTGTTACAGGTTACCCTTCCTTATTCCACTCTGAAAATCAGCTGCTAAAGCATCTGCTTGATACAACAGTGGAAATGACATTGGATATAATTGAACTAAAAGCTTTTGACTGCTTAAGTGGTGAGGAATTTCAGTGCCTACACCATCAGTTGATTGAGCCCTGCAACTATAGCCACGTCAGCTGTCATGTTTGATCTCAAAATGCATGCCCCATCTTTTAAGTGTTAAATTGCCTGAGGAATGTGATGCAAATTCTTGCCCCCCCACGGGTGTGAAGGTTACCCTTCAGCAATCTTACATTGACAGAGCAACATTAATGTGGCTACAAGTAACATGACTTCTCAATGGATACTCTTGCTTCCTCACCAGACCTAATTATATCTCCTTTCTTACTCCAGAGGCCCCCAAGCAGGAGTTATGTTGAAGTCACTGCAGCTGGAGGTGGCACTGTTTAGACACATTACTCATGGTTCTTCCCAGACCTGTTGGTTGAGTCCTACCTTGTCCCTGATGTCAGATTAGCCATTGCAGCCTTCACAATAGAGAAAGCCCTGCCCGTATACTCCCGGTATACCATGATCATCACTAGACTAGCAGAACAGAACTTCTTTCCCATTTTAAATTTTATTGCAAAGTTTTATAGTTTTACTATTTTTCAATAGAACAGTAAGATTTTATTGCATGTCCCGTTTGCAATTCATATGTTAATTTGATTTCAAATCGCCTGTTGTCAGAGAAATGTGCTGCTTTGCCAGAATTGTTGATTTGAGTTCAGTCAAAGGCCAGTGCCTTGCTGTGCTGTACTTATGAGCTTGTCTTCTGGAACTCTTATTTTCCCCAGTCTCCTAGCAAAGTCCTCAGATTTGCAGATGCACTTACTCCTTCAGACATTTTTCAATTGCTCTAATTAGCATCCATCTTTAACATTCTGCAATTATCTGCAATTATCTCTTTCAGTTTTAGCAGTTATTAAATTGCCCCTATGAAAGCACACTTTCAAGAGACTAGCAAGAAATGTAACCCTCAGAACAGCAAACCCCAAAATGCACGGTGACAAGGTTTACGAATTACAGCAGTAGAATTAAGAGTCCATATTAAGATAAAATCATCCAGTTTGTGGACTGAGAGAATATGACAGTTTATGTCAGAATATGGACCTTTAAATGCATCACTCATCTATTCTGTAATTTGTTTCTTCTAACTTTAGAACACATTAGTTGGCTCAGTAAATATCACCTGTGAGCTGATAACTTTTTTACCTGAAGAAATGATTTACAAAAATCAAAGCAGTTTCTGTTATGATAGTTAGATTCCTTAGAAATAGTCTCCTGAAAATTGTTTGCTAATGCCAAGAACACTTGAAAGGTTTCAGTCTTTTACAGCCATTAGTGATATTGCCTTATGCATTACCTGAATGAGCTATGTTATATATCAGTTTTGAATTACTGCAAATCCTAAAACTTTTCTCAAGATCAGAGGGAAAAAAGGTCGGAGCTCAAATTACTTAGCTTTATATAATTTGTGTTGTCATTATTTTGGTAGCCCAGATTATGAGAATGGACTGCAACACCTTGTTTAGCGTACAGAAATTTTGCTGCCCTCTACAACTGCAGTCAACTTTGTTGATGTGGCGGGTTGACCTTGGCTGACTGCAAGACCTCCACACAGCCACTCTCTCGCGCCACCTCCTCAACAGGACAGTGGGAGAAAATAAGATGTAAAAGCTTGTAGGTCAAGCTAAACACAGGGTGATATCTGACCAGTTACCATGATGGGCAAAACAGACTCAACTTGGGGAAAATTAATTTAATTTATTGCCATTTAAAAATAGAGTTGGATGTGTCATGAAAATTTTGCAGCTGGCCTGTGCTGACTGAGGAGAGAGGTTAGGACACAAAGTATAGAATTACAAGTGTAATTTTATTCATGCGCATGAGGTGTCCCGTTCATCTTGGGGCACATCAAATGCTGTTTCACACATGGTTCTCACACCTTTCAAGCATTCAGGTACAACATGATTTGACCAATCACATACTACCGCTTAGCAAAGCAACTATAATTCTATGGCGTCATCATCCACCTGCTTCTTTCTTGATCTAGATGTCCCTGGAGTCGGTATTGCTACAGTTACTTATCTACGATGCCAGATAATGGGACGGTTTCACCGAGGTGCTGGAGGGGCTAGGGTGTTGCCATGATCTTGGTAGTCCAGGGGTAGTTTTGCCCTTTCTGCCCCAGGCTTTCCCCGCGGCGCCCGCCCGGGGCTGAGGGGCTCAGCTGTGCCCTGTGCTGGGGCCGCCGGAGCCGGCGGGGACCGGCCGCGTCCGGCACCGGGCAGCCCCTGCAGACGCCCCTGCTACCGCTGCCACCAGCACCTGGGCACCTGTAGCTGGTACTGCACCAAACTTTCCAAATTTCTTCTTCAGTATCATCTGCAGCACCCTTGCCAGCTAAATAGCTCAAGCAATTTTTTTTTTAATATATATAGGTTGAACTGTGCTTATGACTGAAATAAAGAGATACTTACATCATTGTTGGGTGTTCTTCCACAGCACAAGCAGTGGAAGCAGGGACAGGTACCCTGGGAGGAGCACAGGGACACTGCTCGATTGTGTAGAGATGGGGTCAAGAGGGCTAAAGTGTGGCTGGAGCTGAACTTGGCAAGGGGTGCAAAGAATAATAAAAGGGCTTCTACAGGTATGTCAGCCAGAAAAGGAAGGTCAAGGAAAGCATACCCCCCTTGGTGAGCAAGGCAGGCAGACTGGTAACAACGGATGAGGAGAAGGCTGAGGTACTCAGCGAATTCCTTGCCTCAGTCTTCACTGGCAGTCTCTCTTCCCACACCTCTCGAGGGGATGGACTGCAAGACAGGGAATGGAGGATCAAAGTCCCTCCCACTGTAAGAGAAGATCAGGTTCAAGACCACCTGAGGAACCTGAACATGCACAAGTCTATGGGACCTGATGAGATGCATCCCAGAGTCCTGAGGGAATTGGCTGATGTAGTTGCCAAACCATTCTCCATGATACCTGAAAAGTCCTGGCAGTCAGGTGAAGTCCCTGGAGACTGGAAAAAGGGAAACACTGCACCCATTTTTATAAAAGGTAGCAAGGAGGACCCTGGGAACTACCAACCTGTCAGCCTCACCTCTGTGCCGGGGTAGGTCATGGAACAGATCCTCCTAGAAGCTATGCTACAGCACATGGAGGACAGGGAGGTGATTTGAGACAGCCAGCATGCCTTCAGCAAGGACAAGGCCTGCCTGACCAACCTACCGGCCTTCTAGGATGGAGTGACCACATCAGTGGACAAGGGAAGAGCTACCAATATCGTCTATCTGGACTTCTGTAAGGCCTTTGGCATGGTCTATCACAACATCCTTCTCTCTAAAGTGGAGAGAGATGGATTTCATACGTGGACTCTTGGGTCGTTGAGGAAGTGGTTAAATGGTTGCATCCAGAGGGTAGTGGTCAATGGCTCAATGTCCAGATGGAGATTGGTGATGAGCGGTGTGCCTCAGGGGTCTGTATTCAGACCAGGACTCTTTAATATCTTCATCAATGGCATAGACACTGGGATCAAGTGCACCCTCAGCAAGTTTGCAGACGACACGAGACTGAGTGGTGTGGCTGACATGCCTGAGGGATGGGATGCCATCCAGAGGGACCTGGGCAAGCTCGAGGAATGTGTACATCTGAACCTCATGAGATTCAACAAGGCCAAGTGCAGGGTCCTGCACATGGGTTGGGGCAACCCTGGGATCAGTACAGGCTGGAGGATGAAGGGGTTGAGAGCAGCCCTGCTGAGAAAGACTTGGGGGTACTGGTGGATGAAAAGCTCAACATGAGACGGTAATGTGCGCTCGCAGCTGTCGATTTTTCCCCCTTGCATATTGGTAGCTAAGGCTCTGAGCTTGCAGTATGTTCCATCTCTAGTTCATTATACCCATGTGAACAGTCTCACTGATTTCGGCAGAACAGGTCATGTCTGTAAAGTTAGGTGTATGTATAAACTTGTACGATTTGAGTCCAAGTATTTATATTTGGACTCTACATAGGAAGAAAAAGCCTGAAAGGAAAATGAATCCTTTTTTTCAGTATTTCCCACAGCTTAAGGCAAAGTGTTTTTTTGCAATACATACAATGAAATCATGACAGTAGCTCCTTTATGCACATAACCCACGTCTGTTTAAACTTACACTGTATAGCTGTCATAATTTTGAAATGAACTTGTCCAATGATTCTTGTATATATTCAACATATTGAACCACCATAGCACGGTTTATCATGTGATTGATGATTTAGGAGCAATGTTTGAAAGTGGCAATATAAACACTGGAATGTATTAAATTAGTCTGTATGTTCAGTTCTTCTCATTTTTTGTGTCAGACAGGAAAGATCTTACCTACGTTCTCTAGAAAGATAGTCTGTAACTTTGCTGTCTGAAAATGAGTAATTAAAACTCTACAGAGGCCTGAACTGAGTTTTAAAAAAGTCTTGTCAACTGGACAGTTATACATTTTGGGTTTGCATCTCTCCTGATGGATTGCAAACATAATTAATGAACCTAGGATGTGTTTAAAGCATCTGTAGCAAACTAAGGCACTAGAGAGAAATCTCCTTCCACTGTTATTTCCATCAGTTTAAAGATTCAGCAGTGGTTCACGGACAAACTTGTCTCCTTTCTGTATTTTAATTGTACACTAATAATGTGTTAGTTTATAATTTAAGGAAAATAGCCGTAACTGATTTTTCAGAGTTGCAAGCATTTCACATCCAATATATCAAATGCTTTTAGAAAAAAAAAATCCAATTACAAAAAAAAATCTTTTGCACTGTGTTTGACTTTTCTTAAACAATCAAATGATAATCAGATAATGTTTAAGCTTTATTGAGTGATTTTCCCCCCAGTAATCTTTCAGTGCTCATCAGCAATAAATTACTTTATGTAGAAAATGCTATTTGGATTGATGGTGGTTTTAATCCTTATTTTGTAAGCCAAATTACTTATTTTACCCTCTTGCAATAAGTAATGCACTTAAAAATGCAAAAGAATCTATATTTTTTTTAGTTAATGGCTTTCTCAACTCTATTCCACATGATCTTCTATGGAAAACAGCAGAAATTAAACAGGGCATGTGCTTGATGCTGACTTAACTTGCATATAGCCTGCTCATGGATTTGAATTTGTTGAAGATCCATACATTCTCTTTTTGAAACCATCCTTCTGCACATTTTTTTTTTCCTGTGGAAAACAGTATAAGGAAAATAAGATCCTGTTTAAATATCTGCCCCTGTTTGAGCCAGTAGTCAGCTATAAGATCACCTTTAAGGTTTGAGGACTTGTTGAAAAAAATTTATATAGACATCCGTTGTGACATTCAGCATTTTTTCCACAATCCAGGGATCTCCTCCAATTGTTCTGCTCTTCAGGAACTATGAAACAAATGAACTCTGGGAGAGTCATAGTAAAATGAAACAGTGGCCTTCTGTACACTAGCTCTGAGGTTTTGAGATATATTCTTGCAAGACAGAATTGAGACATGATGACTGGTTGGCTTAAGAGGTAAAGCCTTTTCTATAACACTGTCTAGATGTTGCAAAAGACATGGAGACAAAACATGGGTATTATTGAAGAAGAAAAATGTGAGAAAATATTTTATGAAGGGAGGGGGAAAACAAACAAACAAACAAAACCCCACTTTAAATACAGAGTTTTAAATACAAACACCCAAAGACTAAGAAAATTACATTTCAATTACTTGTCTCAGCTTGGCTGGAACACACCACTCTTAAAGATTATATAAACAATTATTTAACTGTAACAGCCAGTCAGACGTAGACATGTAATTATCTGCAGTGGAGTTCTGATAGAAGTTTTGAAAGGAGGGTTTTTTTTTTTTTTGTCCTGGAGTTCATGTCATTATTAGATGTTAGTTTCAAAGGAAAACAATTCAGGGACAATTTTATAATGAATGGTAACCATTTCATTTGTGGAGATGTAACAATGTAGGAATGTGAAAATATACATCTACTTTAATAATATATGTAAGTATAGCAATTTACCTGAATTAATAACTAGCTATCCTGTCTCATGAGAGAAACACTGACCTTTGCCTTACTGTGTATTACTTACAGTAAATAAAGAAGAAAAGTCAATAAAATAAAAAATAAATAAAATAAAATTAAAAAAAAATAAAAATAAATAAAATAATTTTAAAAAAGTAAATAAAACAAAAAATAAATAAAAAAGAAAAGTAAATACTGACCTCTTCAGTTAAAACCTATCTCTAAGTCAGTAAAACACTCCACGGAAGACTGTATCACTTTCATTGACCAGCTAAATGAGAAGTACAGGATCTTGGACAAACATTTCAAATCCCTTGTATTGGGTCTGGCTGAGATGGAGTTAATTTTCCCCATAGCAGCCCTCATGGTGCTGTGTTGTGTACTGATAGCTAGAATGGTGCTGATACCACACCAGTGTTTTGGCTACTGCTGGGCTGTCCCTGCAACATTTCCCCCCCACCAGCAGGCTGGGGGTGGACAAGATCTTGGGAGGGGACACAGCCAGGACAGCTGAACCAAACTGGCCAAAGGGATGTTCCATACCATATGATGTCAGCTCAGCAATAAAACCTAAGAGAAGTGGGGTCATTCTTTTTCCAATGTTTATCTTCTGGAGCAACCACTATGCATACCGAAGCCCTGCTTCCCGAGAAGTGGCTGAACATCGTCTGCTGATGGGAAGTAGAGTGTAAATCTTTTGTTTTCTTTTGCTTCTACACAAAGCGGCCTCTGCTTTCTGCTTATTAAACTACCTTTATCTTGATTCACGTCTTTGGTTATTTTTTTTTTTTCTTTCCATCCTAATTTCTCCCCCCTGTCCTGCTGAGGAGGGGAGTGATAGAGCAGCTTGGTGGCACCTGGCATCCAGTCAAGGTCAACTCACCACATATCTGTTTTATATTGCATAATGTATTTTTATGTTTATGAAAGTCTGTATTTAAATTTCAGCTGCCTGTTTGAACTGGCCAAATGGCCAAATGGCTGTCCATTGACATTTCTAATAAAAACACAATTTTTCAGAATTAGTATTTTTAATTCAACTTTCCTAACTTCTGTGTTGTTTCCAAATTCTGTTTCAAGTAAAACTCTCTGTTTTAGGTAGAAAATATTTTAAAAGCACAGGAGAATTCTGTTATCATTATCTTTATTTGTAACTGCTGAATATATACAAGCAAACAAACCCATCTGAAAACGGTTGCCACGACCTGATTTGTAGGCAAGATAAACCACAACAGGTGCCCTCGCATTCGGAAGTAAGTTTGGATTTAGAGTAAATATCTCAAAACTTCCCACCTGCAAAGAAACCCCAGCTAAAATACTAACCTGTATTTTGTGAAGCCTATGTTAATAAATGACTGCGCATCCTGAAATTCAACAGACCAGGCATGTTTCCAGGTCCCTCCAGGTCTGAAAGGCTTATATAACCAAAACTTCGTCTGTGATCACTACACCTCACTAAACTGTCACGCTTTCTAAAAAGTATTATTTGATATTCTATCTGTTTTAATGTTTTCTTTCTGAAAAAAATTTAGTTATATGCACACTGAAATATGATTTCTTCAACTATATTTGTGCTGCTGCAAGTTTGGTGGGACACATCTGTTTCTTCAAATTGGCAGAAGACTAAATAACTGATTTCTGTTCAGAAGTGGCCTGGCTGGTTTACTTCAATACAAGGGGTCATTTTAGTCTAATGACTTGTATTCTTGCTTTTCTTTGACCATATTTTTATGTTAGTTATTTTTAGCTAGTCATCCACTTTTAAATTACTTCGGAGAAATACTGCACTTGTCATAAAATTCAGTTGCGTTCCTCAAATCTCTGTAGTGTGTGGCTTGACTTCCTTCATCTAAAGAAATTAATCTTAAATCTTGATTTCATAATTATTACCAAGCTCTTTTGCCATTTTCTCCTTACTTTTATAGTGCCCATATTTAACTTTCTTACTAAATCACCCTTACCCTACTGTCAGAGAAGTTTGGGTCTCCTTCTTTGGGCCATGCTCTGAATGAAGGCAGAGGCAGCCACTGACTGTTGTCCTCCAGACTCATTTGGCACTGCAGGCAAAATGGAAACGTTGTTGGGCTCTTACAGACTGTGCATGGCTGGTAGTTTATTTAACAGCCTGGACTGTGAAGTGCGTTCTTTAAACATGGTTCCTAAAAGACTATTGAGAGTTCAGTAGCATTTTATTACAATTAAATAGTAATCTTTGCCAGTTGAGCTAGTGTTGTGGCCAGCATTATTGTCACAGAGATATCCATATTACAAATGACAGCAATTGTTCTTCACTGTTCCATATTGGAAAATAGGTATCAGATTTCCCATTAAATAGATTGGAAGAAAGAAGAAGAGGTGATGGTTAAAAGTAACACTTCTAAGGATGAAATGTTCCTCTGAGGATGGTCACTTGTGAAAGAAAAGCAGTAGCGTGGCTATGACATCATGGAGGTTTTGTTGTTTCACTGATTTTGGGTTTTGTTGTTGCTTTTTTTTTAATGGGACAGGGTGGAGTTTTTATTTGTGACTTGGGCTTGATTCTGCCTTCCATGCTGTACCCTGGACAATTTATTTGGATGGGGCTAATTGGCATAAAGATGGAAAAATTAAATCTTGTATGGGTGGTTTTGGGGTTTTTTTCTGGTTTATTTAGCTAGGCGCTATTTTTCCCAAAAATGAAGGAAATCATACACTTCCATTACACATATATCAATTGGAATTTATTGTTACTGACTCATTTTAGAGGAAAACACTGGTCTATACTGAAAACAGCAATTCTTTGGAACAACTGGTGCTTTTTCAACTATAACAAACAATGTAGCTGAAGCTTGGCAAGAAAATACCTAAAATGGAGACTTGTCAATGAGTAATATATATATTTCTCCTTTAGACTATAAAAACACAACAATGTATTGTTGAAAAAATACAAGAGAGGTCTTAATCATAAAAAAGTGTTCTTGTACCAGCCTGAGTTTTTTGTGTGACGCACTGTGGTCCTGAGTAATTTTTCTAGGCAAATTAAAATCCCTTGAAAATATTTTCAAAACTGAAGTGCTGACATAATTTTAACTATAGCGGTGTGATCAGCAGTAGTGCTAATACAAAAATGGAAAAAAAATCAACATCGATCTCAACAAAACAGAAAAACAAGTGAAAAGCATGTACCTGTACTTGCATTTCCTGAAGGAGTATCTAAGTTGCTGGGCGCTGCCAAAGTGCGTTATTTTCCTCGAGATTTACTCTGCATAAAAGAAACCAAAGTTGTTTTCTTGTTTTTGGCAATTTTATTCAATTTTTACTCATAGCATAGCACATTAGCCTGTCAAGAAAAATCATGACCTAGCAGCTCCAGATATGTTTCCAACATTCTTTTATGGGCTTCTACTAATGGTTATATGCCATCAAGACAGACCATACTGATGTAACCATGTGTGTCTGCATGTGCACTGCACAATTATGTTGCTGAATGTACATGAGACTTTTGATTTTATGAGTAGTATAGAAATTTATATATAAAGTGGGCTTCTCTCCTGCTCCCCCCAACAAAAGTGTTATTTTGTTAACACATAGCAGTCTGTGGCTGTTTGTTTAAAAATTGGTTCCTGTTCTCAGGATACATTTTTCTGCAAGGTATCTTATTTCTGCAGATAAAGAAGGACAAGAGGCTATGTGGTCTGAGTATTTTAGTATTACTTTTTCTAACTTTTTGATTTTGTTTTCTCTTACATTCTTGGCTCTTTCAGTTTTGAGCTGAAAGAGTTCTCCCTTGCATTCTGACAGAAGGCTGTACTGCCTTGCAGTAGGATAACCAGGTCTCAGGCAAGCATCATGCACTTGCAAACAGCAGCATCTAACAGAATTGTACCTTGCTGCAGGTAATTGCAGTGGGAAGATTAAACTGAAATCTACTGGTTTCTTGGGAAGTTTGTCATGAAATGCATGTGTGTGTGTGTGTGTACACGTACTACCTCTAATCATAATTGGTTCCTCATCTTGTAGTGTTTCTCCTTGTACTCTGATGTCTGGTTCCTTGTTCCACTGTTGATAGCTGTGGAGAACATGGCAGAGTAGACAGCAGTGAGCAGGTATTTACTAAATATTCCTGTGCAATGAGACAAGAAAGAAAACTAGAAAGAGAAGAAAAGAAGGAGAAAGAGTAATTAATTAAATTGTAGGGTATTACCTGAAGATAGATGTGCTAATTAGAATGTGAAAGAATTAACACTCCAGTGAAAATCAGCATCATAAAATGTTTCTACTCTAAGTCAGTGAGTTTGCCTAGCATGGATTAGAGTCTGCTGTAATCCTGAAGACAGCCTGAACTGAGTGTTCAGGTTGTTAATAAGTTATCATGCCTTCTTTCTAATCTCTGGCTTTTGCATCTTTACTAAACAGTAGTAGAAGCAAAATTTCTATCAAACCAATGATGAAAAAATGATTGCCTTCATGACAACAAGATTTCCAGAGGATCTTCAAAGAAGAAAGGCAGATGGTTGAAACAACAATTTGAAATTGCTGAGGAAAGCTAATGAAACATCTGACTTGTGTGTGGAGAAATTTTTCCACATGCGGAGAGTGTTACAGGTGTTTAATGCTTTCAGATGGCAGAGAAGGAAAATAAGACAATTGGTGTGTTCATTATAATATTTACTTTGGCAAAATATGAATGATTCATTGATTCATTGTACATGTATAAATATATATTTTATCTTTGTATAGCTGGGGGCTATATATGAAAGGATTCAAATTACCACAACTGAAGACTAATCTCAAAGACTTAAATAGAAAGGTTTTCTAGGCCAATAACAACTTCAGGCTATCTTTATACAGCCATATTCAGTAGGAAAATTATGTCAAGATGAATTCCAGAGCCGTCTTCTGGAAAATAGCAGTGAAAAAGTACAGAGGGGAGGTTTTAGGCTGTGATGTTGGAGACCGTGTCCATTTGCTGATGAAAGTTCTCAGACAGTAATTGTAGGAATGGACATAGAAGTGACTTTTTTCATGAAAATAGTATTTTTATTACAATATGTTGATCTCATTTTGTCTACGTTCCAAATAGGCAAGTTGCTATAGGAAGGTTCCTTTATGCAGTATCAGGACTTCTGGCAACTTGGGGGGAACATCACACCACATGAGAAACCCCGTTCAGGCATATGATAGCATGAAAATGATAATTAACATGAACTTGGAATAAACCTGTTAAATGCTGAAATTTCAAGAAGCTACAGTGTGGTCAGTCAGACCTCAGTGGGAACGATGAAAAGAGTATCTTTGATATGTGACTAATTCAAGTCTCTGAAAAGAAGTAGGAAGATGTTCAGAACTCTTCTTTTTCTCCTTTTGCTTATATTCACTGTGAGGCATCACCTAGTGGAATCGACACCATTTGATAAGGACAGCCAAATGGTTGTCTTAGTGATTAGCACTGTGTTACTACTGTTGTGAAGTGTCACTCCACATTTATTATTACTGTATATCACAGGATGGTACAGTGGTGTAGTACTTCCCTCAGCGATGTGTATTCAAGGGAGGACAAGCTGAATATCTGCAACTTCAAACTTAAAATTTACCTGTTTTTTCCTATTCAGTGCTTAGATTGACACACTTTACATTTCACCCTAACTAGCACAGAAGGCCAAAACAGAATATAGACTTTAGAAACATCATTACAGCTAAAAATCTAATGTCATCTTTTTGTTACTCTTACATTCACATGATTTAAAAACTGAGCTATGTTATCACCTTCTTGCCTAGTCATGCCTAGTCCTGAGTCTCTCCTTAAAACAACAATACTGTGTTAATTCTGAATAAACTTTTGCATTTCTTGAAATCAAAATACTTTCATTTTGATTTACAAAGGCAGAAAATACTTTTGCTGTTAAGGGTTTTGGAAAGTGGAAAGTACATTACAGTGTTCTCTAAAAGTTTAAAACACCTATGTTTTTAATATAACTAACTTATGGTTAGAAGCTTGAACAGTGAAACTCTACTACTGCATTAGTGTGCTGCAAAATTTAGTTTATTCCCAAAGAGTTTCATCCACAGCGTATCTTGAAACCTCACGTGAATGAAATACACTAGCAGAGGACTATGTTACTTCTCTCTGCTCAATTGTCTGGAAAATGTATTAGAGGAATGTAAAAAATGTACAAAGAAAAAAGACCATGACATATTATGATCTGTATAAGTAACAGCTGATGACCATTATCCATAAAACTAACCCTGAAGCAATGAGTAAAGGAATCAAAAAAGACAAAAAGAAAAGAATAATAAAGCCTCTATTGCTGGGTTTCATGGGGGTTTTTTTCTGAATATTACACTTCAAAATCTAACCTGAATCTTCCTTCTTGACGTTTAAACTCACAACTTAGTCATTAATACAGATAACAGTTGCTATCATTATCTAACACTTCTTACATCCTTGGCAGTTGTCTTGCATTGTTACATGTAATAAAATAATTTGGTTTACCTTCTGTTTAACACGTACTTTGTGTGTCTTCTAATTTTCAGAGAGAAATGTGACTAAGAAACAAAATAAGGAGACTGAAATATCTGGCCATACATGAAGTCACTAACCTAACAGTCAACAGACGACTGGTGGAAGGAAGACACTCTGTCTCTGGCACACTAAAATACAAAATAGACAAGAAATTCACAGTAAACCATGTTAGTGACAAATTAGTATTGTAAGTTAAAGAGAGCTAGAATCAAGTCAAATCAAAATAACCATCCCAGCAAGTAATGCAGAATTTGTGTGAAGTCTTCAGTCAGTCATTTACCACTGTATGCTGAGACAGATAAAGAGACAGGAAGGGAGAGAAATTAAAGAGTAGTGCGAGACTCCATTTCCCCACTTTGCCTCTTCCACTACTGTGTATATGGGCCAAATACAATGTCAGGATGTAATGCAGTGGAAAAAGTTTTATATGTGGTGACTATTTCATAGAGCAGCTGCATAGGTAGTCCACAAGAGAAAGCGCAGTCTGTGATTCGGTGCACAGCCGTGTTCAGGGTCTGGCTAAAGATTTCATTCTTGAAGGGTAACTCTTTAACAACAACAATGACCATAATTATATTTAGCATCCTCACAGGTTTTACAAAAGCTGGTAAATCCACAAAAAATGAACCTATGTAAAAATAAAGAACATATTTAGGAAGAAACTAAAAAGCAAAGCTAAGAAAATTAAATTCTTTTAGGTTTTATGGTCATTATTGAAGGACACCTTCCAAGAAGTGCAGCACTAATGAATACAAGAAAGCTGGTTTAGCTAAGCAAGAAGGTAAGGACCACCATTAGAATTAAGAAACCACCTCTAAAAAGCGAAGTCAGCTTTTTCAGAAAGAAGATATGAGGAACCCTGGCAAACAAAATTTAAAAAGACAATCCAAAAGGCTTTGAAGAGCCATTGACATAGGAATCAAAGTAAACCATATAACTTTCTTCAGACAGGAAAATCAAGAAACATTTTAGAGAGTCTTTTGAGCTGGTTACTGATTAGGTTGCTAAAAGAGCACTCAGAGAGGGCAAGGCCTTTACAGAGAAGCTAAAATTATTCTTATCATGAGGTTACACTATGAAAGAGTGGTAGCAATTCACATGCTAGACCCCATTTTTGAGGGTGGTTCAGCAGAGGATAATTCCGAAATTGAAGAGGATCTAGAACAGGTTGATACATGAACACTCACAAATCGGCAGGACTGGAATGGTGTTTACTTTCTAAGAGAACTTGGGGGTAGAGCAGATAAATTACTAGTAGTATTTTTAAGCAATTTTATACATTTCCTTGCTATGAAGGTAGGGTAGAAAATGTAGCACTGACTTTAAAAATAAAAGTTCTAGAAAGATATAGGAGGTACAGGCGTATAAGCCTGACATGAGTATTAAACCAGTTAAATAAAAACTGTAATAATTGGGCATCTGGATTTGCACAGTCTGTTTGAGAAGAATTGATGTTTTTTTTGATGAAGTTGTGCCTTACAAATCTCAAGAATTCTCTGAAGGGATTAGCAAAGATGCAGATAGGATTGACCCAGTTGATATATATGCTGCTTGTTTTATAAAAAAGTCTTCCAAAGGCTGTTTTTATTACTTGGGAGCAAGTTTTTAGTGTTTTGATAGACAGTTCCTTAAAAGTATCAGCTTAGTATTCAACAGTGGTCAAAAAGTAAAACTGGAAGTTAAGAAATCATAGAGAAAGAAAATAAAAACAAAAAGGATCATTATGAATATAAACTCATCATTCACCCCACTTTGGTTATCATATGCAGTTTTAGGATCTTCATTTTAGGAACGTTAAGTCTGAAAAAGGTATGAAGAAGGTCAACATGGTGTTCTCTTCTGATATTTTAGTAAATTTCCAAGTGGAGTATTTGGAGGTTTTTATGCCAAAACCAAATACTCAGAATGCCATTTATGGACATCTGAGATTAGTTTCCTGTTTTGCTTTGCAAAAACAAATTAATCACTTCAGACAAGCTGGATGAAAAATACCTGATTGCTCATCTAATGAAGCGTACTTTCGTAAGGTAGGATGCTAAAGTAATTTCAAATATTTTAGCCACGTTTGCTGTACAACACAACTGTTCTGAAAAGAAGTCATGAGTATTGGAAGCTAAAGATAACTTCAAAATGTGCTTAACAAATGTAATAAGGATATTTAAATATTTTGAAAATAACCAAAGAATAATATTCAGCTTTTTCATCATTCCATGATTAGATCTCAAAATGCAGTACAAAGGCTTAGGAGTATGTGCTATGGATTTTTGGACAGGAAGACTGTTGGAACTTAAAATAATTTCTCTTTCTGGATTCTAACCTGGATTTTTTTTGTTTGGTTGGTTTGGGTTTTTTATGTAATTTAAGTTCCTGCTTATTCCTTAAATGAAAGTTCCAAGTTTTGTTTGGACCTGTTGGTATACAAAAACATTAATATATTTTAGAAGTCTTTATAAATGACATATCTGAAGTGGAAAACTCTCCAGTATGGCAACTACAGATATATAGGTAATTACTGCAGACTTAATAGGAGATGTCATTCCAGAATGCATATTCCAAAAAGGGAAACTTGGGTATCCTTAAGATGCGTATTCTTTGTTTTGGAAATGGCTTTTCAGAAGCCTTCCCTGTTATGTGTGCAACTGCAGTAACTCAATGAAAAATATAAATGCTAAACTGTCTACTTACTACATTTGTTTGGGTTTTTTTTTAAAAAGCGCAGCTTTGAATCAAATTTGTAAAATAAATGACTTTTTTTAGCTGCACACTAAACTAAATTTGGAGTGCAGGATGACTTAGGTCACCTCAACAGGTGAAAGTAGGCTGCTGGAGCACAGAACAGAATTTAATCAGATTGCACACTCTGTTGATAGATTATGATTAACAGCATTTTTTCTGAAGACAAATCTTTGGATAGATTTTTGAAAAGTACTTTAGTGAAGATTAAAGTACCTCATTATATTAGGAAAATTAGAGATTCCAGCTGTTAGTAAATCAAGAGTGCATTCCACTGATTTTCAGTGCAACAGTTCATATTTCTTTTGGTTTTATTTTAAATTACAGAATGTTCATTGTTGCATACAGATGTTCAGCCTTCACAACTTACTTTTTCTGAGTTAATAAACATATTGGTGTATTCCACTTCAGCTAATAGGATACTATTAGTGACAGGTTTTGTCACAACATTTGTTGTGCATATTGCACTACAGAGCCTATCCGTATTTTGTTGTGTTCCTACTGCGTGGTGTTGATCACAACTCTTGGCTCCTAAAGTCTATCAGATTTTATGCTATGAGGATATTAAGAAAACATTTGACTTTGCTACTTTCCTGACTTATCAATCTTTTTATTGTTACATATTCTGTATTATCAAACTCCACAGCAGTACTGTAAAGTCATGTCTGCTAAGTCACTGTGTTGTTGGCAGCAGACATTGACATTAGAGGCATCAGCTACTGCAGCTATTTCCCGGTGCAGTGCTGTTTCTCATACGTCAATTAAGCCTGGATGAATGAGGATTTGAAGTGACAGATACGATATGCCTCTGTTATGAGCTTTCTATTGAGTGACAGATACTGTATGCTTCTGTTATGAGCTCTGTATTGAGAAAGTGTCCTGTAATAGGATGAATCATGTAAGAGTCATCAACTTCTGACGGTGCTGTTATAATTTTATAAGTTTTAAGTGTTAGCATTTTAAAACTGTGCTTTTCTACTGTTTAAAAAATAAGCAAGGACAAATACAGGCTGTTCAGATATTTGTTTAATTAACATATGGGAGAATTTGCAGGTATTGTCAGCACAGGTTACATCCTCCACTGGAAATGAGCCTATATCTCTTGAATGTATTTTTGTGAGATGTTTGTACAGATGAGATTGCAATCAAAATAGCCTTTATGCCACAGGGTTTATCATCAGAGTAAACAACTAGTTATAATATAGAAGAAAAAGTTCTGGAAAATGAGGCAATTGGGAGATAGTAATATGTGCTGAGAGTAACAGACACACACATGCAGCTTTAACTCGTGAGGTAGCTTTAACTTGTCAGGTTCACTGGATCAGATGCTCACTTCCGAACTATTCATCTAAACTCCGTTATAATCAGTGGAAAGAAAGAGATGCTCAAAGTGCATGACTGATCCTATTCTAAAGAAAATGCTTGAAATAGGTTACAGGGTTCATGTCCTAAAAGTATGAATTTCTTTTTATTGACTGAAAAACTAAAGCAGCGCTCTCAGATGCAGATGCACACAGTGTAGATATTGAAATACTGAGAGATGAATCCCACCCAAAGTATCAGCCAATCAGTTATCTTACATTCTGTTTTGAGAACCGTACTCCAACTGCAGATCTTGTGAATGAACTATTTCAAAATGTTGAGTAATAGTTACTCTCCAACTGTAATTGATCTGTCTGAACATTAAAAATACTTCTTAAAAAAGAGAAGAAAAGAGATAAAAGAAAAAATTTTATCATCATGTGATAAAATGATCCTATTCTAGAACAGCCCAGATTCAATGAGAATTCTGTCTACTTACTGAAATGCCTGAGTATTACTCCAAAATTCCAATTTTCTGAAAGCTTTATGAATGACAGAAACTAGTAGGACTTTTTGAAAAATGAGAGCTGTTACATAAAGCATAACTTACAGATTTGGATACTTGTCAACTGTTGTACAGTAGAATTACAAGAATACACCAAGTGAAATGGAAAGCAATTAATAAAAAAAGTTAAATACTTCACCTTTTACACAATGCTAATTATTTTCTGGCATTCATTGCTACAAGCTACGACTAAGACAAAGTTTGTAGTATTAAAAGATTAATTCTTTATATCACTGAGAACACACCCTTAGATAAAATAAATCCCCTCAGGAAGAGGAGATAACACTCTTCATGTTTCCAAGCATAAAACAACTGGGAAGAAATTTCCTGTGTGGTTGGATTAAATTTCCAGTCAGGTTTACCTGTTACTTAGCTAACATGATGACAAAGACTGTTTCCTACCTTTTCTGACAGCTAAATTTTGATTAATGTCATTTTAGGGAACTCTAACTTTAGTTATGACCTAATTTTTTCTTATTAGGGAGGTTCTTTGTCTTTCTTTGAAGCATTTATAACCATTTGGTATTGAACAAAATCTTCACCAGATGGACCATCAGATCTGGCATGGAGATTACCACATTTTCAGCAAACTAACCCAAACTGTGCTGAAAACTTTGTAAGAGGAGCATACTTTGGAATGTAATTTGTTTAGGGTTCACTAGTGATTGAAGCTTCTCTGTAATCTTTATGTAAATTAATTAGCTTGAATTTAAGAATGTTGTACTTTATCCCCTTAAGAAAATCCAAACACTTCTTAGCTTTTTGCAGGCTGGTAGCTTATCTTTCTCACAAACTATTATGAAGTTCAGTGGTGGTTTTCTTTTCTGCTGAAAACTAGGAATTAGTGTTATGCCATTATTTTCTAAAACTATAAAACCAAAATGAGAGAACACAGGTCTGCATACTAATAACATCTTCTAACAAGATTAGAATTTATCAGTCATACCCAGTAATACCCATATGAGTCATACCCTCAGTCTGTCCTAGCCAGGCATTCAGGTTTTCCTATACTGAAAATACCCCACAGTATTATTTCCCACCTTTTGGCTTTTTCTATGTCACATGCAGTTGATGACATTAAGCTCTTGATCCTTCTGTGAGTTTTCATGTTCTTCCTTTGGAAAGAAGCAGGTGTACCTGACAGCAGGCATCACATAGTTGAACGATCAAAGAGTATAGTTGTTGATAAGCAAAACCAGGGAGGATTACAGAAAGCTGAAAAGATGCTAGAGTGTAATTTTAATATTAAATTAATACAAATATATGCAAAGTGAAGATTACAATGACATTTAAACCTGAATTAACTTGTAAGCTTGACACCATCTGATCTGAAACTCTTGTATTCCTGCACTTAAAGCTAAGATTTGTAACACAGTGGCTGTCTTGCTTCAAAATTAAAGGGCTTTTTTTTTTTTATTATTTCTATCTTTTTGTTGGTTCATTTACTTTGCAAAGTATGACATACAGTAATCCATTATCAACAAATAGACGTATATAATATAATATTATGGTGAGTGGATGATTACAATTTTTCTGGCAATTACTTTTGGTAATTGGCTGTAGATATCGCAATCTGCATAGAACTCACAAGTCCCTTTGTTAAAAGGTTAACACTCAAAATGAGGCATTCTGTGTGTGTTTTAACAAAGCATTTGACTTACACTTGATGGTTAAATATGTGCTAAGTAAATGTTAGTTTATTTTTTATGAATCTGTAAAGATTCAACAGGAATATAGAAGCAGTGAGGAATATATTCATCAAGGTATGAGTTTCCCCAGAATTAATCTCCTTTGAGAACTCTTTGTATTTGGTGTCCCGATAGATATCAAAATTAAGATAAAAGGGAAGGCAAAAATCAGAAATGCTGTAAGGCAAAGATTTATTTTTATTTAAACCATGATAACAGACTTTTGGGGGAATGATATCTGTAGTCAGGTTTCTTGCTTAGATGTCAAGATAGAGTTAAAATAAATATGTGGTACTTAAATATCTGTTGTCCAATCAGCTTTGATAATTTTGATTTTGCTTACTGGAGAAATTCTGGCAGATTTAGCATGTCTACAATGCACTTCTCTAAGCAAGTCTGACCTGTCCCGAATTTCAGTGTGATAAGGATTTTTTTTGTAATTGAATTAATACATAAACTATTTTGCTTCATTTTCTAGTTCCTAGTTGCTGACTTGATTCATCAGTGTTGGAGACACCTGGATACACTGACAAATCTTGATTTAATTGCTCAGTGGCTGAGGAATTGATGATTTTGGATTACCACTGTGTATATATAAATTCTTTCATTAAGCTCTGAAAAGACTTTACACTACTGTTAATGTAAGTTCCTTTGGATTTATACAGAACTTGCAGAATCATGAGGGATGAAGTAATGTGTAATTTTATTTTTTTTTAAAGCTGTTTTTTGGTAAGATGCACTTGACTTGTTAGAGAAATACTTATATATATTCAGCCTCCAGCTTTGATCCAGGCAACTTATCTTTTAACTAGCTCCTGTTAGACCAGTTCACTTCTGCATATCCATGAAATAGATTTTTTGAATAACATTAAAGCATTAATATTATATGATCCTTCTCCTATGAAGTACTCTAGCAACATTCAAAATAGATTTTTTAAAAAGACTGACAGAAGCTGAAAAAATTGGAGATTAGGAACAAGATGGGACGCATTTCTAAGGACTATCATGTGCAAAAACATAAAGAATATGACTACATAGTAGCTTGTACCATGGCAGCAGTTTAACAAAGTTATGATTCATGTTTAATTCATTAATCAGGGACATAGGTTATTAAAGCTGAAAACAGATAAGGAAGCTGAAGGAGCAGATTAAGTGAATGGGCACTATGATACTGCATGAAACTAGTGTTGGTGACGGCAGTCCTGTTGGAGGAGGAGATGACACCCTGTAACTACACAACTGTTACAGAATTCAAAATTAACTGCATGCACTCCTGAAAGTGATCTAGTTACTAAAGTGGAAAACTCACTAAAGGTTGATCAGTGAGCAATTGCAGTTCAAAAGTAAAAACAAAATGCCTAATGAAAATGTTAAGTCTGTGGTTGTTAGTTACATGAAAAGCAATATAGGGTATCTAATCTCAAAGGTCTCTGAAATTGCATGGAGAGACTCGCTACGAGTGTGATGAGAAGGGAATGAGATATTGTTTATTTTTTTTAATTTGAGAAAGGAGATGTATAAGAAGCATGATAAGAATGCAGAATCAGAAGCCATTTAAAGACGTTAAATCGGATAGGGAGGATAGAAGAGCAATAGGGTGGCAATCTACCATTCAGTTTTGCAGGCTTCTTCCATTATTTATGTAAAAACACATCTTTAAAATTAGGGTGCTTGTGTATTCATACAGATTTTCTGCAGGTTTTACAATGTGAACTTCATTGGGCTGTAAATGGGCACAGGGACCTAATTTGAGCGAGCTATGGAGGTATTTCATGTGTGAACTATCCAGGTATGAATTAAAACTCAAGTTGCTGGAAGTAAAAAGCACAAATAGATTTTGCTTGGATCAGGGTGTGAATACTTCTATTAACATACATATAGGTTTGGCCAGCAGGGCTCTCAATTTATGGATGTCATGCAGGTCTAAGCTCTTAACCAGGCACCCTTTTCAGACAACATCTTACTTCATGGAACAGTTTTGAGCTAACAGTCATGTTCTAGGTGAGCAGGTTGTGGCATAATTCATCACAAAAACTGAGCAGACTGACTGGGAGACACGCACATCTCTAGTGAAGAGTTCTTTTAAGATATACAGCCCGTAAGCCTGGAAGCCACTTTAGATCTGCATGAGTGGAGTACGTTCTCTCTGAAATAACCTGATCATTTGCCCATATTTTGTGTCCAGTGTCAGTCTATATATTGACCGACTACAAGATAACTTCTCTGGAATGAAATCCAACATGTCTTAGAGTGGCATTTGAGTTTAATGTGAAAATCAGTTGCGGATTAATAGGCTTGTCTGCAGAAAAAAGTACATTTCTGTTCCATTAACTCCACAAGCTTTTGATCTGCTTTTGAGATAAAATAGACTGTTGTGGTTTTTTGCTGAATCATCTTTAATTTCAAATTAGTAATTTCTAGTTTTCTTATTTTAACCATTTTGTGAAACCTTATGAAAATGTCATGCAAAATACTGTGTGAAACTAGATTTAAATTTGAACGTTGACATGAACATCATAGAGAACTGAGCGATCTGCCTCTTCAGACCAGCTGAGACCATCCAACAGTCTTTCAAAATGACCTCATCAATTGTTTCTTTTTGTAGTTGACAATAAAATATTCAATTGAAAATGACATTTCACAAGGGCATTTTTAGCTGCTTCCTCAATTCAGAACTAAAATTTTTTGCAGTAAGTGAATAACAGTAATTAAAATCCATGGATTAATTTGAAAGTTATATCTTTCCTTGAAAACTCAAGTAATAAATAAATTAAACAGAATATCCCTCCTCCTTTCTAACCATGTTTTAAAGTTTATTTTATCACAGATCACTGATACTATTTGCCAGCCATGAACATTGGCCCATTAATTTCTTCTTGTTATGCATCATTGGTTTATATGCTATTCAAAATGCAAAGCCAAATTAAGCACTGTTGAAACATGACACGAAAAAGGAAATGTTTTATGAATAATGGAATAAAAGAAATGATTACTCAATCTAGAATTTTAGAATCCTATTTCTATCTTGTAGCTCAGCAAGTCTAGCTGTAATACAGATCTTTAATGACTAGAAATACTTGTAACAGAGCCTATTGTTCATATATTAGTAACAAACTGAAATGTTGTTTTAGAACCTAAGATCTTGATATACCTGAAACATGGAATGAAACCCAGCCGCAGTTAAAGCAACGCTGTTCTGTGGGCTGAACAATTTCCTGAAAAAGCTTAAAAGCAGTAGAATTAAGAAAAAGGTCTGACTTGATAATAGAAAGGATCTTTGGTTTGTTTGTTTGATTGATTACAAAAGGCATTCAGATAGCTGACTAATTTCACTTTTCAAAACAATATTTTACTATTTGGTGCTATGAAAGACTTAGTTGTTAACCTTAGTTGGATTTTTTTCCTGAAGTTGAAACTTCAGTGTGGCTTTTAAGGAGTACAGCAAAAAATATATAAACCTACTGGTTTTGTGTTGCCTTATTCTCTTTTCATAAGGTTGATAAGTATATGCCTTTGTTTTTATTCTGTGTCAGAATCTTCAGTTCTGTTCTCTTTATGACATGAAAGATAACTTACGATCTGAGTCAAGCTTTGACATACAACTCATTTTACATCTCATTATGACTACAAAGCAAAATCTGAGTCATCTTACTGGACCCGAGTATTTAATTTTATGGATGGTATAAATTGGTGCAACTTCTGTGCCATTTCTTCCTTACTATCAACTCTATTCTCCCTCTTTTTACATTTAAATTGCAGTGAAAATACCTAAAATAAATACCGAAACTAGTTAAAAGAACAATGAAAGTGTGTCTGCACAGATACTTGTATTGGCATATAAGTGAAGAGGCAGTGTAAAATGTGGTTTTAAGGTGTTGTACTGGTTTTAGCTGGGATAAAGTTAAATTTTTTCATAGTAGCTAGCATGGGGCTCAGTTTTGGATTTGTGCTGAAAACAGTGTTGATAATACAGAGATGTTTTAGCCGTTGCTGAGCAGCGCTTACACAGAGTCAAGGCCTTTTCTGCTCCTCATCCCACCCCACCAGCAAGGAGGCTGGGGGTGCACAAGAAATTGGGAAGGGACACAGCTGGGACAGCTGACCAAAAGGATATTCCATACCATATGATGTCATGCTCAGCATACAAAGCTGGGGCAAGAAGAAGGAAGGGGGACGTTTGGACTGATGGCATTTGTCTTCCCAAGACACCATCATGTGTGCTGGAGCCCTGCTTCCCTGGAGATGGCCGAACCCCTGCCTGCCCATGGGGAGTGGTGAATGGATTCCTTGTTTTGCTTTGCTTGTACGTGTGGCTTTTGCTTTCCCTATTAAACTGTCTTTATCACAACCCACGAGTTTTCTCACTTTTACTCTTCTGATTCTACCACCCACCCCACAGGAGCGGGGAGTGAAGCAGCAGCTGTGCGGTGCTTAGTTGCTGGCCGGGCTTGCACCACCACAATTACCTACTGCTGCACATTCATAAAACTTACTTCAATTATTTTTTTTGTTTCAGCAGACACTTTCATGTAATGCAGATTTACTAACATCTTCTTATGGATTTTAACAAAGGTTTGCTCCCTGCATTCTCCTTGATGCAAGGATTGTTGTGTCCTAGGATTGTTAACTGCTTCACAGACTGTAAGGAAGAGACTCTTAATTTTCTTCACTCAGCTGGGTGTCAAAAAAAGGTTAAATGGCATCATTCTAAAAGGTGATGCAGAGCATTAGTTAGTTTTTCAGAGCAAGCTTTCCTGTGAGTAGCCTGGCCATTATCATTCAGTTATAAGCTCGCACGTAAGTGCATAAATGCCAGCAGAAAACTTCTATCTCCTTTTAGAGCTACTGCAATAAGTTAGCTCTTTGGATTAGAAAGAGGGCCCTTAAAGATCAAAAGCAACTATCCATGGGAGGCAAAGAGGCAAAGGAGGAACAAATTCTTTTTGAGTCTTTCAGAGCAACAAAGGTTTTGGTGTAGATTTGTCAAATCATTTTGAATCTATTCAACATATGTTTGAAGAGGTAACAGCATGAAACTTGGCCTACAAGAAATAGCAGAAAATAAGGGAGGGCAAAAAATAATTGTTAACGTATTTGTTCATACCAGATACTAATTTCTGTGCTCTTCTGAGAAAACCTAGTGAAGATGATGATGCTTTCTTCTCATTTGCTGCAATAACACTGTTAATTTTTGCAGCTTGGGAATCAAAAGATTGTTTAAAGATCTAGCTAACTACACCTTACCAATTACATGTTTCTTCCTTACATATGTCAATAATGTCTATGCAAGCATTTTTTGGTTGTTTTTAATTTATTCTTCCATCTCTATGAACAGTAGGAAAACCTCCACATTAACATTAAATAATGAACAAGATGGTGTTTTTCTGTTTTATGGTTGGGTTTTGGTTTTTTTTAATGGCTGTAAGGAGAGCCTATATATTTAATTTATCACAGAATTCAATAAAATATTTCCATGAATTTCAATTTCTTGCCAAACATCCAGCCTTAAATTCCCCATTTCAAATTTAGAATAAGATACTTCTGAAATACTTAAAGCTCAGAATTCCATTGGCAGGAAAAAAGTCAAGGAGTTACTTTCAGAAATCAGTGATTCCTTGGCTGTCCATTAAATGGTGTTTCAGCTGCTTTTGACATTGAGAGATGTATAAACACATGGAAATAGATTTAATCCAGTATGACAGTTCTTATGTTTAACAAAGATGTCATCATACACGTTGCTTCAGATGACATTATTTTTATTATTTTTATATTAATTTATCCCAAATAATATTCAAAGTGTGATTTGAGATTTATAACTGTGTTGTACCCGGTAAGACATTCACACAAACCCTTGAAAAATGGCCTGACACTCATTTTCCCTTTATCTCTTAAATAGATGCAAAGTCAAATGTTAATTCTAGAGGAACTACAGGCCAGTCAGTCTCACCTCTGTGCCTGGCAAGATCATGGAGCAGACCCTTCTGGAAACTATGCTAAGGTATGTGAAAAACAGAGAGGTGATTGGTGACAGCCAACATGGCTTCACTAAGGGCAAATCGTGCCTGACAAATATGGTGGCTTCTATGGCATCGTTATAGCATTATTGGATTAGAGAAGAGCAACTGACGTCATCTACCTGACTTGTGCAAAGCATTTGATATTGTCCTGCACAACATCCTTGTCTCTAAGAATGAGACATCGGTTTGATGGCTGGACCACTCGGTGGTTAAGGAATTGGCTGAATGGTTGTACCCAAAAAGTTTCAGTCAAGAGTTGTGGGTGGAGACCAGTGACGACTGGTGACCCTCAGGGGTCCATATTGGGACCAGTATTATTTAACATCTTTGTCAGGGACGTGGACAGTGGGATTGCGTACACACTCAGCAAATTTGCAGATGACACCAAGCTGACTGGTGTGGTTGATACTCTAGAGGGAAGGGATGCCACCCAAAGGGATCCTGACAGGCTAGAGAGGTGGGCCTGTGTGAACTTCATGAAGTTCAACAAGGCCAAGTGCAGGGTCCAGCAACTGGGTTGGGGCAATCCCGAACATGGATACAGGCTGGCTGATAAGTGGATTGAGAGCAGCCCTGCAGAAAGGACTTGGGGATACTGGTGGATGAAAAAATGAATAAGAGCTGGCAATGTGCACTGGCAGCCCAGAAAGCCAACTGTATCCTGGGCTGCATCAAAAGAAGCATGACCAGCAGGTCAAGGGAAGTGATTCTCCCCCTTTACTCATTCTCCTGAGATGCTATCTGGAACACTCTGCAGTCCCCAGCATAAAAAAGACATGGACCTGTGTTGCAGTCAGACCCCCTGCCACTCTCTACCCCTTGAAGGAATAGGTTTCCAAGTCCGAGGCACAAAGTTTATTAGGATAAGACAGATAACAATTACACCACCCTGCAAGTGAGGACTATCCTGCTTCTATTCCAAACTCCTTATAATCTACCTAATAGGCATCACTCAGTTCTCAGGAAAGTATCCTTAACTGGCATCCCAAGTAAAGGGAGATCATCAGCTATTCCTCAGGAGCACTTGAATGAGGGTCTTGGGGAGTGGTTTATTCACCCTTCCTTGGGGTGTTCTGTGGTCAGCGCCCAGTGGCATCATTTCGCTGTTGCCAGGCAAGCTCAGGCCTAGCACAATGAGAGGTCAGACCACTGACCAAAGCACCGCCACTTGGTCTGGATTATCTCCTCAAAACCTGCTCAAGCAGGTCCAGAGGAGGGCCAAGAAGATCATCAGAGGGCTGGAGCACGTCTCCAATGAGGACAGGCTGAGAGAGTTGGGGTTGTTCAGCCTGGAGAAGAGAAGGCTCCGGGGAGACTTTATAGCTTTCCACCTCTTAAAGGCAGCCTACAGGAAAGATGGGGAGGGACTGTTTATCAGGGAGTACAGTGATAGGACAAGAGGCAACGGTTTTAAACTGAAGAAGGGTAGATTTAGATTAGATACAAGGAAGAAATTCTTTACTGTAACGGTGGTGAGGCACTGGAACAGGTTGCCCAGAGAAGTTGTGGATGCCCCATCCCTGGAAATGTTCAAGGCCAGGCTGGACGGGGCTTTGAGCAACCTGGTCTAGTGGAAGGTGTCCCTGCTCATGGCAGGGGGGTCAGAACTAGATGACCTTTAAGGTCCCTTCCAACCCAAACCATTCTGTGATTCTAAGATCCTCCTTCATTCCGATAAGTGTTTGTTGCAGAAGCAGGAAGACTACCTAAGTAGGAGTCAAAGGTATCCTATAATCAGCATCCTTGCCTGTATCAGAAATAGTGTGGCCAGCAGGAGTAGGGAAGTGATCGTGCCCCTGTACTCAACACTGGTGAGGCTGCACCTTGAATCCTGTGTTCAGTTTTGGGCCCCTCACTACAAGAAGGATGTTGAGGTGCTGGAGCATGTCCAGAGAAGGGCAATGAAGCTGCTGAGGGGTCTGGAGCACAAGTCTTATGAGGAGTGGCTGAGGGAGCTGGGCTTGTTCAGTCTGGAGAAGAGGAGGCTGAGGGGAGACCATATCGCTCTCTACAACTACCTGAAAGGGGGTTGTGGCGACGAGGGTGTTGGCCTCTTCTCCCAAGTAACTAGCGATAGGACAAGAGGAAATGTCCTCAAGTTGCGCCAGGGGAGGTTTAGATTGGATATTAGGAAAAATTTCTTCACCGAGAGAGTGGTCAAGCATTGGAACAGGCTGCCCAGGGAGGTGGTGGAGTCGCCATCTCTGGAAGTGTTCAAAAAACGTGTGGATGTGGTGCTTTAGGACATGGTTTAGGGAACATGGTGGCGCTGGATTAATGGTTGGACTTGATGATCTTGAAGGTCCTTTCCAACCTAGTGATTCTGTGATTCTGTGATTTGGGGTGATGGAGAGGAGAGCTGGTGATTGTGTCACTGTTGTGAATTATTATTATTATCTTCTCTACTTAGTAAGTTAATGCTTCCTAGAAAAAAAGCTGCTTCTTTACTCTTTCAATCTTTTTTTGAGAGCACTGGAGCAAGAACCAGACAGACAGGGTCTTGTGCTTAGATTTCTAACAGAATTGCTGGTGACCTTGAATAGTAACATTTTTCTTATGGAAGCAATACAGTTGACCTAGGTGGGATAAAAAAGTTACATGTAAAACACATTGATATGATCCACAGGAAAGTGACACAAAAATGTATTTAGTTCTCATTCCATGGAAGAACAATGTCATCATCATCTTTATAGCCTATCTAGGCTCTTTTTGCCTTGCACATATCAGCATTACTTCGGTACACAGATGTTCATTTTATGCTACAAATTGTGTGGCAGTCAGTCAGAATTAGTGATAAACAAACAACATGCACTAGCAATGTTCTTTCACTGAAAACTCACTTGAAAAGATACAACTAGTCTATACCCAAAGATTTGCAAACAGCATAGATTTGTGTTCAGACAGGGCAATAGCACACACAAGTACGTATTTGCCTATGTAATTATATAGATCCATTGGCTTCCTGTGCAGAACTCACAAATGCTTTTTGTGTATACTTGATTATTGTTTCCGGCAGTATTACAAATGTAACAGGCAAACTCCCCTGAGTCTGGATATAAATAAGAAGCCCGTTACTCAAAGACCTCTAAGAATAAAACTTTGTCTCGGGGCCTGAGGCCATTGTATAATTCCCTGAGGATATTCTGCTGTGCATTGAGTAACTAAATCTGTCTCCTCTTCCCATCTCAGTCCTGAGAGAAGTCAGTATGTGCCCAGGGCTGTAAGGAGGTATGGCTGGTTCACCTTGGTGGTCAGACCCCCACCCAGCCGGTCTCTTAATCAGCTGTTTTAACGAAGTATTCATACTAACCCAAGTTCTATAAAATTGTAGTGGGTTGACCCTGGCCAGAAGCCCACACAGCTGCTTTCTTACTCCCCTTCCTCAACAGGTCGGGAGGAACACAAGATGGAAAAGCTGTGGGTCCAGATAGAGGCTCAGCTCAGCTTCACTCCACCACTCCCAACTCCTCTACCTACTCCCCCCCGAGCGGCGCAAGGGATGGGGAACGGAGCGGCTGCGGTCAGTCCACATCAGCTCCTCGCTGCCGCTCCCCTCCCCATACACTTTTTCCTTCCCCACTCTGATCCCCCTCCAGGGGCTGCAGTCTTTCAGGAACTACCCACCTGCTCCAGCGTGGGCCCTTCCCAGGGGGCTGCCGGGAAACGCCCGCCCCGCCGGGGCCTCTCCCGGGGCCGCGGGGGCGTCTCTGCCGGGGCGCCCGGAGCAGCCCCTGCCCTCCTCCCGCTCTCCCCTCGGGGCTGGCGGGGCTGTTTCTCACAGCCTTTCCCTCAGCCCTGGCTGCCGGGCAGCGTTGTGCCCTTTCTGCCCCCGGCTTTCCCCGCGGCGCCCGCCCGGGGCTGAGGGGCTCAGCTGGGCCCTGCGCTGGGGCCCCCGGAGCCGGCTGGGACCGGCCGCGTCCGGCACCGGGCAGCCGCGGCCCCGCCGCGCAGGGGCCGCCCTGCAGCCCCCCACGGGCAACACCTGGGCACCTGCACCCGGTGCTGTAGGTATGTAGCAGATCGCTTTTGTTTACCTTCTTCAAAAAATATTTAATAGTGTATAAACACTTAGTGTTTCTTATGCCTCCTAGTGTTGTACTGTACAGTATCACTGTGTCACACCGGGTTACTGAAACTGTAACAGCTTTGCAAGTGGAAGCACAGAGCTAATGTCATTCTGCAGCATCCGTACTTGGTGATCTAGTATAAATGAAACACACACATGTTGAAGGTTAAGAGAAGAGTTTTTAGCCTCCATCTCCGTCAAATTCCTAATACTTTCCTTCTAGAGCCCTTGATCAGTCCTGTAGGTCAGTACAACATGTGCCACAAAGCGCTATGAAAGGTATTAGAAAACTGCCGTGAGGTGAAGTGTAGTATCTTGACAATAATTATCGGAAAGATTTCAAGTTGGGACCTTCCAGTGATTTCTATTTGTGTACCTCAAAAGGTATTGTGAATTTTGATGTATTTATTTAAAAGACATATAGAGTTATTAACTGACAGGGATGATAGAATTAATGGGCTCATAAAGCGTAAATGTTTTCTGCAAGCTATTTATTTGTAAGTCTTCTGAAACTACACTCTTGTTGGAAAAGCTGAGAAAAAAAAATAACATTATTGACAAAGTCAATTGAAAAAAATAATCCTGTAAAGAATACTTAGTATGTCCTGGCTCTGTAAAATAAATATTACTTTCAATAAATATTTGTTTAAGGAGCATAACATTTCATGCTTTCATTACAGAAAGCCCCCACTCGGCAAACTTTAGAAAAATAGTTCGAACTTTGATAGAAACAAGTATGCTAGTGAAGTTTAAGGTACTGGAGGTTATGATAAGAGAGTGGTATGTTTTTGACTATGAACAGTGTCTCATTTTTTCAATTAAAAGAAATACTATAAATGTTTTATGTAGTCTATTACTGTATCAGTTCTTTGGCCTTATCGTGTATATTTGAAATGTCACTGAGACTAATACAAAAACCTTGTCCTTACATTGTGGTTGAGGCTGAATGCTACAGTTATATACAGTTCCGAAAAAATAAATAGCTTTATAATACACAGGGAGCGAATATTTGTACTTTAAGATTTGTTTGATTATAAGCTGCTCATGGGAATGACTCCCTAGAAAAGGCATGATCTCCAATTTTAGGTCTTTGTGACTGTCACTGTCCTTTGGATTAAAGCTGTGGGGCGCAGTGTAGAGATACCCATGCTAACTCCGAAAAAAAATTGGCATAGACAACTGTGTCTGGCTAAAGCAGATTTTTTCCCAGAGATTATCTCTATGACCAGCTGTAGTTTTATACCATCAGACCCTTGTCAGTTCTCCGCTGCAAAGAACTTCAAGCTCCTGTGTAGTTGAAGTCTATCGGAAAGAGTTGGTAGCTGGATGAGTTCTCCTGTAATACCAGATCAATCTTTTATGGCTCCCTTCCACACCTTCTGGTCTCCTTTGGCTCTGTGTACCTACCAGCTACTTAGAGTTTCCATGCCTAATACCTGCTAAGTGTTAGAAGGAGAAGAGAGTGCCAGGGTTTGCTGGTGAGAAAGTTATGAGATGCGTGTGAGATGGAGAACAAATGCTTCATTTCTGCCCGGTGGGAGACAGTTCTTAGTGGCCTTGTATTCCAAATTTCAAAGCTCAATTTCTCTTTCATTATGATAAAAATGGAAGTTGTTTGCCTATTATGTGATTATTTTTTTTCTATGCCTCTCAGGATTTCTGTTTGTGTCTCTGTCAAGCGCACAAAGATTATAAGAGGGGGGGCAGCAGAAAATAATTTATGCTGGCACACCTTATGGCTGCATAGATGCTTGTATTGGTATAAGTGAAGAGGCAGTGTGAAATGTGGTTTTAGGGTGTTGTACTGGTTTTAGCTGGGATAAAGTTAAATTTTTTCATAGTAGCTGGCATGGGGCTCAGTTTTGGATTTGTGCTGAAAATGATGTTGATAATACAGAGATGTTTTAGCCATTGCTGAGCGGTGCTTGCACAGAGTCAAGGCCTTTTCTGCTCTTCACCCCACCAGCAAGTAGGCTGAGGGTGCACAAGAAATTGGGAGGGGACACAGTTGGGACAGCTGACCCCAACTGACCAAAGGGATATTTCATACCATATGACGTTATGCTGAGCAATAAAACTGGGGGTGGAAGTTGGGGGAGATGCTGCTCAGGGACTGGCTGGGCACCAGTCGGTTGTCTGTGAACAATTATTTTCATTTGCATCACTTGTCTTTCTTGGGTTTTATTTTCCTCTCTTTGTCAGTTTTTTTTCCTCTTTTCCTTTCATTTTAAAAAAATTTATTACTTCTTTTTAATTATTAAACTGTTTTCATTTCAATCCATGAGTTTTCACACTTTTACCCTTCTCATTCTCTCCCGCATCCCACTAGTGCAGGGGAAAGTGAACGAGCGGCTGCGTGGTGCGTAGTTGCCAGCTGGGATTGAACCATGACAGGTGGTTTAACATGTATGTGAAATTTTGGCTTTCTTGTTGCTAGCTGTTTTCCTGAATCCAGACATCTTGCAAGATTAAATTGCAATTTCAAGAGTGTGCTGTAGCCGTGATCAGATTCCTTGCAACTAGATTGTTTGAGGCTTTAGATACTGCTCATATAAACTCAGTTAATACAGTTTTAATTTACCACAAAGAAGAACATAATCGTGAGCATAATATGTACCTTGGTTACTGGTCTAGTCCCAAACAGGCAAAAGAGCTCATTTTGCTAATCCAGCTGTGTATATTTTACTGCTTTGTATGTGGATATTTCAGTCAACTTCTGTTAATTCCAGGTGCTGCTCAGATTTGGTGAGCTGTTAAGTTTATTGCCTGGACACTATCAGTGAAGCTGGTTAAAAGGTACACAGCATTGTACTGTTGGAAGTAAAATACTTTAACATAGGAAAAGAAAATTAGTAAAGATTTTGGGGATTTTGCAGGGGTTTTTTTAAGATCTATTTAAGTGAAAAAAATCAATTCCTGTGTATGGAAAAAAAAATTGCTTTGGGGCAGATATCAAATAAGTATATTTTAAAATGCATATATATATAAACACTGGGATTTTGAAAAGACAGCTCTCTGCCTCAGTGGCAAAATACATTTATCTGTATACAAAGGACTGGATTTTATTCGTGTCCATATTTCAAACAGAATATGTGATTATATACAATTTGCTGTCTCAAATGTATGTCACTCACATCATTAATATAACAGCTGCCGTTCCTTTTTGACAAGATTAGTAGCAAAATTTAGAAAGAAGCTGAGCCTGATCACATTTTTTGAATATTTCATTTGGAGTAGCTCTGACCATACTTCAGGGTCTTTTGTAAGTAGGTGAAATTTCACCTGCTGTCATTTACTTCATGAGGTCTGTGAGCTATCATCACGAATAATAAATATTCCATGGTTATCTAACTTGAGCATCATATATTACAATATATATGATCATTTAACTCTTCGTTTCCTGCTGTAGCTTGATGAAAACAAATGGGTTCACTGCTGCCCTCTAGGTTTTGCAAGATCTGTCTCTCAACTCTGCAATGCATTTTGCAGTTACAGATCAATAAAAAAATCAGGTCTCTAATAAACTAAATAATAATAATAGGAAGCAGGCAATAATAAAGAAATGTTGGAAGTAACAAGTATCTTTGTGTAAATACAGACTGCCTTTAAACATCAGTTTTGCTTTCACTTTAATCTGTGATCAAATAATTTTTTTATCCTTGATTTAGTATTTTTTGTTGTTACACTGAATGTTAGACATTTAAGTGAAGTGTTTATGTTTTGGGTCACCTGATTTGTCTGAAGTTCAACCTATTGATACAAATCAGATGCATCATACTCAAAATGAATCCACATAGGCAAAAGCTTAATACCTCTGAAAAGAAAAAAAATCTGTTTTGGTCTGTCTTTTTAAAGGTCTGCTAAATTAAGTAAAAATTCTCAATTTTGTTTTATACGTGTTAGTTTTTCTTTGACATCAGATCTTTTGCAAAATTTTTGCTATACCATTTCTAATAGTCTCCAGAAGATTCAGGAAGTAAAATGTATAAAAAAAATTGCCAACATTAAGACCATTTTACTAAAACCTTAATCGCTTTTAAAATCATGTTTTTAAATAAGATAGATAAAGCCCCCAGTAGGGCTGTGAAAAGCCTTAGGATCATCTCACATCTGTGATTATGGGTGTTAAGATTGGGAGGCAACCTTGGCTGCAGTGACAATGAGATGGTGGAGTTCAGGATCCTACAGGGAAGAAGCAGGGCAAAAATCGGGATCACAACCCTGGACTCTAGTAGAGCATGCTTTAGCCTTTTCAGGCATCTGCCTGAAAGAATGACATGGAATACAATCCTGGAGAGAAAAGGGGTCCAGGAGAGCAGGTTGATTTTTCAAGGATCATCTCCTCCAACTCCAAGCTCAGGAATGGTCCATCACAATGAGCAGGAAATCAAGCAAAGGCCTGTGTGGATGAACAAGTTGCTTCTGACTGTACTCAAGGATAAAAACCCAGTAATGATTTTTGTCAATGCCTGAGCATATAGGGATGGCCTTAGGAAAGCCAAAGCTCACCTGGGGTTAAATCTGGTGAGGAGCATGAAGGGCAACAAGAAGGGCTTCAGTAAGGACATCAGCAAAAGGGGGACCAGGGGAGATGTGGGCTCACTGCTAAATGGGGCAAGAGAACGGATGACAAAGGAAATGGAAAAGGCTGAGGTGCTCGTAGTCTTCTTTGCCTTGGCCTTTCCTGATAAGGCTGACCTTTAGGAACCTTGGGTCCCAGAGGCGAGACAGAAAGGCAGGGAAAAGGAAGACTTAACCTTGGTAGAGAAGGAGAACGTTTAAGCAAACTGGACAAGTTCTTCGAGCCTCATGGGATGCACCTATGAGTGCTGGAGGAGCTGGCTGATGTCATTGCAATGCCACTCTCAGTTATCTTTGAGAGGTCATGGGGAGGTTCCTGAGAACTAGAAGAAAGCAAATGTCACTCCTGTCTTCAAGAAGGGCAATAAGGATGATACAGGGAACTACAGGTCAGTCATGGAGCAAATAATCCTGGAAACCATTTCCAGACACAGGAAGGATGAGAAAGTGATCTGCAGTATTCACTATGGATTTACAAAGAAGAGATTGTGCTTAACCAACCTGGTAGCTTTCTAAAGTGAGATGACTGGCTTGGTAGATGTGGGGGGAGCAGTGGATGTTATTTACTTTGGATTTAGTTAGGCTTTTGACACTGTCTCCCATAACATCGTCATAGACAAGCTGATAAAATATGGATCAAATAGCGAGATTAACTGAAAACTGGTTGAACTGCCAGGCTCAGAGGGCTGTGATCAATGGCATAGAGTCCAGCTGGAGGCCAGTCCCAAGTAGCATGCCCCAAGGGTCAATACTGGATCCTATATTGTTTAACCTCTTTATAATGAACTCGATGGACTGTGTGCACCCTCAGCAAGTTTGCATATGATAGAAAATTGGGAGAGGCTGATATACCAGCTGGGCGTCCTAACATTCCTCAAAAGGCTGGAGGAGTGGGCAAACAGCAGCTTCATGGAGTTCAACAAAGGGAAATGTGACGTCTTGCAGCTGGGGTGGAACAACACCCTGCACCAGTATATGCTGGGGGCCAATCAGCTGGAAAATAGCTGTGCAGAGAAGGACCTGGAGGTCCTAGTGGACAAGAGATTGAGCATGAGTCAGTAATGTGCCCTTGTGGCACAGGCGGCCAACAGCATCCTGGGCTATCTCCTTTCTATGTGGTAGAAATACCCTATGTGAATACAAAAATAGAAGGCAGGTTATACCAATCATATAAAATACAAAAATAGAAGGCAGGTTATATCAATCATATAAAATGCAAAAATCAATTTGTTAAGGCTATTTTATTCAGGTCAAATTAAATAAAAAATAATTATATAATACTTGCACTGTGAGACAGACTTTTGTCTCTCTTATATTGGTATACATTTGAAGCAACACTACTCTATTTATAACAGTAGGTTGGGAGTTACTCTTATTCTGCTCAACCAGAATCAGATTAACCTAATACTGCTGTGAATGATGGCAGTCCTGAAATATTTTTTATGCAATGAGTAAAAATGCAGTGACCTGATTCTGTACCTTCTACAACTGTTTCATACTAATCAGAAAAAAAATCCTGCTTAGTTGGTGTGTATTTTAAGTCTGTAGTAAAATGAGTGCAAAATGCTAAAATGCTTTATATTATAGTTCTTCATATATATGTTTTTTAATGTTACTGTACTTTAAGGGAGCTTAACTGGTTAATGACAATTTTATCAACCTGTATGAGCACAGAACAAAACCCCAGAATCTTTCTCAGATAGGAGTCTTACTGAAGACTACTGCCTCATGTAAAGACTGGGCTTCATGATACCAGAAACTGTCTGGTCTGTGTCCCAGAGTTTAGACCATTGCCTTGTGTATTCTTTCCATATCTACTATAAACTACTAAGGACGGAGATTTATTCTAACCTTGTTACTAGTTGCATTTTTTGGCCAGATTATGAATGCAGGCATAGATTTGCTCAAGGGTAATGAATTAGTATATCACAAATGATTACTTTCTAGATTGCATACACAAACACTTAACAGAAGGTAGGAAGAATCATGGTAAAAAGCTCTTAGGAATTTATTATGATGGAGCACAGTGATATCAGTTCATCTCCTGCCTTGCTAATTTCAGATGTGGTTTTCTGGCGATACAGAGTTTACTTGCATGCAATGTTCAAGTACAAGCAGAGTACTCCGTAGAGAGCCACAGACTTTTATTAACATAAGTTTTTATTAGCCAGTCTAAAAAAGGGGTTGAAAATAAACATCAATAAAATTCACAGAACATGGTATCAAACATAAAATAATAAACTCCAGCCTGAAAACTTTTCATTGTTAACTCTTTGGTTTTCTGGGAAGTGTCTCATGATATCAAGTGTGACACAGCTGGCACAATAGCACTCACTACTTAGTTAATTGTCCAGTATTTTCCATTACATTGCCCCAAAGAGAATCTAAAGATGAAAGATAAGTTTTTAAACTGATGTTTTTCCTCCCCCAAAAGTATATTCATGGAGTATATTATTTATCTTTCCACCTCCTGTGTCTTAGACTGTGAAGAATTAAGTGGTATAGATAAAATTTTAGAAAATTAAATGACTTAAGTTCTAACTGCATATTATTGTATGGTAAATAAATAGGATACTTTCTGAAAAACACAAAATGGAGCAAAAAATCTTATTGAAATGCCTCTAATTTTTCAATGGCATGTTCAGAAAATGTTCCTACTAGATCTTTTAACTTTGTGTCTTGGAATTGTCTGTCAGAGCCTAGTACGGTCATGGCACAAAGATCAAGATTGACATGGACAGGTAGCCACCTGGAGAGGAAAATCCTCTGTTAGGTCTACTCAGTCATTCCAGATTCATGAATCCTGTTCACGTGCAATTTTGTTCTTCCATATTTATTTCCAGTCATCTTCTCGGATCTCCACTTACTGACTTCCCTTGGCGCCCAAATAATTTTCTCCCACCATATACCGTATCCATACGTGAGATGCTTGGCAGGCCGTCCTTTCCTATGCTGATAACAAAACACCCATTTCACCCAAGCTAGAAAGGTGAATGGAAACCATATTCAATATAGTTAGACTAGGACTGAAGTGGAATTCCGCTAAAGAAAGTTGGTAGCACTAGGTAGAGCAAATAGATTTCTGCCAATAAAACTCCAATGTTAAATGCATTGTGCAAAGCCTGCAAATTAGGCTGATTGATCTTTACTTAGATTTTCCTCATATATGTGGGCCTAGGAGTAGCCTTTAGCTGATTACATGAGCAGAGCTGCAAATTTCATAACAAAATTAACTGTATTTATACTTCGGCTGGTCCTCAGTGAATTTAAAACAGAGGGTATTCCAGTCACTATGTAAGGAAGTATTAATCAGCCACTACCTAAGTTGATTTAGTGACACAATTCAACAATGGAAAAACTTACGAGACTACTCCACATCCTTGAAAATTAATTCAACTTTACTTTGTGTATTTGTCTTTTGTGTTTGCTTTACATGAACACCAAGTATTTTGTTTGCATAAATGCTCACAGAAAAAGCACTTTAATATACCCAGCTTCTCTGAATGCATGGTATGTATCAACAACAGTCCATCAATGAAATTGTGACTAAAATGAAGCATTAGTAAATAATCGTGTTTTAGTAATCTTTGTTTATTTTGCTATACGTTGATTCTTGTGTATCAATTAAAGTATGCAGAGTATTTTTCAAAGCATCCACCTGCTTAGAGAATGGCAAGCAATCTAACTTCCTGTGGGAATAGGACAAAGGTCATTTTGTCACGGTAAGTATGTTTTTTATTTGAAGGCTTAGAATAATAGAATAAACTATGTATATGTTAGCTTATCTCATAATAAGTCTCAAACATTTAAAAAAAAAATTTGGAGAAGCACTCTGTACCCTAAGCCTGGTCTGCTAAAAGTAACAGCACTTTAAGGGAATTACCAAGCTCCTCGTAGGATGAGGCACAAAAGCAACCATATGGGAGTACTGGATGCTGATACTCAGAAACAGACCAATATTTAATGCAATTTTCAGAACATTCACAGTGTTTTGAAGAAAAAATAATTATTAGACTTGACACATTTTCTCCTGCAATTGCTACTGCTGTTTAGATAATCTTTTTACTTTCTAAATAATATGTCTGTATTATGGTTTAGCACAACATGTCCTAGACCTTCTACAACAATTGCTATAGGTTGCAAGTCAGATTCTGACATTGTTCTGCATAATATCTGCTTGAAAAATAGTCCCATTGCTGGTATGGGTGAAATTATTGTCCAGTTTAAGACATCTAGTGTATGTGTCTGAATTAGCACGCCTCTTTGAATGTACTTGGAATACATGCTTGTGCCTGTCACACAAGCTGTGTGCCTAAGGTTAGACAGTGATATGAGTATCTGTATGTGTAACTGGAAAGTTTACTCATTTACTATTAAGGGCTTTGTTCTGCAAAATTTGGATTGAAATAGGGATATTGATTGTTTGAAAGAAGAACACTGTAAGTAGAAATAGGGGGTTTTTTGGTTTTAATAAAAGTTGTGTTCCTGAAAACTTTTGATCCAGCCATGGGTTTGGATATCGAGTACCTCTAAATTTCATTTATATTCAGATCTAGAAATGTTTAACCTGTCTCTTGTCCTTAAAAGATTCTCTGTAAATGTTGTGCATCTTCAAATCTGATACATATTTCAGTGCCCATTTGCATGATTTTCACTAGTAGTTATTTGTTGTTGTAATAAAAAAGATCATGTAATATCGTACATTATACCTCAAGTAAAACATTTAACAGTTTCTCCCAAGAAATCTGAGCACCTGTGATAACTAAAAGATGTCAACAGACAATGTGCAATAGTAACAGAAGAAGCGGGAAGGGTACTGGTACATAACATGGAACACACATTCTTCGGCGTTTTCTGGTTTGATAACTGGTTTTGATCTTGTTTTAAAGAATTTGGCTGGAGATAGGCCAGGACTGGAAACAAAATGAAAAATAAGAGACGAGAAAAATCATTTGAGGGCTGAGAGATCATGCAGCTTACAAGTTTAAGGACGTTTTTTTATTTGGGAAGTGATACATTTGCGAAGAAAGCAGATACCTAGGAAATAAAAAAAAAAAAAGTCAGGGGCAAGTCTCGGTGTTAGGATTTGGAAGTTATTTAGACCCTGAAGAAAAGTCAGATTTGGGTTTGATGTAGAAATAAAAGGGAAAACAAGAGAGAACTCAGAAATACAATAGAAGAGAACATTTCTTTATCAGTGAAACAAATTATCTACATACCTGTAATACAGTTACTGAAGCTTTTTGCCGTGGTGTTGCTATTTTTGGCAAGGGTGATGGTAGTTTGTTTTATTTTTCTGTAAAGGGCTTAGTTAAAATACGCTCTTCCAGATTGTTTGGGATTGGATTTATTAGAGGACATGTGCCAACCTCTACAGCATGTGATGAAGAATGATAGAATGCTTTCGAGTGGAACTGAGTCGATTAGGCTTCGAGGTACAGCTTCTACATAAAAGTTAGTTATTTGATTAGGGAGTCACTAAATGAAACCTGAAAACATAGAATATAGAGACATATGTCTTGAACTATCTGGTTTCTATAAAATTAGACACAGACATTTTAAATGCTCTTTCAGTTTAAGAAATAATTCTGTTTATACTGGTCATTTCCAAGTGACTTACATAGTAATTAATGGTGTATAAATGGCCCTGGTAAAGATGCACTTGGTAGAATGTGAAGGATTTGTAAATTCCAGAAATTCACATCTCAAATAAACACAGATTACACAGATCCATTCTAAAAGTCTGCTCAGGCCAATGCTGCTGGAAGACTTGTGGTAAGTCTTCTCACTATTTGCATTCCAAAAGTACTAGTTATTTGTTACTCAAAAAAAAAAAAAAATCAAACCACCAACTAAACAACACAGCAGATGCGTTCATTTACTTATTTCCAGGGCATAGTGGATTAAGGATGTTCCTAAAAGCATTCAGAAAAGCTGCCTGTATGTGTAATATTATTTGTCCTTTCTTCAGCATCACTGTTCAGTCAGTGGTCCAGTTCAGAGAGACCTGATAGTTGACAGGTTCAATGAACATTATATGAAGCAAGAATATCTTTTAACGCAAATGTACTTCCGGATGTGTCAACATTTAGTGTCTTCCCTGATGAGGTATTAATCCTAGCTAATCCATCACTTAATATTCTCTCATGATTTACAGCCTTTTCTAACAATAACAGTAAAGCTTTTACCCTCATGCTCCTGGGTTTTAAAGACATCAGCATAAATCAGAAGATAAATATTTGTGTGGTAAGTTCATCATTCCAGGTGATTATCTTAGCCTGTGATGGATGAGAATATATTGATTTTAAAAGAATACATCTCTGTAAGCATAAATTAAATTACCTGATACAGTGACTGGAGAAAAAAGCCACTACTTTTTTTTTTTTCCCAAGTGAAAATGTAACTCCTATTTTCTTTGCAAAAATGGTTATCTTGAAGCACCTGATTATTGTAGTCAAAGTTCTGTATTGTTCGGTTTGCTTCAGTCAGACCAAAATGATGAATAGATCATATAGTCAAGATTTAATTTCCTTATTCACTGAATCTGTATAATACTTGTATTGTATAGCTGTATAAGCTAATGTCAAGTGACATTAAAGCTGTCACTCAGGCGCACATTAGAATGCGGGTGAACACCTACAGGACGTGGTAAATAGCACTGATTAAATAAAAAGGCTTGATCTTTATTAAGTGGTTAAAACATTATTTCATTGCCAGTATGGATAACTTTCCCAAAGGATTCAATCTGACAGACTAGTAAGAGACAAAACAGGTACATTTGATTAGAGAAAATATTTTGGTGTGTGTCAGCTGAACAGTTAGTGACTTTTACCTCTTTCAGAGGATAAAGTAATCTGTCACCTGCTTCAAAAGCTTATAATTATTACTGGTTTCTGACTCTTGCTCTTGCTTAATTTTTCTGAATTTTGTTATGTACACTTCATAATCTGAAGAGCTGAAGAAGCAGATGGAAGAAATTAGGGTTAGATTCTCATACTCAGGCTGCGCACTACTTAAGCCAAAGCGTGGTGTCATCAGTTTCAGTGGAGTTACTCATGGAATAAAGAACTAATGCCACCTGAGTAAGAAAATGAACAATGTGGAATAAATCTGACAGTGATTTACCAACAGAGATCTGTGACATTGTTGTGCCTTACAAAATATCTAAAAAAATTGTCGTCTGTTACTGAAGTAAAGGGTATACCATAAAATTCTGCTACTGGAATAGCATATGTGCCTCCAAGCATTACTTCTTGGTATCAGTAAGCAGTAATGGATGGAATTTGCAGAACAGGTCAAATATCAGGTATTCGACGATTGTGATAGATGACACTTATTGAATATATTCAGAAACATGGTGCAATCTGAAAAGTTACCAAATGGCGTCTTATTTTTTTGTAATAACATGATTTGCTTCAGGTGCAATTACAATATATACTTCCATACTTTCTGACAAATTGGTCCTTACAGTGCTGAGACAGACATGAATTAGCAGATGCACATAACAGGATCTCCTCTGATCAGGTATTTGCTCTTCTGGTGCTCTGCTTGACTATACTTTATCAGAGCCTACATGGCTCTGCTTCTGCTTCTCTGAAGTTTGTCCTTGGCAGACCAGGTAGGCTTTAACTCATAAGGTTTATTGTGTTATTCAAGGTTAGGAAAATAATCACTGTAATATCAATTAATGAAATAAGAAGGAAGCCAGGCAGCTCAGAGAAAAAGATATGTTGATCAAACACAATTACTTAAAGGTGACTCAGAGAAGAAAATTATGTCTGTGCTCTTTTTTTGCTTCATTATGAAGTATAACCAAGATCAGTAAGTTTGTTATTTGTCCTTAAATGTTGCTTGTGTTCACATCGAAGATTAAAAAAAAAAAAGATTAATGTCTTTTTTGTGGAACGTTTTGTAGGCAAACTGGTTAATACCTTTGAGTAGCAGGCAGCTTATTTCAATGTCAGACCTCATGTAACCAAGATTAAAAAATGTTCTCATATCACTGACATGAGTTGTGCATAGGTATGAGTATTGCACAGTTATTACCAGATACTTTTGCCAACAAATCTCAACTTTTTCCATAATTCTTGCTACTTTGGTTGTAGAATATTTTTAAGCAGAACCTGGCAAGCAAATTGAACAAGGCAATGGGACTGACACTGAATAACGTGTGTTTCATATGTGATCTTTGTTGAGGGTAATATGCTAACTCAGTGACTTGGTTTCTCAGTCAAGTGTAGTAATCATAAGTTGATGTAGCATTTTTACTACCATAAGGTTCTTTTTTATATTACACTATAGTATCTGTAGTAGAACTCAAAGTATATAAAAATCCAGGAAGTTTAGACCTGGTCATGGGTACACATAGGACACATGTTGCCACTCAAATTTTTAGTATGTAAATAAAATTTCATATGCCAGTCATAAAAAAAAATATATCTATTCTTATTCTTGTAAGCAGTTGAAAAAAATGCACTACATTATTAAGACATTTGTACAGTTTTATAAAAATCTATACATAAAAGGTCTGAAGTTCTCAAAAAAATTTAGTGAGACTTCAATCCAAACTTCTTGTTCGATCATACTGCTGAAAACTATTCAGTACTGAGGACAAGTTAAAAAATGCAGGGATATGGGTGGATGACCTTCTAGTGTTTGCAGCCAGCTTTGAAACTGGTCCATAACTGGTCTAATAATTTACATGCTTGCTTCTCAGCTAACCTGAAAGCATTTCCAATTGATTTTAGTGTGTTGAAGTCTATGTCTTCATTATTCTCTGCGCTATCAACGTCTACAACATTTGTAGAGTAGGAGCAATAATGGTACCGTTGCCATGTTTTATGAGGCAATAATAATGATTCTAGTGAAGCTAAAATGAAGGGGTCTAATAAAAGGAAGGATATATGTCCAGGAGTGTAATCATGTCCATTTTTTATCCTGACTGAAGGAATATCTCTTTGTGAGCAGACGGATTTAGAAACTGGTGTTATGAAAGGGGAAGGTAAAGAAAAGGGCAGTCTGTAGTAACAACTACTTTGTAACTCCAAAGGGAACATTCTCAGCTGGATGGAAAGATGTGAAGATTATCATGTCATAAATTCTTAAAGACTCTCATTTTCTCCAGCGTTGTCACAAAACTCTCTCTGTTTGTTGAAGAATAAGGAAATAACAACTTAAAGTAGCTGGAAGCTGTCACCGCCAGCAAGGATGCCAGTTGCGGTTTTTGGAACGCTCTCTTACTACACCATCTGGATGCCGTTAGTACAAAATCCAAATATAAAATCACATGAGACCACATTTGTAACAGACTTGCTTATTTGAGGATAGGAAACGTTTTGCAATTTTTATGTAGTACTTTTTTTCCTCCATTCTTAATAATGTACAAATAAACTAGATTTATCATCTTTTGATAACTCAGTTCTCCACCTGCTCTTTCTTAAACATCTTTAATGGTACATGGGATGTATACACACACTGTGCAACATTGCGAGAGGTATGGAGAGAATAGACAGGGATCGCTTCCTTGATCTTTCCAGTGGGAGAGCTGTACTCTGTACGCCGCAATCTTAGTTCCTGTTCATGTTCGCACAAATGTTAAATATTTTACTGTCTGGTAGTAATTTTTTTGCTTACATTTTTACAATACACCCTTTTCTTCTCCTTCTAGAGGTACGTAATGGAAATACAATCTTTTTTCAAAGCTAATATTCATTTCAGTTGGAATTTTTTGATGAAATTTTACCAATTCTTATCAAAGTGTCAACTATTGGTAATGACAAGTAAGAATCTGTGGCTTTGCAATATTGAAGACTGCAGTCTTCAAAGTAGTTTAATAGTTGATGACTGAGGCCCATATCTGTCATTTGTAATAGCAGTTTTTTGCAGGGACTTACACCTGTGCAACTTCCCTGCTCAGGATCTGTTCTGAAGTTAGGCTAAATAAGCCTAAGTGTTAATCCACTACAATAGGGTATTACTGCTAAATTTTCAGTTATGCAATAAGGATCACAGTTTTTCTCAGTTCTGCCTTTTACCTCTAGTCCTTCCATATATAAAAGCAGAAAGAATAAAAAGTTATAAATGTAGGTAACTCTGCTTAATTTTCTCTTCATTATAACTTCTAAGTTGACTCTCACTTAGGTAAATAATTCCATTTTAAAGGTTGTAAGACAGCATTAAACTTTGAAGAAACTTTAGATTTTTTCTGTGTGTTTCTGTCACCTAATTTATTTGGTGGTTAATATGGATGACTGTAATTTGGCCTGTAAATAGAAATCACTTCTACCTTCTAGGTGTTTTCATTGCTGCAACTAGAATCAAAGGTTTATTTGTGTTTGGGTTTTTTGCTTATAGAAACACAATCTTAAAAATATATGAGGCTTTTAGGTAAGATATAATTCACTCATAAGGCCTGGAAATAAAATCACATACAGGCTATCTTAAACCAGCAGACATTAGGCTTTCTGGAAGATATTTATAAGCTCTGGGTTGTTTTGAGATTGTTTCAGTTTTTCTTGTTTTAAACAATCTAAAATCTGTGCACAGCATGGTGTGTATTGTTTGTACACATTTAAACAGTATGTGCAATTGTGATCTGAACCTGTGTATAATGGGACAGAGTCTGTCCTTTCATCAGGTCCTCAGTTCACAAAAGATAACGCCTCAATCTGTGCATTATCTTAGCTGTAGTTCCTTGGAAATCAATGTACTTGTATTCATTTAGACCAACTGAATACCTAAGTACTTATACAGTAAGTGCAGTATCAGTAAAGCAAAAGGAGAAATTACTGAGCTGCTTGCAGTCTAATCTGACATCATGCTTTATGAAGCAATGATACAAAGCAACATGTTACTCATATATAGATATTTGTGTCTAATTGTGACAAAACCAGAAGAAATGAGATTTGCAGATTTGTGCTTTAGCAGCAATGTAATTTCATTTTAGCATCACAATCCTGAAGTGCATTCTATTATGCAAGTAAAATTTCAGTTTTACTGGAATTGCACTTAAGGGAAAAAATAGCAACCTGAATAGTTATGTTTGTATGCTTTACAACATTACGTATGTCTAGAAAAAAAAGAGCAGGGGATTTTTTAATGCAATTCCTACCCAGATATTGAACTTTGAACTGAATATTTTGTGAAAGGAATGGAAAATATATTCTTTGCTTTCTTATCCTGTAGGTCCTGCCATTGTCCTTCTTTTGCTTTAGATTGCATTTTGTCTCAGTTTATGAAAAACAATGAAGTATATCTTTGTCTCATTTGTCAACTATATTGTGGTGACTTAGCATCAGTGGAGTATCCAGAAATATCATTTATCTACTAAGAACCGGATTATGTGATCAAGGTGTTTAAAATGAATGCAATATATTGTGAGAATAAGGATCAGTCACAGTGACATCTGTAACTGGTACTTGAGTTACGGGGTTGTCCTGGTTTTGTTTGTTCTTACTAATTTTTAAGCCCTATACCTCAGCCATAAGCATTGCTTCCTATACCATATGAAACATTTCTTCTTGGACAGGGAAGAAACCATATTTTTCCAAATTAAAAAAAAAAAAAAAGAAAAAAGAAAACAATCCAAAGGCTTAATTAAGTTTTAATTTTTTACTCCTTGTTTCTGAAATGCTTCAACAGCTATCAAGATACCAGCCACCAGCTGGAAGTCAATAGATAAGTTCTCTGGTACTTTTAATGTTTTCCATCCTCATACTTAGGCAGTTAGCTTCCAAAATGTATATGGAAATTTATCTCAAGTCAGGAGTTCTCTTATAAATGGCACTTTCAATGTCCTTAAGTTATAGGAGAAAAAAACCAAAGCATTGTGGTTTGCATTGCCAAACAAAATGAATGGGTAGGAGAGTCAGATGCTAAATGCCTCTGAAAAATCAGTCTATTGATTTCTGTGTGCATTGGCTTCCAGAAATGTAAAACAGGAATAACAGAAACTCCCTACAAGTTGTTGGACTGAAGCATATTTCACTTGTGTTTTTAAGATGCTCAAATACTATGGTGAAGAATACTCATAGCTACAATGGTAAATAATATAAGTAAGCTGAATTAATTATTAATTTCTGTGATGGTCACTTCTCCTTGTTGAAAAGGACTAAAAATTAGAATATTTTAAACACTGAAATAACTGGCATTTTCCATTTTGAAAAATGAAGTTATACAGAGTTTAAAAGCTGACTCTAAAGTGTTTGTGACAATGTCAAAAAACATTTCAAATTTTTCTTCTTCATTAATGTATAGACAACATCAATTAATAGTACTGATAGCTGTGAATTTCAATTCTTAGGTGTACATTAACAAAGTAAGTGTGTGAATTATTAATTTTTAATTTTCATTTTAGTCTCCAACTGCATGTTGCATTAAAGGCAGAAGATGAAGAGGTTTACCTCTGGTTTATTATCTATTCAGATGTTAGGTGCACCATCAAATCAAAAGCTTCCTGTATTTTCTTGTCTTGTTGAAATCTATACTGTTATTTGGAAGACAGCCTCTAACTGGCTTCACTTTTTATGCTGCCTTTTCATATTTACTTCTTCAGTGAAAATTGTTTTAGAATTCTAACACGGAAAAGTGGAGTCCCCCTCCCCACCAAAAAAGGGCAATGAAATAGCATGCTGTTACTGAAGAGCGACAAGGTGGGCATAGATAGAAGATACGTTTGTGATATATAGGGCATACCTAAGCAAAACATCCCAGTCTTGGAGTAAACTAATAAACACTTGAATGAGAGATGCAGACCAGACACACACACGGGAAGCTTCTGTCCTCCTTCACCTCTTCTATATGAAAGGCCACTTCATATTTGGGCTAGTCAAGAAAGCAGGGTCCTCTCTTCCTGCACTTCTTTGTCTTCCTTTCTTGAGTATCCTTCATCCTTCCTATTGAGCACTATGTAGATGCATCTCACAGCCTCAGACAAGTTAACTCAGCTTACCTGTAACAACATAGGTGATTTGCAGTAGCTGGAAATTGAGTTAATCAGATTGCTAGAGCAGTTCTAGTTGACTTTCACACCTTTCAGTTTCTTCTCTCCTCTCAGGGCCATTAATCATCTTTCCTTTGGGACCAGTAAGTTGGTATTGAACCAGAAGTGCAGAATTCTCTGTCTGCATAGTCTGGCAACAGCTTCAATGTTTTACTGCAAAAGGTCAGATATTCTTCATTTTGGAGTGTGGTGCACTTCTGTGATGTTATATTTGGCTTCAGTTACAGCTGGCTTCCTTTTTAACTTATAGCAAATCTATAGCACTTAAGTTGTTTTGTAACTACATTATAACTAAACATTTAAATTATGTGACAATTTACTGTCACTATTTCTGTGCGCAATGAAGGAACAACGATCTCAGCAAATACGCTCTTTAGTATACTAGCCATCATTCTGTAAGGGATGCCTGCAAGCCTACGTCATTTTAGAGCAACTATAATACGTGAAAAGACCTTAAATTTTACTTGTGGAAAAGACATGCAGGTTTTTAACTCTGCTCATTATGAACCTCTAGTCTTCAGTTTGGATGTTTTCTATGTGGATGACATTTCTCGTGTGAGCCTGCTTTTATTCATATCTCAGTAATGGAGATCATTAAATGTTGGGCCGCTCGGCATTTGGTTTCGTAGATTGACCCCACCTAACGGCCAAACACCCACATAACCACTTGCTCACTCCCTTCTCTCATGGGTTGGGGAGAAAAAAAAAAGAGGAAGATGGTAAGATTTGTAGATTGAGATTAAAACAATTTAATAGGTGGAACAAAAGGTACATGTGCAAGCAAAGAAAAGAAGGAATTATTTACAGCTTCCCATCAGCAGGCAGATGCTTAGATGCTTCCTGAAAGTAGGGCTTCAGCATGCATAGCAGTTTCTTGTGAAGAAAATTTTGTAACCATCAACATCTCTGCTTCTGTGTCCTTTCCTTGAGCTTTTATTGCTGGGCACAACGTCATATGGTACAGAATATCCCTTGGATCAGTTGGGGTCAGCTATGCCAGCCGTGTCCCCTTCCCATTTCTTGCTCACCCCTAGCATACACTGCTGGAGGAGCAGAGGGGGGAAAAAAGAAAGCCTTGATTCTGTGCAAACACTGTTCAGCAATAGCCAAAACACTGTTGTATTATCAACACTGTTTTAGTCACAAATCCAAAGCACAGAACTATATTGGCTGCTGTGAAGAAAGTTAACTCCATCCAAGCCAGATCTAGTACAGCTGATGATGTGCAGAAGGCTGGAAGGCTCTCTGGTTCTTTCTCTTTCCCTATGACGGTTTCTTTTGGTTTGATGCTTGTTGAATTAAAAGGCTAATGGGACATGTAGACTATTTTCATCACACTTTTCTACTTCAGTGCCTGCTGTTAGGAAAAGAATTTTATTTCACCATGGCTCTTGCAGTACTGTGAATGGGAAGGAAGAAGCTTGTAAGATGGTATCTTCATTAAGTACTGCACGCTCGCTGAAATCGTGTGGAAACACAGTTGCTGTAGTGTAAGTCACATAAGCAACTACTGTATAAGTGACGGCAAAATTTTCCTGTTTTCAGTTCTCTCTGTATCATTAATATACATGCAAACTAGCAACATTCATTAAAGAACAGTGGCACTTTGCCCTCATACCAGCACAGAGTCAGGGCTGCATTTCACAAGCAGGGGCAGGAGTGGGTGAGGGAGGTCTCTGGGCTAGGCTGAAGACTCTCAGACCCCAGAGGAGTCAGAGGGGAAATTCTTCTATCACAGCAAGGTGTGTTCTGCTCGCTTGCCGGTTAGCTAGTGAGTGTGCCTTATCTACAGAATGATGTAAAATACCATAAATTTTAAATGTACTTCCTCTAGCACAATGACTGCTGCAAATTTAAAATAAATAAAAAAGTGGAAGGCCTAGGTGAAAGCTAAAATGGTAATTTTTATAAACCTTTTTATTGTATCTGCATGAGGTACATTGAAACTTTTAGTCTGTCTAGATTTCTGATAACAAATACAGTATTCGTTGCTCATATTTAGTGTTATCTGTAAGACAATTTCATTGTCATAGTTTATAAAGTTTAAACTCGGATTGGTCCCTTAACATACCATTATTAAGCTTTTTCCTTTTGTGCCTGTCTTCCTCTGTTTGTCTGTCTCCCAAATCCATACCTTATTTTTCTTCCTTCAAAAGAATTAACTGCTAACAAGAGCTCTTAGGTTTGTCAGTTAAACTTAAGACAGTCTAACAAGCAACTACAAATCTTCTTAGAGAAAATCTTGTTTAAAATTACATAGCTTGCATTTGAATTTATAATGCTGAAGTAATGTTGGTTTACAGGTTTATAGGAATAATAATAGTAAATAAAATAGAAGTAAGCTCTGTAAGGAACATCCCTTCACTTTGTCTGAAGAAAAAGCTGCAGTTTAGAGATCAGCTGCCTGCAGAAACATGGTCTCTGATCAAACAGCTGGATGAAATCCTAAGTTAAAGGATGTCTTTCACTAAGCATCTTATAAGAAATATCCATACACTTGCATAGCTAATCCAAATAACCAATCTTCAGAAAGACATGACAGCACACCACATGAGCTGTAACTTGTTAAAATGTCCATAAATCATTATGACATGAATAATAAACTTAGCTGAATACATGGTTGTCAATTCTATAGGATTAGCGTGTTCATTTGAAGGATTTAATTTAAAGGGTTCATATAAATATCCCTAAGGCCTGGCATTAATGCACACGTTGCTCTGCAAATCTGCCTTTTAAATTGCCGATGACAGCAAAAATAAGATTTTTTTTTTTTAATTTTTTTTTTTCCCTCTGGATAAAACCTTTACACAAATGACATAAAGCCTACATGCAGTGAGGACTAGGACTAGATCTAACGAAGAACTTTAGCACCTACAATTTAGGTGCCACAGTGTCTTAATGGTTAGCACCTCCTCAGTAGAAAAACAAAGTTCAGAAAGAGGCACTGGGTTTGTTTCAAATACATTGGGCATTCAGATTCCACAGCATTGTCATTTGAAAATCTAGATGTCAATCAGGCAATTTTAGAACTGTAGAAGAAATGTGCCTTTAGTTTTCATTTACTCTGAAATCATAAGTTCATAGGAACATTGCTCAGATGCTGTTGCTCAAGGCTTTATCTAGTCAAGTCTTGAAAATGTGCAAGGATGGAGACTGCATGGCCTTTCTGGGCTGCCTCTTCCACTGCTTGGCTGTCCTCAAGGTGAAAAAGATTATCCTTACATCCAGTCTTGTTTCTCATTATGCTTGTTGGCGCTCATTTCCCTACTGTTCACCACTGTGAAGAGGCTGACTCCATCTTGTCGATAAACTTCCCACAGGTACCAGCAGGTTGCTGTTAGTTACTTGCTAAGCCATTTCTCCTCCAGGCTGAACAAGCCCCAGTCCCTCACTTCACCTCACAGGGCAAGTGCTCCAGACCTTCAGGTCCCTTCTTCCTTCCTTCCAGTGCTGGGGGCCCAAAACTTGGACAGAGTATCCAGATAGGATCTCATGCATGCCGAGTAGAGGGGGTAGTCCCTCCCTTGATGTCCTGGCTGTGACGCTGTGAATACCTCCCAAGGTGCTGCTGGCCATCTCTGCAGCCAGGGCACACCGCTGGCTCGTGCTCACCGGGTGTCTGCCAAGGCCCCCATGTCCCTTCCACCAGCCTGTGCCCTTGCAGCAATGCTTCCTGTCCAAGGGCAGCACATTTTCTCTTTGTTGAACGTTGTAAAGTTCAAACAAGTATTCCTAGTTATTATGAACTGGCTGAAATAATACACCTAACATTATTTCTCAAAAGACCGAGAATGAAAACCAGCTCATTTAAAAACCAGATGAACCAGCAATCCATCATTGCTAGCTGTTCTGGAGTATTGAACTGTGGTCACGTATATTCTGCATTTTTTAGTATGGTGCCTTAATTCTGTCTAAATCACATTTTCGATTAATATATCTTTTACTAAATGATCAATGATAGTTTCTAAACATATACTTTTATAGAAAAACATTTGATAGACCCTATTATGTCCAAACCAATTCCAGCACTGCACTGCTCTTAGTTTAAGTCTTTCAGGATGTTTTCTTTGTTGTTTCTTTACGATTTTGTTTTGTCTAGCAATGTTTGTTTTCCTCAGACAACTTCCCATAGATAATGGCAAGGCATACCACTCTGGTCAACCTCAGTTATAAATAGACCAGGATGAAGAATTTCTGCATCCACCCCAAAAACAAAGTACACTGTCAGGATTTAGCCTTAGACAGGAAATTTACTTCTGGAGTTATTCAGAAGGAAACAGATAAATATGCTGCTCAAAGTAATGAAAAAGGTGGAAATTCCATGAATTTTCATAGCCAGTTCTAAAGCAAAGATGAGAAACAAGATAGCCTTTGAAAAGGAATTTAAAATGCTTCTCTGCTGGAATTAAAATCATCTGGCTGTCATTGTGTGGTCAAAGAGTCTATAATGTAAGTTAAAATAAAATTCCCTAAATCCATAGCCAGCTGGCAGTAAAAATTGTATTTCTATACTCTAATGGATAATGGAACATTGAACTGTGACTTTGCTATGAGTTTTAATAATGTTTACTCTAAGTTGTCTTTAGAGCTTTGGAGTTGCTTGGCTTAAAAGCTCATTTGGGAGCTGTAACAACAATCGTCGAAGTTCTTTTTTAAACAAAATAAGGTAAATGTTTAAAGATCTTCTCTGAGAAGACTTTACAAAGGAAAGAAAGATGGAGTAGCATGAAATGCTGGAATCAGAAAATGTTATAACGGAGGCTTCCTTTTTTCATTATTTTTAGCAGTTTTTTCTTTATTTTTCCTCCTGCTGAAAAATGCTGCATGTTCTTAGGTTTTTTGTTTTACCTAATACTGAATAGCTCAGTGTATTTTCTGTAGAGAAATTTTTATTTTGTTTTATGTTATGTTACTCTGGACTTTTCAGTTGAGCTTGGTACAGGCACCCCTGTGGTATTCCTTTTCTGGGTGGTTCGAAATGCCTATTAAAACCCTAGATAAGCGGAAGGAACTGTGTGTCTGTCACATATTTTTTGTTTGTTTGTTTCAGACATCACAGTAGAATCTTTGTGATGGATTAAATCTGTACACTAATGTTCACCAATAACCACAGCAGATCCTTCTGTGCTTACAGAGGGCTTTTTCTTTTAGAATTGCGCTTAGGTGTTCATTTGCATACAAGCATGTAGAATGTATATGCAATATTTTTACCACTTCACTTATAATAAGAAACCTTGCTCCTTAAGGAAAGACTTAAGAGTATGCTTTAAGCATGATCTGACTTTGTAGTAGTATGATATTTGTTAACTAATATGAAAACTTACGAGAAGTCAGTATATATTTGCATGTATAGTGTGGATATAGTGTTATTCTATCTATTAGAATATTCATTCTTCCATTGAATCCAGATTCTTGTATGTGTTTAAATGGTCATATACTATGCAACTGTATCTCAAGGCACTACTAATTTAATAGATTTGCTCCTTCTGTATTTTCTTAATAATCTTGCTCAGTGTACCAACTTTAATATCAATAATACAGAAATTAAAAAAATCACAAAATCCAAAATGATGGATGACAGACTGGTCCAACAGTTTTCAAACAAAGTAGGCATTTCAATACTTGCATTTTTTGTGTCAAATGCCTTTTTTTATTGGTGGAATCTCACAATTCTTAAAATCATGCTACTAAACTAAAGCAATTGAAACATTAGATAAGTCTTTGGGAGATTTATAGAAATGTTATAAAGAATGGTCAGATTTTTTTCCCTACTCTTTCCAGAGTGAGATTTTGGTTACAAAACTGGAAATTTAGAAATCAATATGATGTGGAATACTCAGAAATGTTGGTGTCATATGAAGAAAAATTCTAAACAAAGGAAGTGAACTTTAAATCTTCGAATAATTCTAGTTTAAATAATTCTAGTTTAAAGGCCTCTCGATGAGGCTTGCTTATGAGCTGGCAGGCCTTATCGAGGGGACTTCAAACTAGAATTGAAGGGGGAAGGGGATAAAACCAGGCTCACTAGAGATGAGCCTAGGGGTGGCGTGCCAGAGTTGGGGGTGAAATCGATAGCCCAGCTCAAGTGCATCTATACCAATGCACGCAGCATGGGCATCAAACAGGAGGAGCTGGAAGCCATTGTGCAGCGGGACAGCTATGATGCAGTTGCCATCACAGAAACATGGTGGGATGATTCTCATGCCTGGAGTGCTGCAATGGATGGCTATAAGCTCTTCTAAAGGGATAGGCAAGGAAGGAGAGGCGGTGGGGTGGCTTTGTATGTTAGGGAGGGTTTTGATTGTGTAAAAATCAACGATTGTGAAGACCAAATCGAGTGCTTATGGGTAAGGATGATGGGAAAAGCAAACAAGGCAGATATCCTGCTGGGAGTCTGTTACAGACCACCTAACCAGGATGAAGAGGCACATGAGACATTCTGTAAGCAACTGGCAGAAGTCTCGCATTCACTGGCCCTTGTTCCTGTAGGGGACTTCAATCTACCGGACATCTGCTGGAAGTATAACACGGCAGAGAGGAAACAGTCTAGGAGGTTCCTGGAGTGTTTGGAGGATAACTTCCTGACACAGCTGGTGAGTGAGCCCACCAGGGGAGGTGCCCCATTTGACCTGCTGTTTATGAACAGAGAAGGACTCCTGCAAGATGTGGTGGTTAGAGGCCATCTTGGGCTTAGCGACCATGACATGATAGAATTCTTGATTCTGAGTGAAGGAAGGAGAGGGGTCAGCAAAACTGCTGCCATGGACTTCCGGAGGGCTGACTTTGGCCTGTTCAGGTCACTGGTTGAGAGAGTCCCTTGGGAGACAGTCCTGAAGGACAAAGGGGTCCAGGAAGGCTGGACAGTCTTCAAGAAGGAAATCTTGCAGGAGCAGGCGGTCCCCATGTGCCGTAAGAAGAGCTGGCGGGCAAGATGACCGGCCTGGCTGAACAGGGAGATTTTGCTGGGACTCCGGGAAAAGAGGAGAGTTTATCGGCTCTGGAAGAAGGGTCAGGCAAATCAAGAAGAGTACAAGGATCTCATTAGGTCAAGCAGGGACAAAATTAGAAAGGCAAAAGCCCAGCTAGAGCTCAGTCTGGCCACAGTTATAAAGGATAATAAAAAATGCTTCTACAAAAATATGAACAACAAAAAGAGAGGCAAGGAGAATCTCCGTCCCTTACTTGGAATGTTCCTTGGAACATTGTCTCCAAGGATGAGGACAAGGTTGAGGTACTTAATGCCTTCTTTGCCTCAGTCTTTAATAGCCAGTCCAGGTATCCACAGGGTATTCAGCCCCCTGAGCTGGAAGATGGGGATGGAGAGCGCAATAACCCGACCATAATCCAGGAGGAAGCAGTTAAGGACCTGTTATGCCACCTGGACAACCACAACTCTATGAGGCCTGATGGGATCCACCCAAGAGTACTGAGAGAGCTGGTGGAGGAGCTTGCTAAGCCACTCTCCATCATTTATCAGCAGTCCTGGTTAACAGGGGAGGTCCCAGACGACTGGAGGCTTGCCAATGTGACACCCATCTACAAGAAAGGCCGGAACGAGGATCCTGAGAACTACAGGCCTGTCAGTCTGACCTCTGTACCGGGGAAGATCATGGAGCAGTTTGTCTTGAGGGTGCTCACAGGGCACATGCAGGACAACCAGGGGATCAGGCCCAGCCAGCACAGGTTCATGAAAGGCAGGTCCTGCTTGACCAACCTGATCTCCTTCTATGACCAGGTGACCCGCCTAGTGGATGAGGGAAAGGCTGTGGACGTTGTCTACTTGGACTTTAGTAAAGCCTTTGACAGCATCTCCCACAGCATTCTCCTGGAGAGACTGGCGGCTCATGGTTTAGACATGTGTACTCTTTGCTGGTTAAAGAACTGGCTGGATGGCCAAGCCCAGAGAGTTGTGGTGAATGGCGTTAAATCTGGCTGGCGGCCGGTCACAAGCGGTGTTCCCCAGGGCTCAGTTCTGGGGCCGGTCTTATTCAATATCTTTATTGATGATCTGGATGAGGGGATCGAGTGCTCCCTCAGTAAGTTTGCAGATGACACCAAGTTGGGTGGGAGCGTTGATCTGCTGGAGGGTAGGAGGACTCTGCAGCAGGGTCTGGACAGGCTGGATCCATGGATGGAGGTCAACTGTATGAGGTTTAATAAGGCCAAGTGCTGGGTCCTGCACTTGGGTCACAACAACCTCATGCAGCACTACAGGCTTGGGGAGGAGTGGCTGGAGAGCTGCCTGGCGGAAAGGGACCTGGGGGTGCTGGTTGACAGCCGGCTGAACATGAGCCAGCAGTGTGCCCAGGTGGCCAAGAAGGCCAACAGCGTCCTGGCCTGTATCAGAAATTGTGTGGCCAGCAGGAGTAAGGAAGTGATCGTGCCCCTGTACTCAGCCCTGGTGAGGCCGCACCTTGAATCCTGTGTTCAGTTTTGGGCCCCTCACTACAAGAAGGATGCTGAGGTGCTGGAGCGTGTCCAAAGAAGGGCAACGAAGCTGCTGAGGGGTCTGGAGCACAGGTCTTATGAGGAGCGGCTGAGGGAACTGGGCTTGTTCAGTCTGGAGAAGAGAAGGCTGAGGGGAGACCTTATCGCTCTCTACGACTACCTGCAAGGGGGTTGTGGTGAGGTGGGTGTTGGTCTCTTCTCCCAAGTAACTAGTGATAGTAGGAGAGGAAATGGCCTCAAGTTGCGTCAGGAGAAGTTTAAATTGGATATTGGGAAAAATTTCTTCACCGAGAGAGTGGTCAAGCATTGGAACAGGCTGCCCAGGGAGGTGGTGGAGTCGCCATCACTGGATGGGTTCAAAAAATTGTGGATGTGGCTCTTTGGGACATGGTTTAGGGGACACGGTGGCATTGGGTTAATGGTTGGACTTGATGAACTTGAAAGTCCTTTCCAATCGTAGTGATTCTGTGATTCTGTGATATTAGGAACCTAGTAAGTCTTTAAGTGAGTGGCATATGCAGATCAAAAAAGACATAAAGAATGAGAGGAAAAAATCTTCTAAGTTACAGTGGTTTAAATGTTTTTAAAAAGCAGGCCACGAGAGTATTTTTACAGAAGTATTTGATACTACTGTAACCTAATACAAAAAGTATTGAAGTATTTACTCAGCTTCTGATACCAAGCCCATCAGGATCACATATGATTATAGCACATAGCTCTTAAGTCTGGTTATTTAAAGAGAAAATTCAGTTTCTAAATATTTTACATTTTTCCAATCAGTTCCTAGGCTAATAAACAATCACTTTTTATTCAGTTTTGTTTTGGATTTGATATATATTGTTGAAATAAATGGTGCGACTTTTTTTTTTTTAGGTTGGTGTAGAAGCAGGAAAAGGTACTTAGATGTTTATGTTACAGAAGCTTTAGTTACTAATTTATGACCCTTTCATTTGCTTATCTGTGTTCATTTAAGCAAAGCTGCCCATAGTTTATTTTTTTTTCCCCTAATTCAAATTCTTGTCAAGTTACAATTGTGCAATTGCATTAAAATATCCAAATACGGTATTCTCCTCGCTCTCCTACCAAATCTATCATGCATGTATCTCAAGGCACTACTTGAGCAGTATGATACAGTAGCATGGCAAGGCACTAGCATGGCTGCAACAGAGTTTATTGCAGTATGCAATGTGTCTGTTGATTCTGCTTTTTCTGTTATCTTTAGTAGAATGTGTTGGTTACCACTAGAATAGGATGAGCTGGCAATGTGCACTTGCAGCACAGAAGGACAACTGTATCCTGGGCTGCATCCCAAGAAGCATGGCCAGTAGAAAGAGGGAGGTGATTCTGCCCCTCTACTCCACTCTGGTGAGACCCCACCTGCAGTCCTGCATCCAGCTCTGGAGCCCTCAGCACAGGAAAGACATGGACCTGTTGGAGAGGTTCCAGGGGAGGGCCACTGAAATGATCAGAGGGATGGAACACCTCTCCTGTGAGGACAGGCTGAGAGGGTTGGGGTTGTTCAGCCCGGAGAAGAGAAGGCTCCAGGGAGACCTTATTGCAGCCTGCCAGCACTTAAAGGGGGCTTATAAGAAAGACGGGGACAGACTTTTCAGTAGGGCCTGTTGCGATAGGACAAGGGGTAGTGGTTTTAAACTAAAAGAAGGTGGATTTCGACTAGATCTAAGGAAGCAATTTTTCTCAATGAGGGTGGTGAAACACTGGCACAGATTTCCCAGAGAGGTGGTAGATGCCCCATTGCTGGAAACGTTCAAGGTCAGGTTGGACGGGGCTCTGAGCAACCTGATCTAGTTGAAGATGTCCCTGCTCATTGCGGGAGGGTTGGACTAGATGACCTTTAATGGTCCCTTCCAACCCAAAGATTCTGTGATTCTGTGATTGAACTTTTATGTTTAAGAATGAAACTGGTTTGCTAAATTCTTTCAGAAGTATTTTGAACATAAGTGCATTATTTACACTATATACTTAATTGTATTAAGGTACAGGCAAAAATAGCATCCAATCTATTTGAGCCCAAGTCCAGCATTTAGACCATAATTTTTAGAAATATTTAAAATTTGCTTTTGCTCTGTCGTATTAAAGCAAGCTTTCAGTGTTACAGCAGTTATTAGAAAAGTATTTTAATATAGTCTCTGACTGTGCTTCTGCACATTGGAATCCTCCAAAAATACAAAAAATATACTGTGGTGTCTCTGGTGTTACTATTTTTCAGAAGTAATGCTGCAAAGAAAAATTATGCTTGTTGATGATACGCTGTGTCTTTTTTAGATGTGGCATTCTGCCATTGTTTTCTTGAAAACACTGGTGTTGGCTTGAATATATATGATGGGTGAACAGACAGTCAACAGATTAGCAGCAGGACTGTGTGGGTGATCAAGAGCATGAGAATGTAAGACAGTATATTCAAATTAAGAGCAATACATGGTACTCTTTTTATAGTCTCAGTGAAGCTGAAAAACATTCTTTTCAGGGGCTTCGCTAGATTCACATACCACTAGCTGTTACTTTTCATTAGTTCAACGCTTTTGTGGATAGCTGTTGCATCTACTTAATCTCATGAACTTGAAATCTGATAATATATATGAACTGAGTTATTTGTTCTTGAATTTTATATTCACACTCTTTTTGTCATGAGGAGCTGTTGTGAAACTTATAAAAAGCATTTAATTATTCCTTTTATTCAGTGTGGACTCTGAGATATCCTTTTAGTTTCATTAGGTTTTAACAAATTTAACAAATTAAGTTTCAAATTAACCCAAGCCTTATATTATGCATAGATATTGCAAGCTCTTAAAATAATCTTTTTAAGTTTAAATGGTGCTTAATGATAATTTTTAATAGAGAGTGGTTATCAAAAAACGTGTTGTCTTTTTTTCCTTAACATAATGTTCTTACCTTCATCAGTATAGTAAGGATTGTCAGACAACTGATTAATTCTTCACCTAATACAGATATTTAAATGTCCTGCCATGTAAGTGATAAATTATTTCAATTATTTATTTACATATTTGCTTGTGCAGTAACCTACAGTGATATCAAACAATAGTTATATAACTAACAACATAAACACATTGAATGAAGAATCAATCATTCTGATCACTTGAAAGTCAACAAAATTTTATCCCTAGAAAGAATATATAAACTATTTTCTGTGAGAATTTTTCCAAGTGGCAAATTGAATTAATTTTATAATTAAAGGTTGTTAGACAAACAAACAACCTCCACTAAATTAATTTTCTTTGTAGGGTTTGGAAAAACTGCATTTAAGGTTGAACTTGGTAGATCAGATTTTCTCCTGAACTTCTAAATCATGTAACCATATATTTAAGCCTGTGGTTAGTCCTGCTGAATCACTAGATTTTTCAGGAAAAAAAGGATTATACCAGCAAAGTTTAGTTGGCTACAGCTTTATTAGCTTCACTGTTATGTTAATTCTTCTTAAAAAGTCTAATTCAGGGTTTTTTTCTACAGTGTCAGACACTTTGAAAGGACTGCTATAAACCTTTGTCTCCTTTCCATTTTACACTGTAGCAGAATCATTATGGCATTTCTAGACATGCCTCCCTTGTATGATGAAGGAAGAAATAATTCTCCAGTGAATTACACGTGAGTTGTCTGACAGCCCCTGTGAAGGAATGCATTTTCCTAATTCCATTTCCTGTTCTGGACACTTAAGGAGGAAGGACAAGCCCTTGTTTTAGATGAAGCAGATTATTCAAGTTGACAGTATAATTTATTCTAACAGGTCTTCTTCTGATACCCACTGAAAGAAACACAGGCAAACTCTTTTTTTTAGTTCACAGAGAAAAAAAACAGGTCAATGTCTTTGTACATGACATTCAGGTGAAATGAGTATAAATACCATCATGAGTCATATAGACTGACAGCACTAGGATGAGTAGTTGTCAATATCTGTATTTCCCTACATGATGCATTCTTCTTCCTTTATGATTCCAAGGAGTTCTTGTTGGTGTAGTTTTTCTGACAAGTCACCTTTCTTACTACCATATTCTCTGTCATCCAAACCATACATGTTGTTCTCATTGCAGTTGGCCTTTATACATGCTTCCTATATTGTTTGTTTATATTTGTCCAATATTAAATAAAGCCCTATGTGTCTGTCATGCCAAATCAGTTTCATAATTTCAGAAATTATTTCTCTGTATGAATGGCTGCATGAAGTGAACATGAGAAGTGGGTAGAATTTCTGAAGGTATGGAATGTTTCCCACATTTGACAAATGTGTTTATTTGCTTTAATATTTTGTGTCAGAGAGAGAAATACTAATTAAACCTTTTTTCCCATGTACTGTGATTCATGCAGACTATCTATACTCAAACCACTAATTTTGCATGTTGTGTTGTCATTGCTCAGTCTATTAAATATGAATTTAGCAAGGAAGATGAGGTTTTCTGGTACAAATTATTAGAATGCCTATAGTCAGTGCTTCTGGGAATGTTCAGAAAAACTATTTTTAAAAAGCCGACACTTCTATTTCTGCCAGTTTCCTACTTTTCCATTCATGGTATGGTGAACAGCTTATTCCTGATTCTGATCTCTAACTCAGAGGTTGAACTACAGGTCAAATTATGTAGGCATTATTACAAAAAATGTATGCATCTCAAATACCTGAAGATATATTTTCCAGGTATAACTGAGAAAGTGTCACATTAAGGAAGTAACATATTAAGGAAGAAGTGATTATTTTCAGAACTCTTCCCCACATTGTACCTGAATATTATTTTCCCCCTAAATTCAACAGTAATTTATGAAAGAGAGCCAGTTCAGGAGAGCTTTTCAGTTTCTACTAGGATGCATAATGCTAAGGTGTCAGAAGACTTGCTTATGTTTCTGTTCTTTGAAATGCCCAAGTTTTTCAGTGCTGCTAATCAACAGGTGAAATAGATAATGATTTTCAGCTCAGCATTTTGCCAGACAGGTTTCTACTCTCCTGTTCCCTGGCACCATGTCATTAGTAGTAGGGTTAGTGCTTCCTACAGTCTTTCAATAATCTCCAGAAGGGCTTTGCAAATGTCCAAGTGGTTTTAGTTAGCCAGATCACCTCTTTGGATTGATATCGAACGGCAGAGAACCGAGAATTACTAATATTTTGTAAACACATTTCCATGTCCCTGTGTGCTTACTAGGAATATATTGGTGAAAAGAATGTTTAACAAAGGCTCACTTAAGAAATTATTCAAAATGCAATATCCAAGCGCATTAAAAAGGACTTCTCTGCTTCACTCTGACCACAGCATTTGTGGGCAAAGCTGAGATTTGACAGACACTGTTCTGTCAAATGATCTGCACTGTAGAAGAAGAAAGTTATCTGCAGCTGCAGTCTGACAGACTGCATAGACAGCCCTAGCTACCCTGGCATTTTAGGACAGTACTGTGTGCTGACATGGTGGAAATGAGAAGAACTGATACAGACCCCATAATATAAATTTATTTGCCAGTAATTTAAGTCTGTATACACTTCGGCACACTTGGTTTTATAGGAATTCACTGTGTGAGCATTTATTATGGTCTAAGATGAGATCCCACACCAGCCAGAGTGTTGAGGTAGAACTGTATTTTTCTTAAAGACACCAAGAGACATCAGAAAGCTTTTCATATTAAAATTATTTTTGAATTAAAGAAAATTCAGTTTTGTTAGTAGATGCAGGTTCTGGAAGTTATTTCCTTCTGCCTCAGCTCTGCACACTGTAATCGGGCAAGTTATCACCTCCAAACTTGTTCTCATTTATCAAGTGTCAATGTAAAAGGGCTGGTAAAGCCCTCACACAGTCATCAGCTGGTATTTAGGAAATTCTTTTGTTTTTTTCTTGTCACACCGAAGTTTGGCTCATGGCTGCTGCGCTGCCACCTTAGGGAATTCCTGTTGCTCATGGGCTCCCTTGCCTGTCTAGGGTCTGGTGTGGTTCACGGCTCTCCAGGAAAGATGCAGTCTCCTTCCACCTCCTCATAGTTTTATCTTACCCAGTGTCCAGCAACAAGAACACAGTAGAGTCCTTCATTCTCCCTGCTTTTAGTTATATAAAACATGAAGTTAACAGTGAGTCAGTCCAGTTATTATCGTGATCATAGGAAGCAAGACCATGTACTTTTACCCTCCTGCCAGCTAATGGATGTGCACTCAGCTTAAAAAAAGGAGATGTTATGACAGTTCGTACAAAAGTTCGAACAACAGTCACTCCTGAACCGTGCCTTCATCAGCCAATGTCATCAGGCAATCTAAAGAATTTTCTTTCAGGAGAATTTTGAACTTCATACTGGAATTTGAGCTTAATGTTGCAATGAGATGGCACAAAGAGCAGATTCTCATAACTGAAGTGCATTCCAAAAAGTTACAATCAATTGAAATAGTTTAAAAATAAAAGCCTCTGTATATGCACCATAATATGTTTGCTTCACATACATACTCCACAACTAATTCAGTCTTGATATTCGTTATTCTCTTGGGCATCAAGCCCAATTATGAAATGGGGTGTGGTTTTCACCATAGAATTCCCACCTGAAACTGATTCCCAGCCTCTTAGAGAAGTGGGCAATAATAACAGTGGATTTTTGTAAGAGACGCTCAGCTACTCTAAAGTATACTGTAGGCTAGACTAACAGAAGTCCTTTTCTGTGCTCCTTTGTCCTCCTTTCCTTAAATTAACAAAGTCTAAGTGCAGCACTTTCAAAGACACAAACAAAATAGGCTCACAAATTATATTAATTCCCAACTCTGATTTTTGTCCTTAAAAGTCATGAATCCCTTATATATAAGTCCCTTATAGAATCGTAGAATCTTTGGGTTGGAAGAGACCTTTTAAGGTCACCTAGTCCAACCCCCCTGCAATGAGCAGAGACATCTTCACCTAGGTCAGGTTGCTCAGAGCCCCATCCAACCTGACTTTGAATGTTTCCAGGGATGGGGTGTATACCATCTCTCCAAACAACCTGTTCCAGTGTTTCACCATAGAATCATAGAGTCACAGGATCATTAAGGTTGGAAAAGACCGCTAAGATTATCAAGTCTAACCATCAACCCAACACCACCATTCCCACTAAACCATATCCCGAAGTGCCAAGTCTACACATTTTTTAACACCTCCAGTGATGGTGACTCCACCATTTCCCTGGGCAGCCTGTTTAATGTTTGACCACTCACTAAAGAAATTTTTTCTAGTACGCAAACTAAACCTCCCCTGGCGCAACTTGAAGGCATTTCCTCTTGTCCTGTTGCTAGTTACTTGGGAGACCAGCACCCACCTCACAACAACCCGCTTTCAGGTAGTTGTAGGGAGTGATCCTACAGCCTCCTATTCTCCAGACTGAACAACCCCAGTTCTTCAACTGCTCCCCATAAGACTTGTGCTCCAGACCCCTCACCAGCTTTGTTGCCCTTCTTTGGACACGCTCCAGCAACTCCATGTCCTTCTTGTAGTGAGGGGCCCAAAACTGAACACAGATTCAAGGTGCAGCCAAGTACAGGGGCATGATCGCTTCCCTACTCCTGCTGGCCACACTATTTCTGATACAGGCCAGGATGCTGTTGGCCTTCTTGGCCACCTGGGCACACTGCTGGCTCATATTCAGCTGGCTGTCAACCAGCACCCCCAGGTCCTTGCCCAACGGGCAGCTCTCCAGCCACTCCTCCCCAAGCCTGTAGCCTTGCATGGGGTTGTTGTGACCCAAGTGCGGGACCTGACACTTGGCCTTGTTAAACCTGGTGCAACTGCAGGCTGTCCACCACCTTCATTGTGAAAAATTGTTTCCTTATATCTAGTCGAAATCTACCTTCTTTTAGTTTAAAACCTTTACCCCTTTGTCCTATCACAACAGGCCCTGCTGAAAAGTCTGTCCCCATCTCTCTTATAAGCCTCCTTTAAGTACTGGAAGGCTGCAGTAAGGCAGAGCCTTCTCTTCTCCAGGCTGAATAACCCCAACCCTCTCAGCCTGTCCTCACAGGAGAGGTGTTCCATCCCTCTGATCATTTCGGTAGCCCTCCCCTGGAACCTCTCCAACAGGTCCATGTCTTTCCTGTGCTGAGGGCTCCAGAGCTGGATGCAGAACTCCAGGTGGGGTCTCACCAGAGTGGAGTAGAGGGGCAGAATCACCCCCCTTGACCTGCTGGCCACGCTGCTTTGGATGCAGCCCAGGGTACAGTTGGCTTTCTGGTCTGTGAGCGCACATTGCCAGCTCATGTCCAGTTTTTAATCCACCAGTAGCCCCAAGTCTTTCTGGGCAGGGCTACTCTCAATCTCTTCATCCCCCAGCCTGCACTGATACCAGGGGTTGCCCCGACCCATGCATAGGACCCTGCACCTGACCTTGTTGAACCTCATGAATTTCGCACAGGCCCATTCCTCGAGCTTGTCCAGGTCCCTCTGAATGGCATCTCTTCCCTCAGCTGTGTCAACCACACCACTCAGGTCGGTGTCACCTGCAAACTTGCTGAGGGTGCACTTGATCCCACTGTCTAGGTCATTGATTAAGATATTAAAAGAGTACTGGTGCCAGTACAGACCCCTGAGGCACACCGCTCATCACCGATCTCCATCTGGACGTTGAGCCATTGACCACTACCCTCTGGATGCAACCATGCAACCAATTCTTCATCTACCCAAGAGTCCACCCATCAAATCCATATCTTCCAATTTAGAGAGAAGGATGTTGTGGGGGACCAGGTCAAAGGCCTTACAGAAGTTCAGATAGATGACAGAGGTAGCTCTTCTCTTGTCCACTGATGTGGTCACTCCATCGTAGAAGGCCACTAGGTTGGTCAGGCAAGACTTGCCCTTCGTGAAGCCATGCTGCTGCCTCAAATCACCTCCCTGTCCTCAAAGTGCCTTATCATAGCTTCTAGGAGGTTCCATGATCTTCCCAAGCACAGAGGTGAGGCTGACAGGTTGGTAGTTCCGAGGGTCCTCCTTGCTACCCTTTTTAAAAATGGGTGCACTGTTTCCCTTTTTCCAGTCTCCAGGGACTTCACCTGACTGCCAGGACTTTTCAGGTATCATGGAGAATGGTTTGGCAACTACATCAACCAGTTGCCTCACACTCTGTGATGCATCTCCTCAGGTCCCATAGACTTGTGCATGTTCAGGTTCCTCAGGTGGTCTTGAACCTGATCTTCTCTTACAGTAGGAGGGACTTTGCTCCTCCATTCCCCATCTTGGAGTCCATCGTCTCAAGAGTTGTGGGAAGAGAGACTGCTGATGAAGACTGAGGCAAAGGAGTTGTTGATTACCTCAGACCTCTCTTTGTCCATTGTTATCAGTACTTGGTACTGGTTACTTTTACTGGGTCTGTCTGTCTCTGCCCACATCCTTTATTCTAGATGTCTACGTTAGCTCTTCAGCTCCTGCAGATGGTACAAGGCAGGCAGGATAATGTTGAATTTTACAATCTGCAGATGTTGGAACACGCTATTGTATATCCATAATTGAAATTGTTAGTGTGTCCTGTATAGCCAGCAACCTTTTTGTATGTACAGCCATTGTTATCCATTTTCTGTAAAATATTTTCCACAAAGGTTCAGAAAGTTTCATTAGGGTTGCCATAAAAGTCAGCTAAACCATGTTTTATGTCTTCTCTTAAGTTGAAGTATCTTATAACTAATAGAAAACACTTTGTAGACCACTTGCTAAATGAGTGTGTAGCAGACAGGCAGTACAGATGATTCATTTTTATATGGAATGATGATATTAGGACAGTTAGAAGCTAATACATCTTAGGCTAATGATTTTTCCTTTGTTTTCAGCACATGAAACATTATTTCATGCATATTTTTTTATCTCTCCAGAGCATCTCAATCTGCATTTGGACTGGTTATTTTTGTTGAATAAGTGAAAAGCAGTCTTCCACACACAAGTTTTTTGAGAGATTTTTTTCCCCCATACATCAGGCAAAGAGCCTTACAGGTAGGCTGTGGTTTGCAGAGGAGAAAAATAGTACTGGATAATTGAGATTGGTCATTAGATGTACAATCCCACGAGAGATACAACAACATGTTCTTTTCTGGGGTAGATAGTATGAGTCAATCAGATGTAAGAGGAGTCTGGCTCATTTTGTGAGTTAAATTGCAATACAAATGACCTATGAAATGTCCCTGTGAAGATTTTTCAGCACAGGCAGGGCAGAAGCAGTGGGATTCTGATCCTGCTGCAATTCCTGCTTTGTGAGTGCTGAAACCACTTAAACATTCTTGTGCCTTGCTCTGTGTGATACTCCAGTATATTATGTTAAATGAACTACAGCAACTTGGGTGACAAAGTCATAGTCTTTCTAATAATTTTACTTTTTTGTTTAAAGTACTAATCAAATATTTCATATATGACAGCTAGAAGTAGGAAGAGGAGAAAGAGGAAACTACATACACTATTTTTGTGAAGTCTGTGACAGCACACTAATCAGTTTTACAACGGAACAGCACTGCATGCACTGATACTTGTTGAAAATCTCATCCTGCTAGGTCAAATAACTTTATTTATTTATTGTGGTTACAGGACCAGTAGAAAACTGTATACACTTCTTTCTTGTGGAAATACAATGCTGAAATTTGTGATTCCTATTAAGTAATAACTTCCATTTTACTCAAAAATGTAAATGTGTCTTTTGATAGGATGGACATTTGAAAGAATATTGAAGAGAAGACAGGAATACATTTCAAAAAAAATTAATTTCATAAATGATACAAGGAGATGTTTGTGATGTTCCTTTTTTTTCTGGTAACTTAATGGTTAGGGCACTCATTATCATGGATACATTCAATTTCTTCTTGTGCTAGAATCTTACAGATCCAGGATCTAATGTCTTCATGCCTGTATATTCTTTTTCAGTAGGAGAGTTCACTGCCTCTTCCAGGGTTGCTCCCTCAATTTATGTAAAATAGTTAGAACAGTCCCATAGCAAAAATGAGAAAACCTCCTACCTTCATCCTAAGACACTCCCCTGGACTTCAGACTCTGCTACAGTTAATGTTTGTTCATTCATGGAATATGGAGCTTCACATGTAAAGAGATTTTTTTTTAAATCTTTCCTTTAGCCAAAAGGCCTGGTAGTTCTCGACTATGTCTTCAAATATCACCAGGTGGATGAGGAAAGGGAATTTTGCTGTCCTGCAAGAGAGACCTAATCTTTTGGCTTTTGAACAAAAAGGAAATAATGTTTTAGTAATACCTGCCTGTGTTGGCCCACACAGAACTTTTTAAACAAACCGTACATCTGTTTTCAAAATCAGCAATGCCAAGACAGACATTTATCTTTAAATATTTTTTTTACTGAAAGAAGTGCCCAACTCTGATCTTAATGGAGTTATATTTTGTTAGAACAGAGTTTTCCATTGAATCAGTTTAATCCTGTAAATACTTAATATAGGCAAGGCTTATTTCAGCACAAGTACACACTGCTGTGTTAGCAGTATTGCAGTGAAGGCTACTTTAGGTAGAGCAAATAACCTCCATAGGGCAGCAAAGGAAATCTGAGTTATAAAATTATTTCCAAATATTCCTGAACAGAGGTTTGGAAACCCTTTCAAAGAGCTTTTAATTTCTTAGCTGCCACCCTGTGTCAAAAACTTTAATTTTGCTTAGAGGTAATATGTAATTTGGCACCAAATGACCTTATCAAATTTTATCAAAAAGAAAAGCAATACAACTGGATTCCCTCCAGCAGTTTCTTGGTAGAACTTTTAATATAATGTTCAATGAAGGAATTTTTTTAAATCACTCTTTTAGCTCAGCTTTAGCTGGCACCATGTTAAATTGATGCTAGAACACTTAGATCTACTGTAGCTCAATCATTCCCTTGTTCATTTAAACATGTCATGGTTTATTTTTAAAAAAACCTTTAGAAACATATATGTAGAACATATCTGCTTTTTGTACACTTTCTTTGACTTGTATATAAAAGTAGCTGAAAACAGACTGATGAATACATGAAGGTAGTAGGCTGCAACTTGTTATCTCAGCCTACAGAAATACAAGGACTGTATCTTGTTCAAAAGTTAGAAAACCAGCAACACAACACCTTTAGCACGAATAGATTCTTTGTTTACTCAAAGAGTTTAGTTCAGGCTCTGAATCTTTATTTCCCTTCTTCCTGCAAAGGATGCAGAATGATTGAGATGCAATAATTTAGTCTTTGAAGACTTCCAAACCAGCCCTTCTGTCATGAAGAAAGGTCCACCAGGAAATTTTGAGGGTCTAATTCTGAAAGCTGACTTTGACCTCACATTTGTGCTGAAAGTGGACAAGAACTTTGACAAAATTGAGAATTCTGATAAGCTTGGTGACTTATATCCTAATGATCTAAAATTTGATTGTAACCAACTAACCACAGCTCTGTCATCTGTAATAAAAGTGGGAAAAAAAGACAATACTGGATTTGTGTGCACGTGTATATACAAATATATGTACATATGCATGTGTATGCATGTATGTTGACAATTTGTTAGGGAAGAGTTTCTTCTGATCCTGAAATAGGGTCAGTCAGACTAGTGAGGGAAAGATGTCATAAACAATATAAAACTTCAATCACCTTGACAACTTTAGAATTTTGAGGAAGAAAAACATCCAAATTAAAAAAAAATTATAACAGGAAGGATCTGTCCTATGCGCAAGCTATGTTAGCAGGTTTGTTCCTCTACACTGGCTTATTTTTGTAGCCCTTTGCATAAAGCTCTTGGTGATAAGCTTATATTGTTAACTTGCACTTGAGTTAACCTATTCATCATTTCAGTCAGTTAAACAGCATTCCTGTTTTGTTTTGTGTTTTTTCCAGGTGGAGTGGTGGTATGGTGTCCCGTCCCTCTCGGTGGGGTCTGGGGTAGGTAATTTTGGTGAACCTCTGCATGATAAGTAAGAGTAGTGACAAGTACTCTTTGAGGAAATTATTTGTGCTTTATTAACCGGTAGGTAACGGAGAGTGTGGCAACTGGCCAAGGGTCCTAAAGTTAACAAGGTAAAGGGGAGGAAGGAAAGAGAGAGAGAGAAAAAGAGAAGAGGGAGAGAGAGAATATCACTATCCCGGGATCCAGCGTAGTCATAGTTGTCTTAGTGCCGGAGTGGTGGAGTACGCTAGTGACTGATACAAACCTGTGATTTTATATAGTCTGTTTCTGTCAGGTAACACCGCTTAGTTCATGCGCAGTCTAACCTTCTAGAACCTTCGTTTATCGGGTGCGTAGAGGGTCTCTAGTGGTCAGGCCCCTCCCATTCTGGAGCTAACCGACGATGGACCTTTTGACGCACCGGTTGCTTTTGAGAGGGTTGGGAAAAGCACACCAACCTGCCTGCGCAGGACCTATCTCCGTCCTTCGGATGGCTGGTTTTGCAACATCTATGCACTCTCTGCAGTCATACATCTTTCAAGAGCAATGTCTGAGAGGTGACCAGTCCTTCATCTGAAAAATTAGCTCATCACATATGGGAACCACCTGTACTTGAGTAAATTTGCATTTTAGTGGAAATGGAACTAGACACGTAACAGTGGGACCTGTGAACCTAGTTTTATAACTGCTATTGAATAATCTTTTCTATAAAGCATGTTGTAAGAGTAGCTCAGGATCTTGCTTTCTCAGTATTTTCATATTTGGTTTGCCACATTTAATTCTAAAATATGATGTTACACAGAAATAATTTTCATAAAATTCTTAAAAAACTACACACCAACATGATTTATGCAGTATTTAAAGAATGTGGCCTATCCGTATTTTTAAAACCAGAGACTGCGACACATTTTTACTCTGCTGTCTTCTCTAAATTGTTCTGTGTATCTGTCTGGTATTAAGCTCCAGGATTACAAAGCAATAATTCATCACAGTTTTGGATCAAAGGACCTAGCTGAAATGTTTCTTTCATTAAATAATCTATCATATTTGGTAAGATCAAATACAGCATTGCATTCTGTATTGAGCTCAGAAGCCAAATGCCAAAACAAATACAGGAAAAGTTATTACTGTATAAATTCTCTCATGTTTGGGTACTCACACCCAAGGAGTGAGGCACTCTTTACAGCCAAGCATCTGGTCAAAACCCTTTGCACTAGATTAGAGGAGTAAAACTGAATTGCTTGTGCAGTGTTACATAACATGCTGTCTTTCACAAGAACAGACGCTAAGTATAGAAACTAAGTTTGCCTTCATGAATTTATGTGTATGTTTATATTAGGAAAAAAGCCCACCCGCATTGAATATTGAACCAATGAAAAATTCTGGCAACAGAATGGATGCGTCTTTTGCACACAGTTTAAGTACAGATGCATATATATAAAAGTATATATACACTTGTATCTATATATATATGCATGTATGTATATATATAAATAGCTATATATACATATAAGCCACATTCTCTTCAATGTTCTAGTTAACAGGATGCTAAGTACTAATATTTCAAGTATTTTTATTAACTTTATTTTCAGTACTGTTTGAACAGATTGTAATTTTAAAAATATTGATTTAAAAATTTTAAACATATATCGTTCTTTAAACTAACTACACTGATCTCAGTTCACATGATCTAACATGACTGTTTCCTGTTGTAGACGTGGCCTCAGTGAGCTAGCTACAGCTTATAAGTCTAGGTCTGTGATTTTTGTCATTAATCTAGGCATGAATTAGCAAGAAGAATATCATTCATACGTAAACATACTTGTGTCTTTAATATCTGTAATGACAATGTAAAGAAAATAAAAATCTAATCCATTGTTTTCATTTATCTGTAAAACATGACATGAGCACTGATAACTAATAAAAATACATTCCAAGGAATCATTATAGGAATTTTTTTTTTCTCTTAAATATTCATCCTCTTCGGTGGTACTCTTTACATCGGTTTCAGAGAAGGCATTTTTGTGCTCCAGCCATCTGATCATAAATGTCAAGGTCATCCTGAAGAAACGAAGCTGATGTATTTCCTGTCTTTTTCATAACAAAAAAATGGACAGATATTTACATATTCTTCCTGGTAATTGATGCATTCCAGAATCATTCAGTAATCACATTTCCTTCTAAGAATATGTCAATTGTTTAAAACTAAGTAAAATTCTAAATTAGCAGATACCAGGTTCCATCAGGCATATTAAAAAAACCAAACCATAAAGGACATAGATATTATTAATTGCTGTCTCTGGTCAAATTAAAATACGATACAATTAAATAATTAAAAATAATTTAATTATACAAAGTGAATATTTGATACCTTGAGAAGTTATTGTTTGTACTTATATTTCTCACTAGCAATTCCTTGAGAAGCAAGTCTTTTGTACGGCATCACTTCAAAAGCCCTTTATTTTAATAATATATGGGGATTGACATTCCTGCTTGTTTAATCTCTGACTCCTTAAATATTTTTGATCCTCCATTACTACTGGCACAGCTGTTTATTCCTCTCAAAACTGCAGTTATATTAAGTTGAGTGCATATGAATTTAATGTTTTTCAGAGAAATACCTAGGCTCATTTAGGGATGTGGCAATCCATAATAGCCTCCATCTAACATAGTAATATCCTACATTTAACCAAATGCACATTCATGGTGTAGTAAAAAGTCAAAATTAAAATGACTGTGTGAAGAAAAATGAACACTATTATTAAAATAATAAATTAATTCCATTAGACAATTTAGTTCAATTCCAACATAATTACATGTAGTGGTATGGGTAATTTTTATGCTCATTAGTCTATACACATGCACTTACATTTATAAGAAATTTATATGCACGAAAATGTGTATCTATAAATCAAATGAGCATTAAGAAAGTAAAAACACAAGTAAGTATACTATAGATGGAAATCATGACAATCAAAATGTAAATGCCAGAAATGATTGAAAGGAAAGGATTACATAGGAGAATTAGACAGAGAAGTAAAAATGAGGCAATGAAGGAAGAAATTAAATTTGACATTTGCTGTAGTTCATATAATTTGATAAGCTTGTAAGGTAAAATCCTATCCTGACTAGAATTGAGGCAAAGCTCGCTCTCTCTAACAGAATCAATTTTCCACCCCTTAAGCTTGCATTCTTTATACTATGTCACTCAGACATGTCATGACAAAACTAAGCCCTGATATAATTCAAGTGACAAAAAGGAACTATGTATGGGATGCATTTTCTTCTGATCTTTGCTAGTTCCTTACGACATGAATATAGATATTCAGTATTGCAAAAGTGTATTAAGACCGATCTCTTACTCATTGGCAAAATAGCAATGAAAGAAGGCTAAGACAATTTTATAAGCTTTTCTTCCTTGAGTGACTAACTTCTTCATACTTCAGACTTACAAAATATGAATTGGGTTACTAAATCAAGAAAACATTAACATTCATGTATTCTAACTTCCAAGAAAAAATATCACATCTAATAATTAATGAGATTATAAACCAAATGCCCTTTGAGATTGCTACTCAGATGAAAGTGATCATGTTGCTGAAAGTAAGGATTGAGAATAAGTGGGAGCAAAAGTGTGACATGTAAGAGAAAGGACTAAAACTGACTTTTAATGAGCGGGAAGTTAATAGCTCATTATAGAAGCAATGCAGGAGGGACTGGGCTACAGCATAACCATTCTATGAGGCAAATGGGGTGAATAAATCAGAGCTGTCGGTGGGCAACTGTAACAGAGTAACAGTTAATATTACTGAGTAAAATTTACGTTTAAATTCATGTAGTTAAAAATGCCAAGAGGAAATTACAGTTATTTGGAAAATTGTTCTTTGCTCATCATACTAAAACTTTATAGAGGGTAGTGCTCTCCAAAAGTACTGCTATTAAAATCAAAGTAAAACTTTACTTTCTGTCATTTTGAACAGCTGATCATTATGAGTAGAGATTTCTAAGTAAGAGGATTCCATTTGTTACTTTGTTTCACGTACAGCTGTGGTAATGGTAACTAATATTCTAAAAATATTAATTACTTTGGTACGCTAATAAGGAGGTTAACCCTGTGGCACATACAAGTTGCAGTTAAACATCTGTGTTCTGTTTGTTTGGTTTTTAAAGTAATGAATACAGCATTTTTAAAAAGCAATTACACTATATGTGTGTGATCTTTGTCCATAAAATATTGCCTGAAACAGTCTCTATTCAAAAGCCAGCATTGGGTAGTCTACCAGACAGTCCACTCAGATATATTTTAAAGGGTGCTGGCCAGAAAGCTGACCGTAATTTTCTTTCAAAACTTCTATTTGATGAAAAAATGCATTTTTCTTAAAGTATACCTTCTCTGTTTCTGATATGTGCTAAAAATTACTGGTTGGGAGCAGCCAGTTGGGAGGAATGTAGTTTGCTGAACCAGATTTCTTAGGGCAATTTGTAGCACTTATAAAAATGAGAGCAATTTCATTTACATTTTAAAGAAAAAAATTATAAAATTAATGCTATTTATTTTCAAACCTGAGTATTGGCCTATTTCTGACAGAATTGTCTTTAAAAAGGTACCTGCACTCTATATCTAAACTAACCCATTCATCTCTACAGTAATACAACTCCTTCCTTAAAACATAGAATAAAAGAGGAAGTGAAAACAATGTTCTTTTTTCTTTGAAGTAATTAAATTACAAAACCTGATTGAGGTTTTTAAACTCTCCTTTTTTTCTAATTAGTGAAAACTACAGAACTCCACAAAGATTATTAAAATAAGCATAAGTCCTATATTGACTCATAACATACGATTTTGGATATATCATTGTGATTTACTTACCCTCAAATATTTTTCTTAACCTCAGTTGCCAGTTGTACTGTGGATTCATACCTATTTCTCTCACATCTTTTCAATGTTCAAATTAATTCAGTAATGTTAGAATATTTAGTGGGAAAAAAAAAGTCTTTTTACCTTGAACTCTTATTTTGATAGACAGGTGTTAGAACCCATGACATGCATGTCACTTCTTTTTCCAAATGGAATAGATAGCACTTTGGAGTATCATGCGGAATAACTTGCTTCTAAAAGTGCTACAGAAAGATCAGCATGAGAACTGTTAATAAGGTACAGACCTTCTTTAATCTCTCAAAAGTAAGGGAGGTAATTGAAAAAATAGGTCATTGTGGAATTTTTAATCAAATGTAATGTATTTACCTGTGCCAGTCTGTCCAAGTACTTGTATTTTACTAGCAATTTATTCTGAGAAAAATGATTTCACTGAGCATTTCATTGCATACGAGTTCAACATGCTGTAGGTGAAGTAAGAAGTCTAGGCTGCTGTGGAGCTATTTTATTACCTTTTTGATTGTCTTGGGCTCCAGCATGTGATGTTCTCTGTAATAAGAATCCTGCCAATAGACAGAACATCCTTTATTATTCTCAGAGTTTATAGGATCTTTTTTTTTTTTAGTTAAAAAAAAAAAATACCAGCTTTTGAAAATCTTTGAAACCACATCCTCTAACTGATGGTGCTATAAATATGCCCCAAATGAACTACCTAATGTCAATAAATACCGACTTTTATTTGATTTTTTAAATGGACCAAAAAGGTGCTACAAAGACTCATTGCGATAATGTCTCTAAAGCAAGGTCATATATGGGCTACTGGGGGACAGAGGCCTCTGTATCTTTGAGAGGCTTAGTGGGAAGAAATTACAACATAAAACATCTCTGATTAAGGTAATGCTATTGAAATAAAAATTAAAAGCTTGATTCACCATTAATATTACTCCCGTTTTTCATCAGTGTATCCCAGTTAAATCAATTGACTAAAGTTGATATATATATCTCCATAACTTTAGAAACATTTATTAAATTGTTAATTCCTTTTTTCCAGTGCAGAGAAAATACAGTTATTTCTTCTATTTCTACCAGCCTTATAATAGCCCATTATAATATTCCCAAAAACTTAACAGGTTGCAAGTTTTAATCCAGTGTTTAAAATGAAGAAATCCTTGAACATTTTCTGACTACAACAGTTTTTACCTGTGCTGGTTTTGGCTGGGATGATAGCTTGATTTTCTTCATAGCAGCTAGTATGGGGCTGTGTTTTGGATTTGTGCTGAAAACAGTGTTGATAATAGAGAGATGTTTCTGTGATTGCTGAGCAGCGCTTACACTTACACATCAAGGCCTTTTCTACTCCTCACCCCACCCCACCAGCGAGCAGGCTGGGGGTGCCCAGGGAGCTGGGAGGGGACACAGCTGGGACAGCTGACCCCAACTGACCAAAGGGATATTCCATACCATATGACATCATGCTCAGCATATAAAACTGGGGGAAGAAGAAGGAAGGGGGGGACATTAGGAGTTACGGCGTCTGTCTTCCCAAGTAACCGTTACGTGTGATGGAGCCCTGCTTCCCTGGAGATGGCTGAACCCCTGCCTGCCCGTGGGGAGTGGTGAATGGATTCCCTGTTTTGCTTTGCTTGGGCATGTGGCTTTTTCTTTACCTATTAAACTGTCTTTATCTCAACCCACAATTTTTCTCACTTTTACCCTTCCGGTTCTCTCCCCCATCCCACCTGAGGGAAGTGAGTAAGCAGCTGCGTGGTGCTTAGTTACTGACTGGGGTTAAACCACGTTACCTTACAGCACTTTAACATACAAAGGTACCTAAACCGATCCGTGCAAGTAGTCCTACACTTGCTCCTATGCCATGAACCAACTGTCTGTGAGCCGTATCACTTCTTACAGCTATCTAGCCTGATTAGCAAAGTAATGAAGCTGAAGAGGGGTGTTTATGGTCTCAGGTTTGACACCACGGCAATGTAGTTTGACATCTACCAGACCACAGCTGGTTGACAGAAAGTCCCTTTCCAGGTAACAAGGATTTTTTGCTACAAGTTAATGTTTCAGTATGAAGTGAATAATACCGAGTAAGAAGGAACACTTTCCTCTCACTATTGCTTTTTACTTCATCTTTTAATTTCCTTCATAGACATTTGTGTATTTTATAATTACACATGAAAAATATTTTTAAAGAGTATTAAACATTCAAAAGCTAATTCTTGCTAATAATCAAAATAACCCAAAAGCTAATATCTTGCTATCCATCTACACCCATGATAGGTTCAGAAATAAGGCAAATTATGGGATAAACTACATGATCATATACTATTTTTTCTTTGATTGTGGACATCCATCCAGCTTACTGAATGAAACAGAGGTTAAATAGAAAGAACAGGATTCATTACAGACTGTAATATTGTATGTAATACTTTTTGTAATAAATAAGCGCAAAAGAATTAAAGGGAGGTTGCACTTTCTGCCTTTACTGGGACATAAGCAGATAAGAGTAATCACATCCATTCAGACCAGATGTCCAACAAGCCCTGAATCTTATTTTCAAGAGTGGACAATAAATAGATACTTAGGAAAGAGCACTAGGACAAAGAATTATATAGTGACACTTTTCCAGCCACCGGTGATTTTCAGCTTACGAACTTCTTCAGCCAGAGCTGCAATCTATAAATAATCCATTATCATCATGATTATTATTGTTGTTGTTTTTGTTAATTTATTTGTATTTGTAGTATTTTATTATTAGTAATAATAATAATCTAATTGCTTTTGCAGTTCTTCAGTATTCATAATAACTCATGGTAGGGAGTTTCATGGCTTAATTAGATCCTGTGTGAAGAATCACATCTTTCAGTGTGTTTTGAATATCAGTTCTTGGATTCACGTAATATCTTCTGGTGTTTTTATTAGAGGAGGAGAATAAGTCACCTGCAGTTCTCACAATTTTCTAGGCTGCTGTCTCTTCCTACCTTAATCATTCTTTGTTTTTGTAAATGGCAGCACTCTAGCCTATCCACAAACATCAGCTCTTTCATACCTGTGATCATCTTTGTTACTTTCTTTGAGCACATCCCAGTTTTAGTACACCCTTTTTGAGATGGAAGCACCAAAACTGCAAGAAGTGTTCAGGACGAAAGTTGATACACAGTTGTAGGATGGCATTGGTTTTTGTCCTCTGTTCGTTCCTGGATGATGTCTAATACTCTTTCACCTGCTCAAGGTTTCCTTTCTGACTGGGATTCACCAGCTTAGAGACAATCTTCTGTTACATAAAATTAGGGTTCTCATTTTGGAGGTATGGCATTTCATATCACAGCAAACATTATTATCTCAGTAATTCTAATAGTTCCAGACTATTCCTACTGATGTGCTTAGTACAGACATTTGACTTAATGGCTTGGAGTCTCATAAAGCTCCCTAGAATCTTTTCTAATAATTGACAACCCATCAGCTGCCTTCCAGTAGAACAGCATTGGGCAGTTTTGAGAGAAATTTCATATGAAGCTGTTGTTTCAGTTATTTTGTCCTTTGGGAGTTTTTGCTGATTATCTTCTGATCCTTATGATTTATTACAGTTCTCACTAGCTTCCACTGAATATCCTTTATCAGCAATTTTTAAATTGACAGAGCTTCCCATGGGCCACCTGTGTTCTGACATGAGTACTTCCCTTTCTGTGCCTCTTGTACTGTAAAAGGATTTCTTACTATTTTTCAGACTTCTGGAAGCTGGTGTTCCATTTTTTTGTTCATGTTTATCTTTTCTGTATTCTTTATATGTACGCAACTTAATCTTTAGGACGAGTGTTTAAAGTAACATAGAAACATTAAAGTAGTATTTGTCTCAGCTTTCCCTTTCCTCTCATGCCAAAATCTGTAGCCAGGCTTCCCTTACCCTCACCATTTCTCACAACCCTGCTCGGACTCCTAGGTCTAGCCTGCTTCTAGGCACCTAGACTACTCCGGAAAGGCTCAGACGCTTTACTATACCTCTTGGTTGTAGTTTAATCCCACCAAATTTTATTTGAAGACTTGTCCACTGGCCTGTGATCTGATTTCCATCATCTGTGTATTCAAATCTTTTGCTTACACTGAAAAAAATAGTGAGGTAAATTTGTAGGCAATTTGGAATGTGATCATTTCATGTTATCTGTTGGCCAACAATAGAAGGTGAACCAACTTGCTTCTAAAAAGGTGATATTGCTTGGGGAGAAATAGAAGTAGATTAAATAACAAAATATCTCATTGATATTTATGAAAAACTGTTAGATCCATTATGTAAGCATGCTAATATGTTTGTCTTGGTTTAGCCCGCCTCCGGACTAAACGCTAGCACTTGCTCTATCCCCCAAAAACCCCCTCTCAGCTGAGAAAGGGAAATTGAGGGAAAAAAGGAAACTCACGGGTTCAAATGGGTTGAAATAGAAACAGGTTTAATAAAACAATAAAACTAGTATCAATACTAAAGCAGTATAAAGTACGCAGAGTTATTCTCGGCCCAGATGGTGGTCGCGAGCGGCGCGCTCCCAGCAGCCAACGCGGGTTGGGGGATGCCGGGAGCAGCGCAGCTCCAGCGCGGGGAGCGCAGAGCGATGGGCGAGACCCTCCGGGGACGGCAGCCGCTGCGGGAGACAGAGCCGCTCCCAGCAGACTCCCCAGCTCACGGTGAGCGTGAGGTTTATGGCAGGGAACACTTCTGGTGGCCAGCCTGGGTCGGCTGTCTTGGCCTCCGTTCCTCCCGGCTTCAGCACCCGGCCACCTGAGACTACTGGAGGCCTTGAGCCAAACTTTATAAATCTAATGGATCGTATTGTGAAGTATGAGTGACTTAGAAATCTGATCATAATATGCATCTTTTTATTTCTGGCTAAATGTAAATCTAGGAATTATCTTGCAGAGATGTCTGTTTTGACTTACAGAAATATTTCATAATATTCCTGTCAGTAAACTTTATTCACTAGAATAATTCCAGAAAGTGATCAAAATGGGGTTCACACACAGTTAAAATTAGGTTATTAAAAAAAGATCACTGCTTACCTAGCTGAAAGTAAGATATCCTTTGTTTATACATCTTTCTTCATCCCTTAATCCATACACAGCTACAAAGGAAAAAAAAGCTGCCAGAATCAAAACCTGGACCCCTGATGATAGTGCCTTACCAGCAGACCTCAAAACTAGCAAAAGACAGTTCTGAGTAATAAAATACAAATTAAGAGACAATTATGGAAAAATTCACATCTAATGTTAATTATAACTTCTGGCGTTAAGAATATTTAGGAGTTTTGCGTTGCACTATCACGCTTACATGTTTATGTTCTTACTTTTATTTGAATTGTTGTACTGGGTTTGGGTGGGAGGTTTTAGTAGCGGGGGGGCTACAGGGGTGGCTCCCGTGAGGAGCTGCCAGAAGCTTCCCCTGTGCCCGACAGAGCCAGTGCCAGCGGCTCCAAGAGGGACCCACCGCTGGCCAAGGCTGAGCCCATCAGCGACGGTGGCAGCGCCTCTGGGGTGACAGGGTTAAGGAGGGGAAACACCCGGCAACAGCAACTGCAGCCGGAGAGAGGAGTGAGAAGGTGTGGGAGCAGCAGCCCTGCAGCCCCCCGGCCAGGGCAGCAGGAGGGGCAGGAGGGGCTCCAGGCGCCGGAGCAGAGGGTCCCCGGCAGCGCCTGGGGAAGAGCCTGGTGAGGCCGGCTGTGCCCCGGCAGCCATGGAGCTCCACGGGGGAGCAGATCCCCACCCGCACCCGGGGAGGGCCCCACGCCGCAGCAGGGGGATGCCCGAAGGAGGCCGTGACCCCGTGGGCAGCCCGCGCTGGAGCCGGCTCCTGGCTGTGGATCCATGGGGGACCCAGGCTGGAGCAGATTGTGAAGAGCTGCAGCCTGTGGGAAGGACCCACGCTGGAGAAGTTCATGGAGGACTGCGTCCTGTAGGAGGGACCCCAGGCTGGAGCAGGGCAGAGTGTGAGGAACCTCCTCCTGAGGAGGAAGAAGCGGCAGAGACAGCGTGTGATGAACTGACCACAACCCCCATTCCCCGTCCCCCTGTGCCACAGATGGGGAGAAGGTGGAGAAATCAGGAGTGAGGCTGAGCCCAGGAAGAAGGGAGGGGTGGGGGGGAAGGTGTTTTAAGATTTGGGTTTATTTCTCATTATCCTACTCTGATTTGATTGGCAATAAATTACACTAATTTCCCCACGTCGAGTCTGTGTTGCCCATGGCAGTAACTGCTGACTGATCTCTCCCTGTCCTTATCTCATCCCACAAGTTTTTCATTACACTTTCTCTCCCCTGTCCAGCTGAGGAGGGGAGTGACAGAGCAGCTTTGGTGGGCACCTGGCATCCAGCCGGGGTCAACCCACCACAGCTAGTTAAGGAAACTGACACCCACCACAGTTGTATACATGAAATATAAGTGAAGATACTAATTTATTTCTTATCTTCACCTGTTGATAGCATAGTTGTCAAAGCTTTCCTTTAGAAGAAGGGATCATAAATCTCTTGGTGATTTCTTATTAGAGGGAATGTATCTAACATTTTTACTTTTTTTTTTTTTTTTTTAGTTATTACAGTTTTATATTGGAATTATTGCTGTACCAGTTCTCAAAGACATAGAATTTTGTTGGTGACCTATAATGACCTCCTAGCAGAGTCTGTTTATGAAACAAAAAAAAGGTGTTTCCTTTATGGACTACATTTTATATACAGAGTTGTCCTTGTACAGCTAAAACCCTGTATTCTTCGTAGAGCTAGAATAAACAGAAAAACATTTGGCATACAGTACCTAGCACCTTTTATAGGAGGAACAGAAAGGAAGAAAGGATAATGGACAGCAGTGATATTTTAGGTTTTCATGTAGTTATCTTAATGTATTTTACTTGGCTAAGGAAAAGATTGTTCAAACTTTTATTTCAGTAATCAATCTCATATCTTCATAAATGAGATGGATGTTACGTGAAATTAAGAAAGAAGCTGATACAGGAGTTACGTTGGGCCAGTGAGTGAGAGGTCAGGAAATATGGAAATAGAAGAGACCTTCCAGTGCCCAATCTACCATCACTGATGGATCATGTTGTCTATTTTATTACAGATACAGATGCTCTCTGCAGTTAAGTAGATGAAGTATGGTTTAAGTTACTTGAGTCAGTATCTACTTCTGTCACTGTTCATTAAGCACTTCAGCTGTTATACATGTAATACATATATATTTATGTATAGTTATTTATTAAATGGAGAACCATTTTTTTTTAATTGGAGTATATAACTAAACAGCCAGCATATCTTAATCTATTATTACTAATATTTGTCTCTAGTAAATTTCACATATACAGCAAAATCACACTCTTTTTTTTAAATAATTTTTTATATAGCGAGCAGCTCCGGTTCATTTTATCTAAGTTTACTTATTTTAGGGAAATTTGCAGCTTGGCATCTTTATATAACACTTTATTGTGGCAGGTTATTATTCAAATTATCTGCAGACACATTAAGCCAGGTGTTGGTAACAGGGAAAGACCAGAAGGAAATAGGGAAATTCTTGAAGGTAATAGAAAAAGAAGACATCTTATAAAACAGCATAGGGCTAGGAAGCTTGAGCATTTTCATCTCTGCTCTCCTTTGTGCCTGGGATAAGGGAAATTGAAGGCAGCTGGTGTGTAGGTGCCCCATACTTGAGGTGCACATAGTCTGCTGGCATTCTAGAAAATTTCCACTATCCTTTTCCCTGCAGAGTACATGGGTTTGTTTATATTTTGGTGTTTGTTTTTTTAAGTTAAGCTATGATTATTTTACAATCTGCTTTGTGTGTTTTGTTCTTTTTTAAAATAAGTATGTGCAATAGAAATTAGAAATTAATATAAATCTAAAAAAAATTATAACTGATTTCTGAGTGACTCAGTCACATTAATACAGGTAGATAATGAAAATATGGTGGAACAAATGTTTCTTGGTCATAGACTAGCTTTTTCATTTATAATGCTGCTATTCTTTCTTTCATGTGTGTAGAGAAATACAGAATAGCAGCCTTTGTTTTTCCTCTGCTCATGTCCATATTTGCGGTGAACATCACTGCCTTCTTTCTCCCTAAACATGGCAATAAGAGCAATGCTAGTGGTTCTGGGTGACATTGTTTTGGTAGCAATAATGACTGATTTGCTTGGGGGAAAACTGTCAAATCTGTGTGTAAATTATTAACAAAGACAATGCTGTATTACTAGTAAGACATTGCAAATATGGCTTAATGATAATTTAGAATGATGCCTTTAGAAAACAATCCTTTCTTTACAGTTCTTATTGACAAAAACCATTTGCCATCTTTATATCAGGGAATATTTCAGAGTATCAAAGAAACCCACAATTGTAATAGTATCTTAACATGCTTTTTGCATTTACCTCAATATTTTCTACCTTTTTATAAAGTTAACTTTTACTGTAACAGGAAAAGTCTTGAGGAGAGAGTAGAGATTCAGAGAGGCTGAAATTGTCTTTTCTGTGAATGTAACTATAATGTACTTTTCAGCATTTGCAATTTAAACATATTGAATGGTTCCTTCTTGATGAAAATCATGAGGAAGTTGTTACACATATGTGGATACAATCTTTTAAGTTTGAAAAACAATCCAGGCAGTACTACACTAATACTCAGGTGCTGCACAAGAGAGGGAACATTAAACACACTTGTGCTTTTCTGCTTAACAATGTAGGAAAAAGGATGGTCTCATAGTCAAGAGCAGTCTCTACCCCCTTTGAGCCTGCACAAGTAAACCACCCTCGCCATGCCTCTGTGTTTCAAATTTTAAATTAATGGTGGTGTTAACTTCCCTGCATACATAAGGTGATACCAGCCTGACTTTGTACGTGAAAGAATATGGCCAGAGTCCAGAATTTTGCAACGGTTTTCCAGCGTGGAGTTTTGAGCAGCAGATCATGCTATGGCATTCTTCTGGCTGTATGTCTTACACTTGGAGCAGAGGTATAAAAATATGCTGAATATAAGCAGCGATTCAACAGCATAATGCTGCTTTGCTGCCTTGTGTCGTGCTTCGTTCTTCTTTAAATGCAAGGACACAACAGCGCGGGCGAACGGGGCGCGGCAGGCGGCGCGGGGCGCGGCAGGCGTGCGGGTGGGGCGCAGTACCCCACCGGCACTAGAGGCTCCCTGACGAGCGGCCATCGCCCGCCCAGAAGGGGCCTGGCCGTGGTCTCCGCTCGGCCGAAAGCCGCGGCCGGAAGGAACGTGGCGACCCAGACCGAGCCCCCCCGCGGCTGACCAGGTGTCCGGCTGCGGGGAGTGCCCGAGCCCGTCACTCGTGCCGGGGGGCAGCGGAGACAACAGCCGTGTGCGGTGCGGCCGGGTGAGCGACCTGCTCAGCCTGGGGCAGAGGCCGTGGGCAGGCTGGGGAGCGTCGGGGAGTGCGAGAGGGAGACGGATCGGTGGAGCCGCACCCGGCCGTCCCTGAGGCAGAGGCAGCCGGTGGAGGCCCCACAAGCAGCAGGGGATCCCCTGCCCTCCTGCTGCCGGGCAGAAGGAGGGGGCCTAAGAGGCGAGGGGGAATGGAAACAGGTCCCTGCTCGGGGCGGCAGGCGAATCCCCTCCCGGCCTCCCTCACCGTCCTGGCTGCCCTTACACAACAGGTATGGGGCTCTGGAGCTTGAGGGTATAGATGAAGGTCCATCCAGGGGGTTGCCCAGGGCGAGTCAGTCAGCCCCACGCATTACAGCTGCCTCTGTTAGGAAAAAAAGGAGGGTAATTGTCGTAGGCGATTCCCTTCTGAGGGGAACAGAGGGCCCAATATGCTGACCAGAGCCAGCCCACAGGGAGGTCTGCTGCCTCCCTGGGGCCCAGCTGAGAGATATCACCAGGAAACTCCCTGGTCTGGTTCAGCCCACCGATTACTACCTGCTGTTGGTCATGCAGGTTGGCAGCGATGGTGTTGCAGAGAGAAGTGCAAAAGCAATTAAAAGGGACTTCAGAGCACTGGGGCGACTGATTGATGGATCAGGAGCACAGGCAGTGTTTTCCTCAATCCCTTCAGTGGCAGGGAGGAACACTGAAAGGAACAGGAAAGCACACCTGGTTAACACTTGGCTCAGCGGCTGGTGCCATCAGTGTAATTTGTTTTTTTTATTTATCATGGGGAGGTTTACACAGCACTGAGCCTGCTGGCAGCAGATGGAGTTCAGCTATCTCCAAGGGGAAAAGAGATTCTCGCTCAGGAGTTGGCAGGGCTCATTGAGAAGGCTTTAAACTAGGTTCGATGAGCCTAGGGGTGACATGCCAGTGCTGGGGGTGAAATCGATAGTCCAGCTCAAATGCATCTACACCAATGCACGCAGCATGGGCATCAAACAGGAGGAGCTGGAAGCCATTGTGCAGTGGGACAGCTATGACTTATCCACCATCACAGAAACATGGTGGGATGACTCACGTGACTGGAGTGCTGCAATGGATGGCTATAAGGTCTTCAGAGGGATAGGCAAATAAGGACATGCATTGGGGTGGCTCTGTATGTTAGGGAGTGTTTTGATTGTATAGAGATCAATGATTATGATGAATGATCAATGAGTGCTTATGGGCAAGGATGAGGGGGAAGGCCAATGAGGCAGATATCTGGGCGTCTGTTACAGATGACCCAACCAGGATGAAGAGGCAGATGAAGCATTCTACAGCTGATGATGCTGGCAGAAGTCTCACAATTGCTAGCCCTTGTTCTTGTGGGGGACTTCAACTTACTGGACATGTGCTGGAAGTATAACACACCAGAGAGGAAACAGTCTAGGAGGTTCCTGGAGTGTGTGGAGGATAATTTCCTGACACAGCTGGTAAGTGAGCCCACCAGGGGAGGTGCCCTGCTTGACCTGCTGTTTACAAACAGAGAAGGACTTGTGGGAGTTGTGGTGGTCAGAGGCCACCTTGGGCTTAGAAACCATGACATGATAGAATTCTTGATTCCTGGTGAAGTAAGGGGGGGCGGGGTCAACAAAACCACTGCCATAGACTTCCAGAGGGCAGACTTCAGCCTGTTCAGGATATTGGTCAACAGAGTCCTTTGGGAGACAGTCCTGAAGGGCAGAGGGGTCCAGGAAGGCTGGACAGTCTTCAACAAGGAAGTCTTAAAGGCGCAGGAGCAGGCAGTCCTCATGTGCCGTAAGACGAGCTGGCACGGAAGATGACCGGCCTGGCTGAACAGGGAGCTTTTGCTGGGACTCATGAAAAAAATGAGTTTATCACCTTCCAAAGAAGGGACAAGCAACTCGAAGAGTACAAGGATCTCGTTAGGTCCAGCAGAGCCAAAATTAGAAAGGCGCAATCTGGCCACAGTTGTAAGAGAGAACAAAAAATATTTTTACAAATATATTAACAACAAAAAGCAAGCCAAGGAGGGTCTCCATCCTTTACTGGGTGTGGGAGGGAACATTGCCACCAAGGATGCAGGAAAGGCTCAGGTACTTAATGCCTTCTTTGCCTCTGTCTTTAATAGCCAGACCAGGTATCTGCAGAGTATTCAGCCTCCTGAGCTGGAAGACAAGGATGGAGAGCAAAATAAACTCCCCATAATCCAGGAGGAAGCAGCGGAGGACCTGCTATGCCACCTGGACACCAACAAGTCTATGGGTCCTGATGGGATCTGCGCAAGAGTACTGAGGGAGCTGGCAGAGGAGCTTGCCAAGCCGCTCTCCATCATTTATCAGCAGTCCTGGTTAAACAGGGGAGGTCTCAGAAGACTGGAGGCTTGCCAATGTGACACCTGTCTACAAGAAAGGCCAGAAGGGGGATCCTGGGAACTACAGGCCTGTCAGCCTGACCTCTGTACCGGGGAAGATTACGGAGAGGTTCATCTTGAGGGCACTCACAGGGCATGTGCAGGACAACCAAGGGATCAGGCCCAGCCAGCATGGGTTCATGAAAGGCAGGTCCTGCTTGACCAACCTTATCTTCTTCTATGACCAGGTGACCCACCTAGTGGATGAGGGAAAGGCTGTGCATATTGTCTACCTGGACTTTAGTAAAGCCTTTGACACTGTCTCCCACATCATTCTCCTGGAGAAACTGGCTGCTTGTGGCTTACACATGTGTACTCTTCTCTGGGTAAAGAACTGGCTGGATGGCCGAGCCCAGAGAGTTGTGGTGAATGGAGTTAAATCCAGTTGGTGCCCGGTCACAAGTGGTGTTCCCCAGGGCTCGGTTCTGGGGCCGGTCTTGTTCAATATCTTTATCGATGACCTGGATGAGGGGATCGAATGCTCCCTCAGTAAGTTTGCAGATGACACCAAAGTGGGCGAGAGTGTTGTTCTGCTGGAGGGTAGGAGGGCTCTGCAGAGGGATCTGGACAGGCTGGATCGATGGGCTGAGGCCAACTGTATGAGGTTTAATAAGGCCAAGTGCCAGGTCCTGCACTTGTGTCACAACAACCCCATGCAATGCTACAGGCTTGGGGAAAGAGGGGCTGGAAAACTGCCCAGCGGAAAAGGACATGGGGGTGCTGGTTGACAGCTGGCTCAATATGAGCCAGCAGTGTGCCCAGGTGGCCAAGAATGCCAACAGCATCCTGGCCTGTGTTAGAAATAGTGTGGCCAGCAGGAATAGGGAAGTGATTGTGCCCCTGTACTCGGCACTGGTGAGGCTGCACCCTGAATACTGTGTTTAGTTTTGGGCCCCTCACTACAAGAAGGATGCTGAGGTGCTGGAGCCTATCCAGAGAAGGGCAACAAAGCTGGTGAGGGGTCTGGAGCACAAGTCTTATGGGGAGCCGCTGAGGGAACCGGGGTTGTTTAGTCTGGAGAAGAGGAGTCTGAGGGGAGACCTTATCGCTCCCTACAACTACCTGAAAGGGGGTTGTGGTGAGGTGGGTGTTGGTCTCTTCTCCCAAGTAACCAGTGATAGGACGAGAGGAAATGGCCTCAAGTTATGCCAGGGGAGGTTTAGATTGGATATTAGGAAAAATTTCTTCACTGAGATGTAGATAGCTAGGGTCTGGCGGTCGGAAGATATCGCGCTGTACGGAAAGTTAGGGCCCCTCTCCTGAAAGCCAATAGCGTTTAGTTTATGATGCAAGCAGACAGAAGTGAGGTTATAAACCTAAGCTATATAACACCATGTCACACACCAATAAACGCCATTTGCCGTCCACCACATTGGTGTCAGCGAGCTGATGGCCCGAGCGGCCTGGGGTTGGTCGCCGTGCCGTTCCTGAACCAGGTCGCCACGCCTGCGAAGGCAACACTGAGAGAGTGGTCAGGCATTGGAACAGGCTGCCCAGGGACGTGGTGGAGTCGCCATCTCTGGAAGCATTCAAAAAACGTGTGGATGTGGTGCTTCAGGACATGGTTTAGGGGACATGTTGGCGCTGGATTAATGGTTGGACTTGATGATCTTGAAGGTCCTTTCCAACCTTAGTGATTCTGTGATTAGTCAAATATTTGTAAGCATTTTTGCTGGGCTTCCCTTCCCTTCACTAGACAAGTTATTCAAAAGAGAGTTTGAGGAGAAAAAGTCAACTTTTTCTGTAAAACAGAATTTTGTACGTTTTCACCTCAGACTGAATAAGAAAGTTTGTAGGCAATTGAAAAAGATACATACAAATGAAGATACTGACGTTTTTAATACTAATGAGGTGAATGCAGCTGTAAGAGAAGCTAATAAAAATCTTTTTAATCCATTTGCTTGAAAGGTAATAAAAATCCTTGTTCCTTGCTGGAATAAGAGTGTAATCCAGCTATTAAAGATATTGCAGGGAGAGGGAGATCTAAATAAAGCTTAGACATCACATTTAGTAGAAGGCTTAATGGAATATAAGAGGCTCAAAAGGTTGTAAGGCTGTGAGAAAGTATATATTGGCATAAGTTTTATTCAAGTGTTAGATGAAATACAGTGTCATCAAAACTGAGATGAAGGAAAGGCCTACAAAGCTAGGATAAGTAGAGAAGTTAATTGCATAAAAAATGTATTGCTATGTGTAATTTAAACCGTGATCATATATAATGAAAGGCTTTATTGTGCAATGCATCCGTGGCGCTTTCTGATGCATTAAGACAGTAGAAGAATAAGGAATGCTTTGAGCAGCCAAAGACGACGTTCTGCTAGGAAGCAGATACAACTCTATATTAAAAATAGCTGCTACATTTGGTTCATTAAAATTACCACTTTGGAGGGGAATGATATATGGAACATTTCACCTATAGGCATCTTTGAGTCTGGTTGTATGAGGATCAGAAGCTGAATGTAAATGTTTTCCTTCAAAAGTGATCCTTCCAGTAAGGGGAGATGTCCCTTAGCAGAGCAGTGCAGAAAAACACAATCCTACTTGCCATGCTCTGTCTGAAAACCATACTGCTTTTGTTTCTTCCACTTTGAGTGTATCTGCATTAGCATTTTGGTTTGGATCAGGAGTCGTCTTTGGCTGTGAATCTCTTGATTTGCACCCACTTACATTGTTTTGTTTTTAAAATAGAGTGATCTTGGAGTTCATGAACTGTATTTCTCTTGAATGATACTAAACCGCAGGTATGCTTCAGGAGCACACCTGGTACACTGCATCCACTAATGGACATTCAGGCCATGGCAACAAACCAGAGTCACTACTATGCACCCCCTGCCCTCTCATGCAGTGTGGATGTTGATGCTCAATGTCAACTACTTTTCTTTATAAACTTGCTCTTATTGGTACGCACTAGTTACTGAGATAGACACAGCCTTGCTGTTGAGTACTCTTCATGTCATGGTTTGAAGACATGACGAAAAGAATGGCTTTAAGCATTGGGATTTATTAAACAATTAGGCATAGTTAATGGAAATGGCTATAAAATATTTGTGTTTAGCATCAAATTTTACAGGTTTGTGTTACTTTCTTAAAATAATCTTCTCATTCAAAGATTTTCTTAGTTAATATCTGTGGAAAAAAGTTGGCATTGAGTATGTCCTGGAAACTTCTGACAAAAAAGGCTTATTTCATTAATAAACCCCTGTTTTTCCTTCCTCTATTTTTAACAAATAATCAAACATTATCAAACATTTCTGGGTCTGTAAACACTCTCTCTACCTAACAGAAAGAATGCCTGTGTAATTTATACTAGGCTTTTAGCAGTGATTTTATTTGCTAAACCCATTCAGTTATTTGTTGCAAGTTTATTTAGAACATGCCATGTTGAACTAACTGAATAGTTGTAATCTGCATTAGTTTAGTGCATCAGGGTAAACGACATTGAAGACCCTAGTGAAAGCACTTGTCAAATATTGCATAACTGATTAATCTGTAGTAGATGGTAGAGCTTATTTTGGCTCAGCAGACAGTTCCAAAGGACAACTGAATACCAAGTCCAAAAGTGATGTTTGAATGACTTGTTCATTTGACCTTTATACATATTTTATCCTGTTTGAGTAAAAAATGAACATCAAAGACATTTTCTCATAACAACACGGGAAAATTCTCATCACCACTTTATTTTTTTTTTGAGGTAAATATTTTCTACTTATCCTGTTGAGGGAAATTAAGGGTTCATCACAAGAAAATATGCTCAAATAGTTCTCATCAGTCTTCAGATTGTCTCAAATTTCTTGATTTATGGAGGCCTCTCTTAAGTCCTGACTGTGATGCTGTATAAAACAAAAGATAATAAAATAATTTAGAAAATGTTTTAAAGCAGTATTAATACTAACATAAGTTCTAACAAATTATGGTAGGTTGACCCTGGCCAGATGGCAGATCACCACCCAGCTGCTCTCTCACACACCCTCCTCCAGAAGACAGGGCAGAAAATAAGATAGAAAAGCTCATGGGTCAAGATAAAGACAGGGAGATCACCATCATGGGCAAAACAGACTCCACGTGGGGAAAAGTAGTTTCATTATTGCCAGTTAAAAATTGAGTTGGAGGGTGAGAAACAAAGACAAAAATGAAAAATCACCTTCCCCCTACTCCCACCTCACCTCACCTCACCTCACCTCACCTCACCTCACTCCCTGTCCTTACCCTGCTGAGAGGGTGAAGGGACAGCTGAAAGCAACAGCATTTTTCTCCTTACCTACACATTACACTGTAATGTAGTAGGCTTACACAAAGCAGAGCTGCAGATTGTCTTCTGTTGGCTTTCCCATTAGCCAAAGAGAACCACCACATTTTTAATTCAAGATGACACGTACCTGCCACAGTGAACTACTTCTCTGAGATATGAAGTCAGAGCTAGAAGTGATCAGAATTTTCTGAGGGAAAGTTTTTTCATTCATATATACTGTTACCAGAGTTTATGACAAAAGCAAGTGTGCCAGACCCTGCAGCGGTAGATTTCTAATCAAAATAATGGAGGCCTCCATTCTGAATACACATTAGTGTATTGTTTTTACCATTATGAAGTGTAGGGTAATTTTGAATTCAGGAAAATAATTCACCAAAAAGCTATAGTAATAATGACCACATATAAACTGCCGTTCGAGGAATGACAGAGGTATGCTTTGGGACTGGGTGTATTCTCTTTGCAGAATGAAGTAAATCAACATAATCTGAGAACAGGTCTGTATTAGGAAGTCACTGAGCCTATGTGCTGTGCACTGGTATATGAAAAATCCTTCTGTTCTTTCCATACTAAGTAGTAGAAATGCTTTCTAATCCGTAGATGAAATAGAAAATTGGTCAAAATATGTGTATACATACTCATGTAGGTGAATGCTTGCAGGTTTGTGGTGTAAGCTTGCAGATCAAGACTTTTACCTTAATGTTAAAGTTCTATCTTGAAGATGGCCTAGTTATTGTATCCATTTCAACTCACAAGTGCCAGCATTGGATTTTTTTTTTCTATGTAAGTGATCATTGCTAGGCATAAAAATGTTGGGAGAAACAAATCTAGCTGTATTTATTAGTATCAGTCTTTACCGTGTTTACGGAGCTCTTGGCTCTTTACAGATGCATTAGAAGTGAACTTTTCTGCCAATTACCACTAAATAAGCTATAGTTGACCTAACACTTCTGATGAAAACTTTTACAGGATATTGCTGCATCTTATTTGCTACTAAAAAGGCTACATCAACTTTTCTAAGAGCTAAATGCACACTGTTCCTATTTGAGAAGCTCAGAATTTCATTATTTCTGTTCACTTTCTCACTACCCTTATTTCATTTTAAGTAATCAGATTTAGCAGACTGCTACCACCCTTAGGTATTATGCTTCACTCCTCCACTGATTTTGCCTTCTGTATTTTATTATGCTAGCATTTCTGTTCGCTGCCCTCGAGGATTTCTTTTTCATTATTTTGACCAGAATTTGCTTATGTGTCTGTATTTGTATGTATTAAAAATTTATGTATAAATTATTTGTAAATAAGAACAAACCATATAGCTCATCTCTGGAATCAGCACAACAACACTCTGTACATACACTGAAACATAAGAGACATAAAAATGAGCATTTAATGTGGTCACTTGGAATGCATGGGATTCATTGGCAAAATAACACCTGGGAAGTGATTTAATAAAATTATTTTCAGATAGGAAAGAAAGGTCCCTAACACATCACAGCTGCTCTGGGAAAATTTGCAGGATACAGAATTCTGTCAGAACAATAATAGACTATGCTAAATACCAAGCGAAATGGCCAGCCCTTCCCAACCCACACATGACTTTTAAAAAGCTTTTAAGACCTGGACAAAAGTACCTTCAGAAGATATAGCGTCTATCCAGAAAGGCAGAAAATATCTATCCACACACAGAGTAGATATGATAAGATAGCTTGGCTATTGCTCTCTTTTTATATATGTTCAATTGTCTGTTCAGCATTTTACGTATTAGTTAAGTTCCCTGCTTGGAGATTAGGAAAATAAATATGAAATAATGTTCTTTTCCTTATATATCATGTATTTATCATTCCATTCTTTATTGTAATCCATCTACATTGTCAATATTTTCCTTCAACTTTTTCTTGCGTATGCCAGTCTATCTTCTCATCTCTATTTTTCCTTAGGTCATATCAATTTCTTCAACTATACGATGCTTAACAATCCTTAGGTTTTTGGAAACTGCCACTCAGGAGCCAGAGGAGGTGAGGCAAAGGTGCCTTTCTCATTTATCTTTGATTGCAAGGTGTGCCAGCAGGCAAGCAATCCCACAGCTGGACACCTAAACCCTGATTATAAGGCAGGCAGGTATTTCACTTAAAGGTCTCCAAGACTATCAGAAAGGGTGGCTTCCACCCATTTTGGAGACACCCTTGTTGGAGCCCCACTAAGCATGTTTCCCCTGGAGCATAATGCCACTGGTGTCTGCACCAGGTACAGCAGACCCCCACTCGTGTTACTGGGTGGTCTTATGGCTCCGACTTCAAAAGAGGTCCCTCCTCCCCAGCAGAGGTTACTTCCACCCTGGTCACTCTGACTGGGGTAGCACATACCAGAGGGGTAGCATGTGATGAGACTTTGTGGGCAGAGAGCATGCCCATGGAGAGTTGGGGCCCAGGCTGCCCATGGGGATGGGGCGCCTATGGTGACAGGAGTACAGGCTGCTTTGGAGAAGGAGGGGGCTCAAGAGCAACAGGGAATGTTTATCTGCTGCCGAGCCTCAGGGAAAAAAGTCTCTGGATCCCCATTGCTGCTTCTCACTATTCTGTGACCGGGCTTCTGCTGACTTGCAGCCCCTTTGATAGTTTATTTACTTCAAATTTGGGTTAAAAGCAAAAGAGAAACTCTGCACAGATGTCAGTAAAACTGCTATAACCCAGACCCCAATGTTAACAATACCAGCAAGTGCCTAAGACTCTTGGGAAGTGGTCACTGAAAACTCATTTGTGTCAGCTCAGTACTGTGCAGAGGAGCACTGAGTTTCCCAAACAATAGGAGAAAATTCTGTATGGATGCTCCTGCATAACTTAGATTGTAAAAAATGCTCATCCTTTCTCAGTTTATTTCCCTTAGTCTGAAGTCCAGAGGAAGCCAGTGTGATGCCACTTACTATAGCACCTTTTTCTGTGCTGAATGTCTCTAAATCTATGACTAGATCCCTTACACCATTTTGGAAATCTCACACCATGTTACTTTTTATACGGTCATTTAACATTAGCAATATTTTAGAGGATGGCAACAGATTGACTATGGTATTGCACCAAAAGTAAAAAATCCCAAGCTTGGGGAATATGTGCTTTGATGTTGTTTGATGAGTTCTGTTTTTTTGTTCATTTGTTTATGGTGTCTTCAAACTAAACAATGGACTAGTACTCACAGAGAGGAAGAAAAAAGGTGACAGGGCAGGGGGAAGGGTAGAAATGGCCACCTAAATACTAAAGAGTTACTTCTTCTGACAAAGCTGTAAGAGTGCCAGGGACGATCTCCAGACTGTTCTTTATATGGTGTCCACCCTGCTCTGTGGTAACTACATTGCTGAGAGCTTGAGACTCTTGTACAATATGGGAGTAAAATACAAGCAAGGACCAGCAATCTCAAGTTCCTTGTCACCCCAGGCTTCCCTTTCTCACCCTGTAGGAAGGGATGATAATTGAAGACAGGGGAGACTTTCCAAGGGAGGCCTATAACAGATATTGGATAGAGCCAAAAGGTCATGAAGGCGAAATCATGTCTGTGCGCGTGGCTGCCTGAGTGTTGGCACAGGATTATCCCTGTTCCTTGCACCAGTAGGAGTCCAGAGCTCATCAGCTGAAAACAGCCTTTTGGGCTGGAGTAACTGTGGTTCTGTATCAGCAGGACATGTAAGAGCAGCACGATCATTACCATAATCCATAATTATCCTAACCCTATAGATTGATTTAGGAAGTTGCCATACAGGGAGCTAAAGCATAGCATCACACGTAATTATGTAAGTGTTAACAGAAGCTTTGAGTTTATACAGAGACTGAGGTTGCCTTGGGAGAACAGAGAGTGTCCCTGGCCAGGGAGAATGCCGGTGATCGCTCTCTTCCCAGGCTCAAACACTTATTTATCCAGCTGGTGCCCAGGTCGTTTATCAGCACTTGGTCAGCACTTACTGCAGAGCAGGTTATGCATGGCAGCCTGTAACCTTGTAGTAAAGCAGGGTTTCATCACGCATAACAGCTACTTGGGAAGGCAAACGTCATAACTCTGAATGTCTTCCCCTTCCTCCTTCTTCCCCACAGCCTTATACACCAAGCGTGATGTCACATGGTAGGGAATATCCCTTTGGTCAGTTGGGGTCAGCTGTCCTGGCTGTGTCCCCTCCCAACTTCTTGTGCACCCCCAGCCTGCTCGCTGGTGGGGTGGGGTGAGAAGCAGAAAAGGCCTTGATGCTGTGCAAGCACTGCTCAGCAGTAACTGAAACATCCCTGTGTTATCAACACTGTTCTCATCACAAATCCAAAACACAGCCCCATATGAGCTACTATGAAAACAATTAGCTCTATTCCAGCCAAACCCGGTACTCTAGTGCACATGCAGACAGCCCAAGATGCTAGCAGGCCATACACATGGCAAAATTTGTGGGCAATACATGGCCTGTGGTACAGGACTGCTACGTAAGTGCTAAATTTAAAATAACTTTATTTCTGGTATAAATGAAGTGAATTATCAAATAGTAAGCAAAAAAAAAATACCTCTATCCCAATTCATTGTGCACCAGAGAACTTTATTGTGCACAATTAGAATGGTTTACAAGACATCATCCTTAAAAAGCATGAGCACTTGAGGCACATCAGAATTTTGACAATATCTATATATTTGAAATTACGTAATTCTTTTGTTCAGCAACGTTTTCTCTCCCTTTTCAAACTGTCCTTCATTGGAATGCTATGTGACTTACTTACAAAACTTTCAAGGTGCAGACCAACCTTGCTATAAAATGAGGCCTCACACACAATATGAGCTTCTAAATGGATCTTTTACAAAAATGATCAATGAAAGAGGAAAAGTTAACAGCTAACTGCTGGCTTCAGTAGATTTGAAGTAGCAAAGAAGAAGAAGATCTGTATTTCAACATCACAAAAAAATGTGTACCTTCAGAAAACAAGGTTAAAATTATATGAAATATGCTGTAATGTAGCAGTTACTTTCACGTAACTTAAAAAGAAAGCATTGTTAAGCTTCTCTTTTTTTACAACTTTGTTGGCTTTTTTCTCATCTCGTCGAAGACAGAGCTGACATCATGGTTTGAGAACTAAGTAATAGCATTTATGAATATTAATTTATTATGCATAATGTTTGAAATGTAATTGAGTAGAAATCATGAGTCTACATTGCTTGATTTCATAAATTCCTATCAGAATACTATAGTAATACTGAAAAAGATATGCCTTGTGAATGCAAGTTTTTAATGGTCACATATTTTTACTGCAATGATTGCACTTGAACAAGCTTTAGTGAAACATAAGAAATTGCTAAAGCTCTCACAGGCTTCAGACTTGTCAAAGTCTTTTTCATTCCATGTGAGTAAGAGCAAAAGATGAATGAGCTGTAAGCCATTTAAGTCCACAGAGAAGGTAAGATGATACTACCACTTTCAAACACCCATCCACAAATAACTTTCACACTAACTAAATTGTACCACATGGCAATGTCAGATTTGCTGTCTTATGAAATCCAATAACAACCATACACAGAAGACAACCTTCATTTTTCAACAATTCACACTGAGTCAATACACCTGTCTCAGGCCTTATCTCAAAACCAGTAATTACAAAAGTACTTCAGTTTTACACTAGAATCAGTCTTTAACAATCAAGAAAGACTACTGTTTAACTTTCTTATTATACGTGAACATCTGTAAATACACAAAATTCACAGTAAATGGCCACTTAGATCAATGTCAGTTAGAAAACACTGATACAGTAGATGCACTCTTGCAGTGACCATGTGGCGCCATTTTGTCAGCGTGGCAGTGAAAGGTGGGGCTTCAAAGATGGGAAGTAGGAGGATGCTTTATTCATTCATTTCTCTCCTGCTTTCTTCAAGTATGCAACAGGCAGCTTTATTATTTTGGGTGCTAAAAAAACCCGTGCAACCTTGAGTGGGTGCCTTTGCAAAAAGAAATATATTCAGACATGCCTTTGTAAATATTAAGGTTCAAATCTTCAAAGCCTAACATCAAATGGGTTATGAAGAAATGGCAAAGATTAAGTTTCAGAAATTAAACTGAAGACCTGTTTCCTGCTCTTCCTACCTAAATGTGAATGCATTACTAGTGAGGACAGATCTGGAGTCCATTTAGAGAGACACCTGTTCTTGGCAGGCTTTGTGGAGGACCAGGCCCTAGGCATGGATGGCTGGGGAGAGTGTGGGCAAAGCCCTGGCAGAAGAGACCTGCTCCTTGCACAGTGCATTTCTTGAGCAAGGCTGGCAAAAGGATCTCAAACCCAAGGCACTAAAGGAAACATGAAAGGAAAGAACAGTAGGGGAACACACATCGCCATCAACATTCACATTCTTTTTGTATTGCTGTTTGTGGTAAGTTCTAACGGAGGTTGTGCTAGTTATTTGTTGATCTGGCTTGGAAATGACCCCAGACTTAGTATGGGAAATTTGTAGTAAACCCCGCTACACTGACATGTAAAACAAATTACACTTTGGGTAACCTGAATAAATACGGTTAAGTCTCATTACTTCTCAGCAAAAACATGAGGTCAGTTAAAAACCTCTAACCTAAACCCAACAACTCCAAAACAAAAATACCCCAAATCTCCAAACATTAAAAGCATTTACCCTTTAAAGGAATTATTCCGAGATAGGTCCATCAATTAATAAAAATTCTTCTAAGTGTGAATCGAGGCCTTCTATTCACTTTCTATACTGCAGGCGAGCTCATGAGTCCAAATACGCACAGTTGAAACAATTTCCTGTTTAAAATTTGCTAACCTCTTTAATCCAAAAGGCATTTCATCACCCACTAAAATAATAATAACAAATTAACTGTAGTCCCATGGTAGTGCTAATAGTTGTTTGTTGCCTGTCCACATTAAATTCCTGGTGAGAGTGAAATTTGTACTAAAATATTACTTCCCCCAACACTTGGGAATTTGGTTGCTTCTTCCAGTACTTATCACAGCTAATTTGCCTCTAACAAGTAAGTTTATAACAGGAACAAAAAGAATGTGAGGGAAAGAGTGAGTGACTTAATCAGTTTAGGAGGGTTTTATAATTCCTTCTTCCTTTAAAGTCCTCCTCCTCCTTCGTAATTCCTCCTTCCATAAACTAATGAGAAAGAAGAGAATGCTTTCTCAGGGTGCTATTTCCTATTACAGCTGAATGGGCAGCTTGCTTCCACTGAAAGATCTCACTCCCAAATTCTGGCTCACAGATATCTTTTTTCCTAATCTGTGTCCTATACCAATTCTGATGGTTATTTGAACATATAGTAGTAAATTAAATTTGCTAAATTGACAAAGAACCAAACACACACTCCTTAAAACAGAAAAGCACTTTTTCCTGGGTTAGTTTTCTGCCATTTTACTGACTTGATCAGATAAGCTTCAAGTCAGGATAAAGTCAGCAAGAGAAGAGAGTAAGCAGACATAAGACTTTTGTCTCTCAGAAGCAAGCTGTTAATTTGTTTCCAGCCATAGGAATGAACCTCCATTCCTTTTCAAAAGACCTAATGTCAGCTATAAATATGTCATCAGGTTAATGACTATACAGTGTATACCTACTTGCTGCTGTTTTCAGTACCAATTTTTAAAATTTTCTTAACATTTTCCTTTTTCGTTTAGTGTGTTTGCTGAGAGATTTCTTTTTCTTAACAGGAGTGGGAACTCGTGTGTAAGCAATTCTAGGAAGACTTGTTTAATAATCCATCTAAAATACAGTGTGGGCATTGATTTTTTTTTCCTTATGAGATTTCTAAGAAGTTAAAATGACAGAAATAAGATGTTTTCTTTTCTTTTGAAGAACTTTGCAAATTGACTATTTTGTTTTCTGTGAGCTAGTATATTGTGTTTGAGTGGCCATGTTTCGATAGCAGGGAGGGCTTCAGGGGTGGCTTCTGTGAGGAGCTGCCAGAAGCTTCCCCTGTGTCCGACAGAGCCAGTGCCAGCGGCTCCAAGAGGGACCCACCGCTTGCCAAGGCCGAGCCCATCAGCGACGGTGGCAGCGCCTCTGGGGTGACATATTTAAGAAGGGGAAAAAAAACCCCTGTACAACAGCAACTGCAGCCGGAGAGAGGAGTGAGAAGGTGTGGGAGCAGCAGCCCTGCAGCCCCCCGGCCAGGGCAGCAGGAGGGGCAGGAGGGGCTCCAGGCGCCGGAGCAGAGGGTCCCCGGCAGCCCCTGGGGAAGGGCCTGGTGAGGCCGGCTATGCCCCGGCAGCCATGGAGCTCCACGGGGGAGCAGATCCCCACCCGCACCCGGGGAGGGCCCCACGCCGCAGCAGGGGGATGCCCGAAGGAGGCCGTGACCCCGTGGGCAGCCCGCGCTGGAGCCGGCTCCTGGCAGGGCCTGTGGCCCCGTGGGGAGAGGAGCCCCGGCTGGAGCAGGGGTGCGGGCAGGACTTGTGACGCCGTGGGGGACCCAGGCTGGAGCCGCCTGTTCCTGAAGGACGGCACCCGTGGGGGGACCCAGGCTGGAGCAGCTCGTAAAGAACTGCAGCCTGTGGGAAGGACTCCACTGGAGAAATTTGTGAAGGACTGTCTCTTGTGTGGGGGACCCACGCTGGAGCAGGGCGGAGTGTGAGGAGCCTCCTCCTGAGGAGGAAGGAGCGGCAGAGACAGCATGTGATGAACTGACCACAACCCCCATTCCCCGTCCCCCTGCGCTGCTCAGCGGGGAGAAGGTGGAGAAATCGGGAGTGAAGTTGAGCCCAGGAAGAAGGGGAGGGTGGGGGGAAGGTGTTTTAAGATTTAGTTTTATTTCTCATTATCTTACTCTGATTTGATTGTTAGTAAATTACGCTAATTTCCCCACGTTGAGTCTGTTTTGCCCGTGATGGAAACTGCTGACTGATCTCTCCCTGTCCTTATCTCATCCCACAAGTTTTTTATTATACTTTCTCTCCGCTGTCCAGCTGAGAAGGGGAGTGATAGAACAGCTTTGGTGGCCACCTGGCATCCAGCCAGGGTCAGCTCATCATAGATAGTTAAGAAAACTCATTAAGCATTGTTACTTAAATAATTTCTTTAATTCATAGCAGTATTTTTCCATGCTGAAATGTGTCCTATTATTAGTAATCAGATCTAACCTGCATTAAATAGGAGCTACTTCATTTTCTAATAACCTACTAATCTAAGTAATTGTTGTTAGAAATATTTGCATCAAGGTATATGATATCTATAATCACACACATTAAAAGGTGTTTGTCATCCTGCTAGTATGCTCTTGGACATGTATGTGACAGAACATCTTCCAAAACTTCCCCAATTATAAGTGTTTTGGTTAAAATGTGAAGGGTTTTTGTAAGTGATTGTAGAAAAAGCCCAAACACTTTGTATTAGGAAAACTGTGGCTCTATTTTGCAGCTCTCCTTGCAAGGGACACAGTGGGAAAAAAAGGTCCTTTTAGTGATATGGCTTATGACTCTGAGAATGCATACTTTCCAAACAGAAAATCTCAATTCGGGAGGTTTGCAGTCTCTTTTAAAGAACTCTTTTAAAACCGGATTTGTCTTACAATGACTCTTTTGTAGAGATAAACATTATATCTGTGCTAAACTGCTTTGAGTTTCATTTATTTTTTTCTTCTTCAAGGAGCCTTGTTCTTGAAGGAAATGCACGTGTTGATTGCTAGTGTGTTTACAAAACATTTACAGTCTTTGTTTTTTTATACATTTGTAATGTATCTAGGTCAGTTAAAAAATTGGTAGATGTTGTATCCAAAGAAGAAATACAAAACATTAAAAAAAACCCCCACAATTTAGACTATCACAGTAGTTATAAAAGCTCCACTGCAGAGTGCTTAGAATACTTTTGCTGGTTTACAGTCATGGATGTTATTTCTGTTAATAGGTGAGACTCATCATAATGTTGCAGAAAGGAAAATTCCCACAGCATTCCTCTGAATAGCTAGAACAGATCATTTGATCAGATGACCAGTAAAAAAATTAATGTATGGGTTTTTTTCAAATGTTTTGAGTACAAAGATAATTTTAAGTGTCCCAAAAGGAATGACTGGGTATGCTTACTATTATGTTTATCATTATTACAGTATAATAACTTTATCTGTTACTGTATCTGCATTAGCAGCGAGGTTTTGCCTGGCACCAGGTTCATTTTCAAGTTTCTTTCTCTTAAATGGTGCTAGTACTGTGCATGAATTCTAGTTGTCACATAAAATACATCCAAAGTCTGACTTTCAGTGATGCTGAGCATGAAAAATTCTTTTTGTTTTTGTGGAACCAGAAATGCTCAACACTTTCCCCAACGTAATAATCCAACTAAATTCTCCAGTGCTGAGGCATCCAAAAAGAATGATTCTGTGGAAATTGAGGCAATGAATTCCTTTTTGTCCTCTTTATAATGGGTAGCACAAGTATTTCCAAGGGAATTTACAAGGTCCTATTAATTAATGCTTAATAATTTATTTAAAATCCCTGAAGAAAAAACATTATGGAATTGCACAATATTATCATTCCTTCTTCAAAATATGAGCTTTATTCCTCTCTTTATAAGTGGAGCATTCTGTCTGCTTTTCTTCTGGCTAATTGACAAAGTGGGAAGCCTTTTAATTACCTGCTAGAGTGACAAGGGCCATTAGGCAGCTTAGGGTGCAGCTTCTCTTTGAGAAACTGGTGCTTCCAGTCTACAGAGGATTATGTGTGCCATCTACTGCACATGAGTCAATTAATAACTTGAAATTTCAACTAAAGAAGGGAAGGATGAGCTGTGATGACATTACGTTAATTGATTCCTGTAGTTGAAATGAAGTGACAGCACTATATTCTAGAATTACTGCTTCAGATGGATTGAAAACATTAGATGAGTACCGTTTCTTGTAAAGCTCATTTTGTATCTCTGCCCTCGGAATAATGATTTTTAAAGTGTTACCATTTCCTGCCACATATTGATTACATTAATTGAAAAGTGCTCTAGTATCTCAGCAAGAGCACAGAAATTACACATTCATCTGAGCATGTTTCTTATGTAAACAGAAACCTTATGCACCATGATACTCATATTGACAATTATTTCTATTAATATACTAGAACATATGATTTCTGTCTTACAATTTCCTGCTATACCAAAACACTCTATGTACAGGTGATTCTCAATGGAAATCTTCTGAGAGAGAGATATATACTGTTGTTCCATTTGACTTACTTGTTCTTTACTTACTATTCACCAATACTCAAGAAAGGAGAGAAACATGGAGAGAAATAATTTCCTACCTTGATTTTTGTGTACCTTCTCTATATTTTTTTCACAGTGATTCAAACACTAAATTTACACATGCAGTATTATAAAAAAAAATTAAAAATTGATAAAATGTGATCTTCTAAAGACTGAAGAATATTTAGTGTCTGGCCTGTGTGATATTGAGTAGTAAGAACTGGGTGTATTATCATATCTCATTAAATCCTCTTGTACCTGTTTTACTTATAGGTGAGACTTTCAGGTTAAACAGCAACTCCCTTGATTACCTGCAATTCAGGTATTCCCAGTACACACTTATTATTACTCAGTCAGATGGAAATGTTAATTATGAAATAACTGAAATGAGGCATGCTTAGCCAATAGTAATATGAGTCATTTATATCACAGTGATTTGTTTGGATCTTTCCAAACACCATAGTTATGAAGGAGGCTGAATGGGTTATGAATAGAATAAAGAATCAATTGCTCTTGAATAAACAGTCAATTTTAGAAGTGATAGCAGTAAGCAAAGTTTATCACAACTGCATTTATCAGATGCATGTGCTAAGATAGGATGTACCTGGGAACCCCACAAACAACAAAGCCAGCCTTTCTAAGCAGTAAGTCAGGTATTATTTGTCATCAACTTTAGCATAATCATGCCAGGCAAAGGTTGGGTACATGATGGCTATTTACTAGCAAGTTAAAAATGTATAGAACCCTTCTTAAGTGGGATAATACTTGACTTGTATTTTGAGAATTGGTGAAGCAGTGGACGTTCTTTAATAAATAAGAGAACAATACTTACTGCCTTGAGTTCTCGTCAGAATGACGCTACAGAGAGGTGTGTTCAATGGGAATGTAAACTACAGAGCAGGGTGAGCCCATGACTGCCAGAAACCACTATCCTGAATTAATTATTCCTAGCTATGTTCTCCTGTGGTTCTCCCCCTCTGGAGCCTGCACCAGAAGGCAGGAGCTTCTGCCACTATGGATTCCTTCTGCAGGGTGAGCGCTGCTCCTTTCTCTTTTGCCCTGGTGTAGCCCTCTTCTTTCCCTGGTCCTGCCTCCGTGGCCTTTTTTTGTGTGCGTGGTCTGTTCCTTCTGACTGATTGTTCATGTTCCCACTTTCTTTCAACCCTAGGATACTTCTCACTAGGGTGAATCTCCAGTAAATATAAGAGCTCTTCAATAGGAGAAAGGGGCATTTCAGAGTGGTACAAGGTAGAGGCTGGGGAAAAGAAAACTATGACCTAGTGTGTCTGGCCTAGTATTTTAAGTGTTGCTTGTCAGAGCAGTATCAACACAGCATGATGTTAGTCTTTGATTGGAGCTTGTATCTATTAATAGGACACAAAATAAAATTTGTCACAGCTCAAGTTATGTGATGCAGTCATTCTCTGATATGAGGAAGAAATAAAGCAAAGAGCCCTTTTCTTTCTACTCTTTTTTTGTTGTTTGTTTGTTTTGTTTTGTTTTTTAACTTTGCTACATTGTTCCTTGGAGCTCTGTAAGTAATTCTGATATTTTATTTCTGGTATAGGTGGAGGTGTCTACCCTGAGATTAATTTATATTTGAAGGACAGAACACTGCTGTTCTAGATTAACATAACACACTCAGCCCAGTTGCACTTTCATTTCAGTGGGACCTGGTAGGGTATTCAGTGGGAACATTCTCATGGTTTTTGGAGGAACCAGTCAACCTGGTTGCACAAAATAACTACCCATCATAACTGTTAGGAGGATCGTACATTGACTGGCTATGTTATTTCTTAAAATCCAGGATATAAATTCTTATCCCCTGCTCCCCATTAAGAGGCAAGAGTTATTTAAATTTCACCTCTTCCTCTGGTAGCAGCTAGGAATGCTCATGCTGCAGCTCACCCGAGTGGATTGGATTGTGCTCCATGGGCAGGCCACCAGTTGTAGCCGTTTTCACCTCAAACTGTACAGGGTGGTGGAGGAAGAGATGCTCTAGCCATGCAATTGGAGATACTGAATAGGGTCATTTTTCATTTACACAGTCAAGGTGTTCAGTGTGCATCAGGGATACTGGGTTTCTCAGAATAAGAGATAACAGAACCAAGTAAAGGCTCCTGACTCTCCAGGGTAGGGAATGGGAGATTGTGTTGGAAGAGAGGAGTCCTGCATTACAAAGCACATCCTCTGCTGTCTCTGTGTCTTACATGACAACTCTTAAATGAAAAATGTATAAGCAGACTCAAAAATACTTTTTTCCAAGTAGAGAAAGTCAGTACTCATTGCTAAAATGGGGATCCTGGCAACTCTTGCCTGTACTGTCTGCGTGCCATTAGTCCTGCATTCCAAGGCATAGGTTGTAAACTAAGTTTGGGTTTCGTAAAGTAACACTTCTTTTTGATTTAACTAACAAACCTGATTATTGGTTTAGTGGTGTGTCAGAAATTATTAAATGGGAACAGTCCTGTTTGGTTCCAGTATATTCAACACCTCACAAGTGACCTTCCTGTTCTGGACATGACATCATATATATTTTCTAGATGGAAAGTATAGCGTTAGCATCCCATTGATCATCACGCACGTCCTTAAGCCAGCCAATAGCAGGCAGCGGGTAGAAGCAGGAGGAAGCTCCGCAGGTAAGCTTTGTCTAATTTGTGCCGAGTTAGATGCAGTATGTCTGCGTGGGGAAAGCTTCTGTTTGCTTATATGCTTGGAGTTTGTTGTTGTTGTTTTTAACCTCAGGCAGCTGTTTGCCTTTGAAAGCACATTTGCAGGTCAATTTTGTCTACCTAGTTTCACTGTCACCAATCTCCACAGTCAGTGAGTCCCATCTGGATCTCAGTAGGAGATCTAAATGTTTTATTTTATATTGTTTTCTTGAATCACAAATGATCTTACTTCTGGGGTGGCTCAATATTTGTATCACTGCCCTTTCCTGCCTCCCATGTCCCTGGAATATCCTTTATGAAATGTTTTAAATTCAGCTTCGCCTTTCATTCTATTATCCTGATTTTGCTACTCACAGAGAATAGTGAGAAATTCTGCAACAAGTTGGCAAATGGTATCTAAATCAAGGCAGGAATGAGATTTCAGTGGGTAGATAAATTTCTGTGAGATAGAAAAGAAATAATAATAAAGGAACATTTACTTTTTGTCTGTTCCCATCTGTTTTGAAATAAAATACATGCAGCCTTTGTAAGTGAAGGAGAAAAGTGACTGTAAAGTACATACAGTATTTTTGACAAAAAAAAAAGATTTTTTTTTTTTTTTCTGCACAGGAGCTCTTAATGGCAATTTTTAGCACCTACATGGAATTCTGTTTTTCTTCTTTTCAGGCATACTGAGCCACATTTGAACAGGAAACAAATAGCTTATTACTTTCTGGGTCAGGAAATATCTAATATAGAGATTGTTGACTAGGGAGATGAGACTTCTATATATATGGAAAGAAATGACTTGTGTGTCATTATTCATTTCATTCTATCTGTATTAAATTATTTTAGAAGTGTTTAATTAAGAGAGGTTGCTTTTCTCCAGCCATTTTTATATGATGGAAGGCCTTTCTTTTGCAATGGAATTAACTTTGTACTCTTCTAAAGGAATTTTTATTTTGCAAAAGTTAGGTAGTACTGAATCTGCCTCTTACTGCCAAGTCAGTTATGTATGAGATAGGTGTGGAAACAAGAACATAAACATTTTTGTTAAGAGAGCAGATAGATGAAGGAAGTGATTGTACAAGGAAATTAATTTACCAGATGTGGGTATCTTTAGGTTGGCTTTATTAACAACTCAGAGTTGGGCCACCACCGCAGTGGATGGCAAATAATCAAAGCATCTATAGAGCTTAAAAATATTTTTAACTTAAAAATATTTTTGCAGAGTCAATTAATTGCATCACTGTGTGTTTAGCAAACTATGGAAATGCATTAAACAGTCTGTCCTGAAAAAGTGTATTATTTTTGCCATAGACAAAGAATACTCACTGCATTATAAAATATAATGCTTAATATTTTTTCTGCATGACATTTGCATGGAATTTATATTCTTTAATCTTCTCTTGATATGAGGCAGTCATTATGTTTGGGATTGGTGCAACTGGAACATTCAAGACTCCATTTTAATCTGGCATTTTGACACTCCAACTCATCATGACAGCAAAAACTGAAGTGCTAGATATGGACATAATGCAGCAATATATTTCAGTTTAGGAATACTGTATTTTGTTAACGCGGGGTTTTTCACTGCAATTGATATATTTAAATGTTTTGCTGATCCACCTGGCCCACACTCACTCATGCATGCAAAAGCCATTAAAGATTTTCTTGCCCCATATTGTTTGCTGCCCTTGGCAAACACCTGCTTTGTCCATATGGTAGAATAGGCCCTATCAAGTTTAGTGTTCCCTAGCAATCATTATTAGACTAATTTTATGCTCCCCCTCCCCAGACCAAAAAAACCCCACAGATTTAGTTAAATGATTACATTTGGAGTTAATGTATTTTGGAGGCTTCTTTACCTACTCTTTTCTTCTATAATTTTGTATAATATTTAGAGCTGTTCTTTGCAGAAATAGCTACATCCATTCCCATTTCCAAGAAGTGAGGTTTAAAAAGTCTATCCTGAAAGATCTGATTTTTGCAGTGCTCAGAGGTAGCTCTTACAATGTTCTCTTACCTACCTGTACGCCTCGTGAATTTTTAATTTCACTCCAAAGGTTACACGGGTTCTTAACTTTCATAATTTCTTTTAATGTTGAAGCGCATTTGCTTTACGAACAAACATTTAAATGAGGTTAGAAAAGACCTTGCTTAACTGGCACTGACTGATCTTTTTCTGTGCAGTAAGCCAGCTGCTTCCCGCTGCTTCCGGACGTGCGCGGCAAGGTCCCCGTGCAGGCTGCAGCGTGGCCGGGGCTGAGAAACGCTTGGGAAAGACAAGAGCTCAGAGCGGGCTGCTGCTGCCCGAGCGCTTCAAGCAGCCCGCTGTCGCCAGACGTAGATGAGCAGTTCAGGGAGGTGCTAATGTCACAGCAATGTCCCCTTGAGGCATACGTGGACTTTCCCCTGCATCTAGACGGTGTGTTTGGAGCACCTGGGAAGAAGAGCAAAGCTCAAACTCAATAGGTGCTTTGTGTAAATGACTTTAGGTTAAATTAACTATCTCTAGTAATGATAAAACATTCACCATATACGCTATTTCCATCAAACGGTATAAAGAAGTGGCAATAGCTTGTGTGCAGGTGTAACGGTAGCACTTGAGAGAGTTATAAAGCTTACAAGGTAAGGTGGTGCCAGCCCTATTTTTCAACTGTAGACAAAAAAGCCAGTCAGAGCCCAAGAGAATTCTTTTGAACTTCTCTTTTAGCACAAAAGGGCTGTAAGATTGGCCTTGCTGGGTAGCTAAGACTTCCTTATGCTCTAGTCTTAATGACAGTCTCCTGCTCCCTCCAGTATGGGAAGTTTATTGGGGTTGAATCTGACAAATAGTGCTCAGAGGAAGAGGTAGATAAAAAGTCAGAGAGCTCTTCTTTGGAGGTCTTTGCCTAGTGAACCATGCCCAGGAGACCAAGTAAACTGCGACAGGCCCAGGCAATTCTAAGGGTGGTGCAGAGCAAAAAGGAGTATGTAAGGGCATCAGACTCTGGTCCATTGGAACACGTATCTGTGACGCTTACACTTTGTTGAGCAGGGACAGAAAAAAAGCTAGTAAGTTATAAATAACTCAGACTCTTGTGTGAGGCTGCTTTTAGGTGGTAACGTATTGATTGCAAAAAAGATTCTAGCTGTAAAGTAGCAGACTTTAATGAAGGTTCTGTCTTAAATCACAGTATATTATGAAATTGCTTCATATTCGTTGCTAAGAAACTTTCTACGTGTAGTTACTGAGTTCATACCTATGGGATATATCACTTGGTACGATCCATAAATTATCTAGAGCCAAACGTGTAGAGAGGTAATGCTGGAATTATATTATTGGACTACTGCAGGCATTATTAACACTAAACAGAGTAATAGGAACACTGTCTCCATCCCTGATTAACAACCCAGCTTAAGAGAGTCATAGTCATTTCTAGCAAAGCTTATCTGTCACGCCAATTCAGAATGATAGTGGGCCTGTTGCTGCAGATAACTAGAACACTGCCAATGTGCAGCTGTATCATTTATGAGCATGGCAGGGTTTAGAACATTTATTTACAGTTATGGTGATGTAGCAGGGTCTCAGATGTCTGTATGCATTGGAAAACTGACTACAAGAGGTGTTCAGTGAAGAAGGCATGGCGTATCTCTCTCATCTGAGACTCAGTTCTGAGAAAGCAGAGGTACAGATAGGAAGACTAAAGAATTGATTGTCTGTATTTGTGGAACAGCCATGCACTGACAGTGCTTTGCCCTTTCAACCTTGAAGAAGGAATGAAAAGGCAAATGAGCCAGTCTTTCATTGATAAATGCCCTGACCCAGCAGTGCTCTGGGGGCACAGGGTCTGGGGCCTGTGGGGCCAGCCTGGTCCTGGTGGCAGACCTCAGTATTAAGGGGGAAAAGCTTTTGCCATGAACATCAGATTCTTTTTGATAAAGACCTCAGGGTGCTGATGGTTGTTGCAAAAACCAATGGTAATCAATAAACGTTTGCAATGTAAGTAACTGCACAGAAATGCAGGCACAAGAGTATGAATAAAAATTTCTTACCTGATATTAATTCCCTCAGGTTGCTGCAAACTAGAGATTGTTGTAATTTTGGTGAACTCTGTATTCTGTCTCTGCTCATCAGTACACCTAACTCATGTTTTTGTTTAATGGATTATTAATAATTAGTTCCCAGATAAATAGCACTTCTCATCAAAGCACTTTGCAGAAGAGGTCAGTGTCATTAACTTCACTTTGCAGTCAGTGAAACTGAAGCACAGAAGGTGATTGTTGTGACCCTAGTCTGCTGGGGTCACAACTAATCTATACTACTTAATCATTTAGCTACTTGTTGGGGTTAAAAAATAAAGATTAAAAAATTTTTAAAAGAAAAAGTTTTTTTTTAAAAAAAAACATCAAAATGATTGACAAGTTTGTTAAGAATCACGTGCTGTTTACTATCTATCTAAACTGTTAGTAAATCAACTCTGAAACTAGAGTAATAGTAATAAATCTAGAAACATTCTTAAGTACCAGAAGTGGTATTTGGCCTTAAAATTTTTACTTGGCAAACAACAAATCTTTGGGTAAAAAAATCACTATTTGATATTGTTTACTGTCAGTCATTCTGTGAGTGCTAGCTAGCTACTGAAAGCAAAGGACTCAAAGTTGACTCAGCCTACAAAAAACCTTACAGTTAATTTTGAATCTGAATTGCATACACAAACAAGACCAGTTTTCTTCCTAATGTTAAAGAATATATGACTGCATAGCTTGGCTTGCTGCTATAGCCAACCTTGCCCATTGTATTTTGTTTAAAGATTTTTGTTTATAGTATTGAAACCTTCATGATTTCTAGACTTAAGGAGGGATTTTTTTTTCTTACTGCTTATTCCAAATTTATTCAAGTCAGGAAAGAACGGGAGAGAGACAATGACTGTGAATCTTAATGAAAATCCAAAAGCTTATGATTTTTTTGAGGGAATTCCTTTACAGGGAAGAAAAAACCCCAATACTTTATTTTTCCATCTTCACAGGAGTTTCGCTGAGAATTTTATTGTTCTGTTTTTTTTTTCCCCAATTTCACCTATGAGACTGGGAAGTTAATTTGGCATATGCCTGAAGGACAGGCAGCCAAATAATAATCACTTTGACTTTTAGACAGAATATTGCATTTTTCCCACAAAATTAATTTTTTTATTTTTTCCCCAGGAAAGTCAGATTTATTTCAGCTAGAGCACGTAGTTTGGTATGCCTTTGGGGGAATTAAGAAGTTTTAGGTTAGGAAATAGCAGCTTCAGAAACTGGAGCCAAAAAATATGAAATGCAAATATGGAGGAAGCTGGAGATGCTATTAAGAGAGATCAAGTGTTTAAAAGAGGTTGTTATCACAATGGCTGACAAACTGAAGGTGCTCTGAACCTAAACTGCATGCGCTAAGTCCTGCTTCTTGCCCCTTCTCCAGTTCATGGGTTTGTACACATGCTGCTGGAAGTTTTTTTCATGTTAGCTTAGACCAAGCTTTCTGGATCCAAGCCTATATTTTAAAGTATTCTCAAACTGCTATACAGACATATTGTTGTGGCAGTGAAATTTTTTATTTTATTAAATTTTAATAGCAGCTCTTTCAACTGCTGATGTAGGCCTGTTTTGTATGGCTGGTGTTAAGTCTTTGTCAGCTGGACACATTTTCTTCCATTCCTCAGTGGCAAAGACAGCTGATCAACTAAAACTAGTCATGTAGATAGAAAAAGGAAGAAACAAAACTGTGGAAAAGTGACTGATCTATTTAATTGTACCTTCAGGTAAATAAAGAGAAAAGCAGTTCAGTGATTAGGACTTTAGCTTGAGTCTTTACATTCCCAGCTTTGCAGAAGACTCACTGTTTCATCTTGAGCATGGCATTTAATCACTTGTCCTTCAATTCTGTTTTTAAAGTAGGAATACTAATATTTGTCTACATCAGACACTATTAAAGAAATACATAGCCATTCATATACTACTATTTAAACCACATTTATATGGTTTTATATTTTACCATATTTATATACTACTATTGAGTCTTACAGAAGCATGGAAAGAAATATAGGTATGTATACACGTGTAGAAAAAAACACCACACATTGCATATCTTCATTCTTACTAAAAGTAGTATTTACATATGGGTAGAATTAACGGGAAGACTGTTGATTTAAAAATTTTTATGCTTTTCTTTCTCTTACTTTTTTTTGTTTCTCTTACTTCCATAAACACAAAGTTGGCATACAAAGGCAATCACATTAGTGTTTAGAATATAAGCTTGTTGTGTGCATGCACAAAAATTCGTTAAATGGTATTCTGAACAAAACTTCTAGGCATTACCACAGTAAAAAATTTAATGTATCAGTTTATGTATAAATATGCATTTTTCCACACATAGTTAAAGAACAGCAAAGTCTTTTTTGTTCAAATGTAGCTAAAATTATATGTTATAATGTTATAACTCTATCCATTTCTGCCTCTGACATATGTACCTGCAAATCTTTAAACTGTCTTTAAATGTTTTTAAACTCAGTGCAGAACTATTTGTATGTATAACTAAGTGCTCGTTACAAAATTAGATTCCTCATCTTCTTTTCTCTTTTTACAAGTTCAAGTGTGATTCAGAAAGATAGTATTTTTATTAGCTTTATTAGCTCTTTTTTTCTTTTTTTTTAAGCTAGTAATGCATAGATTGTGGGTTTCTCCTTCTTTCAGACTAGAGTAACAGCAAAAGGGCAGCGTATAAACTGAGATCAATTTTTCTCAGCATGACCAATGTGTACCATGGCATGGACTCTTAGAAAGTGGTCTCCTGCATCGAGATGCCTTTTGGAGACATCAAGGTAATCTGTAGCATTTCAGAGTAGCCTGCAGGGAGGAACATCGTAAAACCAGTGAAGTGTATTACATGACAGTTATTTGTACTGTAGAGCAACAGATGAATCCCAGATAACATGCTTTGGATGCACATGCCATGTTACTAAGCCACCCAGAGAGAACAATCAGAGAAGGTCAAAGAGATTCCAATAAATTGGAAATAGTGAAAAAGTTAACAAGAAGTAAGTATTAAGCTAACTGCTGGCATCTGTTTGTTCCCTTATGCTACAGCTCCATTTTTGTCTGTGTTCATCTGGTGTTGGAGGAAAAAGCTGGAAACTCCACTGTGTTAATCCTAGCCTAAAACTAGAGTAACGCACAGATGGTGTCAAGAGCAAATCAGAGATATCCTTGCACTTCAGTATTTTTCCACAAATTTACATTGCCATATTTTTATGTTTTCAAAGTCACATTAGGCATGGACTTACCAAAACTGCTGGAAGGGATTTTTCATCTTCACCGTTCTGGACAAGTCTGTAATCCTGCACTCTGTGCCATGGTCATGGCTACATACCTCCTCCCGTTCAGGTATGGTCTGTATCCATATGTTTGCCTTATGTTAGTGTGTTGTGACAGTTAAAGTGTAAATTGTCAGTCTATGAATATATATGTGAAGGGAATAAAATTGAAGCTCCAAATGCATAATATCTTGACAGGAAGAGTCCAGAAAATAAAGAGAAATATTTATCTCTGTGTTGATATATTTCAAAAGTTCTATGAAATAGGAAGTAAATGGAATCTTACCAAATTCTCTGTAGCTGTTCCTTTAATGGCATGGGGGTGTGAATGGGGAAGTAGTCCATGCCAGTGATGATGTAAAAAATTTTAGACACTAATAAGCTTCCATATTTTAATTTAAGTTGCAATCATTGGACTAGATTTTGAACCACAGCTATTAGCTTTACTCTGGTGATAAGGTCCTGAAGAACAGGACCAGATGACAGACACCATCACTCTGAACATCCCTCCACATGCTCCTTCTTCCTCGCCCCAGCTTTATATACTGAACATGTCATATGGTATGGAATATCCCTTTGGCCAGTTTGGGTCAGTTGTCCCAGCTGTGTCCCCTCCCAGCTCCCCGTGCACCTACAGCTTTCCTGATGGCAGGCCAGCACGAGAAGCTGGACTGTCCTTGACTGCCTAGCAACAACTCAAAACATCAGCACGTTATCAACATTTTTTCATCCCAAATTCAAAACATAACCTCACACTAGCTTCTGTGAAGAAAATTAACTCTCGCCCAGCTGAAACCAGGACAGTTCTCTTCCCACAAGCCGAGGAAAGAAAAGAAATCAGAATAGAGCTGTAAAAGAAGTTCAAACAGTAAAAGCTGTTTCTGGCAGCAAGTCAAATCTTGGTTTATCAGCACTTTGGCAGGGGCAGAGTCAGGAGCGAGTAAGCACATGGCAGATTTGTTTTGCCTGACAGTAAATCATAGTGATATACTCAAGTGTTTATTTTCCCTAAGGCAAGAGAACACCTTCATCAAGTCTTGATTCATGCATGGTCTTTATCTGAAACATTAAAAAAATTTATTTTAAAATTTGGTAACATTTTGGAATATAATTTGCCCATCTGACAGAGTTTCTGTCAAGTAATGTAACCACTTTCCCCTTCTTTTGATTCTTTTTTTGATGGAGAACCTATAAACCTACATCCAAACCTTCTTCTACCCATTTTCTGAATTACACTTTGATTTCTTAAAGGTGTTTATTTATGTAGTTTTTTTCTAAATAGCTCAATTTATTTTCACTGAATTCATAAATACAAGAAATGTTGAAAAAATATCTAAAAATAATTTTCGTATCTGAATAGATGAGGAAAAACTAGATAAATTTTTTTTTAGATCATCTCTTTGCATTGAAAAACTCTAACCACAAATATCAGATGAAAGATATACCGTGGTTTTTACTGTTTAGCCCTTTATCTGCAGTGTTCATCCTTCTAATTTGTGTTTCACTAATCTAATTTCTTTAAATTACTTTCAGCATTCAACCCCACTTCCCTGAACCTCAAATTGAAAGCTTCAATCCACCTCAAAGAAAGTTGCAATTACCTACTAGGTAATCTGATCTCAACACTTACTAAAAAAAGCCCCCAAAACTGCTTGACTAATTGTATAAGACTTTCCACAGAGGGTCTATGAAAACTTCCCAGAAACACTGTTCTGTGACTTGTTTATCTTCCCTCTTGGCTCATGAAGTATTTAAAAATGAATGTGAATTAGAAGGAAGAAAAGAAATAAAGGTGACAGGGCAAACACGGCCTGCAGCCGTCTATGATCCCATCACATGAATTAATTTAAATGTGATCAGAGACTTCTAAGGAAAGCCTCATTTCAATAATCCCTATTCTATATTGGCAAAATAATCTATTCGTCTATGTAAAAGACATTACTTTCAGTAAATCTTTGACCTAAAAGGGAGTGTGACAGAAGCAGATAAATGGCTTTCTCCATTCCATTCCATTCCATTCCGTTCCGTTCCGTTCCGTTCCGTTCCGTTCCATTCCTTTCCGTTCCATTCCGTTCCGTTCCATTCCATTCCATTCCATGTATTAGTTTATATGCTCTGGCTGTCATCCCTACTACTTGAGAATAGCTGTAAAACTTCTTCTGAAAAGAACAAGAAAAAAAGGAAATTGCAAAGTAATTTTTCCTGCAAAAATATTCCTGTATCTCAACTTTTTTATGTGCTTGTTCAACTGCCTGTAATTGTTTCCTCAGTTTTATATCATGTTTCAATTCCTCTTGTTACTTCAAAAGTCTTCTAGATAAAATAGGCTGAAGGAGAGTGTTTTAAGCACACCTGATTTCATCTGGTTTGCTTTTGCTGTCTTCTGCTGTTTGATTAAGGAGCTGATGCTGTAAGATGTTTTGTCATGACCTATGATAGGGACCAGCCTTTTGCAAAATGGTTATGTTGATGGTATAGCACAAGTAAGCTGTCTTACAAGAGGGTCTGGATCAATAAATTAAAAACAAACCTGGAAGGATGATACAGGAATGAGTTTTCTCATAAAAAATCTCATGATGATTGGTTTATCAATTACTCCTGTAGTAAGCAGTGATCATATAATTAGTGAAGTCCAAAAAAAGCAACAGTGAACCTTGGAAAGGTTCATAATCTGAAAATCAAGGAGGAGGAAACTGGTTATATTGGCAAGCCTGGAAGCAGGACTCTGAACTCATAGATTGTTATTCTTTAACAACAATAAGGCAGTCTTTAGCAGAGAATTACAAGTGAAGAAGTAGATGACTTAGAATTTCAGAACCAGAGGCAGGAAGACAAAGGATACTAGTCCAATGTGGCTGAACAAAATATGTCCAGAATTAGCAAATGGAAGACACTAAGTTGCATCTATGCATGCCCTGATATTTCATAGCTTTTTGATAATCAATTACCATTGGACAGTGTCAAAGTGAGTTTACTGGACTAGATGGATCTCTAGCCTGACCAATTTGTGTAGCCTAACTTGAGGCTGAGGTTGATGATGTGTATTTATTTTTAAGTGGCATATGCTGGAATTTCTAACACATAACCTTTTAAGTACTTGTATATGAAAAAGGTAACCATAACTGTTAATTCTCAATTTATCTTAAAGAAAATTTCTAAGTAATGGCAACAGGCAGAGCTACGTTTGTCTTCTGCATTAGGCAACAGAGGGATCAAAAGGCACTAAAAGGACTCCTCTACATATACAAAAAAAACTTACATGTTGCAAAGACTTGGCATTCCACTATACAAATGTTTTCTGAAGGGTAATCTACAATAGAGGGGAATACTCCATTCAGGAGAATGGTTGTGGACAATTTTATTTTGACTTTTGCAGACAGTGCACTTGTCAGACAGTAGAAGAAGAGGCTAAGGCATGTAATTAGACAGGTTATTTGTGTGGCAGAGAGTCACCCAACAGAAGCTTTTTTAGGGGACAGCTGTGCAGTCATTTATAAGAAAATTTCCTGTCTGAAGTCAATAGGAGGTCTGAGTCCATCAGGGATTTAGGACAAGCTCATAGCAGGAAAGAGAAGAGACAGGAAGTCAAGTGTCTGTTGTTTGCTCACTAGAAAAGATCTAAGGGCAAGGAAGATCAATACAACTGGAGAACTGGAGTTAAGAGGAGGATTTATGAATTATTTCTCAGACTCTTATTCTCTGAAAGAAGAGAGAGAAAGCAAGTGTCTAATTTTCTTCTCAAGGCTTTTATTTTTTTCTTCTGGAAAATATCAAGCATGTAGATAGGCATTTTATTGATGCTTAAGTTTGGAACTGGAAGAGTTCTCAGAGGTGTAATTTTACTAAGCTCTTTTATCTCTTGTCTTTTTTTTTTCCCCCCAAACCAGCTCAAGGTCAAAAACCTAATCACATCTTCTCTTCCCCAGCCTAACTCAAACAGAGGGATTCCTTCAAGGATCATTAAACAAAACAAACAAAAAAAACCCCCAACCATATTTTTTATAATTACACAGGCTTACTCAGTACATTAAAAATAAACCTGGGTGAACTTCCCTAAACACATCTTCAATACCTGAAGTGCAATAGGTAGGCATCCTGGATGGGTATATAAATTTATTTGTCTTGTGTGTACATGTATGTGTGTATTTAAAGAGATAAACATTTCTGATATCCTTTGGTTATTTGAGCTACCCTAGAGGTGTAAGTTATTAGTAAATTAATCATATTTTTAAAACATGTCAAGCACTTCAATTAAAAAAAAAGGCCTATTTTCAGTGAGTTTTAGACTTCTAAGCTGAGATTATTTTACTCTAGCTTTGGCATCTATATTTCCTCAGTAATCAGTAGAAATAGGTAGATACATACTCTGTAGACGCCTATTTTTCTTTAATGTTTATAGCCCCCTATAGCTCCCCAGCTTAGATGAATAACTTAGAAAAAACACTTAAGTTTTATCGGTGATATTAGTTCTTTTGCAATTGCATTTGTCTTGAAAATGGGACTACAATTTTTAAAATATGACATTTATTTATAATATTAGCAGTGATATATGCAATAAACCATGCTCTATTATGAGTTACAAAATAACAGCTTTCCTTTGTAAACTGTTTTTGTTTATGCATTATCTCTACAATTGTAAACTCACGTTTTATGTTATGCACCACTTCTGATTTGTGAACACTTACCATTTGTCCTTTAAGGAAAAGAGAAAAGGAAGAAAAAATACATCTTAGACAAAAGGAGAAATGCCAAAAGAGGAGTTATGGAAAAGTCCTTAAAAAATCTCTTCATTTATGAAATACTGGAGTCTCACAATGTGTTAAAAAAAAAGATTGTTTAACCGTAATGAATTTAATACATGTGTAGTGCTCTGTTGTAGAAGAAACAACAGAACTTAACACTGAATATACCTTTATTAGTTTATAAATCAATAAACAGGAGTGGAGTAGAATAATTATTATAGAAGAAAGTTTAGTTACATTGTTAAGAGCAAGTAACTCCCCCTCCCCCATTAATAGAGAAGTTCCTTGCAGTTAGTTTTATGCAGCTCAATTAAACTGCTGTCCTAAGTATGTTTTAAAGGGCATCTGTTGCACTTATTTTATTGAATTACACTATTTTAAGTGGAACAATACTTCACACAGTTTTAATGTACATCTTTTTCTACTTTCTTTTTACTTAAAATGTTATTCCCATCTTATTTATGTGTCATAAACACGCGTCTTTATGTTTGTGCATTTATTTCCTTTATGAAAGTTCACCATATAAGAAAATACTCTGATAGCCATATGGTAACATCCTAAACCAAATGTGAATCCAAGTTCTGCTCCCCTTGAAAACCACATTTACCTCCGTTTTCTTATCATGCTAGATCTACTCTTTTGTCCGCAAGCTAAGTAAAGGATTATCTGAAGCAATGTCTCTTTTGGGAAGCACCTGTTGAAGCTGATGTGTCTCAAACAACCTGAAGGCACAATTCCTGTCTTTCGTCTCTTGTTCCTTCTGTCAGAATTTCTATTAGACATGACTGTCATTAAAGAGATAATGGAATTATTTCCAAAACCTCTTCTAACTGGAAATCCTTTTCGAACAACTGTAATCCATTTTTTAAGTCTGCTGTCTCATAGAGAAAAGTCTGTTTGTCTGTCTTTTGAATTAATATAATACAACTAGAATATATTGAAACAAATACCTTTACAGACCCTTTTCCCAATCATTTCAAAACACCAGATAACAGAGTTTGCCATTTCCAAGGAGCAATTTTCAACAGTTAGACACTTCTCCCTTTAGAGGGAGAAGAAGAAAAAACCACAGATATATGAATCTTCAGGCTACTGTAAGATTTCCATTTGTCCAGGTAACAGTAGACTTTATACTCACACTGGAGTTTGGCGGTACTTTTGCGCCGCTGTGATTTCAGAACTAGAAACTAACTCTGTCCAAAAGGTGTGTTTGACATGAAGGAGTTCACCACTGAAATGTCTGTATATTAGTTTTAATTGCTTGTACTACCTTATGTAGAATACTTGCATCATAAGCTATTGGTGCTAAGAAAAGTCTGTTGGCTGCTGTCAGATTTTAACTTCTCTCTCCTGAATTTCCCAAATGTCACTATTACATACCTCGCTGTGGAATTTCGTTATTCTATATGCAGGCCTGGTGACAGAGGCCTGAACTGCATGAAAAATGTCTCCCTGGTCTTGAGGATGCCAGGCAGCGCGAGGACACCGTGAATGGCAGTAGCTGATGCAGGAGTGGGGTGGAAGCGGCACCAGCTGGCACGTCAGAAATGCGTGTGTTTGGGGTAGGTTGTGGGGTAGGTTGTTTCATTGTTTTGAAAGACATTTTGGGTTGCAAAAAGAAAAAGGCATGGGGGAGGGGACAGGGGAGGAGGAGACAACCTGATGCAGAGAAAATCCTGAAGTTTTAACACTATATGGGTAACTATGTCAAAGAGCTTTGTGGCTGGCCCGTCACTCCTTTTTAGGACACTCATTTCCAACCACAAAGTGCAAAAAGTTAATCAAAAAGAAAATTAGTGTTGGGGGTCTTTCTTTAATAATGTGCATGAATTAAAGAAGAAATGGTTGCTAAAATGTTTTGTGTGATCTGAGAGGTGGAAGAATGTTTTTAACAGCTTCTGTATATAAAAGGGATATGGAAGTCCTCAGTGCTACCTATATTTTGTAAACAACTAGAGTAGTAGGAACTATTAAAAACATTGAATTAATTAGTAAATAGAAGCTAAGAGAGCAAGGAGGGGTGAGGAGCAGCTAGGCAGTTAGAGAGTGGGATTACTGTGGGAATGTTGTAGGACCAGCTAGTGAAGTAGAGCAGAAATAAAAAATTAAAATATTTTAAATGTGGCATAAACCATAATCACATACACCTGATGTGTCCCTTCATATCCAGTAAAAAGCAGGAAATTTCCTGAAAAAGCAGAGAAGCCAGCTGCGCCAGCAGTTTTGTCATCAGAGTATAAATCCAAAAAATAGCTATGATTTAGGAATTGAATCTTAGTCTCCTAATCCCCTGTCTTGTTTATGTTTTTTTCCTTTGCTAAAATTTGTTTGTGAGTAGGGAGAACCAGTTGTATGAGTACAAGAAAGTTCAGATTAATTTTGCCGTGATGTGGAGGATGTAATCTGTGTTTTATTAGTGACTCCTTAAATTTGAACCTGATCTATGTTCCTGTGAAAGAGCTCTTGCTAGAGGTTTACGTATAGATATCTCTGTATATGATGGTATATAATTCTTCCATATTTTCTTGCTGAAAAATATGGTAGCTGGCCATAAAATATAGCAAAAGGAAAACAGCTTTCAAATTTTGTGTAATACTGAACACAGCAAAGCTATTCTTGCATCTTCAAATTATCCATTACATTCTGGATGCAAATGTGTGCATGTAGCTCTTTTCAATTTCACTGGAGCCTGACTCATTTAAGAAATGAGTATTATCCTGTGTACCAAATTTAGAGGCATTGGTGTAATGAATTGAATACTAAACATGCATTGAATCCTGGGAATTTCTGCATGACAAGTGCCTGTAAAAATACTTTTTGTATATATGAGGATGGAAGGTAAATTTTTAAAAGAAGAAAATGTTCCCTTGCCTAAATATCCTGTTCTAATAAAGGGATTGGTAGAATATCTCAAATAACATATTAAATCATGTATTAATCTTGATATTTGTACCCAGTAAACCCTCCCTATGTTACTTAATCTGGATATTTCGAGCTGCTTCCATTTCCCTACTTTCCTGCACTGCCACTAGCTCACTCTCTGATAGTCAAGTCTTTTGGCCTAAGTCCATTATCCTGTTCATATTCCTCTTTATCATGCACCACTTTCGGAGGCAGCTATCTGCCAGCATTGCTGACATTCGGTCTGCACGGCACTTTGGCTCACGGTCAGATGCAGATTAGATCCCGTGTGGCTGCTCGTCATTCTAGCTAAATGTAGATGCACACCGCTCAGTTGTTCTCAACAAAAGTCTGACTTCACTGAAAATTTGCACCGTTTCTGTCGTGCATTTGTGTTACTGGTTTGTTGGTTTGTTGGGGTTTTTTTTCCTCAGAGATGTTATGCAGAGACTTCTGGAATTTTGGGGCATTTTATGAGCTCACACAAATTCAGTTTTGTTATTCTGAGTTAGCACTTGGATTGTCATTTTCCTGCAGCCTGAAATGTTTGATGCTCCTCTAAACTCTCCACCCTTGGGAATTATAGCAGCCCAGTTGGGTGATTCTTCCTGGTGATGCAAATTACAACTATTCCTTTTTATGTAAAGATAGGAAAGGATTTTTGAGTGGAACTATTCTTATTTATTTAAAAAGATAACACCTAAAATTTATTCATTAATTGATTTCTTTTTTAATATTATTTCATCTGCTGCTTTGAGTCACCTGTGTGTACATACCCATGCGTACTCATGCTCACATTCGCAATTTTTCCTCTCTGGTGCATCACATAAAGCTGCATTCTGATCAATAGTTTTTAATTTGTATTAAGAAAGATTTTGTTTGTTTGTTTGACTTACATACTTTGGTTGAAAGCATTTTTTGAGAGGTCACATTTGTAGTTTTGAAGTAATAAATGCTGAAGGATGAAACCATATAGGACAATTAAACTTACAACACAATATGCCATTGAAAGCACGTAGTTTTGTGAGGGCTTCTTTGGCAATGAATATGGTTTAAACATCGAGACAGTTCTGTATTTCCCGCTGACACCTTGCCTACAGTTCTCAATTCTAAACACAAAAAGTTTTCTAGAGATATTTCTGCAGAAATAAGAAGAATGAATGCCATCAGCTTTTTGGAGAAAGCTGCTTCCTGAGGGACAGTGAAGCTTCTGTGTGAAAAGCAGACCCCTACTGACATGTTCAGCAAAGATCTCGCCCCAAAGTATTTGATATCAGAACTGACTAAGCATTTAAAAGCAAGGGGAGACCAAAGGATTTGAAGAGGAAGGGAAGGAAATTAATCCCATTAATTGCTCATTTCTAAAATGCTTGAGATGTTATCAGTAAATATAGCCACTGAAGAATCCAGTAGAGGTCCAGATATACAGTCCTCCAAACTTGTCTTCTGATGCAAAATGAGTAAAAAAGGCCTTAGCACTGAAGTTTTTTTAAACTGTCAGTACCATATAAGATGTCTTATATTATATGACTAATATGATTATCAAGATCATTTTGATACTTACAGAATCACAGAATCATTAAGGTTGGAAAAGACCTTCAAGATCATCAAGTCCAACCGTCATCCCAACACCACCAGGCCTACTAAACCATGTCCCGAAGTGTCACGTCCACACATTTTCTGAACACTTACAGAGATGGTGACTCTACCACCTCCCTGGGCAGCTTGTTCCAATGCCTGACCACTCTCTCAGTGAAGAAATTTTTCCTAATAGCTAATCTAAACCTCCCCTGGCGCATTGATTGCAGTATGTAATAAATATAATAGGCACAACATTGCATTTCTAGCACCACCAATTTCCATTTTTATTTATTTAATTTTTAAACACAGTTGAAGTTCTGATGCTTGTTTTCCACCCAGATTCCATGGACGATTAAACAATTGCAAGGTGTAAGATTGTACACAATTATAGACAAAATGCAACCCTCTACAACTACCATATCCAATTCAGTATCAAACTGATCGAATAACAGGCCGATGGTGCACATTTCAAATGTGTAGTCTCTTCTGTTTCTTTTCAGTTAGTGCCATTTTAAGATTTAGGATGAAGTAGATGACTTGCATTCTTTTGTCCAACCCTATTGTAGAATTACAATGAAATAAATAAGCAGTATTAACAAGAGCTAATCCTACAAGTTGAGCTCTGCAGTGCCATGTCTTTGTCTAACAGCTTAGTAATAGGGCTTTCCATCCTGCTTCATAGCTGCAGCAATTGAATTACAGCTACAGAGAACCAATCCATGGTTTTAGGAAGAAAACCTGTTAAGGAAACAAAAGACGGTAGGGAAACTGAAGAGTAGGGTGTGCACTATCAAACTTAATACAATTTAATGTCTTTTAAACATGGTATTGGTTGCATTCTGCAGTGTTAATAGAACAAAGAATCTCTGAGTAATTGTCTTGAAACCCAGACTGAAAACTGATTCCTTTAATTTCTGCCAGCAAAGACTGGGACATCAGAGGTCATGACTGTTTCTGAATTATTTTGACTAGCATGATGAACTTTAACTTTGGACCCATCTATGTGAGAACAGGAAGTGTGCTCTAACAGTACATCAGTTTTTTCCAAGTTTAATTGTAGGTGATTATTCATTTCCTTGTTCTTTGGATTTCTAAAATGTCAATCACAGCAATGTCTGATAATCTTCCTCTACCTTTTTGCCACAAATTGCCAAATTCCAAAATACACGACAATACAAATTCAATACATGATTATATAGATACGCTTAAAAAAGAATATGAATGGATGCCAAAGTTCTTTGCAATTTTTTAGCCCTCTTCCCACTGCCTTGATAAAAAAAGGAGAGGCACTTCAGAATTAGCAAAAGCTTTCTTATTTGACCTATTGTACTTAAGGACATGGAAAAATGCATATCTACCCATCATGCTTGTTTGAAAATTTTCATGAAAATCCTGTTAATTTACATTGAAGTATTCCCAAAAGAGAACCTCACCTCACATTCTTCTCCACTTCAAAATAGAAAAAAAATCACTGCATTAATTAATATCCTAAAAGATGCTAGCGTTTAAATGAAGTTATCCTGATGCTACAGCCAGCTTCACTGGTCTTGGTAGAATAGCTGTATTTACACCAGTTTAAAGTGCAACAGCATCTGACTCTATGTTCATTGCTTGTAAAACTTTACCTTTTATGAAGATAAAACCTTCCCATGCATAAAGGTATGAAACAGTACTGAAATGCATTTTCAAATTTGGCTTAAATTTCAGTATACATTCCCTTTATATCAAGATTTGATCGGCTTATAAAAGTACACAATACTAAGGAATGAAAGAATGTCTGTGCTTCATGGGATGAAAAAAAAAATAGCTTTTTTGGTAACTGCCAAAGCCTTTCTAGCAATGCTTGATAAAATTAATAACCCCTAATGAAAATTGATTTTGTTTATGTAAAGTCATAATGGATATGGTCACATAATTACTATGGGCTCACTGCTAGTTATTAATTAATTATTGTATTTTCTTCTATAATTTATTCACCAGAAAAATTCAAGTCTGAGGCAGCATCTGTTTTCCAGTGAAGTCCTGCTTTGACTTAATTTTACAGCTGACCAGGAAGGAGAACAAAGAGTAACTTGCCCAAGGTCACTGAGACTGCAATCAGCCTTGATTAGAGCCAAGCACAAATTATTGTTCAGTCTCATGTTCTAGTCACTGAAGCTGATGTGGTTTTAGTTTTCAACAGCTGTTGCTGAAGTTACCAGGAGAGGACACAGTCTTAAATCCCATTCACCCCTTTCTGTGCATGGCAGCAAGGCAGGCAAAAATTATCAGAAGCTTTCTTCAGACTTCCCTGAAAATTTTAGTGTAAAAGAAGAGCAGTTGGAATGTAAAGAGAAAAGGATCCTAAACTCCACATTTTCACTGTTTTCTTTCTTTCTCCTGTGTATAAATAGGCTTGGGATAATGGTAATGGCTGTAACAGAGTTTCCATGCTAGACTAAAATCAATCAGGTCGCTGCAGCTTTAGAGTTGGTACCATCCATTCTGCTTCTCTGATGTACGTCCCTGCCATTAAGGCAGACACGGCTCCTGTACTACTGGATCAGTTCCTGAAGCAGCGTAGTTTTCAGCCAGGTACATTAAAATAAAGGAAAATAATTTGTTTTGCCTTGATATGTCAGGCTGAAGATCATAGAGGTTAAGCAGCCTATCAATGAGCTGCTCAAATGTCCTGGCTTCAGCTATGACAGTGCTCATCCGAGGACAAAATCAGAGAGAAGTAGTAGCAGCTTCAGCTAGTTCATCTGAGTCAATCTTTAGGTACGAACCTTCGTTTGGAAGATTTCCCACGTGGTTTAAGTGGATCCTGCAAGAAGACGCTTCCTGACTTGTCTTGCCAATCAGGCATTTGCCAGACTCCTTCTGTGCAGAATACCCTCAAAGTGGTGCTGGGGTTTGCCTGTGGAAGTTGGAGTACGCAGGTCGCCCTGTTCCCCGACCCTGCTTCCATGAGTGGGCAGGTATACTGGCTGCACAGGCTCCAATGGGACAGATTGTGTTGGTTTCCTTAGAGTATATTATTTAAACCCAGCAGTTACATTTTCAATGGGGAGGTTGGTCTACATGACTTCCAGATTCTGTTCTTCCAATTTTTTCTTTGATCCTCTCATTCCTCCTTCTGAAGACTGTCAGTATGCAAAAAAGAACAGAGGACTCTTGGGATCAGAAAGAAAATAATCATTAAATAACCTGATTCTCTAGCGCTGTGAGACAGTAATATCATTACAAGGGGAAGATGCTGGGTTCTGCCAGTGCTATGCAACGTAAAATGTGTGTGCAATCCTCAACTGAATTATGTGTCTGTGGAGTCTGCTGATTGAGTTAATGGCCTGACGTCTTCTCAGTGACTTAAATTTCATATGTCTGCCTAAGCAGGAATTTCTGCTGTGGCTTTACCTCAAGGCATAGTATATTTATGTAATAAAACGTACCATGACATCATATCTGTATTATCTCTTCCCACCTGTTTGCTGAGGAGACTTTTCCTTTTTCTCTTACTGCTGAAGGAAAACATGTAGAACAAGCTTTGTGGCTGCTGAAAGAACAGTCTATCTTCCCTTTTCCTTCCTTTTGATGACTGGAAAGCTTTAGCATGTATCACTCGTATTGTTCATTTTTCTAGTCTTTTTGTAGCACCAGGCGAGAACATACATACTGATTTGGATTATGTACGAAGTTTTGGTTTTATACAGGTTACTTTATTACTGGCAATTAAAAAAAATTAGAATGTTGCAAAACAAATGGATTCTTAAATAACTTAAAGATGCCATAATGACCCAATGAAAAAAAGACTCCAGTCAGAAATTCATCTTGGAACCATTTAGAGTTACAGAAATTCATTGGAAGTATAAGGATAATAGGCATATCTTGAAGAGATAACTGCAAAGATTTTTGATTTGGAATACTTAGCATATTAAGTATATGTTTACAGCAGTACTAAGGCAATAGATTTTAGGAGTGTGCCATAAAATGTAATGAGACAGACCAATAAAAATGGGCAGTAGGAGGAATTGCAGTGAAGGGTCATTTTATGTGGGTCCATAAGGCTCAAAGTTCTCTAAAAAACCCTCTAAGAATAATTTTTAAAATCTATTTTCCTCTGTAGAAGGGAAATGGCCACAGTGCCAATAGCTATCATGCCAGTGCCTGGGAGTATGACTGCATAAACAAAACAAAGTATTTTTCTGTTTGGGATGATGACCCCAGCTTCCAGCTAAAGCTGCCACAGCAGATGTCATGTCCATATTTTAATGTTTGATTGGGTAATAACTGAAATGTTACTTGAAAAATTCATGTACTGTTGTGGAAGGAATGCTAAAAGATACTGTTGAGCAAACAAAAACATCATGCTTCCAGAGAAATCGAGGTTAGGTTCTGGTTTATTTAATATCTTTCTTAAGCATTTTGATGAGAAAATATATGGTGTAAAAGTAAGTTTCATAATATTAAAACAGGTCTGTCCCATATACTGGCTATGATGTAAAAAATAACGCAAACAGGAAAATATAAATTAAAATAGAATTGTTTCAGCATAGCAATAGTTCTCTGTGGTTGAAAATAGTGTGAATTATGCCACAGGTAATTCATGGCATCACAGTGGTTGGTATGACAGTGGTTGAAACCACCAGTTGAGGAAAAGAGAGATGTTCTTATGAACAACCTGAGCTGAAATTTAACCTGAGCTATTTAATTACACAGAGTTATCTTTAAAGAACCTGCTTCAAAGCATCAACAACGTCCTATATAGGAGGCCTGAAATAAATTTAAGTACAGCTAGTCCTTGGAAAATGCTAATGCACGCAAAAGTCAAAATATGACTTTGTTGTATGGTACAGCAAAGAAGATAAGGTAATTTAAAAGCTAGTATCCATAAGTATCACACATTCTATAGGAATGATGAAACTCCTTCCATTGTCTTGATTCTATCACCCTCATATATATTGCTCAATGCCTTTGTCTATATTTGATCTTTCTGAAAGCAATTGTGTATGAAAGAGCACCTTGGCTTTTTAGAAGCTGTTACAGTCAAATAAGAAATAATACAATTTCCTCTGCAATAATACAACAGGCACCACAATTTTCCTAAAGCTGTTGAAAGATTTGAGCCAGCAAAAAACTCAAAATACTGTTAGAGAGTTGGAGGAGTGGCTTGTGAGGGAACATTTTAGAAGAAGATAGTGTGTGTAAATAGTGGCTGGAAGAAAACATGACATACTGTTTTCAACAAAGTGTTAACTCCAAGGAATAAAGAGAATTATTTAGTGTAAGACTTAGAGAAAGAGGTAGGCATGGTAAAATTAAATCAAATAGTGAGGAAATGTAAGATTGCTGTGAGAAATATTGTCACAGCAGTAGGATTTTTGGAGTAGTCTCCAAAGGCATGATTGGGTGTTTCAAATAAAATAACTTAAAAACACTAATAAACCCATACTTTTGGGAATCATATCTACATTTGCAGAAAGTAGTAATCTAATATATTTTCCAGTTGTAACATATCGTACAGGCACATACAGGTGCACCAGCACGAGTCAGGAAAAATAGGAAAAGCATACTAATAAATCCTTTCTGATAACTATATTCCATCATTTACATCTGCCACTTTAACAAAACCATGAGGGTCAGACTGTTTGTTTCTTGTTGGTGGAGGGTGAGGAAAAGTTACTACGAAAAAAGTGGATGAAGCTTTTATAGAGAGAGATTTTATACCCTTCCTCGTGTGAAATTTGGTTCTTCAGTTACCAGGGTTCTGTTCCTGGCATGTAGGAGGATGCATTTAAAGTGCCTCTCTAAGTCAATTAACTTCCCAGGATTGCAGGATAGCTTTAAGGTCCATCATCTCTTGAACTCCATAAAATTTATCTAGATGTTGCATCGTGGACTCCAGGCAAGACTTTTTCCAAATTATATGCTTAAAGTTATACTCCTAAATCTGTATTTAAGGATCAAGAGTAAGTGGCCTTTTTTTTTTTCACCAAAACTTATGAAAAAAAAATCAGCTCTTTTGATCCAAAGGCAGATGCTGTACTTCTGATAATCTTACTGTTACTTATTAGTATGAATTTAGGAGCCTGATGTCAGGCATGTGCAGCCCCATCCACATCTCAACAGCTGTGATGCAATGTTGCTGCAGTCCCTGGAGCTGAGCCAGTTTATTCCAGCTGGGGACTCTGTCCCCTACTACTGAAACTATTTCTTGGCAGCTCTTCATTAGTATAAAGCTTGGGTTTTTTCTTCTCTTTTTTATTTTTTTTTTCTTTTTCTGGTAGCAAAACTGTCAGTGAATGAATGCTAAATAAAGCAAGCCTCAGACCCAAAGCAATTTATCTTTCCTTTATCTAACCGGATTGGATAGAGAGTTCACGATCCAAAGGTTGGGTCACCCAATCTGTTGGATACGTCTACAGAAGGTACGGTGCAGTCCAATATCTGTGTTGCTTTTAAACTGCTGCTGCCAGGCAGATTGCCATTTAAATCCAGGCAGTCAGCTGCTGCTAGTGACTACTGTCATTAATACCACAGCTTTGAGCACTATTTCACTGTTACAAACATTTTTAAAATTCGTTTTCCTCCCTTCTGCTGTGTTCCTCTAAAAACAACACCAGTGGGTTTTATTGGGAGTTTTGAAAGCAAGTGGCCTCCACAGCATTTGAGTGGCAGGAAGCAACAGACTTTCGTGGGCTCCTACAGAGAAGTTAAATAGCTTCAGACATTTTCTATCAGCTTAAAGCACTGTGCTCGATGGTGCAAGCACACTTTGCTTCCTTTGCCTTACAAGCACCCTGGGATATCCGTTCTGAAAATAGATTTGAATGAACTTGAAAATTCAAGATAGGCTTGACTGCCAATCTGTCAACAGCCCCTAAAAATAATAATAAAAAATAAAATCAAGTGACAGCTCAGAAAAGCAAGCTGCTTGGCACACTCTATGCCCTGCTCAGTGTTTTCTGTCTTGTCAACTATCAATATTTATGTTCAGTGGGGGAAACCTGGCCAAATTAGAGGACATAAGAGGGCACTGCCGAAATCAAAACTCTGCCACAAGTCACAGTTGGGCTTGACTTTTGTTTCATTAAAAAGTTAATTGGAACCAAACTGTGCAGTCACAAAGCTCATCAGTGCTTCCTGTTCACAACGTTAAAGAATCAGATGTTCAAACATAGCAAATTAGTGAAAAGCATGTTTACACTCTGCTCCCTTATTACTGAAAATGATTATTTGATAAACAAAGAGGCACAGCCAGAAGAAATGCCAGCATTTGTTGACAGATTTAGTGTGCCTTGGTGACTGCACCTCATACCACTGGGTGGACCAGGCACGGTGCTTCAGTGGGTACTCCTGAAGAAGGTATCAACAAACGAGGGCAGCCAGCTGCCTGTGAGCTCTAAATTAACCTCGGAGCAGAAACGGTACGGGACACTGACTTCATGCAATACCGGCAGTGCTGCTCTGAACCAGTGAGCTTATGTATGTGGCTAAAAGGGAGGCTTGTTTGCGACATACAGAAGGAACTCGGAGGCCGATACACCCTTTGCAGCATTCAGGGTACGCTGCTTCCCGCACTGAGAGGATGCGTTACTCACAGGTAGACAGCCGATGCTCCGGCTTTCATGTCGCTGGAAGCTATATAATACTGCTGGACTGCTAAAACCGTAACATTCCCATTTCAGAGCTTACACAGTCCAGCTCTTCTGTGTGGCTCTCCAAAGAAAATTAAACTGAGAAAAATAGTTTTCTTCTTTCTGAGGCTTTAAAGGGTCAGGCTTTCCCTTGGGAATAAATGTATTGCTGCAAGTCAGAGGAGCTTCTTCCTGGTTTAATTTCAGAAAGCTTGCGGCTGGAAGACAAACAGAATAATAAAAGCCTCTTACGAAGGTAAAAAATACCAACAGTTCAAGAACAACTGAACAAATTTACATTTCTGTAAAATGGATTCTTAGCTGAGAATAGGACCTATATGGAAAGTCGCAATCCAATCAAAATTTAAACATAACTGGGTAAATAAAAGAAGAGCAAAAGTTATAGTCGTCTGTGGAATTACTAACTGGGAATTCATTAGATTATGTATTTTTAATAAGAATATTAATTTAGTAATCAGAGGTGTTAAAATTACTTGCTGACTCTGCCGGTTTAATTGCCAGTGGGACTGCCATGAAATTATTGTACACTACAAAATGTGATTCTTGAAGGTGCTTGGAAAGTCTTCTGTATTTAATTGGGAAGTCCTTAAATCTGCTTAATTGGGTCTACTGAATCACATGGGGAATAGATTTAAACCCAGAGACAGCGGCAACAATTGCAGTTTATGTGGCTTCTATTTCCTCTCAAATGGGATTCAAGGGATTATTAGCAATGCCTGCCTGTAGGTCGCACGGCGACCACCCCGGCACCCAGAGACTGCCCGCTGGGTTGGAGCCGCGGGTGCCTCCGCACTGAGGCGTCCCCGGGCACCAGCGCCAGCCTCGCCCTTAGCGCTCCAACCGAGCGGGCCCCCGGCTGCCCCGCGGTCCCCCGTCACTCCAGCGTCACTTGTGAGAGACTGAATCGTAAAACATTTGTCTCAAAGATTGTTTATCCAAGATAAGGGTGGCTACAAGGATGAAAAACACCCTGCCCAGATAACGGCTACAAGACATGCGATAGTCGTGTGAGGAGCGGGGCTGGAGCCGCCCACCATGAAGTGTGTGCGCGTATGCAGGAATGCGAAGATACGCAAAATTTCGGGCCTTGAATGAGAGTAAAAGGGACTGCCAAGACAAGCCCTTGTGCGTGCCGGCCGCCTCCGAGCGCGATCACCCAAAACTTCGAGAGACTTGGACCCCGGGACGCTGCGGATCCATGGTGGTGACTATCCTTGCAACTCTATCCCGAATGCTTCCTTGATTTCTGTCTTTTTATTCCATTCTGTCCTATCACTACTAATTCTCTACTTTTGATAATAAAAGCTGTCTTGGGTATACAGCATTTGTCCTCATTTGTGTCTTAATCTCGCTCTCGGGATCATATAGAAACCTCCCCCGACATCGGATCGGGACATCTCTCCAGCCATCATGCTACTAACCAGTGGCTTGTATTAATCGTCTCGTCATAGAAATTCTATTAAAACATTTCGTTAAGGGATTCCAGAGGTATTATGAGAGAAGTAACCTAAGACTGGCCACACAGGATACTTCGCTATTAAAATAAACCAGAGATGCCGAACCTGCTTTTTATCGTGATGCAAATAAAAGGCGACCATACTGAAAAAGTATCATCTATTTTCCCACAGTGAACCAGCTTCAGCTTTAGCCTCTTAACATGCTTCCCAGCCCACCATGGTTGTGTGTGTGAAGTATGTTCTAAAAGATGGTTTAGAAGTATATACACATATAATTGCCCAATGTACAGTGATCTAGATTTAGCCTTTGAATCCACAAAAAATCATTGTGCTTTCATAAGAAAACCTAAGGTCTGTCTTCCAGTCATACTGTAAAACTAAAGCCTTGTCCAACCATGTTCTTTCCCAAAATGCTAATTATATGTTTCACACTTAGCTTGTCTGCATATGTCTGTAGCGTTATTGCTGGTGGGGCGAAATGTAAAGTGAAAGAAAAGTAAATTACTGTGCACAGACTTGCAAAGCAAATATGGTCACGTAACACCTTCATATTCTCCTGCTTCACAATATAAATTACAGCTACAGGCCTCAGGGTGCAGGTGCCCCGGTGCTGGCGGCAGCCGGGGGCCTGCAGGGCGGCCCCTGCGCGGTGGTGCCGCGGCTGCCCGGTGCCGGACGCGGCCGGTCCCAGCCGGCTCCGGCGGCCCCAGCGCAGGGCCCAGCTGAGCCCCTCAGCCCCGGGCGGGCGCCGCGGGGAAAGCCTGGGGCAGAAAGGGCACAACGCTGCCCGGCAGCCAGGGCTGAGGGAAAGGCTGTGAGAAACAGCCCCGCCAGCCCCGAGGGGAGAGCGGGAGGAGGGTGAGGAGGAAGGGGCGGCAGAGAGGAGCTGTCAGGGACTGACCGACTGACCCCCATTCCCCATCCCCTGTGCCGCTCGGGGCGGGTGGCGGGGGATAAGGAATGAAGGAGTGAAGGTGAGTTTGGAAATAAGGGGAGGGTGGGGAGAAGGAGAAAATGTTTCACTTTTTCACTTTTTTCTCACCATCCAACTCGTATTTTTACCTGGCAATAAATTAAATTATTTTTCCCCAATCCTGGTCTGTTTTGCCCATCATGGTAACTGGTAAGGGATCTCCCTGTCTTTTTCTCAACCCACAAGCTTTTCCATCTTTTTTTATCCCCCAGTCCTGTCAAGGAGTGTGAGTGAGAGAGCAGCTGGGTGGGTGTGCGACAGCCAGACAAAGTCCACCCACCACATTATGAAACTTAAACCAGTTAATTCCACATTTTTCTTTTCCAGTACTTATTTAAAAAAAAAAAAAGCACATTAATCTGCATCTTCTTATTATTGAGAACTATACAGCATGCCAAATCTTCAGGTGGTGTCAGTTTGTGTAGTTCCACATCTGTTAAATAGAAAAAAGAGGTACAACTGTCAGCAGAGACTAAGGAACCAAACTTCAGTAATGTTTTAATCAAATCTTTATTTTTGGCAGAGAAAAATATATAAAATGTATATCAGTGAATATTAGAGAAGTTGAATCCTGATTTTATATGTTTCTACTGGTATTGTCAATGGCTGCAGAACTGGTCAGTCCGTACGCATACCAACGTACAAACGCACAATACGCTTATATGCAAATTGACTTCACTGATCCGTCATCTCATAAGGATGCTGACCACCAGCAGCTCAGAAGGCTTTTCCACCACAGACTTCCCCAGCAATGGCTGATTCCTCCGGGATATATAAACTTAAGGACGAGGACAGTGATGTCAACTTAGTGTCCTGAAGCCACATCCAGAGGCCCACACAATTACTCAATTAGTAAAACACCACACAAAGCCACCTACCTTCTCCATGTCAGAAGCAGGAGATATTAGAGCTCTGTGTTAGACATAACACTGAGGTAGATCTCCTGATCATGCTGTTGAGCTCAGATCCTTGCAAGCATGCCACTGTGTTGCAAGGGACTTTTTTTTTTTTTTTTTTTTAGTATACCTTCTGTACTGGAATTCACTAAATTTGAGTGAGATTTAATTTATACCCATAGGGCACCTTGTGGAAGTGCTAGTCAGCCATTTATCAGTTTACATGCTCCAGAATTTTCCTCCAATAGATTATTTTGTTAGAAAAGATGCTAATAAAATCGTAAACTTTGTAAGGTGACCAACAGGTTGAAAAGCAGTAGAAAAGCACAGGACCTGAGCAGAGTCATAGGTAGGTAAAAATCAGCAACTAATCAGTTAGTCTGTGATTAATTCATCTAAAGTCTAGAAGAGCAAATGGCTTAGTTATAGTTCTGACTGCTGTGGCCCTTTGCTGTCTCTCTCCTGGAGAAAGGAGATGAAGAATGCAGGTGAAATTAAATAGTGATCATTACTCTCTTCCTTCCCCTCTTCCACAGTGCTGTGCCTGGAGACAAAAGGAGGGAGGAAGCCAAATTCAGATTTTATGGAAACGGTAATTCTTTATTTCTTTCCTTAATAATTGGCATGATATTTTCTTTGAAATCACATTCTTCTTTGAAGAACTGATTCCTTCCCTCAGTCTTCTCAAGTATCTTTAAACGGTAGAAGGATAGAGTAAATCTGTCTTACTCTACCGTGGGAATAATCCAACTGTTATAAATTAAGGGATTCCAAAGCTCTAATATATAATGAGCTTAGCCTATCTAGAATTAGGATGTCTTAAAGGACAGCATATTCACTATTAATCTATGAATGAAAACTTTACATTATTTCCTCACTGACTTTATCCAGTTAGGTGAGCTATCGTCAGCTGAGGACTCAGCATAAGATTTTCTTCAGAAATAGTATGGTGCTAAAGTAGTAAAGTTATAATTTTACAGTTTTTTAACTTTCCACTCAGAAAACTGAATTAAGTCCAAGTTTACAGGGTTCACTTCTTTCCATACAGTTTTATAATGATCACACTCCTTGAATAACGGATGTTTTATTGCCATTCTAAATGAAAGGGGAATTGTTCACTGTTTTAGTTAATTACATTGCTATAGCAGAAACATCGTTTACTATTCTTTTACTCCCATCAGCTTAATAGAATATTAAACAGTTATTGACTTTGGAAGAGGTGAACCATCATGATTTATTGAGAGGTAAATATTCAGCAAGCAGCTATAATTAAGCTTCTGCTTGTGTTCTACATTTAAAGGGAATGTAGGTGGTAAAAAGAGGCTTATCAAATGTGATATTAACTACATCATTAGAGCCCAATTACAAACTGATCTAAAGAGGATCTGAAGAACCATAGTTTACCAGTCAACACAAGAAAGCTGACTTAAAAAAAAAAAAAGCAAAGCACAAAATATTTTTTCCCATCTTTAATATCTCTGTCTGTATAATTTTAATTCCTGCTGGACCTAAAGAACCTAAAGGAAGTGGTAAAAAGATGCACAGAATCTCCTCTTACAACATCAAAATACTGTTTAATGTTGTTCAGATGAAGTAATAAATTATTGCAAATTTGACATCTTAAATTTAACAGTTTTGTTTGGAGTCGGTTTTCTATCACCCCTAATTCATTAAATGGGAAACCGCCAACACCTGTTTCTGTTTTACAGCCCAGAAAAGTACTTTGAGTATTAACAGCAGCATAGTAGTATTGTAATTTTCAGGCAATTTAATACAGAAAGAATATATTGCAGTTATTTTCCTCCTCTGTATATATATTCAGAAAAGTACGGTGCTCTTGGAGAGTTTGGATGCAAGAGGGATAATTTGTCTTACTCAGGAGCAACTGTTAAAAGTATTTTAATTTAGATTTAAACTAAAACTGAAATGTTATTGCAACCACCACCATTTCTGATGACAAAGCATGATCTGTCAGTGCATCTACAGAGCTAATGTTAAGTGTGATTTGAACTGAAATAGACAGATTCAAGTCTTGCCGCAAGTCATTTACATAACTATCAGCTTAATGAAAGGATGAATGTAAAGGGAACAATGTCATTTACAAGAAGTTTGTAACTTTTTTTCCTGCTTATCATATTGTTCCATGCATTCAGAATGTAATTTAACTTATAGTTTATTTAAAAAAAAAAAAAAAGTAGAAAATGGGACTGGTAGAGAATGACATTGTCTGTAATGGAGGGCAGGTATGCCCCGATCTACATCCTGATCCTCCAGACTATGAGATGTACTGGACAACACCATAGCATCCTCCCTGCTTGTGCACCTTTTTCCCCACGAAGGATGAGAACTGCACTAGTGTTGCCAAATTCTGACATTCAGTTCAAACAAATCCAGGTGCTAGGAAGTATTCTTCGGTCCTTTTCTGAAGCAGCCAGTGTTTTCTCGGGCTAGAATATTTTGTTACCTCATAAATGAGTGGCAACTAATGCTTCTTCTGTAGTAAGAACTATTACACCCATGGACAACTTTTCCCACCCAGTGTGAGCTTGCAATCAGGTAAATCACCTACTGGTTTTGTTGCAGCTGAAATGGCGTTAAATCAAAACTTTGTATATTTTAGGCAGAAGCAAACAACAAGCATTAATTTGTTAGTATAGTCCTCTGACACTTCATTTCAATTGATTGATTCTGCATGTTTCATTGAATGTGTAGAAATGTTGATATTCCTATGTCAGTAAGAACTGTATGGGACATTAATGCTAGAGTGTAATACAATTCCTGGTACAGTAAATGCATATGTCAGGCACTTATGTACTAAAATTATTTCATTGTTGAGGTAATTACCATACATTTTAAATATACTTAGAATGGACAGTCTCATAGTATTTTGCTTACAATTTTATAGTGATTGTGTGAATGCTCAGTATCATGCATAAATGTTCATTCATACTATGTGAAAAATCTTGCTTTAATGAGAACAAACATTTCTAGAAGACTTTTTTCGCTAGATAAATAGAAAGGTATGTAAGCTGTCCAAAGACTAGGTTGCTGTCTTACTCCTATTTGGAAAGAGCCAAAAAGGAAGTCAGCAATGTGACTTTTAGAGTGTTTTGTTTGAAGATGTAGTTAAGTGACTAACCCTTTCCTAAAGGTGTCTTCCTCTTCTTCAGGGGATGTTTTCCACTCCCGGTTGCATACAAAGTTCTAGGCCAGTGCATATTTTTTTTGTCTTTGAATTACAGGTGGGAAAGAAAGCCGTTTAATGGTGAATATTGATATTTTGTTCTGCTCTGGATACTTGTGCTGGTTTTGGCTGGGATAGAGCTAATTGTCTTCATAGTAGCTCATATGGTGCTATGGTTGGGATTTGTGCTGAAAACAGTGTTGATAATACAGGGATGTTTTTATTATTGCTGAGCAGTGCTTGCACAGAGCCAAGGCCTGTTCTGCTTCTCACCCCACCCCACTGGCGAGCAGGCTGGGGGTGCCCGGGGAGCTGGGAGGGGACACAGCTGGAACAGCTGACCCCAACTGACCGAAGGGATATTCGATACCATATGACATCATGCTGAGCGATAAAGCTGGGGGAAGAAGTAGGAAAGGGGGGAATGTTCAGAGTGACGGCATCTGTCTTCCCAAGACACCGTTACACGTGCTGGAGCCCTGCTTCCCTGGAGATGGCTGAACCCCTGCCTGCCCATGGAGAGTAGTGAATGAATTCTTTGTCTTGCTTTGCTTGCGTGCGAGGCTTTTGCTTTACCTGTTAAACTGTCTTTATCTCAACCCATGAATTTTCTCACTTTTACTCTTCCGATTCTCTCCCCCGTCCCACCGTGGGGGAGTGAGCAAGCGGCTGCGTGGGGCTTCATTGCCGGTTGGGGCTAAACCACGACAGTGCTGCACACACATTGTCTCCTGTTGGTGCCCATGGGAGTTATCCACACAGGGGCTACAGTGAAAAGCTTTCTGAGTCGGAAACTGCTCAGACTTTATTATCTATAGCTGCTTGGATACTCTACAGGAGTAATTAAACTTTAGTACCAGCCTGTTCTACCTTCCCTGAACCTGTCATTCTCGGCAAATGCAGAAGAAATGAATTTATTTAGATAAATAACGGGGATATTTATTTAGATAAATACAAGGGGAAATGACTCCTCTTGTTATTTCTTGTTATATCCTTTACTGCAGTGTTTATGCTGCTGTCAAAGATTAAGATGAATCATCTGTCCCTCTGTGACATCTGTGTACTCAAGGCTTTATTGTAAGAAATGTGTGAGTGTAGTAAGAAGGTAGACTCTCGTGCTGATCCATCACTGCAGTTTTAAGATATGACAGACACCGCTCGTCTGTTAATTGGTACTATGGGCTGTGAAGGGACATCCAGGCATTTAATACTTGCAATTTCCACATGATTTAATAAATAACACCATCTGCCTCTAGGTCAAGTACAAAGTACCATTAAGTAGTGGAAGCGAGCAGTAAGCCTTTTGCTGGAATTCTGCAATATTTAATACAACGCAAAGGAAATTGTCCTTACTCCCCCTTAAGTCACAGAGAACGGAACCATTTGCATAGAAATTTCACTGTTGCAGCTTTTGCATAATGAAAAAATGCGTCAATTCAAGGCTTATTCAAAATATATACGTAGATGCCTAAAGAAGCAGGCTCTATATGGAATTATATATACCTGACATGACATTTTATCTTGGGTAACATGAAACAGAAAATTTTATGTCTCTAAATTTTCTGTGATTTTTGTGACTCATGACTTATAGGTTTGTTTTTTTTTTTTTAATCCACATGTTTCTTTTCAGAATCAAGACAGCGCCTATGGTTACAGCCTTAGCATAGGGGTCTCTTTTCCATCTCCTGAATGGTAAGACCTGCTTTAGCAACCCTCATGCATTTACTAGTCAATGTTCTTTTGTCATGGGCCTTACTTTAGCATGATTGAAAATATGATACTATTCAATTATAAGACTTAGAAAATTAAAAGCACAAAACAGTGTTAGTTGCTGTAAGAAATCCATTGTAGACATTATGAGAAAGGTGCAGGAACACAGACTAAACAGGACGAATGTTGAAGGACATCATGTGATAAAAGAAAAACAACACCTTTATTTAATCTATTTACCTTGGATCAGGTTTTTTTGATGCTTTTTTTCTTGAAAATTACTTTGAACTGTATATTGTTATATTCATATTTTGCTAGCTATTTTTCCTTTTGTTTTTCTTGTTATAAACAGCATATGGGAGGGCTACTTTCAGCTGTATAACTTTATCAATATTCTGGTGATTAAGACAAAATCCAGAAGTGATTATTTGGAAACTACCTGCCTAAGTACCTTAATAGGTATAAAAATGCATAACTGTTAGATACATTCATACTAGATACTAAATATATGTGACTATTTAGATTTGTAACTTCAGCTCCCTGCTTCAAAATTGAGTGGGCACGTTTTTCTGAAGATATCATCGCTATCCATTCACAGACAGACTAGATATTTTAAGGACAAAACCTTAATAAGGTGGTAAGAATTGGTAGCTGTTAAGCTTTCTGTGGAAAGCTATTGAGACTCCTGGTGCTCTTTTCATTGTATCCGTACATGTTCCTACATGCAGAACAGATAAACAGATATGGTCTTTTTTGCTTCTCCTCTTCTTTTCCTGGGCAGAGCTGGGAATAATCTAAAAAAAAAAAAAAAAAAAAAAAAAAAAAAAAGGGTGTTTATTAGAATTTGTGGTGCTACATGTTCTGTTTAACTAGGCTCTGGCTTGGTTGCCATACCTTTCTGCCTTCAGTCTTACAGTATCTGAGATTCTTTATTACATCTGCTATGTCAGGATGCTGTCTGCTCTACAAACAGAGGTATAAAGAGTGGCAAATTCTCATTGCTGTGTCTTCCAGCATCCTTCAAAACTTTCTTTTTTAAGAATCTGGGTTTGTTCTTCAGCTTTACATCTGTCAAAATCTTCTATTTTTTTGATCATGTGTCCACTGTTTTGTTGTTGTTGTTTTTGTTTTTTGTTATTCCCTGAGAAATACTCCCTCATGCATTTCATTTCTTGCATAATCTCAAATACTTACTCTCATTTCTACCATGCACCTTCCCATATTGCTTCCTAAGCCTTAGTTACTGAAAACTTGTTACAGCTATTACAAGTTCTGGAGCTTTCCAGGGGTGCTGCTGGAAATTAAGTTATCATCTGAAAGTCTTCCTTTTTGCTGATGCTTGCTACTCTCAGGTACAGATGCACTTCTGTTTCAGAACCTGAGCAGTTTTCTTCTGTATTTCCAGAGAGCTTCAGCTCCAGTGATGCTTTTAGCTGTCCAGTTCTTCCATGCAAAGTATTTTGTTATTTTTCTCCTGGTACATGTGTTCCTTAGAAAATACTACTTGAAGCTGAGAAGTCTGCCACCAGTCTATTTTATTTATGCCCAAGCTCCGATGGCGTAAGATCAGCCTTTTCCTTTTAGCACTGTTTTCAAATAGCTCGTGACAAATTCTTTCATGTGTTAGGGAATTATTGACATTAATACTCCCCTTTGTAACTTTCATGTTTTCCTTTTTGTCCTTAAAAAAATCTGAAGATCTATGCTTCCTCTGTCCTCACTAATCTCAGCCACTTGTTAGTCCTCTGACTGGGAAGAAAGAAAAATTTTCTTCAGTATTGAGTCTTGGTCAGTTCTGCTTTTTTTTTTTTTTTTTAAATTAGCCAGCCCAGCAGCATCCCAGGTTCCAAGGGTGGGTTTCTCACTGCTGTTGTCGAAGGAAGAGTAGCTGCATCTCCTTAGTGTAGATTGTGCTTCTGATTGCATGTTGTGTACCTAAGAGTTTAGTTAAGTGAATAACAATTAAATAGTCAGAAAAATCCTGAAGCAGTGTTTGGTGATAGAACCTACTGCTTTAAAAAAGAGGTTGAAAACCTAAGGGATGTAGAGACCCTAATTAAAGCTCAGGAGAATTTTGAAGTCAGGAAGACACAAAGCAGCAATAAAAGGCTACTGTGAAATTTGTGGACTCAAAGTCTAACATTAACTGTATCATGCTGAAGTGGACCATAAAGTGAGAAATGTCAGTGTCTGATTTTAACAATGCTTGATTCTCAGGAGAGAATTGAAGCAGAAGGCACCGAGGCACCGAAGAAATCTTTCTTGTGTGGCAGTGACTGTTCATTTTTGTTATTTCTACTAATAAATTACAAAGCCTAAGCTTTGTAACTCTTCAGAGAACTTCAGTTTAACTGCTTAAAAGAGATACTGAATCAATTTGTGGAACATTTTTTTAAATAACATAGTGTCAAGAATAAGCACAGAAATCAGTTGCTATGAAGCAATATTCAAATACCTGAGGGTCGAGTGAAAAAGCCCAGAATGAGGCATTATTGATGCAGGACAGATATGCAGGACAGGTTTATTAGACCATGGCCCAGATTCAGGTTTCTGGCAGACAGCTTTTTACTCATGTAGCCCCAGGGGACATTCAGAATGGGTGGTAGGGTGCCATGTGTAAACACTTGCTCTGCAACAATGTGTGATCAGTTAATAAGATGTAAATGGAATCATATTCACCTCTAAATAGCCTTTAAGGAAAGATCCCCAAACAGGAATTCTCATTACAGAAGAAACTGAAAGTAGGGATATCTGGAGTAAGTTGGCATGGACTAGATAATCTCTATTTTTCCATAATTATTTAGTGAAATAATAGTGACATGTTAATTGTCCAACAGTGATAGGTAGTCATCGCCTGTGGTTTCTTACTACAATGTACCTATCAGGTTGCTACTGTTACATAAATCGCAGGGGATTTTTAATCTGAATGAAAATGGACGCTAGCCCTCACATTTCTTCTCATGTACTTAACATTTCTTTTATGCAATCTGTATTAAATTATAAGCATCCCATTTCTCAAATAGAAAAATCTCCTGTCTTTCCAGATGATGGTAACATGTTAATGAGACTGTCATTCATTCAAAGTCTGCTTTTTAAATTAAATAGCGAGAGTCACACTGAGATGCTAAAATGAATATATTATAATAATTGAGCTTTCAATTTACTTAAAGCAAACAGCATGAGTGATGGCCAACAACTAGATCATCAGAAACTTTCTCTTGATGCCTTATGTATCTGATTAGGTTTTTTACAGCTTTGGAAGGATTTTCTCTGCCCTGAACTGGCTGGCTTATTAACTTCTGTCATCTCCTTCATCTATGCTCAATCTTTTCACTATAGCTTCCTGCCTGGATTTTTCATGCTGGTGGGTTTTTTGGGTTTTTTCTCCGTCTTACCCACGTCTTCCCATTATATTCTTTTAGCTCATGACAAAGTTTATGAAAAAGTAATGTCATAAAGTCACAAGAAAATAAAAAATACTGAAGTAAGCTGCCTAAATGTGCATCCAGTCAGGTACCACATCTCTGACAAGCTTTTCCAAAAGGCACCATCAACAGGCTTCCTCAGAGTATTTTGGAAGCTGTTATTCTGAACTCACTGATAGCTTGGTCTTTTAGACTCATGTTAGTGACTCTTTTTCCCTCTTGCCTCCTTCCTAATCTCCTGCATTGAGATGTGAGGTCATTAAAGGAAAATAATAATCAAGATGATAAAGATAAATTTGGCTTTAAAGATTTACTAGAGTGAAACTTTAACAAAAAAAAAAAAATTAGGCACCTGTATGAGAAAGCATTATGTGTAATGATCAATATCTAATTATAGCACAATTATGGTTTTCAAATGAATGCGGATAGTTTTAACCTAAAATACAATCAGAGAAGGAGATGTGGAGATGTTTTTATCATGTCCCAGTATAGCCATTACTTTCATATTACTTTTCCTGTAAATGGGACTGGCTTTGTGCCCCAGTTACATGATAGACATATGGTTGTAGTATTATAGTAGCAAATGTTAAATTGCAACCGGAGGTAGTATTTGAATCTATTTGCTTTTGCATTTTCAAACTACTTCCTCCACATCTGTGATCATTATGTGTTCAACCTAATTTGTAGCATTATCTACACTTTACATCCTATCATTTCAAAAGCAGTGAACTCTGGCCTGGTGACAATATGGCCAATTTGTGTTAAAGAGAGAAACATATAACACAGGCTGCTATCTCTATTCCCTTAATTAGAGTGTAAGTAAGTATTGTGTTATTGATAACCTGTGACTAGGGATGATGAATTGTTTTCTGCAGTATTTGTGCTACACACACACACACAATCCAGCATATTCATTAGAAGTCCTCAGGGAATTCCAGTTCCTTAGAATTTTGCATTCCATTTCCTCAGAGTTTTTAATTCCTTCCTCTAGATTTAGCAATAATTACAAGAGAGGTTAGGCACTTTACGAACTGCATAGATTGGAAAGCAACTAGATGTAGCTTCTCCTCTTTACAACAATACGAAAACATAGAACCAGAAGACAACATTCACTGAAAAGCAGGTCAGTCATTGCACATGTAAACATGCAGAATGGAACTTTTTTTTCCAACACATGAATGTTCATGTGCTTGCATATTTGATTTCTTGCAGGTTACTCCCCTTGAAGTGTTTTTTATTTGCTTTTAAGAGGTACAGGAAAAGGTCTATGCATTATCACATACTTGCTTACCTTTTGCATATTATACCAAGGGCTAATGTGGAATTTTCCCAGTTTTTACACCTTATGGCTCTCACCATATAGCCAGGTGAAAAACTGGAGGTACTTTTTTTTTTTTTTGTGGTGGAAACTTAAAATAACTTTTTGGGGGAAACATAGTGTTATTATATTATAACAGTATAGTCTATGAATAACCTCATATGAACATGAAGGCAATTATTCTGTAGTTCTATACACCCAAACATATTTGAATTTTGGATTAAGAGCAAGAGGTTGTGTATCTTTTTTCAGGAGGAATAGAATTCCATCGATCTTATCACACAGTCACACTAGGAATAATAACATCACATACCTTAAAACAACATTTCTGTGAAAAAAACACAAGACACTAGCTTCCTAAACACTGTGTTCATTACAGTGGAGTTGACCTTTTTGCCCTGATACAATGGAGCTGCTTGAGCCCAACTGGTGCTGTAATCCTTTCAAGTGTTCTTTTGCTCCGCTGCCTGATTTACTGCTTGCAGAAGCAAGAAGCCCAAGAGAGAATCCATTTAAAATAGACTGCAAAAATAAATAAAACATATGGAGGAATGAACTCAAGCTTCTTTACTGGCAAACTGTCTCTGCTGTACATCAATGAGTAATAGACAAAAATTGTAACATTACCGCTATATTTTTATGGATAAAGGTCCTGTGCTACAGGTAGATGACACTAAAAGCTCCACAGTGAAAAAGGGCTTAGATAACCAAAAAATAATTTTCAAAGCATTATAAAGCACTTGGCATTATTTTCATAATACTTTGATGAACCTTGTTATTTGGGTCAGCCTACTGTCTTCAAAGGCAAACATTCAGCTTTTCAGAAGTAGCTTCATAAGCCAAAAAGAAAAATCACAGTTGGCATGGATAGCTCAGCAGTGCCCAGAGATGGTGCTGTGCACTGCCAGAGGCAAGAAAGCCCCTCTTCCTTCCTTGCTTATTTCAAGTATTGCTTGTTAATATAGTTAACCATTCCTTGTATACTGTGAAACTTGAATTAAGAAGGATATTTAGCTCTTGTCTCTTGGAAAGATTAGATTCTTCATATTTATTTGCTATCTTTATAGAAATTAGATTACTACAATTTTTTTTTCTGAATTACTGCCACTGTTATTTTTTCCATAAGACTCTTGAGAAATAGGACTTGCATAAAACTCTGTTAACTCTGATGGAGCTGGAACAAAACACAGAAATAAATGCTAGCTGCTGCTTGGCAGTGGAGTCACAACAAACAGAATTTTTCTTAGCATGCAATCAAATATTCAGTGTTGGAAGAATTTACTGCATATCTGCTACTGTTTCAGGTTTTAAGTAGAGGCAGTAGCACTACAATATGCATCTGTACAACAATCTGGAGATTACCCTCCTCCACTTTGTTTGGTATATGATTTTTCTGTTCGTGAGACAGAGAGATCCCTGAGCAAGAGCCAATACTCTCAAGGGAGAGTATTGTTCTGAAACCTGGTAGAGGAGTGTGAACATCTACATGGAGAAAAGGAAATTACACGGGGGAAGTGGACTCTGCATGCATTCTGCATTCTTACGCACCGATAAACTGGCCTGCAAGACTTCTGCTCATTTCTGTTGTTTGATGGAAGTGTTAAAATATTATGATAGTGTTATGTGACAAAGGAACAATATTTTTGCTTGTAGGTATTATGTTTGTTAACTGGCCTCTAGTGCTGGAAAAACATGCTCTTTGAGAGTTTGAGGAATCCGAAAACATACAGGACTTAATAGAGTTTGCTGTTAGAGTATTTGTAAACTCCCAGAGTGTTATCATTCATATGAAAAAACCCTAATCTGGAAACTCACAGTACTTTCCTATACCTAATAGATTTTGACAAAGCACATGGAAGTGACTGGAAATTTTCAGATTGTCATATTTTTTTTACTGTCAAATCTCTGATGGTGCCACCAGTGTATCAATAACCTAGTTTATTAACACAGGCATAAAATTAGTGCAGTAATGCCTCAAGGGTAGTTTGCGTGAGGAGAAAGCACACTCAAGCAACATTCAGTTTAAGCTAAAAAGCGCAGGCAAAGGCGAGCTTGTTCCATGAACTGTTAGTCCATAAGTCCCTGTGCCGTGCCCCACAACAGAAAACATGGAGTGGAGGGCAGGGACACTTGAGCTGGTTTTGCACAGAGCCGTTCTTGCCCTGTATTCCTCAGTGCTTTAAGCAGCACTTGAGACTTAGGTCAAGCACTGTGCAAAATCCTGTTAGTTCAGGCCAACAAGGCCCCACAAAATCCAGAGCACAGTGCAAAGACAAACAAATTAGGGCAAGAAAGGGCAGTCAACATACTGCCCAGGTTTTTCCATTGTCCTGTCCATGTAGGCTAACCCTCATGACATCAAATAAGGGACTGTTGAATTCTTTAAATACTGCAAAAGTCAAATTAGAAAGTTAGGCTGATACCAAACTTAATCAACCTGTTGGACTAAATGATAAGGAATAAAAGAGAAATATTGGACTTTATTTCTTTGATGGTAGCTCTGAGACCCACAACTCTCCTTTATAGTCTAGTGCCACACATGGCCTGCAGCGTGAAGGAATATAGTCTTGGGAAAAAGATTAGTCTGAGATTAGTTGTTTGATAAGGCAGAGAAGAAAAGGCAAAACAGCAACTCATATTCTAGTTTGCTGGCTTATTCCTGTTCATCGGAAAGTCTTGATAAGAAAATAGGAAAGAGTTAAAATCTATATCTAAATGTGGAGTTTTATGGATAGATGACTTTTCCAAGATCTTTCACAGTGTGCAGTTCGTCATGAGTATAGATTTTATTTTACCCAAGTCTTCAATTTGACTGTGACACTATTCTTACTCTCTGTACAACTTATTTGGCCAATTAAGCATGTTGATTTGGTGAGTTACTGCCTTAATAAAATTGATTAAAAAGCCTTAATGAAATAGAAACCTGGAAATATTTAATTCATCTGACACTGCTTATAAGTAATTAGGGCTAAGTCAACACAGTTAGCTAAAAATATCCAGTAAAAAAGACCAGGCACTGGGGTTTATCTTCCAGTATGCAGCAACGAAGCAGGCAAAGTAACCACCAAAATGATGTTGTTGATTTCATGAAAGCACCTGGAGAGTAGATGATGAAAAATTGCAGGTACATAAAGCTGTTGCTATGGTGTTCAATTCTTGCACCACTGTGTCTGGATTTAGTGCCTTAGACTGAACTACAAAATCATATATTCCAAATGCTGCTTATCATTTCAACAGAGACTAGTAATAAATGACAGGAAATGCATTACCCATCTGAGATGTGTAGGACTATATGAACAAAGATTGAATTCAGGCTTTCTAAAATGCTCACTATTTTTTTAAACTGCCATTTGTCTCTCCTAACATACATATCCAATTTGTAATTCCAAGGCATGAGACAAAACTCAGTAGCTGTGAGCAGTTAGTGATAGTGAAAACATGAAGAAGTAAGGATATATAATACATCTGTAGATCTAATCAAAGTCCATGCTTTAAAGAAAAAAGAAAGCAATCAAAATTTAAAGTTCAAATAACAACAGTATTGCAGGCTTAGTATGGCACAGCCATATCTACAGTGTGATACCACAGAAGACGTTGCTAACCAAAGAAATTGTCAAATGGACTTCTGAAGATAAGAGTCACAACAGCAGCCAATTTCAAGACAGTAAAATGGGGCAGGCAGAGCTTTCTGAAAGGGAACAAAGAATGATGGCAGCAACACCTTTCCTTGACCTTCCTTCCTTCTTTCCTATGCTATTTTTTAATTTCCTCAGCCTTGACACAGATGTTTTACACCCGCTCTTCCCTAACTTTCCCCTTTCCTGGAATCTTACCTCTTCTGGTCTTGACCTTCCTCATTATTACTTTCATCCCTTCCAACTTTTACTTTGTTCATGTCCTTTTCCTTCTTTCTGGTTCTTTTCCCTCAATTTTCTCTGGCCTTTTTGTCATGATACAGTCTTGAACCTTTCCTCATTTTGAAACAAATTAAAGTCCAGTGCACGCTTCATTGCCTTATGTTTTAACAACAGCTTCATCCTGCAGAGCGTCCTTCACAAAAGCCATCTTGCCCCATCCATATAGCTTGAGAGTACTTTTGCAAAGCTGATATTTATGTGCTGTCATCCAAGTTAGCTCACTTTTTCTCTCAATATCCTCCTCAGTAATTCCCCAGTTTCTGTTGTGTCAAGCCAACACGACATGCCTTTGCATCAGCTCTCCCGGACAGAGCTTCATGCAGTAGTGACTCCCTATCCCAAAACTCACTGGGGCACAGAAACTCTCTGTGTGGACATCAGATGTGAAAACATTGAGGACTTAAGTGGGGAAAGTCCTTCTTTCTTTTCATGTATACATAGTTCTCCCATCAAAACACAGACATATTTACAATAAGTTTGGAACTATATAAAATGCAGGTTCATGACCCCAGTACTGTTTTGGACAGTGTGGAAATGTTACTTTAATCTTTAAGTAAAACAAGAATAATTGCATTTCTTCTATCATGCACTTGTAATGGGCTCACTCGCTCTTCTGCACAGTGGTTATGATCAAGACAGAAGACAAAAAGAAGTTTCACACTAGCCAGTAGAAATACGCATTTTGCCTAATGTATCATGAAAATACTAAACTTGAAAAATTGTATCACAGATAACAAAAATCTACAGAAATTTGAAATGACACTATGTAATTTGAAGATAAACTGATTTACAGTGTAGATTAAACATAGTAGGTTTTATCTGGCAAATTATGTTCTCAGCTAGAGACTTCTAAATGAAAATAATTGAATATGATGTAATGATCAAGTTTAATACTATGGTAGCCTTAGCAAAATCTTTTATGAAGATTTTGTAGAACTATGATTTTTGTGTTTAATTGTACAAAAAAAGAAGTAAAGTTAACTATGCTCTGTCTATCTGTAGGGCATCAGAGAAACTCCCCATTCTTTCTTCAAAAATCTAAAACTTGAGACACATCAGTGCCTTTGCCTCAGTGAATGAAACATCTGTTTCATTGTAAAGTACTGAACTGTTAGTGTTATAGGAGCAACAGGGCAATAAAAATAAGAAAATAAAGAGGAAAGAAAATAAATGTGAAAACAGGTGAAACATTGTCAATTGCAGTGAGTAAGAGACAAGTAATATTCTCATATATTGGGGCATACTCAACATTTCACTAAGGAGAATTAGAAGGGCCATAGAATTTGGTCTAATTGTACACAGAGCTATAGATTAAGTGATTACTCTTTTCATAGCAATTTTGACAATATAATAAAAACATGTTAAGGCAATTGCGTTAAGAAGAATAGTGACAGGATGCTTTCAAAAACACCTGGAGATTTGTTTAATTTGCAGAGTTCCAGTTCGATCAGAGCAACACTAAGGCTTCCCAGTTTTACATGGGATTTTTCACCTACTGCGATAACATGTAACATCTCGGCAAAAGAGAAATAAGTTTTGCTACTTCTGTTTGTAATCTCAGGAGCCTGTGAGTGCTGGCAGGGCCTCAGTTTACACACTGAGAAGGTGGGGGGACTCCCTGGAGAGTAGCCTTTACCCGCAAGACACTGACATTTGCACTTTCTTCTGTAGGTTCAGGTTTCAGGTGAGCAACAGTTAGCACAGGGTTGTTCCATGGGGTTGTAGCAATATGAGATGTTCACCATTGATGCTAGACTATGGATCTGAGGAAGATCTTTATGGAGGTGAACATGAAGCATCAGAGAAACTCTGATACCGGGTCCCATCAGGAAAAAGGACTCTGCCAGTTCAGAAATGAGTTGTAATTGTGATCTGGGAGGCTGCAACTTCACAGTGCTGCAGGTACCTGCCTAACAAATTTAATATTTACAAGTCAGTGAAAAGTAGTGCAGGAATTGACTTTGAGGCAAGTATTGATGTTATTTATTCAAAGTAGATACTGCTGGTGTGTGTGAAGTCAGAAGTTGCTTAAAAATGATACAGCAGCTCTGTTGGTCACTCATGAACTCATAAGCTCAACCCAAGGAGACAGTCAACATACTATTTTCTTGATCTTTCTTCAAGGCAAGTGTTGGTGCAATAGCAGTGCATCTTTGCCATATGAGTGGTGCCATGCATCTGAAGTGATCTGAGGTTTCATGACTGAACAAGATATGATCTTATCCTTTTCATTATTTTACAACCTACTCTCCAGTGCTCTGACCTATAGAGACAAAATGTGAAATTAAAGCATTTCACAGAACAAATTTTAGTTGCAAAGTTTGCACTGGCAGGGTTGACAGGTTTTGATGCAACAGGACAGAAGCTACCTACACAACTATTTAGATGTCAGTGACTAATGCCTTCCATGTTATCACTGCAGGTTTTCCCTGCAAAATGCCTGTAGGTGAGATTTTCCTCAGTAGAAACCAAGGAAATTCATCTGTCTTTTGCTCCTGCCACAGGAGTGGATTCTTCCTCTCCTGCCTGTGCTGGTATTGGGATGCCTGAGCTCAGGGCCATATTGCAGCTGCCTGGCCTTGAGACACCTCAGCAGGGGCCTCCCCCTGTACTCAGGAGCCACCTCAGAGGGCCCCGCCATCAGCACGTTCCCTGTCCAGCCACGGGCATCACTGCCTTGATCCACTGCCCCAACCACCCAGCCTGCTCTGATAAGAAAATCTGTGGTGCTATGTTAAAACAATCTGAAGTGGTATATTGTTATAGAATACAGTGCTGTGCTGAGTTTGTCAACCCCAAAACGAAGGGGGAAGAGATTGCCTACTGAAGGCATATTAAGCATAGATGTAATCTACAGTTCAGGAAATTAATTGATTTTTGAAAGCTGGGAGAGTATATTGAGAAAAAAATCATTACAATGTTTGGCCTGCTATTATACCTTTCTCCAAGTATCCTATTTTTAAAATGTTACATGTATAGTGGGGTGGATCTTTCAGTTTGACCCAGTATTGGCATATCTGTGGTTACAGTAGTACAGGTGGGAGTCCTGGTACACGGTCGCTGATCCTGTGGAAGTACAGATACCACCTACCGGCATGAAAATGAGTTCCTAAATTCAGCTGTCCAAATACTATGATGTTCTAAGTGTGGCCATTCTTTACTTGTCCTTTAGTTATCCAATGTCTGATACGGCAGACCATGTCTCAGACTTTTCTTGCTTTCATGATGACTCCCCTCCCTATGAATGGCCACTCACTGGCAGTGCAACAGAGATATAAAATGCTGAAAAATAAACACATAGACTTCTTGCATAAAATAATTAATGTTTTTAAACTTGCATTGGCTCAGTATTTATTTCATGTTTAAGGAATGGTTCAGTGAGGTAAGAATTTCAGGTGCAAACTCCTCTCCCACAAGTCATTATGAAGAGGAGAAGGTGAGAAAAGGAAAAAAATGACATGTTAGCAAAATTTCTTATACCATCAATACATGTAAATCTTGCCTGTCATTAAATGATTTATCAGAAAACTCCGTGTAGAAAAAACAGCCATGTCCTAAGGCAAATTTGCATCCTTTTTTGTAAGAGGACTTTTTGTAATACACTGACTGATTGATATTCTATTCCTTTATATTCAAGGAATAGAAAAGTTTTGCATGCTAAAGGGATTGTTTTTGAAACTTTCTTCTGTCTAAGAATGTCACTGTTATAAGATGAATTTCTTTTCTCCTTTATGCTTGTTTCATTTCACAAGTAGCAAAGGTGGGAAAGACACCTCATGAAAGTAGATTGAGATCTAAGGCATAGAACTGCACTAACAGAACATAAGGTTTCCAGAAGAAAGACTTTTGCTGACATCAGACATGGGATATGACTCATATTTCTGATGCAATTTTACTCATAGTAACAATGCTAGAGGCTGCATTCATTAAGGTAGTTCTTCATCCCATTCCAACGTTGTTGTTTATTTTTTTGGCCAAGTTGGCAATGTCTAAAAGAGCATATAATAGATTTATAACACAGTTTCATATTGTTACACTGTCTGACCTCAGTCAGTTCTAGCACTGTTTTCTGTTCTGCAGTTTGGTCCTGTTCTTCCACACCTTTCTCTCAGGGTTCTCCTTGAGTCATGTGTCTCTCCCTCCTCCCTTAGCTTTAGTTTCTAAAGCTAAAAACCCAACCACCTCTACTCAGAATTTCTGGAACATTTTATTATATCCTTTCACTGGGACATCTGTGCTAGCCAGAGGTTGGTCTACCACCACAGAGTTTAAATGCTTCTTCCAAAACCATACTTTCTGTCATACATGAAAGCACAACCAGAATCTGATATCGTTATTTATTCTTTATTAACTCATGTTGAAATCACATATTTTAGAACTTTTTGGCTAAAGAGCCTAAGTTTGGTATCATAGAAGAAAGCTGTTGAGGAAAGTGTTAAATGAGAGATAGAGTTGCAACAACAGCTATGTGGAAGGTATGTGTGAAATTACTACCTAGAAAACCTGGATAAAGCAAGAACATTACCAAAATTTATTATCTACTCAAATAAGCTTTTAAAACAACCTCACTACAAAGTAATCCACCTTTAAAAAAAAAAAAGGGAAGGGAAGGGAAGGGAAGGGAAGGGAAGGGAAGGGAAGGGAAGGGAAGGGAAGGGAAGGGAAGGGGAGGGGAGGGGAGGGGAGGGGAGGGGAGGGGAGGGGAGGGGAGAGGAGGGGAGGGGAGGGGAGGGGAGGGGAGGGGAGGGGAAGGGGAGGGGAGGGGAGGGGAAGGGAGGGGAGGGGAAGGGGAGGGGAGGGGAGGGGAAGGGAGAAGGGGGAAGGGGGGGGAAGGGGGGGGAAGGGGGGGGAAGGGGAAGGAAGAAAACTGGATTATTTTAGTGTAAACATGCCCTTTCCAAGCATGGAAGCATAAGCTAAGACTTCTTTTTCAAAAAATGTGTGAAGCTGGGCTTCGGGCCAGGTTAAAACTGAAGGTAAATTTGCAGTGTTGATACGCTCTAAGTGACACATGGCCCTACTTCTTATTTTCAGGACCAATTTTGGCATATTCTAATGTGCCTATGTCAAATTACAATGAATGAGATTTAGACTTCTTGCTCATTAAACACTCACAGAGGACTGCCAGGAACTCATTAAGCAATCTACTTGGTTAGCGCTCTGGCTATGTCTGCATATATTACAATTTATTTCAACTTGTTAGTTCCTGCTGTCAGTAACTGTGCATCTTAAGCATTCTGTGGACAGATAAAGATGATAGGTCAATGTGAGCACTAAATAAAAAGAAAAGACAAAGATTTGTCCAAAGCATAATGCATCGTCTTTGCAAATGCGGAGAAAACCTCTGTATTCTGGAGATAATTCCAAATGCTTTTCATACAGCCTGTGGAATGCATGCTGCTTTCCTCAGTGGTCTTGAAGCAAAGCCAAAGTACTTGTCTTGAGGTAACCTAGGATCTGACTTCTTCTTCTTCTTCAACATATAAACGTATTAATTATGCCATTCATTTCTGGCAAATCAGGATTAGAGTGCATAAACTTGTGTGGTTAGTAACACTGTTACCCCTGCAAAGTTTTTGGTAACACTCACCCGCCTCAATTCACTTTTCTCTGGAGTGGACACAGGACTGTACCATGATGAACAATGGAGCATTTACAGATACTAAAATTCCACAGGAAATGTTTGATTCTAACCCCAAAATGCAATAGCTGAAAACAAAACTACTAGATAGCATCTGTTATAACTGATCTTTAACTGATTTTTAAGGATGTTGAACTGACAAAAACAAGCAGTTAAACAGTTTCAAACTGAAAGACTTTTTTTTTTTCAAATGACATTTCATTTTCCTGTTTGCTGCAATAATTTTTTTAAGACAATCAGAAGAAACTCTGATTTATCAAAAAGAAAATGCCCCAATTGACTCAACCTAAAGCTATAAGACAAAAATTATATCTTTGAAGTTTTGACTTTTGCTTTGATTCAGGAAAATAGTTTCTTACCATGGACATATTAACTTGACAAGAAAACCAACTGTCATAATGTTGTCTCCCGTTGCTTTCCTAGGGGTAAAAACCTAAGTTCACTGCTTGAGCAAGGGGTTGGACCAGATGATCTCAAGAGGTCTCTTCCAACCTCAACCATTGTGTGATTCCATAAAGTTCTAACAAATTATTTATGGCCTTTATAACTGTTACTATGTACTAATTGCCATTATAATTATATGGCACTGTCCAAAGATCAGATGCTAGCTGTGTGGATGGGAAATCACATTTGTGCTTCTGATTTCACAGGACAGACATCCAGCTTCTCCTAATGTGCATCTACATTCCTTACCTATTTTCTTTTTTTCTTTTTTGGTCTATAGTCTAGGCTGTGAGATTGCAGCTGGTCAACCAACTTTTATTTATATCTTCTCAGAAGGAAACATTTGGTTGATTTTTTGGGGGGAGGTAAGTCAGATGCTTCACTTTTCTTTCATGACTATGATTGGTGGTAATGAACTGCATCTGTTCATTAGGAAACTGGGAGGATGATAAAGAATATGGAATCCTCCACAAATGTGGAAAACATCATATTTTTAGGACCTTAGTGTGTGTTGGGCAAAATTACTTGCAATCCATATTTGAACCAGCGTCTGTTACTTAAATTGTGTTTTACAGAGAGCTATAACCATGGCAAACCTCTCAAAATCTGTATTGAAGCAGATTTATTACTAATTAGACCTTCAGAGGTGTCTGGAATCTAATCAGAGTTTTAAATGGTGTGCAGAGATCTCACTGATCAGTCTGCAGAGATTGCATTCAATTCCACCACAACAGAGTGATATTCATGCTCCAGCAGGCTTGCTGTATATACATGCATATATATGTGAACTTCTCAGATAGTAAGGATCTACAAGGTAACCTCTTCTTAGTTACTGACCGTTCTCTTGCTCTAAGTAATGCAAACCTATTTTGCTGTGCATTGTTAGCTTGTATTCTTATTTACCTATGCTGTTGTCCATCTTTTTTTTGCTTGTTTGTTTTTTAATTTCCCCTGCAGACATTTTTTTGCCTCTAGGTGTTTCCTGGATAAGCCTGTTTCACCACACTGGTGGCATATCTGATCTGTAGAGTTGACTATCCAGCTACATCATTTGCATCCTCAAGGACTTGACATTTGTGTTTGGAAACATCAATCATTTTGTACATTTTTATGGGTGGATTCAGCAGCTGAGATTCCTCAGCTTCCCCCCACTTTCACCTTCTTACACAAGAAACAGAATGTAGAAATAAGAACTATTTCCACTATGTCATTTGATAGTTCACAAGGATCTAATTAAACACATGACATTTGCAGTGTTCAGTGAGACTCTTTAAGACAACCATAAGTTGTGAATACACTTTTATTTCATCTTAGGTAATAATATTAGAGTCATGGAGAAGTTGGGCACCAGGGAACGGGCTGCCCACAGATTTTCATTAAAACTAGGAAATGACAATTTTTGAAGTTTTCCTCTTCTGAGGACACATTTTTCCCATTAAAAACTATCCTTTTCTTCCAAAACAAATGAAAAAACTTCAGAGTAACAAAATCTCTCTCTTCATTCACTTTACTCATAGGAGCCTTCCTATAATTCTCAGTTTAGCCTAACCTGGTGAGTTGTTTGCACTACACATAAAGCCAAAACATAGGTCATATGATGCAAAGTCCTTCAGCAAAAAAGCTTTTTGTAAGAAAACATTTGTACTAAAAAGGGGCCTTAAGCAAAAATTATACAGGTAATTTTCAGATACAGTTTAAGGGATCCTGTGCTTGTTAACTCATATAATGCATCCTCACATTTATTAACATAAGCACAGTTGTACTGTATATAAAGTTAATAAGCTGTTTCCAGTGATGCTTATTAGCACACTGTGAAAAATACTTCTGTGGTATTCTGTCCTAGCATACAGCAATCTGCAGCTCAAGGTCAAGTTGAAGCAGAGGCAGTATTTGAATTTAATATTTGTCACATTATTTCTTTAAGAGCCTTCCTACTCATTCTTATTTTGAAAAATAGTTCCCTGTTCTTGTATCTTTGTTATGTCCCCCTTTTTCTATTTAGTTATTTAAAAATTAATGATTAAAAAAACAAGGAACCCCTCTGAGATGTATAATTTTAAGTACATATAACTGTGCTGTCATTTTTTGAAATTTTAACTACTACATTCTTTTTACGTGTTTTTGCCCGTTCTTTCCTCTGTAAAATTATAAGAAGCAGAAAGGCTCTTACGTTTGCTGAATCCTAGCAAAAACTATTCATGCAAATTAAGCTTCATTAACAGTGATCAAACAGCATATGAACAATGATTGCAGTGAAATTATGTTTGCCAAAATAGGATCACAGGATCGCACCTTCAGGGAAAATGGCCCAACAGTGAGTAACTTGAAACTTAATCTAGCTCCCAAGTGCCTGGCTGAATTGTAAATACAGGTGCTAGAATGACATCTGTCCTGGAAAACAAAAGCCAAATCAATGTATTGTAATATTCAGTATATAGTCCATTACTTACTTAGCTAATCCATCACCCTCTCTGCTTCCGTTTCTATCCTTTTTCTAGGTCTCAAAAGCTTGTACATGCTTGGGTTTTGTTTTTACCTGAAATTATCGTTCTGAGGTCAGCTTTCCACAGCAGGTGCTGTTTACTTTCCAACAGGAGATGATCACACACAGGTGCCTTTATATACTCGGTGCCGCTGACAGGGGCAGCCGGGAGACGCGGCGGCTCGTGTGGCAGCTCACACAGATGGGCGCACAAAACGGGCCAGCATCTGCGCAGAACAACATGTAAGTCCTCAGCGAAGTGCCACAGGACACAGTCCCCAGCAGGCATTTAAATCACTTTCTCTGTAACATCAGTTTTGGGCCCCTCACTACAAGAAGGATGTTGAGGTGCTGGAACGTGTCCAGAGAAGGACAACAAAGCTGGTGAGGGGTCTGGAGCACAAGTCTTATGAGGAGCGGCTGAGGGAACTGGGGTTGTTCAGTCTGGAGAAGAGAAGGCTGAGGGGAGACCTTATCGCTCTCTACAACTACCTGAAAGGGGGTTGTGGCGACGAGGGTGTTGGTCTCTTCTCCCAACTAACTAGTGATAGGCCAAAAGGAAATGGCCTCAAGTTGCACCAGGGGAGGTTTAGATTGGATATTAGGAAAAATTTCTTCACTGAGAGGGTGGTCAGGCATTGGAACAGGCTGCCCAGGGAGGTGGTGGAGTCACCATCTCTGGAAGTGTTGAAAAAAATGGATGTGGCGCTTCAGGACATGGTTTAGGGAACATGGTGGCACTGGATTAATGGTTGGACTTGATGATCTTAAGGGTCCTTTCCAACCTAGTGATTCTGTGATTCTGTGATTCTGTGATCAAAGGCCTCGAACAATGTGAGCTCCTGAGGAAGGATCAGCTCTGCACTTCTTGGGCTGCAGGTGTGCCAAGCACCTCTCACTAAGCCAAAAGCAGCAGCAGATGATCTCCCAGCCTGAAGTAGATGTACAGCTTGAGGATATGTGTCACCAGCTGAAAAGATGTGGAAGGAGGTTAGCAGACTGTGCAGCATCAGAGGTGATAAGAGCTCCACTGGATTTTCCCCAAGACCCTGAAGTTTCAAGAGGCCAAAGTCCCAACTGGAGGTAGCGGGCCAGAGTCTGTGCATATCAGGTTGGGAAATGGAGATTCCTGTAGTGGCAGAAGGCTGGAAGCTTGCAGCTTCTGTCACCAGGAGGAAGGCTCCTGCTCCACCTGAAGATTGCAGGTGCAGAAGAGTGCCCTTCCAGGAGATGAGCTGCTGGGAGCTCTGTCCATTGAATCATCTAAGCTGGCTGAGCCTGAGCTATGCACAAGCATCAGGAGGAAGCGGTGAATGCCAGCAGAGGAAGACCCTCTGCTGCAGAGAGCAGAGGCTGCCATCTGTCAATCTGTCATCTGGAGGCCCTTGCTTGGGAGTCTGACACAGGATGTTGTTGAAAGTCTGCCCAGGCAATGTGATGCAGATGTCTGTTACAGACTGATCTGGAAGAAGTAGATAAGGCCTTCTTCAGACAACCAGAAGAAGCATCATGTTCACAGGCCGGAGTCCTCATGGGTGACTTTGACCACCCTGACAACTGCTGGAGGGGCATACTGCAGAGCACAGGCTGCCTTCTTGGCCACCTGGGCACACTACTGGCTCATGTTCAGCCAGCTGTCAACCAGCACCCCCAGGTCCTTCTCCGTCCAGCAGCTCTCCAGCCACTCCTCCCAAAGCCTGTAGCGTTGCATGGGGTTGTTGTGACCCAAGTGCAGGACCTAGCACTTGGCCTTGTTAAACCTCATGAAATTGACCTCTGCCCATCGATCCAGCCTGTCCAGATCCCTCTGCAGAGCCCTCCTACCCTCCAGCAGATCAACACTCCCACCCAACTTGGTGTCATCTGCAAACTTACTGAGGGAGCACTCGATCCCCTCATCCAGGTCATCGATAAAGATATTGAACAAGACCGGCCCCAATAGTGAGCCCTGGGGAACACCACTTGTGACCATCTGCCAAGTGCATTTAAATCCATTCACCACAACTCTCTGGGCTCGGCCGTCCAGCCAGTTCTTTACCCAGAGAAGTGTACACCTGTCTAAGCCACGAGCTGCCAGTTTCTCCAGGAGAATGATGTGGGAGACGCTGTCAAAGGCTTTACTAAAGTCCAGGTAGACAACATCCACAGCCTTTCGCTTATCCACTAGGTGGGTCACCTGGTCATAGAAGGAGATCAGGTTGGTCAAGCAGGGCCTGCCTTTCATGAACCCATGCTGGCTGGGCCTGATTTCTTGGTTGTCCTGCACGTGCCCTGTGAGTACCCTCAAGATGAACCGCTCCATCATCTTCCTCAGTACGGAGGTCAGGCTGACAGGCCTGTAGCTCCCAGGATCTTCCTTCTGGCCCTTCGTTTAGATGGGTGTCACATTGGCAAGCCTCCAGTCTTCTGGGACCTCCCCTGTTAACCACGACTGCTGATAAATGATGGAGAGGGGCTTGGCAAGCTCCTCTGCCAGCTCTCTCGGTACTCTCGGATGGATCCCATCAGGCCCCATAGACTTGTGGATGTCCAGGTGGCTTAACAGGTCCTCAACTGTTTCCCTCTGGATTAAGGGAAATTTATTGTGCTCTCCATCCCTGTCTTCCAGCTCAGGAGGCTGAATAACCTGAGGATACCTGGACTGGCTATTAAAGACTGAGGCAAAGAAGGCATTAAGTACTTCAGCCTTATCCTCATCCTTGGAGACAATGTTCCCCTCCACATCCAATAAGGGATGGAGATTCTCCTTGCCTCTCTTTTTGTTGTTAATATTTTTATAAAAACATTTTTTGTTGTCCCTTATGACCGTGGCCAGACTGAGCTCTAGCTGGGCTTTTGCCTTTCTAATTTTGTCTCTGCTTGACCTAACGAGATCCTTGTACTCTTCTTGAGTTGCCTGCCCCTTCTTCCAGAGGTGATAAACTCTCCTCTTTTCCCGGAGTCCCAGCAAAATCTCCCTGGTCAGCCAGGCCGGTCGCCTTCCCCGCCAGCTCTTCTTACGGCACATGGGGACTGCCTGCTCCTGCGCCTTTAAGATTTCCTTCTTGAAGACTGTCCAGCCTTCCTGGACCCTTCTGCCCTTCAGGACTGTGTCCCAAGGGACTCTCTCAACCAGTGACCTGAACAGGCCAAAGTCTGCCCTCCGGAAGTCCATGGTAGCAGTTTTGCTGACCGTCTCCTTACTTCACTCGGAAACGAGGACTCGTATCATTTCATGGTTTCTAAGCCCAAGACGGCCTCCAACCACCACATCCCCGCACCAGTTGTTCTCTGTTCATTAACAGCAGGTCAAGCTGGGCACTTCCCCTGGTAGGCTCACTCACGAGCTGTGTCAGGAAGTTATGCTCCACACACTCCAGGAACCTCCCAGACTATTTCCTCTCTGCTGTGTTATCCTTCCAGCAGATGTCTCGTAAGTTGAAGTCCCTCACAAGAACAAGGGTTAGCAATTGTGAGACTTCTGCCAGTCTCTTGTGGAATGCTTCATCTGCCTCTTCATCCTGGTTGGGTCATCTGTAACAGACTGCCAGCAGGGTATCTGCCTTGTTTGCTTTCCCCCTCATCCTTACCCATAAGCACTCAACTTTGTCTTCACAATCCTTGATTTCTATACAACGAAAACACTTCCTAACATACAGAGCCACCCCACTGCCTCTCCTTCCTTGCCTATCCCTTCTGAACATATCCTGCATGGATGTATATTCTGGCAAGAAAGTTCGGTTGGGAAGCAAACTGGACAGATTGGAATGGTTCAAATATGGCTGTTGTATATAAATTAACATACAATTTTTTATTGTCACAATTACTATACTTTTCTGATTATGAAATTGTCTTCTTCAAAATGAGTGAAGAACGTGTACCAAAAAGGGAAACAAATGCAGAATACTACTCTTGCTAAAGAGCACTTTCCATATTTGAGAAAAGGAAAACATTAAGATTAAACTTGAACAATTTTATGTTTTTATGTGTTGGCACTATTTCTGTTGAACCAAGAATGATTTAGTGAGGTTAGGTTACAAGATCACCATGACAACTAACTTTTCCATATCAATCTGAAACTATTTATGTGTATATCTATTTTTTTTTAACATGTCAGAAAATGGGAGTTTAAATACTGAAGTATGGCAGCATAAAAGAATATGTTTGAAGAAGACAGTGTATAAAATGCCATTTTGTAGATTACAATGATCATTAGCTGAATCCATGTCTGTCCTACAAAGCAGACTGATGTGATCTGATGCTTAGTCAACTGTGTCCAACTTTCCAACTACTTGCACTCCTAAATATCATTTTATATTGTGAAATGAAAGATAAATATGTTTAAAGGGGAAATTTGAATTTGAATGTAATAATTTAAAGGCACAGCAGTGTCAGGTTTATATTTTTCATTCCATAATCATTATCTTCTGATTACCAAACTCATATTTCCATATATGTCAAAATTTGTCTCATTTTCTTTTGCTAGTACTGGAAAAAAAAAAAAAGGTAGTTGATGATAAAGATATAGCAATAATAAAACCACTGGGAAACTCCATAATGTGCTAACTTATGCTATTTTATTTTTCCTTGCAGTAACACAATTGAAGTTAGTCTTCATAGCTAAATTCTGTACTAAGGTGTATGTCATATCCAGGTCAATGGAAATATTGTGCATGAATCTATTGATATATCCTGTCCCTTCACAAATACTTGAGATCTCCTTCCTTGAAAGTAGTAAGACAGCTGTATGTACTCCAGAGGAAAGACCGTTTTGTTTTGCTTACTGTAATAGAAATTGTTCTTTCCTAAATGCTAGGTTTAAAGGTTATAAATTAGAAAGAACGAAAACACAGAAACCCGACGTTCTTTATATAAATGTTAGAGTTCCTGAACCTAAGGTTTTTCTGTCTTCTACTTCTCACTTCTAGGCAATACTAGAAACTTTTTTGCTTTCTTAACCTTGACACAGAGTGACTACTCCTTCAACTATTGCTTGAAATAGAAGGCACTTAACTTTTGTAACAAATGTGGCAGGATATATGGGATAACAGCTCCTCATATGATGGAACACGATCCAGTTTGACCTACCACAGCTGACATGTTACTGCAAATTGAAAGAAATACCACACTGGGGTTAAAAGCTGCTACAAGCAGATAATTGCCCGTGAAATGTGTGCACTTCCTATCTCCAGTGGATTGATGAGGAAAAAAAATCCCTTGAATCTGCCAGAACACCTCTATTATTAGACTGATGGGGAAAAAAGGCTTTATGGAGAAGAGGCCTATTCTGGTATTTAGCTCCAGTTGAAGGCAATTGTTTTCAAATGAATGAACTTACTATGTTAGGGGCCTCCACGATTTTTATTCTCTGCAGTTAAGAATTAACTTTCATGGCCATCACTTCACTTTCAAAACAAATCATCCTTGATATCAAGGTCCTTGGCAGTGTTACAAAAATTGTACTTTTAGGGAGAGAGATTGTTCTTGAAGAATTTCTCTGTTGTAATGGTTGTAATAAATACACTTAACATCTTGCAGCAGTTTTCCCTACAGTAATTCTCTTCAACTTGTTTTCCTAGCTAAGTACTTCTATGCCAAGTTAGTGAAAACCCTCACAAGAAAAAGTAGTGTTTTAATTTGTGGGAAAAATAATTACCATTTAACACCAATATCCATCTGCATTTTTAGTTTAAAACTGATGCGTTAAAATATTCCAGGGCAGTGATATAAATTCAAACATTGTATCTGCACCTGTGTGCAGAATCGTGAAGATGAGGGCTTTTTTTTAATGCTTGATCACATTGCCCTTGATGAAAACTTTATTTTCTGTATTCTACTTCTTTTTGTTTGCTTGCTTGATAAATTGATTAGTACATTAATTAGCACTGTCAGATTTAAAGGATTATTTTAGCCTTGCAGAGCATTACTGGGACCAAGTTGATGGAGGATCTAGTTCTGCTTCTGGTTAGCTAGTTATCATGGTAAAGTGAAATTAAATCTGATCTCCCGCTATGACCAGAACCTACTCTATTTGTAATACCCATTTTCTAAGGGAAAAATAATGGCATAATCCTTCAAATTATGCTAGCAGATAACCCATTTCTGCCTCTTTGAATGCTGTGAAATATAGTATGAGTAAAGGCAATAGTACAGGAGGAAAAACAGCTGGAAATGGTGTTAAAAGTTCAGTTATCTCAAAGCAGGATCATCTATATGCTGTGTATCTACAGTATTCTTAAAAGCTTCTGATACTATATATACAGTGCTTACTTATCATTAGAAACAATTCTACATATAATTGTGTTGATAGAGAAGTGTGAAGGATTTGTATTGTTACTGGAGATGGGACAAGAGCAGTTAATTTCCTCTCTGAAGCAGCAGATATTTATGAATTACCATCTCTCTCATCGTGCCTTCTCTAGAAATGGCTCCAATTCTTTCAGTCTTTCCTCATAAGCAGAAGTCTCTAGACCTGTGGCCACTTACTGCTATATCCTTCCATTTCTCTGTAGACAATTTCTGACAAAGTCTCCACAGAAAGGTTTTACTCTTTTGTCTGGTATTTCAGATCTCTCTGCTTGCTTTTTTTTCATTCATCTTAAAGCTTTTAATATGTGGATAATTAGCCAACTTTTCATTTCCTCCAAAAGTTCTCTGTTTTGCTCCATGTGTCCTAGAGGTAAACAGAGCATTTCAGTCCCTGGGACAGAGCATCACATTTATTTAAAGAATGTGTGCAAGGCTGCAGATTAAAAAAAAAAATGTTAGGCATAGCAAAAAGCCTAGTTACTAAAAGAAATACAGGTTTCCCAGATGACAACCTCATAAAAGTAGAGAAACCAAAGAAGAGTAGGGGCAATTTTTTGCTGGTAAAGCAGCAGTCTGTTTTTCACTCTGTGTAAACTTGCTTCCTCAGAAGACATGCCTTGACATGTATGTAAAGAAAGGATTTGCCAGCACCTAAGTTAGAGGTTAGAGAGTTAGGGGTTAAAAGGTCCCTCTTTCATCCCAAAATGTGTCTGGAACTTGCTGTCCTCCTTGTAGCAATTCCTTCAGCAACTGATAAGGTAGTCCCTGTTCCTGTTCTAGCTCTCAGGACTGGGTGCAGCTAGCTATAAAAGCAATGTGTCCCCCATACCATCACTAAGATAAAAGGTCAAAAGGATACATGATGATGTTGGAGACAAGGCTCATGACTGAAGCGACAGCTGCTCTTGCATCTCAGAGAGCATGGGGGCACAGGGGTAGAAGGAATATTTGAGACAACTTAGGAGTGAAAGATTAAAAAGGTAAGCAAGAGAAGGGGATTTAGAAATAAAATCCTCCCTCCTGAATATATACTGACTGGAAGGTATCATAAGTTAATGGAGTCTCCGCTTGCACACACATACCTCACTGAAACCTGCTGTAGCCCACTAAAACCCTGTTAATTGCAGCCAGCTCTCCCTGCCCTTCCTTTCTTCGTACCGACTTTGACATCATTGCAAGGATAAAGACTTATGTTGCAGGCCTGGCAAAATTCAGTTTCGTCTACACTTTCAAAAAGTGCTAAGCCAGCTCTGTTTTTTTCAGTGGTGTTTTAAGACCATCTAATTAAGTGTGACAGATATCTGATTACAGGTTTTTTTTCTCTTATGTTGATCTCTTGTTAAAGCTACATCATTTAAAACTCTCTTTGAACCTCTAGATTTTGAGATATGTACAGCATTTTTCTTGACTCCCTCAACTTTCTATTGCAACCCACAACAGACAGTGATCAGACATGCTGGTTACAGAGAATGTGTGTCAGATATAGAAATGTCATACTACAGTGACATTAGGCTCTTAATACCTTAATTAGCAAGTCAGTTCCAAGCTCTGTACTTATGAAAAAAGCTCTTCATTTTTAAGTTAACCTTTAAATGGGTACTAATCTATGTCTTAACGACAATTGCAACAGTTCACTTGCTTTTTATCCCCAAAGAAGTAATCCGTTCCATTGCAGCTCCATTTCAGAGTCTTTAGTTTCCCAGATTTTAATCACCTTTACTGAATTTTAGTGGTGACTATGAGGTGAATAATTTATCGTAGTCTAAACAGAGGAAAAGCAGCAGAGTAAATTATCCTTCACAACTAGATTTAGAAGGTGACTTTAAAATCTTAGGGGATTGCCCAATATATTAAAAGTAGTCAATTTAAAAACTTAATTAGAGAGGTAGAGCCTGGTTTCATGCGTTATATGTGTACTTTAGTTTAACCCTGAAGGAGGTTTCATTAACATTTGCTCATTTCTATGCATTTGTGGTGTTAAGATTTTCTTCTTTATAATGGGTCTGCTGCTTCCCTTTTTAGATAAAGGTAAGGCTAAATACACTCAGATAAAACAAATACAAAGCCATTAGTGAAAGGGCACATTTCTAGAGCAGTCAATTAGGGTAGTCAGGTCTATTTAAATTCTAACCAATTTATTTTCCTTACACATTTAATTCATTAGGATGAGGTAGGGAGGACGACTCTATCAAGACCTTCTGAGACATTTTTCCTACAGAAACTATATTTTCTTTATCTTACCTTCTTTGGTTATCTTTTCCATGTAAATACTGCTCCTGAAAAAACACCTTTTTTTCCTTATTTTGTATTGCCAGCTTAAAATAAATCCACAACACTAAATGACCTTAAATCTTGCACTGTGGTATAAAAACATATTTGTATTTTATTTGAAAGAAAAGCATTTAAGATCATTCTACCTGAGCCTTGGCTGTTTGGTATTATTTTTAGAGGTATCATGTCTTTCTTCAACATACAAAAAAGCCTAATGGCAAATCTTCCCTCACTGCAGTTTTTTTTCTTACAAGAGGTTGAAAGCATGACAGTAATTCAGTGCTGGTTTTTGATGGTAACTATTAAGTATTTTAAAAAGAAGTTGTTTATATAGCAAAGCTATGCCCTTGTAGATAGAATCATAGAATCATAGAATATATAATTATTTAGGTCGGAAAAGACTCTTAAGATCAGTTAGACCATTTGTTAACCTAATGCTGCCAAGTCACTAAACCACATCCCTAAGTGCCACATCTACACGTCTTTTCAATATCTCCAGGGATGGTGACTCAACCTTAATTCCCTGGGCAGCCTGTCCCAGTGCCTGACAACCCTTCTGGTGAAGAAATTTTTCCTAATACTTCCCCTGATGCAATTTCAGGCCATTTCCTCTTGTCACAAAATCACAGGATCATTAAGATTGGAAAAGACCTCTAAGATCCTCAAGTCCAATCATCAACCCAACACCACCATGCCCACTAAACCAGGTCCTCAAGTGCCACAAGATGAAATGGCCTCAAGTTGCACCAGGGGAGGTTTAGATTGGATATTAGGAAAAATTTCATCACTGAGAGAGTGGTCAGGCATTGGAACAGGCTGCCCAGGGAGGTGGTGGAGTCGCCATCTCTGGAAGTGTTCTAAAAACGTGTGGATGTGGCGCTTCAGGACATGGTTTAGGGGACATGGTGGTTCTGGATTAATGGTTGGACTTGATGATCTTGAAGGTCCTTTCCAACCTGGTGATTCTGTGATTCTGTGATCTACACGTTTTTTGAATAATTCCAGTGATAGTCATTCTACCAGCTCCCTGGGCAGCCTGTTCCAATGTTTGGCCACGCTCTCAGTAAAGACATTTTTCCTAATATCTAATCTAAACCTCCTCTGGTGCAACTTGAGGCAATTTCTTCTCGTCCTATCGCTAGTTACTTGGGAGAAGAGACCAACACCCACCTCACCACAACTCCCTTTCAGGTAGTTGTAGAGAGTCATAAGGTCTCCTCTCAGCCTCTTCTTCTCCAGACTGAACAACCCCAGTTCCCTCAGCCGCTCCTCATAAGACTTGTGCTCCAGACCCCTGACCAGCTTCGTTGCCCTTCTCTGGACACGCTCCAGCACCTCAACGTCCTTCTTGTAGTGAGGGGCCCAAAACTGAACACAGGATTCAAGGTGCGGCCTCACCAGTGCCGAGTACAGAGGCACGATCACTTCCCTACTCCTGCTGGCCACACTATTTCTGATACAGGCCAGGATGCCGTTGGCCTTCTTGGCCAGCTGGGCACACTACTGGCTCATGTTCAGCCGGCTGTCAACCAGCACCCCCAGGTCCTTCTCTGTCCAGCAGCTCTCCAGCCATTCCTCCCCAAGACTGTAGCGTTGCATGGGGTTGTTGTGACCCAAGGGCAGGACCCAGCACTTGGCCTAGTTGAACCTCATGAAATTGACCTCTGCCCATCGATCCAGCCTGTCCAGATCCCTCTGCAGAGCCCTCCTACCCTCCAGCAGATCAACGCTCCTGCTCAACTTGGTGTTGTCTGCAAACTTACTGAGGGAGCACTCGATTCCCTTGTCCAGATCACTGATAGAGTTAGTAAACAGAACTGGCCCCAATAGTGAGCCCTGGGGATCACCACTTGTGACCATCCGCCAGCTGGAATTAAATCCATTCACCACAACTCTTTGGGCCTGGCCATGCACCCAGTTTTTTACCAATAGCAAGAGTATACCTGCCCAAGTCATGAGCAGCCACTTTCTCTAGGAGAATGCTGTGGGAGACAATGTTAAAGGTTTTACTAAAGTCCAGGTAGACAACATCCACAGCCTTTCCCTTGTCCACTAAGTAGGTCACCTTGTCATAGAAGGAGATCTGGTTAATCAAGCAGGATGTGCTTTTCATAAAACTATGCTGACTGGGCCTAAACAGCTGGTTGTCCTGTATGTGCCATGCAGCGGCACTCAAGATGATCTGCTTCATAACCTTCCCCAGCACCGAGGTCAGACTGACAGGCCTGTAGTTCCCTGGATCCTCCTTCTGGCCCTTCTTGTAGATGGGCCTCACATTTGCTAACATTCAGTCAACTGAGACCTCCTCAGTTAGCAAGGACTGCTGATAAATGATTGAAAGAGGTGTGGTGAGCTTTTCTGCCAGCTCCTGCAGTACTCTTGGGTGGATCCCATCCAGCCCCATAGACTTCTGTGTGTCTAAGTGGTATAGCAGGTTGCTGACCATTTTCTCGTGGATTACAGGGGCTTCATTCTGCTCCCCATCCCTGTCTTCCAGCTCAGGGAGCTGGGTACCTGGAGAACAAGTGGTCTTTCTCTTGAAGACTGAGGCAAAGAAGGCATTAAGTATCTCAGCATTTTCCTCATCTTTTTTCATTATGTTTCCCCCTGCACCCAATAAAGGGTGGAGATTCTCCTTAGCCCTCCTTTTGTTGCTAATGTATTTATAGAAGCATTTTTTATTGTCTTTTACAGCAGTAGCCAGACTAAGTTCCACTTGGGCTTTGGCCCTTCTAATTTTCTCCCTGCATAACCTCATGACATCCTTGTACTCCTCCTGAGTTGCCTGCCCCTTCTTCCAAAGGTCATAAACTCTTTTTTTTTTCCTGAGTTCCAGCCAAAGCTCTCTGTTCAGCCAGGCTGGTCTTATTCCCCACTGGCTTGTCTTTTGGCACATGGGGAAGGCCTGCTCTTGTACCTTTTAAATTTCTTTCCTGAAGAACATCCAGCCTTCCTGGACTCCTCTGCCCTTCAGGACTGCTTCCCAAGGGACTCTGTCAGCCAGGCTCCTACAGAGGCCAAAGTCTGCCCTCCGAAAGTCTATCTGCCCTCTGGTAGAAGTTCTGCTGACCCCTTTCCTTACTTCACCAGGAATCAAAAACTCTTATAATTTCATGATTGCTATGCCCAAGGCAGGCTCCAATCGTCACATCACCCACAAGTCCTCTGTTCGCAAACAACAGGTCCAGTAGGGCCCCTTCCCTAGTTGTCTCACTCACCAACCGTGTCAGGACGTTATCTTCCACACTCTCCAGGAACCTCTTAAACTGTTTCCTCTCTGCTGCATTGTATTTCCAGCAGACATCTGGTAAGTTGAAGTCCCCCATGAGAACAAGGGCTAGTGATTGTAAGACTTCTCCCAGCCGCTTGTAGAATGCTTCATCTGCCTCTTCGTCCTGGTTGGGTGGTCTACAACAGACTCCCAGCAGGATATCTGCCTTGTCAGCCTTCCCCCTCATTTTTAACCGTAAACACTCAACCCTTTTATCACCATCATCAAGTTCTAGACAGTCAAAACACTCCCTAACATTCAGGGGTACCCCACCACCTCTCCTTCCTTGCCTATCCCTTCTGAATAGTTTATAGCCATCCATTGTAGCACTCCAGTTGTGTGAGTCTTTCCACCATGTTTCTATGATGGCAACTATATCATAGCTTTCCTTCTGCACAATGGCTTCCAGCTCCTCCTGTTTGGTCCCCACGCTGCGTGCATTGGTGTAGATCCACTTCAACTGGGCTACTAATCTCACCACCTTTTTTTGGGGAGAAGCCCTAATTTCTACATGACCATTCTCAGGCACTTCCGTGGTTTCTACCACATCAATAACCCTCATGTCTTTGCTGCTGCATGGTTGTCCATCTCCTACCTCCACTGGGATGGCAGACCAAAGAACCTCACTACCACACCATCCCTCAAACATTGGCATGCTGCCACCAAGCTTATCTCTAGCAAGCCTGGTTTTATCCCTTTCCACTTCCAAATCTAGTTTAAAGCTTTTTCAATGAGCTCTTTTAACTCCTATGCAAAGACCCTTTTGCCCCTTTGAGACAAGTGGAGCCCATCCGCTGCCAGCAGGCCTGGTGTCATGTAGACCAACCTATGATGAAAAACCTCAAAATTCTGCCAGTGACACCAGGCTTGGAGCCAGATATTGATCTGCTGGCTCTTCCTATTTCTTCTCTCATCATTCCCTGCAATTGGAAGGATAGAGGAGAACACTGCTTGTGCTCCTGGTCCCTTAACCAGTCACCCTAAGGCCCTGAAGTCTCTCTTGATTGCCCTCGCATTTCTTATTTCTACTTTACCACTGCTGAAATGAAAAAGCAATAATGGATAATAATCTGAGGGCTGTACCAGGGTAGGAAGTTTTCTTTTCACATTTTTAACCCAGGCCCCAGGGAAGCAGTAGACCTCCCAGATCTGGTCTGCATATTGGACCTTCTGTTCCCCTCAGAAGAGAGTCTCCTATGACAATGGCACATCTTTGTTTCTTTACGGAAGAGGTTTTGACACAGGGCATAGGCCAACTTAACCTTGGCAACTCCTCCAGTCTAAACAGACCATCATCCTTGTCATTGTTGGGTTCCACTTGCAAAGCCTCAAACCTATTACACCAAGGCACCTGGGAAGGGGGTAGTCACAGAGGAGACGCGCCTGCTGCACTGGGCAGGAACTTGTCGCCATTGCCCCCTGTCCCTTAGGTCACTGCGTTCAGCCAGGTGGAGAGAGGATGGGGGATCCTCCGTGTCATGTGTCCTGTCTGCCTGACAGGCCTGTCCCAGGGATGGTAGGGTGCAGTTCCGGTAGTCTACCTCTCTCTCAGACTCCCTGATATTCCTCAACCTACTTGCCTCCTCCCAGAGCTCTGTCACGAAGTTGAGTTCCTCTACCTGTGCGCACCTCCCACAGGTGTGCTCCCTGCTGCCCTCCGACGCTGTAGGGCACAGGTTGCAGCCTGACACCTGGGTGGCCGCATGTTCCCACCGGAGCTCTGCCTGCGGAGCTGCGTCGGTCACGATGGGTGCAGAGCTTAGAGAGGACATGGCCTTCTGCTGGTTAGATCCCAGTGCTCCCTGGACGAGCCGGCAGAGTCACAGTGCCCTTCCCACACACCCTTCCACTCAAACTGCTGCACCATCCCCTGGCCGCTGCGCCACACGTGGGGCTAGCGCTCCCCAGGGGTTTCGTTCATAGGTGTGGGGGCTTGGCCGCTGTTGCTCCAGGCACTGCCCAAGTCTCCTCAGCTGCTGTCGCATGAGCTGGGGGCTCCTGGTGGCTCTCTCTGCCTCCCTGAGGTTCCCCTGATTCAGGAGACCCCCTGTGCACTGTGCTGGAGCTCCACTGAGGATCCTCCCAGCACCAGAGCTGCTTACCTCTGCGAGACACTTCTGTGACCTGATGACTTTTCTTTCTGATGATATCCAGGCCATCTGTGTGTTTGCAGAGAGAGCAAAATGGAGGCTTAACGATATACAAAATAACAATTGTGATGGTTTTCATATACATTGGTGGATTCCACCGATTTTTTTTTTTTAATCTCAGCTTTTAGACTGTTGTGTGTCCATTTCTGCCTAAAAGATGTATTCATCATAGCTATCAATGCTACTGAATCACAGAAACGGAGTACTGCTTCACATAATTCTCACACCTCCAATGGATTACCTGCCAGCCTGTGGTAGAATGAGATGTAACTCAGGCCTCTGAATGACTTTACTGCATTATTCTGCTTCTATTCTGTCAGTAGTCAGTCTCTAGTCAAATGGATGTAGGGTACCTGCTGCTTTTGTTGAATCATTTTCCCCTTTTCTCACCCCAAAATGGTTACAGCTTAAAGAAAAGTCTGCCTAGGACTGGAAATAGTCCTCTTAGGCAAGCGTGAGTTTTGTGGCAGCTGGAAAGCTGGAAGAGGCATTCCTTAGAAAAATTATGTGAATGGGGAACAGTGAGGGAGTCCGTGTGTTGTGACGGTCCTGAGCATTGCTTGGAAAGGAAGCAGTATCCTTTTCCCATATTGTGAAAGACTAAATCTTCCAAATATGAAAACTTAAGTTTCTGGTGTAATATTTCTGTGGAGAAATACTCCATGGCTTCACCTGGAATGTAATTTCTCAGTCTATTTTCAATGTGAATTAAAATACTTGTATCTTGAATAACATATAAAGGGTCATTGTTTTCTTCCACAGCTGTAAATATCCTTTGGATTTTACCTTTTGAAGAAGACATCAAACATTGATTTCTTCTTACTATCTTTAGAAATAGGAGAGGATTGATTCCTTCAATGTCAGGCATTATACTTATGTTGACAGTTCTGGTGAGTTGCAATATTAACTAGCATTCCTTTGAAAATAATGTGCACACCTTCATAATGTTTTTAAAATTAGATTTTTGCTTTTTTAGAAAGCATAAGTGAGACCCTTTATTCATTCTTCTCAGTATCACTGCCAGTAAAAATGACTTCTGACTGTGAGAAGACCTTAGTTTTAAAAGCTCAACTCCATCAAATTTATGTGTTATAAGTCAGCTTCCCTTGAATTCAAAAATTCAAATTAATAGTAACAATAATAATTTACAGAATCATTAAGGTTGGAAAAGACCTTCAAGATCATCAAGTCCAACCATAAACCCAATACCACCATGCCCACTAAACCATGTCCCGAAATATCATGACCACATTTTTTTTAAATACATGGTGATGGTGACTCCACCACTTCCTTGGGCAGCCTGTTCCAGTGCTTGACCACTCTCGCTGTAAATAAATTTTTCCTAATATCCAATCTAAACCTCCCCTGCCGCAACTTGAGGCCATTTCCTCTCATCCTATCGCTAGTTACTTGGGAGAAGAGACCACCACCCACCTCGCCACAACCTCCTTTCAGGTAGTTGTAGAGAGCGATAAGGTCTCCCCTCAGCCTCCTCTTCTCCAGGCTGAACAATTCCAGTTCCCTCAGCGGCTCCTCATAAGACTCATGCTCCAGACCCCTCATCAGCTTCATTGCCCTTCTTTGGACACACTCAAGCACCTCAGCATCCTTCTTGTAGTGAGGGGCCCAAAACTGAACACAGGATAGCCTCGCAAGTGGTGAGCACAATCACTTCCTACTCCTGCTGGCCACACTATCTGATACAGGCCAGGATGCTGTTGGCCTTCTTGGCCACCTGGGCACACTGTTGGCTCATGTTCAGCCGGCTGTCAGCCAGCACCCCCAGGTCCTTTTCTGCCAGGCAGCTCCATCATCTTCCCTGGTATGGAGGTCAGGCTGACAGGTCTGTAGTTCTCAGGATCCTCCTTCCGGCCTTTCTTGTAGATGGGTATCATACTGGCAAGCCTCCAGCCATCTGGGTCCTCCCCTGTTAACCAGGACTGCTGATAAATGATGGAGAGTGGCTTGGCAAGCTCCTCCGCCAGCTCTCTCAGTACTCTTGGGTGGATCCCATCAGGCCCCATAGACTTGTGGGTGTCCAGGTGGTTTAACAGGTCCTTAACTGCTTCCTTTTGGATTATGAGGAGTTTACTATGCTCTCCATACCCATCTTCCAGCGCAGGGCGCTGAATAACGTGAGGATACCTGGTCTAGCTATTAAAGACTGGGGCAAAGAAGGCATTGGCATGACCCTTGTCCTCATCCTTGGAGACAATGTTCCTCGCCACATCCAATAAGGGATGGAGATTCTCCTTGCCTCTCTCTATTTGTTGTTATTATATTTGTAAAAGCATTTTTTGTTATCCTTTACGACTGTGGCCAGTTAGCTCTAGCTGGGCTTCTGCCTTTCTAATTTTGTCTCTGCTTGACCGAACGAGATCCTCGTACTCTTCATGAGTTGCCTGCCCCTTCTTCCAGAGGTGATGAACTCTCCTCTTTTCCCGGAGTCCCAGCAAAATCTCCCTGTTCAGCCAAGCCGGTCGCCTTCCCCGCCAGCTCTTCTTATGGCACATGGGGACCGCCTGCTCCTGCGCCTTTAAGATTTCCTTCTTGAAGACTGTCCAGCCTTCCTGGACCCTTCTGCCCTTCAGGACTGTGTCCCAAGGGACTCTCTCAACCAGTGACCTGAACAGGCCAAAGTCTGCCCTCCGGAAGTCCATGGCAGCAGTTTTGCTGAGCCATCTCCTTACATCACTCAGAATCCAGAATTGTATCATGTCATGGTCGCTAAGCCCAAGACGGCCTCTGACCATCACAATTATTTTTACCAGGATTTTTTTTTATTTTCTTTCAAGAAGAAAAGCAACATATCTGGTTTCTGAAAGAAATAATTAATTTCTACTCCACAGGAAACTATGTTCATGCTTTTTAGCTCAAGGCTGAAGGCTCCCTTTGGGGGAGGGTATGCTTCATTACCAATTATAAATAGTGTTTATTACACCTTATTTGAATGAAACATGGAATCGCAGAATAGTTTGGGTTGGAAGGGACCTTTTAAGGTCATCTAGTCCAACTCCCCCCCCATGCAGTGAGCAGGGACATCTTCAGCTAGATCGGGGTGCTCAGAGCCCCGTCCAACCTGACCTTGAATGTTGCCAGGGATGGGGCATCTACAGACTCTCGGGGCAACCTGTGCCAATGTTTCACCACCCTCATTGTGAAAAATTGCGTCCTTAGATCCAGTCTAAATTTACCCTCCTTTAGTTTAAAACCATTAGCCCTTGTCCTATTGCTACAGGCCTTGCTAAAAAGTCTGTCCCCATCTTTCCTGTAGGCCCCCTTTAAGTACTGGAAGGCTGCAATAAGGTCTCACTGGAGCCTTCACTTCTCCATGCTGAACAACCCCAACTTCCTCAGCCTGTCCTCACAGAAGAGATGTTCCATCCCTCTGATCATTTTGGTGGCCCTCCCCTGGACCCAAGTCTTTCCTGTGCTGAGGGTTCCAAAGCTGGATGCAGGACTCCAAGTGGGGTCTCACCAGAGCGGAGAAGAGGGGCATTATCATCTCCCTTGACCTGCTGGCCACGCTGCTTTTGACATGTAGCACCAAGAGTGAGGTACTGGAACTATCTGAAAATTATATAAACATTTCCATTGCCTTCTGCTAGATCTAACACAACCTTTTTTTCCCAATTGAGTAAGTTCTATTGAAACCTTTGCAAATTTCCTACAGGAAGCTGATGGGAAGATGTTCATATTCTGTGGATCCTTAACGAAATTCCATAAGAGTCCACAGGTTCATGTGCTTATATGTTTTAGAATAGCTCTGTGATCCAAGAAAATAACATTGCCCCTTTTTGCCATTAAATAATTTTGAGGCAAAAAGAACATGTGGTTATAAATCACTTTAAAAAACTCAAAATAGTTTATCAAAATGGCCTCAAATATTTTTGCATATGACAAAACTAATCAAAAACCAGAAACTAAATGTTGTTATACCAGTATATGTCAAGTGCTTTAATGTTCCATATTCATGTGGTTTTAGGAATATGAAAGGCTATTCATACACAAAATTAATTGTAAGCTCTGAGCAATAGGGAGCAAAAAAGAAGTCATGAGTTTGTTATAAGCTCAGCTGATGTTCTAGAATTAAAAGAATGTGATGTATGTTATAAAACTTGAAAAGGATTACCTGCCATGTGAATGCTGTAATGATTACTTTGTCATCTAAAACTGTCTTCATCAACAAGTGTGATGAATGTATGAGTCATGTTATTTCAAAGCTATGACAGGTTTTGAGGACAGAGCAATTACAGCTTTTCCTATTGTGGATATTATTTTAATGTATTTGGATTACGTTTTGAATTTTTTGTATTCATTGCAGTGAACAGATTAAACTTTCTTATCTGTGAATTAAACTTTGATAAAACCCGAGGAAAACAGAGGCAGTATCTGTATGTTACAGAGGTAAACAATTTTTCCTTAGAGATTATGGTTTGCTTCATAATTTGGTTCATAGAGATTAGAGAAGTAGTCCTTGACCTACCCAGGACATAGAATTATTGCAGTAGAAGAGACTGGTTTTAATATGCCCATTGTACTGTTCAACTAAAACTAGTGGGCTTAGTTATTACGGCAGTATTTTGATTTCAAAAATTTACTGGGGGTGTATGCCAGTTATGTGCTACTTAACTATACCAAAACCAAAACCTGGTCATTGGCAATAGATACAATTTCATTATCACTGAAGTCAACTGCAATTGTTTATCGATGTAAACTACAAGTTTACTAATGCCTACCTAGCAGACCATCCCTAAATTTACACAATACTGCATGCTCATTATTAGCATACGTTTACTTAATATCAAAAGTAACGATGTGTCTGGAAGCCTCTGTAACTCACAAAAGCATGCCATCTTCATCCACATGAAAGTGTGCTTCAGGAATGGCACTGAAAATTTTGCATTTTAATCTTTGCAAAACAGAGGAAAATATACTAACACTCCCCAGGACACTAAGAAACAGAAAAAGTATTTTCAGAGGCTGAAGTTATATTGGCATTTGCAGTTCAGGTAAATACTATTTTATCAGTTCAAAGGCAAAGACTGCATTTTTCATTTTTATTTCCCAATAAAGTAAATACTGAATTTAATATGAAGCTACCATAGTGATAAGGTAAAGTAAAGATGCTTACAGCAAAATTAGATTGTAACACAGGCTGTGATTCAAACCCGGATCTGTGATTACTTTGGTGAAATTCAGTGATGCTAGAAGTCTGCATGGGGTCTGAAGCTGAAACCCCAGATACTGGCCTTGAGTATTTTATAGTAGAAACCATGCCCAGAGCACCATGTAAGAGTGTGAATAACTTCTACAGATATCTTACATTTCTTTATACCTGCTTGCTTAGAATCTTAGGAGAACAGTATTTTATTTATTACTGTAGAGATTTTTCTTTTTTTTTTTTAAACTGCTTGAACATACTTGTTCAAGCAAACATGTAGGTAATTGAAGTGACCAAGAAGTTATTTCTAAACCTTTACTTCAACTTTTTTTCATGCTTTAGATTTAAACTATATATAGTATATATTATATACATAATATATAATATATATAATTTTACTTCTAACACAATAAAGGCTTGTTTTAGGAATAAACCTATGTATTCTGATGAATAATGAGAAAATACAGCTATTTCACTCAAAAGGAAATAAGAGTAAGTTTTCTGCTAAACTGTGACTAGAACTGTAGCAATTCTAATTTGAATATGATGATGTATTTCTATATAAAGGCTTGAGATGAACTGAGAAGGTACCAATTTTATGAAATAAAGTACATTTTTAGTAAAATAAGTACATTATGAGACTTTTTAAATTGTTTTTGGTCATGTTTTTCTACTTGAACACATAGTTGACAAAATAATGTTGAATATAGTAATTGAATGTTGCACATCAGTGGCAGAATTTAGCAGCATGAATCCTGGTCCTTGGGGCAGTGAAACCTTAATTACATAACTGGATGTGTGTCATGGTTAAACCCCAGGCAGCAGCTAAGCCCCACGCAGCCGCTCGCTCACTCCCCCACGGTGGGACAGGGGAGAGAATCGAAAGAGTAAAAGTGAGGAAACTCATTGTTTGAGATAAAGACAGTTTAACAGGTAAAGCAAAAGCTGCGCACACGGGCAAAGCAAAACAAGGAATTCATTCCCCACTCCCCATGGGCAGGCAGGGGTTCAGCCATCTCCAGGGAAGCAGGGCTCCATCACGCGTGATGGTGTCTTGGGAAGACAGAGGCCATCACTCCGAACATCCCTTCTCCACACATCTTCCTTCTTCTTTGTCCCAGCTTTATATACCGGCCATGACGTCATATGGTATGGAATACCCCTCTGGCCAGCCTGGGTCAGCTGTCCTGGCTGTGTCCCCTCCCAGCTCCCCGGGCACCCCCAGCCTGCTCGCTGGCAGCCCAGCATGAGAAGCTGGACTGTCCTTCACTACTTAGCAACAACCCAAACCATCAGCATGTTATCAACGTTTTCTCATCCCAAATCCAAAACATACCCTCACACCAGCTTCTGTGAAGAAAATAAACCTTATCCCAGATGAAACCAGGACAATGTGTTACTCGGTATTTAAAACACACCTTTTTTTCCCCTCAGACCACACTAAGCAAGGGAAACGTGCTATTTTAGATAAATCTAGGTTAGTTAAACTGTTCACATATTTGTTAAAAGCCATTTATCTAAACTACTGCAAGGCACTACTGCCTCTTAGCTATTGCTTGCATCTGTATTGACAAAACAACAGGTGCTAAAAGGACTGAGTTATGATAGATCACAATGCACCCCCCTCAAAAGCACACCCCCCCAAGCCACGAACAACACACAACCTTTCTTTCGTGCCTGTACATTTGTTTTGTCTGTGCAAATGGAGGTATATTTTTCTTGAATGGCTTTATGTGAAAACATACACATACAGCATAGTGTAAACCTTACCAAAGAACAAGGTAAAGATTGTTTTGCTTTTTCACATGACAGCATATCATGTATTTATTACCTTGTCTTTTGCTCTCACACTAATTATAAAAGTGCCTGTAAAAAGATCTTGAAATCCTTCATGTCAGGAAGCAGGCTCTAAACAAAATTTAATTTCAAGCAGCAACATAATTGATCTGCCCAGCTGACAGTTTCTTGAAGATGTTGAAAACAATTGCAAATTATCTTGAAGGCAAGTGATTCTCTACTCGATCATCATTGTATGTTCATATTCTTAAGCGAGGTTTTATTTCAAACTGAGCTGGCCAGCTTCATAATCTCTTCATACTAATATGCAGAGAGTGAGCAGAGTTTTCCTCCAGCTGCCAAATAAAAGAAAAATTGATTGGACAGGGTGTTGATTATGGATTTTAGTAGGATATTCAGTATTGTACTTGCACTTTCTTAAGGCAGTCCTAACTGCATAACACTGGTTAGAATTGAAAACATGATGGCTTAAGTTCTCTAGATAGACTTTCTTTAGTAACTTGGTCATCCTGGCAAAGCTTCCTAGCCATCTTAATTTTAGTCTTCTTCCAATAGCTGACATGCAGGAGTCCCCAGACATCATGACTTCCTGCCTCCATGCCTCCACACAAAATTTCCTTTTATCAGGTTCTTCACTCATCTCCTTACCCAGGGGGATGCAATAAAGGGAGATATGGGAGGTCATGATGCTCTTTTCCCTGTCTCCCAGACATTAAAGGTGAACCAAACCATGAGAACTATCCCTGCTTCTTTCTCCAAGAAGAATTGGAACATTTCAATATAAATTATGATTTAAAATACAGATGCCTTGGATGTACTGTTTCTGCATTAATGGGCATATTGTTCAAAAAATATTAACAACATAAATTTGTATAATTAGCTTTTTACAAATATTGACATGAAAATACCCTTCTCTAAATATGTCTGCTGTTTCTTCTGTACACTAACATGTGTCAGGATTGAGTTGTGGCCATACAATTTTATTTACCACCATTTTAGGTGTTTCCTAGATAAAAACAATAGTCAGAGGTCCTAAATAAAAAAAACGTACCCCATGGTACCCATGGTACCCTAGACCATTACTTTGGTCTAGGACAATAAAATAAAAAATATTAGCTAATTAAATCTTGTAACAGATTGTCTTTTGTGTTGATGTGTTCACTATTATAACCTTGCATCTTCTTAATGTTTTCACAGCCTTTTTTTGTGAGATACATAAAATAGACCTAGTTTAATTACAGTTTCTACTTCTTTGAACCAGACAGAGTTTCTTCTTCTTGGTCTCTGTTGCATGATTTAGTTACCAATCTAGACTTTAATGAGATTCTATTCTTTAGTAGGCTGTAATCTGAAATCTTAGAATTTACAAGCTAGAATAAAAACCCTGCAAGTAACGCAGTATCTTGTCTACTAGTTTGCCATTGTGGATTTATAGGACATGGCATTATGGCAACAAGAGACTTTTCAGGACCATGGAAGATTGAGTACAAGAGCCAGACTTGCTTGAAATCTAAATATGCCAACTGAGAAATACTCTTCATAAAACAGTGTAAAATTTAGTTAGGAACTTTTATTGCACAGGAACTGTGAACACTAATAAGTCAGGATTTATGGGTTTGATATAATTGCCCATTAAAATAAGCACAAGGCATAGTTATTATAAGTAACAAAAAATTATTCTCTTTCCTAAGAGGATTTCTGCCAACATAATTTCCTATGGATGAAATAGATAGAGGTTCTCTTACCAAACAAAAATTTCGTGCAGAGATACTGTATTTTTTGCTCCAAATTTCATATAATATTACTCTTAAATTCCTGTGGAAAAATGTGTACATAATTAGAAGACTGAAAAAAATATCCCCAAACTGATATAGTAAGAGTGGGTATGAATATAGAAGAGCAGAAAGAGGAATATTTAGAACATCAGTTCATTTCACTGAAAGAGAAGAAACAAGAAATGGCTAGCCTTGCTATTCACTGTCTCAATAGCAGTTCCCTCTATTTTAGCCATTCCAGTTTTATTTGAAAAGTCTAGTGCCTGGGTTCACAATTCTGCCAATTGCTGACATGACAGTAAGTTCTGAAATGTGAAGCTGCACACTGATCTGAGCCCCTATTTCAGAAGATGCAAGTAAAATTATTTTTTAGTTTTCTGTCTGACAAGGTTAGCTATTAGCTACCATACTATTGTTTGTACCATACTCAAATATTTTATATGATTAATTTTGAATACTGTGAAAATCAAAAAGCAGTCTACAAATGGTGGCTAGCTTCTATCAAGCCACATAGATTGCATAGGGTGCAACCCATAAGGAGCTGATGACATAATTGTGTAGATTATAGAAGGTTAATATAAATGAGGAGAAAATCAAAATACACAGTCCAGTAAATTCTTAATTTTGAGGTTGATTGCATGGCATGATAAATGCTAGAAAATCACAAGTATGTAAGTACCTATAGTAAAACTAATGAATTCCAGTCTATGAGTATTCCCAAGATACACTTGTTGGACATTCTTAATAAATGTACTGGGTCTGGTTGGATGGAGTTAACTAGAGTCCTGGAGTTTGGCTTTGTGGCTAAAATAGATAGCACACCAGTGTTTCAGCTGTGAACGGTGCTTGCACAGCATCAAGGCTTTCTTTTTTTCACACTCTGTGCCCCCAGGGAGTAGCTTTGGGGTAGGCCAGAGACTCAGAGGGGACACAGACAGGACAGGTGACCTGGATTGGCCAAAGGAATATTCCATACCATATAACACCACGCTGAGTAATAAAAAAGGCAGTAGAAGAAGCAAAAAAGAGGGGGTTTGGCTTCCAAGGTGGCCATTGCTTGGAGAACGGCTGGGCATTGCTCTGTTTGTGGAGGTGGTGAGTGATTTCCTTTTCATTGCTGCTTTTTTTTTTTTCTTTTTATCTCTTTCCTTCACCTATTAAACTCTTTGTCTTTACACACAGGTTTTCCTACTTTTGGGCTTCCTATTCTCTCTCCTGTCCTTCTGGGCAGGGGTAGGGGGCATGACAGTGTGTATGTATGCTTGGCTATTGGCCATGGTCAACCCATCACAACAACAAAGCAGACTGGAAAAACATTTCCAGTGTGGCCATTTATAATTTATCGATCTCTACAGATATTTTTGGACACACTGAACATAATTTTCTGTCAGGAAGTACAGAAGACATATATACTAAACTACACCCCCCATCTTTTCCTACAAAAAATAATGGAGACAGATCCAGAGTACTTGAAATAGCATGCTGAAACTGGAGTCCTAATTTCAGCATGAAGATTCATTTGAGTCATCCACTGTCTACTGTCAATGGGGAGGACTAGACATCAAAAAAAACTCCAGCCTGTGTACTGAGTGGGATGCTACAGGAAAATCTAAACACCAGACCCTGCCTTGTTTCCTCTGCGCCTGTTTCTTAACCTTCAACATGGTCCACCTTACCCTGGATGGATGACAAGCATTGAAGCGAACAGGGCATGCAGCAGCAATGGCAGTGGTGGTATCCTTTTGCATATCCGTTTGTTGTTAGAGCCATCTTCAGCATTCATGCTTGGAATGTTTGCAGATCCATCTAAATGAGACTGTAGTGTAAAGGGCTAAGTTTATATTTACTAGCTTAAACTTTCCCTATTGATTATATGCTAGGAAACTGAGATCCACACGTACAATAATGTCTTTATGAAAATGATTTGGGCATCTTGTTGAAAACTTTAGCTTCTGAAAGCAGCAGTCAAATGAGAGAAATTACTGCAAATGGTCTGGATTTATTTCCTACCATTTTAATTTAAAAATATTAGTTTTCAGTTGGAATCCAATCAATATTTATGTATTTTTGCTTTACAAGAATAGTTGTTCTTCTTTGTGTACATGCCCAATGTCAGTGTCCAGTGAAGCCTTTGGGATTAGTAGCAGAGAATTACCAGCAGCTGCACTCTACTCTGAAAAGGCTGGAGTAAGTTCAAAATAAGTAAGTGTCTACAGTGTGCAGTGTAAACTCTCACAGCACCAAGGTCACGGAAGATAAAACTGAAACAAAAAAAATAAATCAGAGGATTAGTGGCAGATGCCAAGGATGCCCAAGAATAGGATCTGTTACAGGTATCCATAATGCAATTCACTGCAGTGGACCCCAAATTTAAGCTACCAAACATAAATAATTAAAGTATTTATTTTTGTGCAATGGCAAAAGTTATACAAAGGAGGCTGTTTTTACTGTGAAAAGTGCTTTTCCCATGGTTCTGTTAATCATTTAATTGTTTATAATGAAAAATATGTAGCATTCCCATGGTGTGAAGCTACAAGCAAAAATCTGGTGATCAACATCCATTTTAAAAAAAATGGGGGAGGAGAAAGACAAACCCTAATGCCAGAGTTTGTAATTTCCACGCTAGGTGCAGTGTGAGGGCTTCTTTGGGTTGGGTGGAATAAACAAACAAACAAACAAATAAATAAATAAATAAAATAATAATAGCAACAACAACCACCACCAGTAACAACTGAGAACAAACGCAGTAAACCTACACTACCATATTCATTCTGCCAAAGAGAAAAGACCTGTAAGTGTCATAAAAGACGTGGTCTTTGGGAAAGAAATAGTGAAAAAGAAGGTAGTAACTTCTTATTAGGAATCTCCTTCATTTATGTAAGCATTATCATTAAAGCTAGATGTATAAAATCAGCTTGTCACTGATGAGAGAGCTTATGTCAAGGGCAAACATATTAGGCTGTGTCTCTCTTAAATGTACTGTTCCCTTAACTAAAATAGCACATTCAAGGGGAGAAGTGAAAACAAAGTCAAGTCTATTTTTAATTCTGATGTAAAAAATATACTATGGTTTCAGGATGCACAGAAATAGGAGGTTACAACCCAAAATTTATACCCTCTTTGGTGACAAAGAAGAGGTTTATATGTGTGCATGTATACATATATATGTGTGTATGCATTTTCAGACTCCATACACCATTAAAACGGCAATATATTTCCATGGCATAAGTAGAAAACATAAATTTAATATTCCTTTTAAAATTCTACATCATTGAAAAGAGGGAAATACAAAATGACTTTGTGGAGGAGGTTGGGTTTGTATTGGTTTTGCTCTAGACTGCAATCCCAAATAATCAGATAATTGCTCTTTTAAAGAAAAGAGTAGAAGGTACAAGAAGAGTGCACACTGTTTGCATAGAGTTTTTGAGGTACAGATATTTCTGTTTATCATCTGTAGCTACTCTAAAGCTCTCCAGGAAATAGATTAAGGTTTCCGTGTAGCTTAATATTGCCCTGGTCTTTTGGGTACTAGTCAGTACTTCAAGCATGCAAAGCTCATAAACTGGGCATGGCACAGGCAAAAATAGTAAGTGACTTAAATATAATGATTTACAAACAAATTGTATTAATTTTTATTTGCCTTTTGGCCTCAGAAGTTTTAGAGCACATTTGAATTACACTTGTCCTTCCTTTCTCCAAAGATGTGAGAGCTTCTAAAATGAAGCACAGATTTTCTTCTAATTACAGGGCTGGGGGAACTGGAGCTTAAAGTTCATGCAACATGGGAATTGCCATAAAATTAGTTGACAGCTATGTACTATATAGAAGAAATCTTCATCCAAAAAGAGCACAAAACCAGGTAATTATTTTTAATGATGGGCCCATAGGCATGCAAGTAGTAAAGATGGAATGGTAGCATCCCTGCAGGGTGAAACTTGTAGAGAAATCCACTGAAGACATCAAAACTATCTTTTTTCCACATATTTCCATTTCATCTGAATATAAAATTCTACGTGTTTGCCTTCCCATGTTTTGTTTCGCTTTCTCATGTTTACATTTTATGGCAGTTTTCATCTTACTTTTCTACTGGAAGTATAAAGTATGTTTTTCCAACTCCGAAATTAATGATTTCTCTGTAGAGACAGTTCTCCTGCATTTAGCTGGTCAGAAAGGTGGCTGCTTGCAGAGTGTTATCATACACAAGCACTGGCAGTGACTGTATTTGGTGATCAAGCGTCAGGTATGTTTAAAGGCCTGACAGAGAATTGCAGGTTGCATCAGCTGCTCTGATGCAGATGGAGAATTCCATGTTTACAGAGCCTTCCACTAAAATGTCATGAGGACTGAGAAGTCTCATAGCATATACCGAAGTCTTTTTCATGGTGTTACACCCCGATACAATACCTGATGAACCTACGCGCATCAACTTAGTGAGATCTGGAGGTGGTAAGATTCCACATGGAGATGGCCGCATGTTTCTGAATAAAAAGTGTAATCGTCACTTATCTATACTAAAGTAGTGAGGATGTTCGGGGGTAAATTCCATCAGACATCTAGGAAAGCACCCTTAATAATCTGGAATTCCCAGATTACTTAGCTACCCCAAGCCTGCAGTGCAGTCTCAGTCTCCCCTCACTCACTGTTTTGCAGCTCAGAAAACATGATGATGAATAGATCTAATCAAAGAAAAAATCTGCCTGCAACTGGAATTGGAAATCTTCTGTGACTACTGTTCTTGCCAAAACAACAGCAGGTGCCATCACCTAAGTCACATAATGACAACTTGCCAAAACCAGTTTGTGAGCTGCTGTGGTGTTGTGATGCCCAGCATCACTGGTTGAGGTACGGTGGCTGGGTAATTGCTTGAAAATGGTACATGCCATCTCCAGAAAACATGGCTTACTGTACAGAAATAAAAGGGGTGTGAGAGTCTGGCATTAGCCACAGCTTCTGGAACTGCAGCCGACTCACATCGAGTCTGTTGCTAAGGACTTCCATGGTATACCTACAGTAGGCCCAGTCTGTAGGAAAGATGAACAAATTCAGATTAAAATGCTTCCTTGATAAACCTTTTCTTTTGACACTTCAGCTGTTATTTTACTGTGACGCTGCTTTACTCAGTTTCTGGGAATGGTCTTTTTAATTTGTTTATGTGCTGAGAAATATCTTGTAAGGCCATCATGATGAAAAATACACACTGCTTTGCTTACTGACAGATTGTAGTACTGAATGTCGTTGTATTTGTAGCAAGAAGAGTCAGAGTAGTTTTGCACAGCAGGTAATATTCCACCTATTTATTTCGGTCTGATGCCGAGTTGATTATCTTGATGGTCAGTGGGATTAGAGCTACGTCATCAGTTGTTTTTTATTATGCTATTATGTAATGTACTAATAAATTGACACCGTGACCTTGCAACTTAGCTAACTTGTTGTAATATTATCTGTGAGGCTAATCTGAATTATCTAAGAATGTATTTCCTCTTTTGTCCATACTGTCAGGGGCCCCAAAAGCACACCCTTTTACAAACCTTACCAGTAAATCTTGCTGTAAGGATGCAGCTGTAGCATTGTTGTAAACAACTTATTCTTCCTTCTAAATGAATATACACTTAAAATATCATTTAAAGTCTTACCAGGTGCCCTCCCTCATTGCATGCACCCTAGCACCTTTATATTCTAATCATCATAGTCTTATGTGGTGGGTTGACCCTGGCTGGATGCCAGGTGGCCACCAAAGCTGCTTTATCACTCCCTTTCTCAGCTGGACAGAGGAGAGAAAAATATAATGAGAAGCTTGTGGGTCAAGGTAAGGACAGGGAGAGATCAGTCAACAGTTATTGTCATGGGCAACACAGAGTTGACTTGGGGAAATTAGTTTAATTTATTGCCAATCAAATCAGCGTAGGGTAATGAGAACTAAAACCAAATCTTAAAACACCTTCCCCTCACCCCTCCCTTCTTCCTGGGCTCAGCCTCACTCCTGATGTTCTCCACCTTCTCCCCCCGAGCGGCGCAGGGGGACGGGGAATGGGGGCTGTGGTCAGTTCATCACATGCTGTCTCTGCCGCTCCTTCCTCCTCAGGGGGAGGCTCCTCACACTCTGCTCTGCTCCAGCCTGGGGGCCCTCCCATGGGAGACAGTCCTCCAAGGTTTTTTTTTTTTTCCCCTTCTTAAATATGTTCTGACACAGGTGCTACCACTGTCGCTGATGGGCTCAGCCTTGGCCAGTGGTGGGTCCATCTTGGAGCCGGCTGGCACTGGCTCTATCGACTTCTAGCAACTTCTCACAGAAGCCACCTCTGTAGTCCCCCTGCTACCAAAACCTTGCCACGCAAACCCAATACATCTTAGGAGAAGGTTATGTAAATTATATCTAACCTCCTTAATTGTCATTGGGAAAAAGATGCAGAAATAAGCTTGCTGGTGTACAGCAAGGTATATTGCTGGTCACAAAAATATACTGAAGTGATTAAATATAAAGTTAATAGGAAAAAATAAGCAAAGAAAGAAACCCCCTGTTTCAGCTATGTTTATGTAAATTAATCCCTAAAACAGTTATTTAAATAGAGCAACTTTGTGCAATAATATTCTATTACTAATTTTTACACTTGAAATCCCATTAAGAGCAAAAAAGCAGGCCACCTTATGCATGAAACTAAGATTTTATTGTTAGACTAATCAAAACATAACACGAAGCAACTACTTGTCCAGTTAACTGATAGAACATTAATTAATATTACAATTAAGATTAATATACATAAAATTCCTAGCATCTCTGCCTTTTCTTTAGCACTATATATCCTTTTGGGTCTTCAGGTCAAAAGTACTCATCTTGCTCAGGCAGAAAAGGCAAGAGGTTATGATAAGACACTACCAACACCAGTCCCAAATTCATCAGCTAGCATTTAATGCTAGCAATGGGAGAGCTAGAGATGTTTACCTTCCTTGTTCTTGCAAGCCACTTTGGGCTATTTTTTTAAAGTTTTGTTACCAGTCTGTTTTCTTTCCATTGGTTCCCAGCTGAAGCTTGAAAATTACATAGTAGCCTCCTTAAACACCAATTAACACAAAAGGTGTAAGGGTCCTGATGCCTTAATTGATCTTAATTACCCCAACTAGCCTCACCTGGGAGAGAGCCTCACCCACATCCTCTCCCTGGAGTTCCAGGACCTCTATTTAAGGTCAGGACTGGACACCTACTTCTTTCTTAAGGTACATTGCAGGGGGTCTGTTTTCAGTCCTGTCTTTAGCCCCAGTGTAGATCTTGACCCATGTTGTGGCTGTGTCTCCAAGCCCTGCCTCTGACCATTTCCCGTTGCACCGACCTGGGCTCCTTGGATGGACCCGATTCATCACCTTGCCGTGTCTGGGACTGTTGGTGGCACTTGTTATCAGCACCCAGCTTTGCCCACGCTGCCCAGATCCTGTAGCACTGCACTCTGCTGCAAGTGTGGTACTGGCAATGGGGTCCCCCCTCATGGTGTGCCCACCACCCCGCTGCTGCTTCTTCCCAAATGGCAGCTGCTTGCTATGCAGTGATTTCATAGGGTTGTGGGACATTTTTACTAAATATGGTGTTCCCTGAGCTCAAGTGACAGGGGTTAGGCAATAATCACTTAGCTAATTATTGTCTAATAACTGAAAGAAGATAAAACCTGCTGAGGCCACCACAGACTCAGGTAAGGTGTGAAGAGCCTGTGTTTTCAAGTTGGTATAAAGCTTATAGCCTTTTAGTAGCAATAACAAGATTGTATTTAATAATTATTACGTGGCCTGATAAGGCGGTGAAGTTTGTCAACAAATGAGAAGCCTGTGTGGGACGTTGTGGGATAGCTGTAACTGAGAATGGATCTGTTTTGTGCTGCTACGGCCTTCCCAGAGCTTCCTGGTGGTCAGGTGAGAGAGTACAGTGTTTTTACTGCACATGGTAACAAAAGTGTCTACATTACTGTTTCTAGCCAAAGTGCTTGCTCTACCGATGGGAAGTTATAGACTGTGGGAAGTGAGGGTTTGCAACAGCATCTATCCACTAGCTCTTGCCTTAAAACACAAAATAAAACCCAACAGCTCCACAGTCTGTATGAACTCTTGGCTTGTAAAGTAAAGAAATATGATTTAATGGAAGGTTTAATATGTGTTTTTTGTTTGCCAGTTGGATGTGGTTGCTGAGACATTACTTTTGAAAACAAGATGTCAGGGCTGTCCCAGAAATGGCATGTTGGTGGTGAGACATTCATCAAAAATGCATGAAAATCTGTTATATAGATACCATATGTATGAAACAGTTTCATATATACTTGCAAAACAAGGAGACAGAAGGAAAGTACAATAACTGGTGCCGATATAAAACTGATGTGAAGACTGTATCAGTATCTCTAAGACAGTAAGTGGCACAAATAGCTGTTTGGATGGGAGCTTTAATAAGTCTGAAGATGAATTTCACTTTAACTTAACAGTTGGTCCTGAAGTTGCCGTAAACTGTAAGGTTTTAGCTTTATCATCTGTACTAATGAAATCCATAAAAATTCTATTCATCCTTCATGGCATGTCTGAGACATTGCTTGTTTCTTATCTCTGGATGCTTACAGGTTTGTGGTTTTGTTTTTTTTTTGGTGGGAAAGCAACAGAAAAACAAACATGGTAACTTTACAATGTTTTCCAGCAGCTTTGTCAAGAGACACAAAGAAACTAACAGAATTTAATTATTTAAACAGCTCTGCTTATCTTGTATGTGTATTTACTTCAACCAGTATTACATAGAATTTGACAGTGTTAAGCTGTACCAAGACACAGTGAGTAATCATCAGCGAGAGGAAATGCATTTAACTAGGGAATGATGACAGACTAAAAGCACATGCAAAAATAGATATGAAATAACTGAGCATCTCTAATAAAATATTTTTTCTAAATTCAGAACTCATGTGAAGAATAAAGATGCTGATAATGATCAACTTCTAAAACCAGAGCAGTTGTCAGTTTGTGTAAATTGATTTCCAAAATGAAAAGAAAATTTTGCATCTCAAAGTTTCAATTGAGCATGAAACTGTCTTGTAGGCTTGATAGTGGCATTAAAAAATTTTGAAGCATCTTCCATTTGTAAAACTAAAATTGAAAGTGGCTGATGTCTCATCGTACACTTTCAAATTCTTTAGTGATCCAATAACATGGAGGCATTAGCTCTAAAGAGAGCTATAAATAATTTGAGCAACTCACTTTGCAGGAGGAACAGCTTTACATATTGCTTTTTAAAAGTCTGTCTTCTATCACGCTTCATAAGCACAGGTAAAAAAAAAAAATCTGAAGAGCAAGCAGAGACTAGAACTATACTCATGATAAAGATGCTGACTGCCAAGTGTAGGAACCCAAGGGGAATGTGTTGCTCTGCACTGACACAGAGCCTTTGATCAACTGTGTAAGTAGTCAGTTTCAAGATCACAGTTAATATCCTGCATGCACTGGCTTTGGAATGTATTTAAAATTGTATTTAAGGAGGAAGTGCAGCTAGACTTCAAATCTAACTGCTAGTATGCCGATTATAAATTGGAATTAATCTTGAACTAGAACTTTAATGTAATTCAAAGGGATATGTTAAGGATTTGCTAACACTTTCTTCTTGCCAGTATTCAGGGCCAAGGTCTTAATTCCCCCACATCTGTATTGCCACCTGAAAAGTTTCAGGTGATGACAGTATCGTTTGCTTACAAAACACACTGTATTCTCAGCTCTTCTGATCTATCTGGACTTCAAAGTATTTAGGTCCAGTGGTGATTAAATGTCCAAATCATTGAAACTGAATTGGTTAATAAGCCACCTCCTTAAATTGTCCCTTACCAACTCTCTATAGTAGTATTTTACAAGTTTCTTAAACAGTTGTCTTTATGCATCATTATAGCAATTTCATGTTATTGCTTAGTTTCACTATAAAATATGCTGATCAGACAAGGGAGATCTGTGGACAAATACGCTACTTGCTTTAAGAGACCAATATAATTTAATTATTTGTATTAGCTTATTACAGCCTTACTGCTATGCAAGTCCCCAGTTTTCTTTTTCTAAATATATTGCTCCTCTTCGAGCACACGGCTCAAGAGTTCTCATGACCTTCATTATTTGTCCTGCTCTTCCAAGAACACCTACAGGTCTCTTAACATTAAGATACAGCACAGTTAGACTCCATTACTATGTCACATACATGCCAAACCTTCCAGCCCCAAACGGTGGCTGTGGGTGCTATTTCAACTGCAAGATTGCTGGCAAACAAGAGAGATGGTCTTACTCTCTATTGTTACTACTCTCTCAGCCTTTGGGCTCAAGGGTTTTTTTGTGGTTGTTGTTTGATAACACAAGAAAATAAGTAGAAAGAGAATAATAACAGAAAATTATCTGGGGTGGAAACTTTAAACCTGACTTGTAAGGTAAGAAAAGACACTGTATAGAAATAAAAGCATCTATTTCATTGGTACTTGGTGGCTTTCCTACAGGTATTGGAATATGGAGGGCCTGTCTTGCTGTGTGTGTTTTGATGAAGTTTTAATGTCAACAGGTAGGCATTTCAGAAAATGTGCATGTTGTTTTTTTAAAAAATATCTTCTTATTGGTTATAAACAGTTTTCTTCTCCAGTTTACAACGGAGGGGATCTGGCTCATATGTTGCTCAGAACATGTGTTTTGAATGACTTGAGAGATTTAGCTGCTTTTCTCTGCCAGAACCCGAGTAGAAGATCCTGCCCTAATTTTGAATTGGGCAGACAATAGAATAGACATACTATTATACATAGCTGACTAAAGATTAATGAGGCTTTACAAGTGCTGTGGTGAAGACTCAAGGTGTTGGTAATATCTTTCCTGAAAACACAAAGATAAGCCTCAGCTGTGTTTGTACTTTCCCAAAACAACCACTGAGAATTTAATATGGGATCACCAGGATTTTCTTCCTCTAAAGTACTCAAACTGCAAAGAGTGAAGGCCAATTTAAATGGAAGTGTGACACACATACTGTGGCAATCAGTGCAGAAGCTCGGTGGGAATATAGATCCTTTATAGGTGTCAACTAAAAATACAGTGAAAATGTAGTTTCTTGAAAAATAATTGAAGTACTAAATGGGACCTTACTATCAGTGTCTCTGAAATTGGGTGTCAGAGCTGTGGACTGTTGTTAACCACTTGAAAAGACTGCCAAAGAAAAGTTTACCTATTCATTTTGGTATAATCTGTTAGCAAATTCTGGTGAGTTCTGATCACTGCCTCTACTTATGATTTGTTCAGTGACAGCTGATAAAACATGCGTTGTTTTCATGCATTTTGTGAAGAGAGTTCTCTAGTACCCACAAAGCCTAATGATCATTTTGTAGTTATCTGCAAACAACTACCTCCTATAACCATAATTTCCTGAACCATGGCAAATAATCCCTCTCCAGATGATGCTGTTGCTAGTGCTTGACATCAAAGCTGCTGAGTTGGACCCAGATCCCTATGGTCAACATCAGCTTTGGGATGGGAGGAAGCTGATCAACCACTGAGGAGTTACTGCTTTATTTTTCTAAACCAGGGGGAAGACCCTCTTCGCATGCATTTCTGATCTATCTTGTTTACCTAGTATACCAAGAGCCTGTATTTTCTATTGCTTTCTGTGCTTTTTGTGAAGGGTCCTTCAGAAACAAGTAAGAACTGTACAGCTCCCATCTTTTTTGTGCACTTTATTGCATGCCCTTCTAACAGGAACCCCTCCCCAAGCATTCTTCCTCTAAATATTAATGCTTTTTGTCTTACATGTTTGTGTTCCCAGAACGTTATATGTATGATAATATATGTGATTACAAGAAGTCACCCCTGAAGAAAAAAATGTGGCAGTTCTACTTATATTGCTAGAAATATTATTTGGTATATACTGTTCATTTAAAATGTATTAATCTGATATACACAATATGTAATTAGTATAGGCATCATTGAAAACACTTAAAATGTCAAGCTAATTCTTTATAGTTTATCGATTTAAATAGAAGGGAAGTCTACACTCAAACACCTTGACTGTAGAGATTTTTCAAATAGCATATTAATGGTGATAAAAGACAGTCTGAGGTGACAGACTCATTTAAGGCTACAAGCTAATTAGTGAGGTCCTGGTTAGAAACACAGAACCTAATGATTTGATAAAAGCTGTCTTGTGAAGAATCGATCTCTCTAACTTTTTCTTGAAATGCTACAAATAGTTCTCATTAAGTGCTGGTAACACCTGAAGTTAAACATCAGGATCCCTGGACTGCAGTCAGACCATCTAGTACAAAAAAAGCATTTTTGAACACTGAAGTTGTTGGGTAACTTGAAATAAGGGGCGAAAAGGATGCTTAGTTACATCCTCACACATCAAGAATTTATGCAGTACTTTTCAGGAGAACAGCAGTATCTAGAACACTAGTTAAATGACAATTATGGATGATTCACCACTGTTACACTGCTATTGATTTATCATTGATCCTCTTTTGTGGTTTGTATTGAGAATCTATTTTTTGTTTGTTCTTGTTACCTGTTTCTGAGATGGATAATTGAATGTGTAGGACAGGATTCTCTACTGCTTTCTACTATGCATTTATTTTTCTCTACTTCTGGGGGCAAAATATAATGATAGACTTCTTGCCAAAAGTGTAAACTTAGGATTATTCTGGGATGAAGTAAACATTTCTGCACATATACAAAAGGAACAAAACATTCTTAAAAGGCTCATTTAGTTCTTTTTATGGTGTGTTTCAGTCTTCTGTCTTTTTGTAAACACTAACAAGTGAAGGAAAAGAATGCTGTCAATACTTCTCTTCTTACAGTATAGTGAAATGGATGGAAAGAATATGAGAAATACTGGCTCAACAGGACGAGAGGAAATGGTCTCAAGTTGCATGAGGGGAGGTTTTGACTAGATACTAGAAAAAAGTCTTTACTGAGAGAGTGGCCAAACACTGGAACAGGCTGCCAAGGGAGGTGGTGGAGTCACCATCACTGGAAGTGTTCAAAAAATGGGTGGACATGGCACTTCAGGATATGGCTTAGTGGGCCTGGTGGTGTTGGGTTGATGGTTGGACTTGATGATCTTAAAGGTCTTTTCCAACCTTAATGATTCTGTGATTCTCCATGCCCCGGAGAATGTCCTAAACAATAAGCTGAAAGAATTCTACTGCTGGTTCATAACATAATGACATGAATATGCAAACTAGAAAAGCCTTAGAGTTCCTACTTTGCCACCCCCCAACCCACTCCCAACTAAGTGACCCAGAACCAAGGATAGCCCTGCTGGATCATAAGCCCCAGGTCAAATATTTGAGGAGAGCTGAAAAGAGGATACAAGCCTTCCTCTTTCAGAGCTAGTGTGTCTTTCCAAAGAGTTGTACGTCCAGCAGTGCAAATGGGCTCTATTGTGGATTGTGTATGACAGTTTAATATTTTTTAAACTACCCCTGCTTTTGCTGACAAAAAGTTTATTATGGTTCTTTTCAGCAGATTAAAATACTCTGTTAACAAACATGATCTTTTTATTTAAAAAAGAGGTAAGAAACAAGCTTGAAGTGGTTTTTTTGGGCCAGTAAACTTAAAGTATAATATCATATTCAGAATTATTTTTTAATATTTTTTCCTAACAGTTCTGTTTTAACTCATCCTCTGACAAATGCAGATTCCTAACTTAAGGCATTTTAGATAAGCTTTCAAATGAAAGACAATTCCATACTGTACAATCTCAAGTATTTTCTGTATAGAATAATGTATACAGGGCAATCCTGGAAGATAAGCTATCTGCTAGGTGTTCTATACCTTCCCCAAACCTCAGCCCTCCCACCAGTGCTTGGCTTCCAGGAAGCTCTGTACGCCAAAGGTGCTTCCCTTCTCCTGCTTTTTCTTGGCTTTGCTTTTCTTGGTATGTTGGTTTTTGTTAACCAGTAGGGATGGCTTCACTGGGAAGAAAGTAGATAAGAGGCAATACCTTCCTGCTGGTATTACCTGATGCGATATACAGCTCTTATGTTACATGATGTGGTCCTGTTAAGCAGCTGCATAGTTTCCTCTTTAACAAACTCAGGGTGGGGCTGACTGCATAGCTAACGCATAACATCGCTGGCAAATGCAACTTCTCTGAGAGCAGAAGACGAATGAAGGGGACTTCGTTCAGAGCAATCTGCTCCATCACGATACCTGTGGCAAGATATTGTCTATCTTGGGAATGAACTGAATGCATTTTCAACTGTGACCTTATTGTTTTATATTGGGGGCATGGTATGTGAACATAAAAATTAGTCTGTGGTGCTCTTACCACACACTACAAATAGAGAAGGCAATGTGTGCAGAAGTGTCCATGTTGCAGAACTTCAGTCTGCTTTGTCTGTAGAGATACTCCAGCTAACTGCAACTAAGCCAATGCATCTTTGTGCCATTATGCTGTGTAATGCAGAAAAAACTGAGCCATGGGAAGCAGTATAGGTGCAGAGCATTTCTCTGTGCCTGGGATATTTCCATCTGAGATTTAGCCCCATAAAAATACTATAGAGATGAAGCTTTATTGTGGATTTTGAGCTAATTGGAAAACCCTTTGAAAAGTCTTTATAAATTGCACAACACAGACTGCTTAGGTAATCTGTATATGAGGTTGTTACGAGGCTTTGATATCTAGATGTCCTTTAAGCCAAGAAAGATCATTCATCCATGAAAGAATCTAACCAAGCTTGTTTAAAAACACATCACACATCAAAGCAGGAATCTCTTGTTTGCCAGTTTTGATCACAGTTAATTATCTATTCATTTATCTTAAGTATGTTCTCATAACAAAATGACCACAACTATTGACTTAGTTCTCTGAACAGCATACACTTTAAAGGAAAATAAATATAAATCTGTTTAGTTCAAATGCTTAGATTTTTTTCAAGGAAAGTCTAAATGAAGTCTTTGGGAACAGTATTAAGAAAGTGTCAACATGCAATAGGAAATATTAAGGAGTTTGTTACTCGAAGTACTAGGTCTGGATGTGTAATTTGTCTTTAAATTTGTTGTACTTTGATACAAATCGAAGCACAGGGAAAGTAGAAAGGATCAGAAACTCTAGAAAGTTATGTGCAAAATCCAAATTGTTTAAGGAATAATTTTTAAAAAGCATAAAGTGCAGTCATAACTCTTCCAAAGACCTCAGATTGAGGAGAGCTGACAAAGAGTGTGTAAAGCTAATTGATGATGAAGGCATAAGAGGACTTGGAGGGTAACTTTCCACAGCAAAGGAATTATGTGGGGGTTTTTTTTGCATTGCTCTTCATCATTGAAGAGCTTGGGGACTTCCCACATTAAAATCCTGGGTTTAGTCTGTCAGAGCATCTGTTAAATTGTTTGGAGAAAAGGTTATGAAGCATGTAGAGAAAACTAACAAGAAAAAATTGTGATGACCAGATGATATTCACCAGAGTTCTAAAGTAACTCAGATAAAATTGCTTACCACAAATCATAGATCAGCTATTTCCAACTTAAAGCTACAGTGGCATTAGAGGCCAGGAAGTGACTGATGTGGCACCAGGGTTTTTTTAAAGATTCCAAAGGCAATCTAGGTGACTACGGACTAGTGATTATGCTATCATTGGTGCAGGGCTAATTAATGGGAACTTTTCCAAAAAGTAAAATTAGTAAACACAGATAAATAAAATATACCAGAGTGAATATGATTTTATAAAGAGAAACTTGCTGCCTCAGGCGTTCAAAAAAAATGATTGGGGAAAATAAAGAAAAGGAACTCATGGATATCTCTTTGTTCCTTGAAGTCTCAGCCACAAATTACTGGAAACTACAAAGCATTCTGGTGAGGTATTAAATGTGTGTGGTGCTCTTATTGTTTCCTAGCCAACCCCTGTTGGACATGGTAAGAAAGAAAAGGCTGAACTACACAAATATTTCATCAGACTTTTTACAGTCATGTTCTTCATGGCGAAATCTGATGATGGAAAAAGGTCTTGTGTTGAACTGGAAATTTTAATTTGGTCAGAACAGATGTCTACTGCTGGTTAGTATTCTGGCTTCTTGTGTATGTGCTGTAGCCCATGCCAAAGATTAATATTTTCTAGAATGAGAAACAAGTTACAGATGTACAGATGGCATACGGAACAAATGTATGAAACTTTCCCTGCCATTACATTAATCTGATTTTAATATGCCAAAGAAGTCCGATTTCTGAGATAGCAGCAAGCATGATAGGTCAGAAATCACCACTTCTCTGTGGGCCTTGAGGAACCTGTCTGTGATTTAGACTGTACTTCAAAGTAAACTGATTGCATATTAATCTCAATAACAGCTAATGGTCTGTCATCCACGAAATTGAAGAGTTATACAAACTTTGCTATGGAAATGGAGTACAGAAATTGGAAAATAGTTTGATACTGTTAGAAATAAGTTACTGTGCAAGGTATTTTGTATGGAGAATCTAATCAGTAATTGCAGATATACAACTGCATGCATTTACACAAATAGGTCTGCAAAGATATAGAGTATACAGTAAACATTTACTATGACTTGCAAAATGTAAATTGTAGTTCCTAAAATGCATTTGAATAGTGTATTACAAGTTATTTGGAAAGTTTTATCTGATCTAAGCATATACCTGTATCTTTCAAATAGAATCATCTGAACTCTAAGCAAATTTCCTAAAATACTACTTTTTTTGTCCTGTTCTCAGGGAAGGGGACTATCTTGATAGCAATATTTCTATGCATTCCTGCTGTAGTCAGACTTGTGTTCAAGCTGTACTTGACACTGCATGTGTGTCAAATGGGCATTTAAGATTGTCAGTATGAGAAATTGTCACTACCAAACTGTGACTTTGTAGTTGGCAGTGTGGAAAAATAATGCAAACGTGGAGCTCAGGTGACAGGACTCTCATCTGTGGAGTTCAATCTAGAACTGATACCTAATCTTCATGCCTAAGCATTCCTGACATGAGTATTGGTAAGATATTTTGTATTTGTGTTTGAAGTCCTTTGTATTTGCTCAGTTTCTTACACTTTATATTCCAAACCGATTTAATAGGATACCTCATCCAGAATGATGGTGAGCAGCCATCGTGGCTTTGTTATTCTTGGTATGAGAACAAGGGATTTTCACACCAACATAAAGCTTGCATCAAGGCAGAATCAGCAATCTTGCTGTGGCTGTTCCACTGTTCTGTACAGCATCAGGCAATAGGATACAAGGCAGCCAATGCATTGGAAGTAAAAGCTAATTCACATAGGCTAATTCAAAGCAGCAAGACCAATTTCTTCTTTGGATTAATGGTAAATCTCAAAGAAATGCTCAAGTGCCATGGAATACAACAATTCTTGAATGCTGCAAATAACACTAATTGTATTGATTATTCATCAGTTTCCAAAAACCTGTTCAGAAAGACTCTGCTGTGGAGAGCCCTGACCTCTGTAATTTGTACAACCTTAATCTCTGCTGTTGTAGCATTTGTTTTGTTAGCTTATTCCAAATTTATCAAGCAGCCCAGATCAGTCTGGATTACTGATCTCTCCTCTTCATTAGATTAATTTCCCTAGTTCTCGTGTCATTCATAAATAATATCAGGGATTAATTTGTATTTCCTTTCGGATCTTTGATAAAATGTTAGAGTAATAGTGGGTTTAGAACTGAAATCCTGCTAGAAACGCACCCTCTTTGATTATTACTCCTTGCTACATGAAGCTCAAGCAAATATTTATCTTTCTTAATCTACTTACTGTGTGTCACTTTCACTTTTTTGCATGAGACATTTTAATTGAAATAGTATGCAACAATAAGTTGGTAAGCAAGCCACTGAATAAATAAGAGGAAATAGGTCCTGTTGAACTAGCCAGGTATATCTTTATCAAAAGTAATGTTGCAGCTTTCTCCTCTTGACTGGCATTAATTATACTTTAATCCTTTAATTCTTTAGCGCTTTTATTAATTTTTTATTAATAATATTGTGTCAGCCATTCCATATTTCACCCAGGATCAATATCAGGCTGACAACTTGTTACTACACAGATCTCCTCATTTACCTTTTAATACATAGGCAAAATTTTAACTACTGTGCCAAGTGCTGTTGAACCTCAGCATTGCATTCAGCTCTGGGGCCCCCAACATAAGAAGGACATGGGCCTGTTGGAGCGAGTCCAGAGGAGGGACACAAAGATGATCGGGGGACTAGAGCACCTCTCCTGTGAAAAGAGGCTGAGAGAATTTGAGTTGTTCAGCCTGGGGAGGAGAAGGCTCTGGGGACACCTTATTGTGGCCTTTCAGTACCTGAAGGGGGCCTACAAGAAAGCTGGAGAGGGACTATTCACAAGGGCATGTGGTGATAGGACAGGGGTAATGTCTTTCAACTAAAAGAGGGTAGGTTTTGATTAGCTGTCCAGAAGAAATTTTTCACTATGAGGGTGGTGAGGCACTGGAGCAGGTTGCTGAGAGGTGGTAGATGCCCCATCCCTGGAAACATTCCAGGTCAGGTTGGACAGGGCTCTGAGCAACCTGATCTAGTTGAAGATGTTCCTGCCCATGGCAGGGAGGTTGGAACTAGATGACCCTTAAGGTCAATTCTAACACAAACCACTCTGTGATTCTATGATTTCTGCTCCAGCCTCCCTCTGGAAGCAGGCTGTTTGGATGCAAGCAATCTTGGAGCAACTTCACAACATCTGAGTTGCAGTTGCATATCCATCTTGTGCTATGACATCACCTCTTTTTCCAACTTGTAAAAAAATGAAAATGCAGCTATCATTTGCTTTAAATGCTTCTATCATTTCTATCTAAAGGCACTTAAACTATGCTGACTACTTTTATTTCTAACTCATTAAATAAACACAAAAGACTCTGCCCCCTTATCCTATTTATTAACTTTGATAATCACTTATTTCCACAGTGTTCTTTGCTTCCTTTACTGATTTTTAAAATTTTTTTTTTCCACTGACTTATAACTGTTCATATTTACTGCACTCAGCCATTACATATACGTGCTGGGATTTTATTAGTGCTTTTTTTCCCCATGACCAATGTACTGATTTTTTTTCTTAAATCTGTGAAACCTTATTCAGTTATAGGATTGTGGCTTCTAGAGCATCTAGTCAAGCAGTGTTAAATAACTTCCAATTATTATTCAGTTTCATTCATATTTTATCAATTGATTTGACCCACTTGCCTCAGATTCTTCAACACAGTTTGAATGTCTTTCAATCTCTGAATTAAAATAATAAGGTATTTGTAAACCATAAATGCATCATTTTTCCAAAAGTGAAAGAATCTGGCTATGAAAATGTTAATTTTTCATTATTTCTCCTCCTTAAGTAGAAACAGTAATAATTGTGGATGCTTCTCAAATTCTGCAGAATTTAGGCCTTCTGTGTTTTAAGTTCATGCAAAAACTCCAAAGTATATATTAAGTTGCAGAGTCATCCAGAAAAAGAAATGTTTTGGTTGAAAGACTCCTATTTGGCTTCTAAATCTTCAAAGATGAAAGTACATAAAATTCTGCCTCACTGTTGCAAATGGTTAAGCATATGAAGTTGCCCAGTAAGTGAGATGTACGCATACACTGTGCCCCCAGCCCCTCCTTCCTTACTGTGCCTGCAGGGAAACAGACCCTGGGAGGCTTTGTGTGGTTGAATTTGGAACAACGTGGAAGCTGCTGACCTGGTATTTTATTAGCGTCTGCTCCTCTGTCACACATATATATTTTGGCTCTTGAGTGAAAGATGTCAGCACATAGTACATGGCAATACTCTTGTTTAGAAGTTTCAATGGAATAAACTGTTCCTGGGAAGTAACTATCTCCAGCATCTTCAGTGTAAGAGGCTGAGGCAATGTAAAAGTTACCAAGTACAAGGCAGTACTTGTCACAGCTGGTAGGCGCAGCAACTGCAGCAGAAAACTGCATGGCACAGCATTTTCTTCAGAATAAAAAATGTGCCTATATTCCAGAGAACCTGCAAGGCAATATGTAACAGCATTGTATGCGATGTAATGAATTAGTCATGTGAAACTATTAATCATACTCCCTTCACCACTTGCTCCTCTATTAATCCATTCCTGCCAGAAATTTAGCATTGCAAATTCCTCAGACGTTTCATACACCTAACACTGTTTAAATTAACCTTAGGCTTCCTCAAGTCTCCTTTCCTTTCAAACTATCTTTTTCCCAAGGAGTGAAAGACAGCAAGATCCCCATAGGAGGTTAGTTGTTCTAAATGTTATGGGGGTCAGTTCTGGCATTATAAACCTAGAATGATTTCATGCTTAGCAATGCATGACTAACAGTTAAGCTTTGCAAATTTGTTACTAACTGCAAATAAAAAAAAAAGTGGAAGAAACAAAGGTTTCTTTATTTTATAGGTGAGTGGGTGCAGCACGAAGCTGTGACATCCTCACTATTTTGCAAAAATCTGAATGCAAGTCAGGAGTTGGAAATAGGTATTTGTGTAAGAATAATACCAGGTGGTATCTACAACAGTTTGCTGACCTCTGGAGAAATGGAATATATACCTGGTTGAGGTTGCCGGTGATATATTCTGTCTGTTTTAAAAATTCTGGAAAACTTATTTTAAGAAAACATTTACATCTCAAGAGGACGGTACTGAAACACCAATATAGCAGAAATGAGACTTTAGGATCTGATGCCTCTGGAAGGTGATTTGGGTTTTAGTGGTGTTACTATGGTTTTCTGGGGTTGTGTGGGTTTTTTAGGCAATGCTTGAAATAGGAACACAGAGGTATTTTCATAAATTGAATATGGTAATGAAGTTACAGGATCATAGGATAGGATTGGAAGGTACCTTAGGATGTCTCTAATCCAACTGCCTGCTTAACATGGGGTCAGTTGTGCCTGTCAGCCCCTGTCAGGCTAGGCTGGTCAGTGCCTCATCCAGTCTGGCCTTGAAGACCTCCAAGGATGGAGACTGCACAGCCTCTCTGGGCAGCCTGCTCCACTGCTTCGCTGTCCTCGGGGTGAATTTTTTTTCCTCATAGCCACTCTGAACCTCCTAGTTTCAATTTGTCACTGTGAACCTCCACATAGTGCCTGCCTCTGTCTTTCCGATAAGTCCCTTGCAGGTACGGGTAGAGTGCTGGTTAGGTTCCCTCAAAGGCAGCCTCTCCTCCAGGCTGAACATGCCCTGGTTCCTCATCCTCTGCTCACAGGGCAAGTGCTCCAGCTCTGGGCCAGCTTGGGGGACCCTCCACTGAACTCCAGCTCATTGATGTCCTTCCTGTACTGGGGGGCTCAAGACTGGATGCAGCATCTAGAAGCAAGTGCAAGTGCTGAGCAGAGGGGGTTAGTGCCCCCCACTGATGTCCTGGCTGTGCCCTGTGGATAAGCATCCAGGCTACCATTGGCCATCCCTGCAGCCAGGGCACATCGCTGGCTCATGCTCAGCTTGTGTCTGCCAAGGCCCCCAGGTCCCTTCCTGCAGAGCTACCCATGATCAGATGGGCCCAGCCTGTGCCCTTGTCCTGTCCAGGGGCAGGACTTGCCCTAGTCCTTGTTAAAATTCATGAGTTCCCTGTTGGCCAGTTCTCTGCCCTGTCCAGGTCCCTCTGGATGACAGTCCTGCCCTCAAGTGTATTGACTCGTTCACACCAACTTGTTGTCTACAAACTTGACCAGCATGTCCCCTGTAACCTCCTCCAGGTCATTGATGAAGTTGCTAAACGGGACCAGTCCGGGGATGGACCCTGTGGAGTATTGGCTACTTGTTACTGGCCACCCCGCATTATATGACCCATTCACCACTACCCTCTGAACCCAATAATTCAGACAGATTTTTACGCATCTGCTTTTTCACTATATAGACCATAATGTCCTAATTTGTTTCCAAGAATACTGTGAGGGACTGCTCAGTTGTGCTCAAGGTGGGGTAACTGACATCCACTGTTCTCTCCCTGTCCAAAAATCCACTTGTTTTATCACTTTTTATATCTAATGAATTAAAGGGTATAATAAGTGAAAACTGAGGCCTTCCTATTTGGCAGCAATTTCTAAAGATTAAAAAATAATTATTAGAGCAATCCTTTTCCTGTGTGCAAATCTTAATTAAGAGAGTAAGTGGAACTGTTGCATGGAAAATAAAGGAGGGATGTATTTATATAGAAAGAAAGAAAAAAAAACACCACCCAAAAAACCAAAACCCCAAATGCAACACCAACACCACTAGTGCTGTGCTTCCATGCTGCTCTGGAGAAATAAGAAAGGAAAAACAGGGCCTACAAATTGGAAATGTAGTTTACAGCATTTTCATTACAATGAATGTTTTAAAGGAAGGGATTGGGATTATATCTGATGTAAAAACAAGCAAGCAACCAAAAGTCTTTGAAGTTTCTTAAGATATAAATTACAGGTCAGTGTATTTGACTCAGCTGGAAGTATCTACAGCTGCCAATTTTCCTGGGCTCCCTTTTTAGCTGACAGGCACAAGGGGGGTGTTTTTAGGACGGTTTCTGTCCTGTTTTAGACATCTGATCTCTGATTAAACTATGATTTAGATAGAATAGATACAGTTGATCTCCAATGCCTATAAAAGGAGTTCAGAGTAGCTAGCTTAAAAGTAGTCATCTACATCATATCTAGTTGGGGGCAGTTGTTTTGCTTTGAAATATCACTCAGTGGGGCACTCCAGTAAATTGAGCAGCTTGATGTTAAGGTTGTCCATCAGAGGAAGATTTAGGTATGTGTGATTGCTGCCATTTCACCACAGTTGTTCAGATTTTGGTCTGACTCCTAATGCAAATATAAAAGTTTTGGTTCCATATGTTCCCATATACCACCCATCTGACTGTTAGTAAAAGCTTTTAGTGCCATATGCTCTGAGCGGAGAGCATGAGGGACAGCTACCACAAACTGACAGACCGTACGACAGCAATAAGAATAGATCATGCTCAGGCAACCTCAGTGGGGATAAAATACTGTGAACATTGGAAAATACAGGTGTTTAATGTCCTCTCACTCCACACTTGCCTTTAAAATGTGGTGGTTTGGTGCAGAAACATCCCAGGATGCACATTATACTTCAAGGAAAAATAAATCCCCACCACACGTTTTGTTTGAGCTGTAGTATTGCATGAACACTACTCATCAATGGTGGGATGTCATGCTAATGAGACCTAATTGTGCCTCCCTGTGCCCCCATCAACAGTTGATTTGTAGAAAGAACCATAACCTGTTATAGCAGTATCCGGTCGGTTCATTGGGTAGCTTCTAATTGCTTGAAGATACTCAAAAGAAACAGTGTAGCTGATCATTGTCACTTAATTCACTAAGTAAATTAGTAGTTGAATTGACTTCATGATGCATAATTGATTTATCTAAGTAGCTAACTGAAAACTGGAAGTAGTAAAAAAATGAAATATTGTGCAGTAATTATGGCAGGCTCATTCATCTCCAAAGTTCTCTCTTCATTTTTACTGCTTATTCCCTAAATATTCTTTATTTCTCTGCTAATTAAATACTCCTATACATAAAGCATATACTGCAACTTTCCTTACTACTGTAAAATTATAATTGCAGTCAGTGGTTAAGCTGGAGGTAGGGGAATGATGCACGTACCTATTACTGTGAAAATTTTCATGCATATAGGTAACTCTATTTTATTTCACAATTGTTTGTTCTATGAAACTGTTCAGCATGATACACTAAAAACAGGCATGACTGACGTGGTGCTTATTCTTGATTCTTTGTGCTTTACGGTTTCTCTTCCATTATCATTTAATTTTATTCAAGGATACAAGTAATTTTAAAGTTGCTTAATACTGAATAGTGACTTTTTACATCTATTTAAGATTAGTTTGAAAAGTCAGAAATTCCTGCTTCTGCAGTGAACCAGTCTGGAGAATTATGCTTCACCTTTTTACAAATTCTTTTTATTTCATATTAATGTGGGTTTTCACAATAGCTAGAATATGTTACCTTGTAGTCCTTAGACTGTCCTGGGAAAAAAATGGATTTTTATGAGACATCCTCAGACACTGAAATCACTCTGCCTGCTAAGTGGCAGGATGTTTTATTTGCAAAGCATCCGTGAATGTTACAAAATACATACCAGAAGCAACATGAGTTTAAGTACAGAAGAGTTTTTTTGTTTTGCTTTGGAATTACATGTTTACAGTAACAGCATTTCAATAGCTTTATGGTGACTGAGAAATAGAAACTTAAGAATAGAGCTGAGACCTTATCTTAGGGCCCTCTGATTCATCTACTAAGATTAACATACACTTGTATTGCTCTCCTAACCTTACAGCTAAAGTCCATACCTATAAAATAGGACACTTTAAAGAAAATATTCTTGGATAATTATACAGGAAAAGTAGTCTTTATTGCGTGCTATGAACAGTGTGTCTATATATATCTTCTTGTCATACAGAATATATGACTTCATCTGCTGTATCATTAGAAGTGATAGTTAAACTAAATTACAAAATGTTCAGTAGTTTAATGTTGGGTTTTACCCCACGGAAGTGCAGGAAACATCCAGCTGTAACAGCTTGCAGTATTAGCACTGTAAATTGTCAATGTGTTGACAACTTGAAACAGTTGTGAAAGTGTTGGTTTGGGTTTTTTCCTCTGCATTAGCCAACCTGTGTCTGAAAGAACTTAATGTTATTGAAAAGTAATTTTCACTTTTTTTTTCATAATATCTTCTTTTTGACTAAATTTTCAAAGATTTCATCTTTGTACGTATCATCTTATGCCAGAAAATGTAGGGGAGATGGAACTTCTGTCTCAATCTATTTGGCTCCGAGTTGGCTATTTATTTATTATCAAGTTTATTTTCTAGAATTTTTACTGCGATGTTTGGGCCTTTTTTAATATTTTGTAGGCGATCCAGTCTCTTTCAATCTCTTGATGTAAGAATTTTTTTCAAAATGTGAAATTGTGGTGCACTTAAAGATAGAATTTTTTTCAACTTTCAATCTTCAACTATATCTTTCTGGTTTATTTTGGAGTCATTTTTGCTAACACTTTTAATTTTATGCATTACTTTTTCTCAAATATTATAAATGTTACATATTCTGTTTGGAAAAAAGTAAAATAAAGAGTGGAACAAATATAAGATGGTGAAGAAAAATGGAGATCTTCATGACAGGCAAAAGGGGAAAGGCAGGGCTAAGGGAAGATACAGAAAACTAATAATAACATGGAAAAGTTAATAAGGTAGGAAAAAGTAGTTCAGTTCAAAGTTCACTTAGTGGATAAACTAATAAGGAAAAAAATTGAAGAACGTATCTAAAAAGTTTACTTGTCCAAAAGAAAAAAATATGATGTGAAAGTACACACATGGTGCTGCTTCGTTAAAAAATCAGTGATCTGATGGATGAGAATCTGTTTATGCAAAACTAAATGCCTTCTGCAATGATAATAGCTGTTGCTTCATCTGTAAATTAACTTGTCTGAAATATCTTCAAACCCAAAGACCACATTATAATTCCATATATGCTGTAAAAACTGTTCTCCCATCTGGATGGTCCCATTCCAGCCACAGAGCTGTCTCAAGTGGAACGGTGTGAACTGTTGCCATAAGGGCTGTGATATGTTTTACAATTTTAAGCAATGCCAGTGTATCTGGATATCAAAGGCAACTATAACCTGAAAGATATCCCAACAATAGAATTTAACTGCAGGGTAGCATTTTATGGCAACGACTCTCTACAATGCGCTCGGGTGACAAGCCAAGAGACGTGCGGTAAGGTTTGCTGTTCCCCCTGCCCCACTTGCAATGCGAGCTCACACGTGGACTGGGAAATACAGCTGGATCGTTCTCGTTCATCCACCATGAGCAGTTGGCATTTTTCTTCTTTCTTGCTCAAGAAAAGAGTTCACCCTATATCTCTAGTGCTATGTTTTTTGAATGTATAGCAAGCAAAAAAACCCAGACCAAACCTGCCATTCAAAAGGAGCTCATCTCTAGGTTTTATAAGTCAAACTTGGTACAGACCTAACAATACCAGTAAACATTCATTTATATGGACTACGTTCAGACTGACCAGACCTCTGACCTCCTGTTTGCTTTGCTATAAATGCATTCCAGTATGTTAGCTGGTATTGGCACAGATTTTTAGGGAAAGAATGTGCCTTAGTAAAACTGTAAATATAGGAGCTCCCAAAGGTAACTTACCATAGCCACATTGAAATTGCTTGATTTGCTTATAAAGGTTGCATAATTGAATGGAGAAGAAACTATATGGGACATCGAGCCAACAACCACATTCAAGTAAGAAAAGGTCAAAATAAATAGTGATGCAAATGATACCTGGTTCTAAATTCATGGGCAAATTAGATTTATCTGAAGGAATGCAACCGATACAAACTTGTAAAATATCCAGCAATATCATATAGTCCAAGCTGCTCTTAGGATATAAGCCACAATCACTGTTTGCATTTTCTTTCTTTCTCTGTGAAATTACTTTCTTTAAGCCTGTGTATCTGAAGACTTAAAACTACATTATTTTACATGTAACCTTAAAGAGTTTGAGCGAAGTCTGCGGTCTTCATGCTTTACAAACTATTTTCTTAAGATTAAAAAAAAACTTTCATCTTAAGGTTTCTGTTTCATAGGTGCAAGGTTATTACAGTACAAATGCATACCAAGGTCTGCAAATTCAAACTCCAAAGCCTATTTTAAAGCTCTCTGATCTTGTTTAATCAGCAGCATAAGAGCAGTCAATTCCCTTGTGTGCTCCAGTTAGCTGAATGTTATTGCTTAGATAAACAGTATACCTATTCTGATTAGGTTCATGTTTATTCATTGAGTCAAAGAAATTAGGGATGGAAAGACCTCTGAGGTCATCTTGTCCAATACCTTGTGGGTGTAGGATTGTTCCCAACAGGATACTGTGTGCTAGATGTTTTGTACACTCCAGCTTTAACCAATTCAAGTAATGGGGTTTCTGCCACTTACTGTGAGAATTATTAAGCAATTTAGCAGACTTAAAAAAAAAAATTGATGATCCTCAGTTTGCATTTGATTTTGAGTTTCTGGCTGTTACATACACTATCATCCAAGCAATAATCAATGTTCCACATGCAGTGTTTTCAAGTAATGCTAGACCTTTATGAAACTCTTCTCTTTTTTCTTTCTTATTTGATGAAAAAATTACTTTATACGGATATCTCCTACTGCTTACATCAATGCGTAAGTTTGTCTCACTCTATCATACATTCTTATCCTTCTGAAATTTTTGTTTTAATGAAGTAATTTCTTAAGATCAACTACACCGTTGCTGAAAACTTTAATTTTAGCCTAGGGGGTCTTTTTTGGGTGTGGGGGCCTTTGGAGGGGGGAGGGGGCTCTCTTGTTTGCTTTGTGTTTAAAATATCCATGTGGTTCTCCTTTTTGCTTTTTATCAAGTTTGTGATGAGAAGCCTTTCTGAAACTGCTCAAAACTTGTCCCTGGTTGACTGTGCTTTCATTGCAACAGAACATATTTTAAAAGGGAAAAAAACACAACCCTCCATAAACTTGTTCACCAAGTATGTGTACATTCTGAATAGGTCCCATTTGAAATATGGGTTTAAAAAACAAATACTCAAATTAACTTCAACTTCATAGCTGCAAGTTTATCTATGAGTAGTTACAGATGGCTACAGGCTTTGCCAGGTGAAAAATAGTGCTTGAAGGACTTAAAATTCCACTCCATCAGCAGTTTTCTGAGGCCTTATTCTACAGCAGCCTAGGTTTTGAATGCATAATATTCTCCTCTTAGAAAGTGTATGTCTTCCTCTAGGCACAGAACTCTTTGCCTTACCAGTCTTCCACACCAATTACATATCAACGCCTCCATGAACTTTACTTGTCAACTATTAGGAATGCTACAGAAACCTAATGCCTCATGTGAACTCACAAAGCGGGGGCGGGAAATGAAGTCAACGTGCCATATTTTTCAGCTTGTCCATATCTGCAGCTCTTACATTGTGGTAGCAAGTCTGGATTTTCCTTCTACTACCTCATGATCCAAAGTCCTATCTATTCACAGTTAACGCTGGGAAGCCATCGTTTAGTAAAATAGCAACCTGAGAGACTAGTTTTGCCTTCTGTCTTGTTAATGTGTAGGGGTTTGGTGCTAGAACAGTAGAGAGTGCTTTAACACATTAACACTTGTGCCACTGTCTAGTAGCCAAATGCACAGTCATACTAGTATTTGTCTCAGTAATCACCTTGATAAGTATCTATCAAAACAAATGATACCCCACCTTTTGTTACTTCTACGTGTACTATGAACTTTTAAAACAACTTTCCCTTCTTACTGGGGTGGATCTATATGTTAAAAATAAATTTCAGCCTGTGCTAAGGTCTCTATAGCACTTTTACCCATGTTTTCAAATGTCTCAATAGTGTATAAGTGGTGTAAAGACAAGTTTTAACTCTGCTAACCTGAAGCCTAACTAAAATACATACTTACCCTGCTTTAATGGGGGGGAGGAGGAGGGGAACATCCAAACCCACCACCTTTTGAGGAGGAGTGCCATGTCACAACTAATTATATTTTATGTAATCCATTATACCACTAAGTGGAATCTCAATCTTGAGCAACTGTCTGAAAGGACAGGGATAATGATTCAATAAATACATCTATTAGGGTGGACTTTTGATATGAAATCTTATCAGCTCAATAAGTCATTTACTGAGGTGACTTAGCTGATGTGTATATTCAGCACTATAAATAAATCAAGTGCATAGGTATAAATGAGAAATTAAAAAGAAATTGAACAGTTTGCCTTCAGAAAAATAACATAATCCCTTGCTCCTAAAATTCAACATTTATGGGGTTTTCACTTTGATACAGTGAGGTCAGTTAGAGTAATAATAATCATCATCTTTAGCTTCCATCCCCCTAGTATCTGCAGCAGTGAAATAAAACCTGTGAACTCTCATTTTAGGCAGGAGGTGAGACTAAATTATCATAATGGTGCCTTGAGGCCTAAATGCTTTGAATTGTGCAGAGAGAACTGTGTTGGTGGACCAGTTGACAGGATACTTTAGGAATCCCTGTCCTTTACGGTGTAAATCTATATTTTTGCATGGCGGCGGGGGGAGCTGGCTGCTCGGTGGGTTGCAGCCAGCTTTCCAGCAGCATCCTCACGCAAAGCTTGTGCAGCATGAGTACGATTCAAGAACGTGTTTTCCAGGGCACAGTGGGAATAAAGGTGGTAACAGGAGGGTCCTGCCTGAACAGGCATCTGTGTTACCATCTGAACATGTGCCTAACCAAATGGTGGTGATTACCTAGAAGCTATTAACTGCTTTTAAATAGGACTCCACTGGCAGCTGGGGGGGGTGCAGGTGAAAAGGTATGGGTGATGTATCCAACTGCTCCTGTTTGCATAGCTCGCATACTGTGTAAAACTCAATCTAGGTCACAGACTGAAGTAAAAGCTAGATTTGTTGGAAGGGAGTATGGGCTATTATAAATGTCTGCCTTCCTTTCCTGTACCCCTTTTTCCTTGTTTCAGGTTAATCCAAGTGTGGTCCCACATTATATAAACAAGGACACATAGTTAAGTAACGCACCATTTCTCCTGTCTAATCAGAGTGCCTGTGCTCCCAGTAGTCAGAGAGACATCCTCACAGAGATTTTTCCATCAAAGCTTTGGCCCTGGCCCTTTAGTGCTGCAACGTGATGATGCATAATGGCCCAGCAGCTCTTGGCCCTGACTACTCAATGCTGAGTCCCACCTGGAAACAAGTGTCAAGTGGTAAAACATGGTTGGACGCTTCTAAAAAGCAAACTGCACTTAGGTTTACTATGACCTGAGCTCTGACACAATAGAGGAAAGAAAAATTTTAAAAAGCTGAAGCCCATGCTTAAAATATAGTTGAAAATAACTGGGGACAGAGACTAAAGACAGAATCAATAACTCCCTAGGTAGGGTTGCATCACTCCCTTTCAGTTCCTTAGTGGCAGACATTTTGAAAGAATCTTGAATATAGAATCCATTTACTTTGCTTTCAAGACTGCTTGTGTTCTTAGCTTTCTTACATTGGTTTCACCAGTTGTACTCTACGTACTTCAACAATGTATAATCAAATATAATAGGATTACACGCATTAATATTGAATTTTAGAGAAAAATAATTTTTCCTAATGCAGCCTACAAAAAAATTCAAGTGGAAAAATTACAGTAAATTGTCAGAAGACAAGAAAAGCTGGTAAAAAATTACTACTGTGGCTTAGACTCTGTAGCTTTTATTCAGCTAAGTAAATAGGTCCATAGGTTGTCATGTATGCACAGATTCTTCAATATGGATAAAGGCTGCAAAACTAACATTAACACGAAGAAAGAAAAACTGAATAATCCTATGAAATCTAGAGATTTCCTTTGAGAAAGGGAAACTAATATAAAAACATAGTAATGGAATGTATTAACAAAAGCAAATACGGTTGTGAACAGGAAACAGATTGTATGCAGTCATGAAGAACTGTTAGACAAGAAGAAATGGGACACTTAGCAATATATTTTCCTAGAAGATAAGGTAAATCAACATGCAATAAATTCCCCCCAAATACACAGCTTTGTAAATCTTTCAAAAAAAAAAATTAGTCCTTTTAATAGAGTTGAAAAGTCAAGAAAAAGCTAAAGAGAAAGGAAGGAAAATAATCATGCTGGAATGATACCACATTAAGAAAAACAGACAGGCAACAAATTCATTTGGTCTTATCCACTGTGAGAACAGGATGCCTATGGATTAAATAGGAGAATGTGAATGCGGAAAATAAGGAACCCAACTAACTTAGAGTGGAATGTGCTGCCTCCAGCTTCCAAAAAAAAAAAACCAAACAAGTTTCATGCTGTTTCTGTCAGCACTTGAACATTTCATTACTCGAATACAGTGCAAAAACACTTGCAATAACAGTAAATCGGCAATGCAAATTTGAGGAAAAAATGAGTATGCGGCGGTGCTACAAAAGTCCCTTTTTATTTTTCAAATATGAGGCATCATAGACTTAGGTACATAGGTTGGCAATGAACTGAAAGGTAATAGATGAGTTAGGGGGAGGAAAAAGAGGAGAAAAAAACCTAGCCTTGGACTGACAATGAAATAAGTAGTTGTTTTAAGGCAGCTGTATGAAAGGCTATCAACAGTTCACCTCTGCTAAGCCTTGCTGTATTCATCCATAAAGTAGAGCAGGAACAGCAGACTATAAAATTTCAGCAGACTAATCAAATTATTGCTGGTGAAAGCAGATCCTGGCACATTAAGTAATCTCCTTTTATGATACTTGTCACTTTAGGGATTTTCTGATTAGTATAAGGAAGCAACTAAGAAAATCTATTCCTGGTCATGGTACTTCTAGATGCAGTACTTCAAGAATTGGACAAATAGGGCAGAAATCTTCTGTAGATTACATTTTTCACTGCAGAAATTAAAAATACTGTTAACATAATATAATTGACCCTGTTAAGGTCTGTATTGCTGATCCTTTGCAGGAGTCAGCACTAACACTAAATCTGAATACTCAGTCCAAACTTCTTATTATTTTGACAGTACCTAGATTTACCAAGATACCTACAATTTTCCTTCTGTTCATATCCTACTAATGCCTGATGCTAAGATCAGAGTACCATTGAATGATTTCCTAGATCCCCAGTCCTCTTGGTAGGCAGGAATAATGATCCAGCTCATCACACAATACTGTTTTAAGATGTTTTATCATGGAATCTTTGAGTTGGAAGGGACCTTTAAAGGTCATCTAGTCCAATCCCCCTGCAAGGAGCAGGGAAACCTTCAACTAGACCAGGTTGCTCAGAGCCCCGTCCAACCTGACCTGGAATGTTGCCAGGGATGGGGCATCTACCACCTCTCCGGGCAACCTGTGCCAGTGCTTCACCACCCTCATTGTGAAAAATTTCTTCCTTCTATCTAGTTGAAATCTGCCCTCTTTTAGTTTGAAACCATTACCCCCACTCCCATTGCAACAGACCCTGCTAAAAAGTCTGACCCCATCTTTCCTATATGCCCCCTTTAAGTACTGGAAGGCTGCAGTAAGGTCTCCCCAGAGCCTTCTCTTCTCCAGGCTGAACAACCCCAACTCTCTCAGCCTGTCCTCATAGGAGAGGTGTTCCATCCCCCTCAGCATTTCTGTGGCTTCCTCTGGACCCTCTCCAACGGGTCCATGTCTTTCCTGTGCTGAGGGCTCCAGAGCTGGATGCAGGACTCCAGGAATCGGGAGTTGCAATATTGTTACTGTCCATGTACTGATTAAGCACTGAAACTATGGTGACAGCCTGTAACTGCCCACACCTAACTAGAAGTGATAATAGTCCCCAAGCTGAAATGCAACTGTGCTGAAATCCTCCAAAATGGGTGTGTTTGTGATTGTCTTTCTGAATTACATAGTTCTCTTGAACTGTACAGAGACACTTTAAACAGCAAATCTGTACCAGTGGTAACAGCGGTCTCATTCACGTTACTGAATTTAAATCCAAATGCTGATCAACTTCTAATTTTTGCCTCTCATACCAATTTAAAAACTGGCATTTTATTTCAGTTATATTAACTTTTAAGTGGAGTAACACTGAAAATATCCAAAAAACCTGTTCTTCCTTTACACCAGTAGGAAGGAAAAGAGTACTACCATCTACTCTTGCTTTTTAGATTATGCCATTTGCTTTTTTAAAACCATGTACTTAGTCTATATTCCTAACTATAATATTTTATTCTTTACTAAGCAATTTGAAGTGTTAACAGTGGAAATACTCTTTAAACATAAAGGCACACTTAAAGCTCAGCGTGATATTCCCCTGGCATCAAGTTAATTCGTCACCACTTGGGAGTATCTCTTCTTACATAATAAAAGCAGATTATGTGTTAATATTTAAGGGTATTCTTGAAGCGCTAGAATAGAGTATTTTCAAGTGCTTCACTGCTCTGAAATACCTCTGATTTAAATGATTTCCAAGGCATTTCAAAGCAAACAAGTAAGCAAAGTCTACTCCGGAATGATTCGGTCTGACTCAAAGCCTTCTTTGAAAAATAAACATGAAGTGATGCTCTTAATGGTCTATAGCAGGTGACTGAAACGGGCACTGTTTAGCGCAGAACGGAGGAGGCAACTTGCTCACCCTGTGAGGCGGGGTAACGCACCTGCCTTTGAGCCCTTCCAGGTACGCCAGCTCCCGGACACCGCGGGGTCCCGCCTGGGCCTAGCTAGCTCCTTCCCCGAGCTTTTTGTTGTACTGTTGATTATGAGAGAGGTGCAGACCCTCCTTGAGTAGCTACTATGTCCTCCTAGATGACCCCAAGATAGGCTTAGGAACTTGGAGCCATCATGAAAGACGCAGTCAGTCAGTACCAGCAGGCCCTGCAGCCTCCCGGGGCCTGTGCCCCGTGCTCCCCTCCCCAGCCCAGCTCACCCCGGCTGGGCACCATGGTGGGACCCAGGCTGCAGCTGCCAGGCAAGCAGTGAGTGAGAGGGAGCTGGGAGAGGCCCTGTCAGGAGCCTCCTTCGTGCTCGGGAGCCACCACAGAGTCCTGGGTCTCCCTGCCCTCACCCCTCAGCCCACCCCAGTGCCCATCCCAGGCCCTGTCCCCCTCACCAGGGAGCAGAGGACACAGCCGCACCAGCCTGGGGGCATCTGCTGGCCCGTGGCCTGTGCTGGCCCCATCAGGTGTTTTAGAGGAGCTGCCTTGTGATATTTGCATATATAATACTGGTTTATAGAACTTACAGCTTGCTTCCATGCATAAAGTAGTAAATAAACAAATGTCTTCAGTAACAGAAAATTCTTTTCCTACAACAAGTGCTTTGACTAAAGTTACCGCTGCTATTTCCTTTGTAGTTTTTCATTTGCTTGTTGTTTGGTCTGCGGCGCTGACTTACAATTTTGTTATCATTTAATCTGTAATTTCTTTGTTTTAAATGACATATTATACATGTCAATATAAGCTATAATAGAGTCATTCAGCCTATCTGTTTTCTTAGTTTATTAATAAACTCAGAGTGACCTTTCCAAAGGTATCCTGGAATCCCAGAAATTCAGCAATTCCCTAAAAGGAAAAACAGCTCACACATCCTGGTGATATATGTCCTCCGAACAGCCACATGACTACTCATGTATTCAGGCCACTGAGATTACTCCCTTTCTTATAACTAAGCTTATACTTAAATGCTTTGTTGGCGCACATGCAGAATACGTTTTCTACATTCATTTATCTTGCTTGCTTTTCTGTCGTAACTAATGATTCCTAACAAACTCTTTGACAGTTTTTCGGAAAAACAAATCTTTTCTGTGGGAAATCCCTACCTTAGGACTTAGAGAACTTTTTAGTGACGTAAACAGTTTTTCTAACACCTTTCTGGCAGGAAAGTACATAATCATTTGTTTAAAAATACTCAAGGGTGAAAGATTAAAGAAAAATGTAAGGGGAGCAAACACAAGTTTGTGGTTTAGAGTGTGGAGTAATTCTGCTTTATGAAATAGAAAGGAAATCTGATACGCTTATGAAAACTTCAGGCATCGTATTATCCCTCATGCTCTCCAAACAGCAATCAAGGAATAGAAAACCGACTTGCCATTACTCAAGAATGCTTTCTATTTAAATGTACAATAGCTTGCTGTGTAAGCATGTCACAATTAGAAGACTGCAGACAGACAAAGGTTGAATGAAATAAAACCACTTCGCTAACATTCTTTTTAATCAAGATGTATTTGTGTACTTTTCTCTAAATTCAGACTTAGCTGTGAGGCATAACAATCTGTCTTTCTTTGTCTCTGAGTTCCACAACATGTTTGAATTTCTATTAGGCTTTGGCAACCCGTTCTTAAACGTAGCACATACTTTGCTCAGAGATTATGATGATAAATCCTTTGTAGTGGGAATCTGCAGTATGAGCCATAGTGTGAGTGCTCACTTACGAATCACCTGGTAAATAGGCAGGACCCTTGCCTGTTCCTCTCAGAGCTGTCAGTGAAACCATTAATGTGTTAGTGTGATCTTACACTGGAACAAGTCTGATGCTGCTAGCAATAATGATGTGCCCCAATGCAGTATTTTTTTCTAAAGAGAATGAAATATCAGATGGATTGTAGTCAGTGAAATCAATAGCTGCTTATGCAAGTTCTGAAAGGCCATTTTCCTAGGTTTTCCCTCTTCTACAGAGAATGGTCATCAGAGTAGCTGAAATATATCTGCAATAAATGCCTTCATTTCTGTAGTTTTGATACGGGCAATCTCCTTAACGCTTTGCTAGGAAAACAGCAGGTCTGTTTTTTTCCATTCCTGTTCTACTTTTCTCTTACCTTCCATTAAGAAGTATAACCTCTCAGCAAACATGACTGATATATGGAAACACATGAAACTTGAACCATTATAGCTGAGGTTCAAAGACAGAATAACCATACTGATGCTAACTGTTCACAACACCGCTCCTGCATATTACATTCTAACAATACAGTACTACAAAACATTTGAAGTAAACCCACACCATTGCTTCAATACCTAGATGGAGAAAGGAAGGATGATTTTGTTGGGAAATTTACTGGTCAAAGCATGTAATAATTTTTTTCTGTGCTCCAGACTAAGTAGTTAAAAATATTTTTAAATTTGTGACTTAATCAAATGTGTGTGATATGGGAATTGCTGGTAGACTTAACATAATGAGTAGATCCAAAGATATGATCCTTGATGAGAAATTTTGATGAGCAGCTCTGGATCCATTATCTCCCGTGAGCTCTGTCAGGTGACTGATGTGTTAGGGTAACTTAAGATATTGTAGCACCTCTGTTTGTCAAAATTCCCTACTTTCAAATATGACAATGTTAGTAATGCAGTCAGAAAGCCTGAGAAACCATCATGACTTGAAATATCTTTGGAGAGAGCTTGGGGTCTATCCTGTAGTTATTTCACACCGCTAAAACTAGAACTTTACTGATGAATTTGCTGATAACTAGGATTAATAGTCTGTCTTTTTTATATTCTGTGATATCAGAATACTGTGACCTTTATAGAATAAACCAAATCTCTAAATGGACTGATGTTACAAGACATGACAAGAAAGGCACCAGAGGTCTTTGGGTTAATCCCCTGATGTCACAAATTAATCATGATGTGTCTAAATCCTCTCTAAATTAATTTTTGTATCTATAACCTCCTACTGCTGTTCAGAGTTTCTCAGTTTTAAATAGCAAGAGATTGAAAACTCCTTCTAAATACAATTCTGTTCCAAGAAGTCTGCTTTTCTAAGACTGATGTTCAGTTCTAGCCCTCTTCTACTAGGATGGAGTAAGACCTATGGAGTTTTAACAACTACCTTTGTCTGCCAGTCACATTTTCCTCCAGTAACTTTTGAATGCACTCGTTAATTTTAGACATGCTTTTAAAAGGGTTTAGTTTTCAAGGTTTTATTTTCAAAGATTCCTACATATTTTGTAAGAAGGATAGCTGAGTACAGCAAAGATGCAAATTGCTGACCTCTGCTGACAGGAAGAACAAACAGAAATTAGTTCCTGATATACTTGGAGAGGCTAATCAGTGTGTGAATAGCTTTAGTCTACTCACTGTGTTCAAATCTCTTGCCTTCTGGGGTTGTCTTGGAGAATGGACTTGGTTCAGTTACAAGGTATAAAGGGAAGCTGAAGTATTGAGTAGGATAACTAAGGATAGAAATACTTCTTATAAAATTAGGACCTCCCATTACCTTCTATGAGTACAAATTTTGGGCTGTATCCTATTAATGCATTGACAGTACAACTTGAAATTAATACATATTGTGGAAAGTAAGAGAATTTTTGTTCTGCATGATAGGTGCAAGAAGTGCTCTGTCCTTGAATTAGCAAGCACTAGTCACTGGAGTGTGTGAAACCATAGATGGAAACATTTTACAGTTTGTTTGGTGCTGCTTCTTTCATTGATTAATGTATTTGATTTCAATACATTCATGTTGATTATGAGTAGATATATGACTAATCTAAACAACTGATTGATCTGCTGAAATATAGAATTTCAGAATCCAAAAATAGAAAGCAGAATACAGCTGAAGTTTCATTTCACAAAGCTAGCACACAGAGTAGCTCCTTTCTTAATACATCCTGGGGTGTTAACAAAATATCTGATCCATTTTCTTTATATCACATCACAAACTTTATTCTAAAAGTTTTTTAGCAGAATAATAATAGCAGTGATTTAACCTTTATGTAGGTTGGGAAACTGAATGACCAGGTAATGTATCTTCTGTCTGCCACAGAGAAAACCTCTGCACATTAACTTTAGTTGTGATTTCTGTCCTAAAGCATAATATAATTAATTTGGCAATTGTTTTCTTCATCCTATTAATAACAGTACAGAACATTGGTGTGCTTGTATTCTTGTTTTTAAATACCAAAAGTGCATCTACTATTCTTATGGGAGAAATGCAGCGTTATAACAAATGGATTCAGAATGAGAGCTGCAACAGCATCAGAAAATGGTGGGGTTTTTTTCTTTTAACATAGTGGGAGGAAATAATGTTTTTTGTTATTGTTCTTGACTAAAGGCCTGGTGGTAAAAAGCATTTTGTGTTTGATACATAAAATTCATGTATCAGTGCTTCACAATCTTTAGTTAATTAATCTTCATAACCCTGCTGATAATTATTGTGGTAGTTTTGTGGGTGTAGAGAGAATGCGGCAGAGCACTTGATCCAGCTTCCATGGTTGTCAGGGCAAGAATCTCATTGTCTCTAAAATCTGATTCTGAGCATGAGAAAGTAAAACTCTGCATAATTGTGTTTTAACGACTACAAACTACCAGTTCAGCTGAAGATACTGGGAGGAAGGCTTGCTGCTGTCTGTGCTCCACTTTGCGTAGCACCTCCCAGCGGAGGGCAGGCAGATCCAGTGATGTCCTGCAGTAATTGCTGCACAGCCTCTACATTTGTTTCATGTGTCTACTAATGCTTTAAAAAAAAAAGGGGGAGGGGGGGCAGAGGGGCAAAAAAGCCTCTGTACATGTTCCCTGATGAACACTGCTTAGAAAAGAGTTTGAAAGGAGATTTCAATGGATACACCAGCATAACTGCAGAAGCACTATTTATGTGTAGTAACTGGGTTTGAGTGTATAAATATCAATTTGCATGCCCATTATGAGGTTTTGCAAGCATAATGTGTGCAAAAACACTTATGTCAGGCACACGGAGTACGTATATAAATCTTGAAAGTAAATGTTAAGAGCAAAGACATGTTTGAAGTTCTGGGGATATGGGGAAGTGGATTGCTTAATAAGCAGCAGAGGGCTTGAATGCTTGCAAAATTTTTTTTTTTTTTAGGTTTTTGTACTGCTGCTTTCACAGTGTTTGAACTTTTCATATGATATCCTAACCGAAATAGCTGCCATTTTTAACATAAAGTCTGTTTTCCCTTTCTTTCTTGTCCTTCTTGGAAAGAAAAAGGGGAATTAGCTGTGCATTTTAACATTTGAAAAACTAAGATGATTTTACCTATGAGCAAGCCAGTACCTCGATGATACAAAGTGTTGTGTCCCTTCCCAGCTGATTATTCCTGTCCCCATGCTGCCTCCTCCGTTCTCAAGGCAGAGCTGTTTGTGGAGCTGTTTTGTGATCTGGATGAAGGAGCAAGTCCAGGTTAAAAGAAAAAATGCTGTTTAAATGTAAATTAATTCCCATACCACATAATGGTGACTTCTCCCACTACACAGATACATGAAGATAATTGAAGCGCAAGAAACTACTTGAAGTACTTGTTGCTGTCAGAGAGGGCGTCACTCCTAAATGTTGTTTTAACTATGAATCTATTATCTTGCAGGACTTACCTGAGGGCTCTTTGTGACTATTATGACTGTACACAAACAAGGGGATCTAATTACCGCTTTTTCAATAAATAATATAATTCTGCTAACAAGTGCGAATGTAGACAAAAATAGTCTTATATTTACCTTAATAATTGATAAGGCTTGGCAGCCATTGAACCTATATGAAAAAATGTATTAATGTAGCAACATATAAATACTATACATCTTGTGTGGAAAAAATAAATAATGAATCTGGCAGCTGAATTCACTGCTGTCATTTTTATATAGCTGAATTTGGCAGACCATCCAAGAAGAAATTACAATGACCAATAAGCATTATAATGAAGCATGGGAGAGGATTATTGCAATATTCCAATTAAAATTGCGTGACAGATTTTCAACATTTCTAGACGAAAAGGCAAAAAGGGAAAACATGGCAAAAATCTTTGAGCTAAACATAGCAGAGTCTTTTAACAAATTTGCCCAGAGCATAATAGGTGTGGTTTAATTAAATTAAATTCTGTAGCATATGTAACCATAGTCATTCCAAGCCAAGAAATAAAACTTAGGTATCATAAATCATTCAGACAACTAGGTATGTTTAAAGTGTGAAGCTACAGCATACTTTTAAAAAAAAGAAATTGCATCATAATAGTTTCAGGTGAATAAATATTCTACAAATTGGTAAGGAAACCTTGTGACTTAAATTAGAATCTTTAGCACTCCAAAAGAAATGAAAGTACTAAGTATTTAGTACTAAGCTTGAGATCAGGTAAACATGCAAGGATCTTAAATGCACTGTAATGTACTTCATAAATGAACAATGTAGCACTCAGAATTTGGAACATTAAACCTTCTACAAATATAAGAATTGATGGAAAAAGTAAATAAATAGTCATTAAATTTGCTTACAAGCAGCATTTTTTGGCTAAGAATTTTCAGGTTAAAGCAGTTAAATTGGATAGTGCATCACGGCAGGTCCTGGAACGGTTTTATAGGGCAACAGTGGAAGCTTCTGAGAAACTATTTCAGCTTATGTTCTCTCTAGATCATACACCTGTTTGAAGAATTCTCCATTGATTTATTATTCCTTTTTGTATGTATTTTCAGTTATCACAGAAAATGACAGACTGAATTCAGCATATTATCTCTCTTAATAAGTGGTCAAAGAAGTTAGTATTTCCTGTTAAATACTACAGACTATACCACAAGCATTTAATTTTTGTCAGGCCCTAGAGATCAGCTTCAAATTAATATTAGGTATTTTTAAATTTTCACCTTAATATTTCCCATCCATCAACACTTTTACTCTTGTTTTGCATCCAATAAACTGTGTAAAATACTGCAGATATCTACATGAAAGCATGAGTATAGGACACTTGACCTGAAGACCTGCAGCTATTGTTAAAAATTCAGTGCCACGATGTGACTGTTCCAGTGTGTTTTCCATAGTTCGTCCAGCCTCATGACATACTCAAAGAGAGTAAACCCTTCCTAAATTGTCGCTCTTACTCCCTTGAAATCTCTGGTGGCATAACTTGTACTAGTTAGTATCTCCCTTCCCATCTGAGAAATAGATAGCAGAAATATAGATTTCTATACATATAGAAATAGAGATACATAGGTTCTGGGAATAATATGAAACAGGGGTCATCCCTGCATCAGGCCGCAGCTGGTCAGACGCTGGGAGTACGCTATAGAGGGTAGTAGATGTTTTTTCCTGATGGTGGGAAGCAGAACGAAGGCAGGCAGCTTGTTCATTTTCCTGTGCCTTTGAAAGCTTTTCAAGTTGCTATAGAGGTGACCTGATGCTTTCAATGCCCTCCTGTCTCTCTTGATCCAATTAACCACCTTTCCAAATGAGTGTCACAGTCTCACTCACTATTTTGTGGATCTGGAAGGTGTTTGGTTTTTTTTTCCTATTGGAGCCAAACTGATAGTTTCAGGAATGTTAATACTTCATAGCAAAGGAATACTCTTACTGTTGGTTTCTGTGCTCTATTCACTTCAAGTAAATGATAAATAGGTCAGTCCCAGAGGTATCTGAGACTGAGATGGGGATATATCTGTCGGGGGGTGGGGGGGAGGGAAGGAGATTTGGTTTTCTTTATGGTTCTCTCTTTCCTTTGCAAAAGCATACAGAACTCGCATGAACCTAGTGGAATAAGCCAGAAAAAAACTGCCCCACAGCATTGATTACATTACAAGACCTACATTACATTACAAGAGCTCTGTAGTTCCTCTCTGACTTCAGTAAATTGACTGGTAGCTGAGAAGACAAAAGGTGTGTGGCCAGTACTTCTCCCCACTGCTGAGTTAAGAAAACTGTGGCCTGCTGCCTAAATTCAGCCTTTCCTCTGTTCATTTTTTCCTTCTGGGTATCTGATCAATAGAAGCACGACTGTGACATAAGAAAATTAATTTCTAATATCTAGAGCTGCGCGTGAACTATTACTGATTTCATAATAGCTCTCTGTCATGCTACCTACGCAGTCCCAGGCATTATCAAATCAACAGTTTTCAAAGCATCCTGTGACTATGACTGGAAGAAGAGAATCTGGTTTTGTAATTCTCATCTCATAAAAGATGGTGTTGCTTTTATGTGAAACTGAGAGTTAGAATCATTAAAGATCTACTGTTACTTAATGCTGGGTTAGAGATACTGGTTATAGGATCTAGCCACACTGCAGACCTGGTATAGACTACCAGAAGTCTGAATTGATCTGTAATGTTGCAGCACTCGGCTAAGCAGTGCATGTTCATAACAAATTTTTCAGTGGACAATAATCACAGAATCACAGAATCACTAGGTTGGAAAGGACCTTTAAGATCATCAAGTCCAACCATTAATCCAGCGCCACCATGTCCCCTAAACCATGTCCTGAAGCGCCACATCCACACGTTTTTTGAACACTTCCAGAGATGACGACTCCACCACCTCCCTGGGCAGCCTGTTCCAATGCTTGACCACCCTCTCAGTGAAGAAATTTTTCCTAATATCCAATCTAAACCGCCCCTGGCGCAACTTGAGGCCATTTCCTCTTGTCCTATCACTAGTTACTTGGGAGAAGAGACCAACGCCCTCATCGCCACAACCCCCTTTCAGGTAGTTGTAGAGAGCAATAAGGTCTCCTCTCAGCCTCCTCTTCTCCAGACTAAACAACCCCAGTTCCCTCAGCCGCTCCCCATAAGACTTGTGCTCCAGACCCCTCACCATCTTCGTTGCCCTTCTCTGGACACGCTCCAGCACCTCAACATCCTTCTTGTAGTGAGGGGCCCAAAACTGAACACAGGATTCAAGGTGCGGCCTCACCAGTGCCGAGTACAGGGGCACGATCACTTCCCTACTCCTGCTGGCCACACTATTCCTGGCCAGGATGCCATTGGCCTTCTTGGCCACCTGGGCACACTGCCAGCTCATGTTCAGCTGGCTGTCAACCAGCACCCCCAGGTCCCTTTCTGCTGGGCAGCTCTCCAGCCACTCCCCCCCAACCCCTGTTGCATGGGGTTGTTGTGGCCAAAGTGCAGGACCCTGCACTTGGCCTTATTAAACCTCATACAGTTGGCCTCTGCCCATCGATCCAGCCTGTCCAGATCCCTCTGCAGAGCCCTCCTACCCTCCAGCAGATCAACACTCCCACCCAACTTGGTGTCATCTGCAAACTTACTGGGGGAGCACTCAATTCCCTCATCCAGATCATCAATAAAGATATTGAACAAGACTGGCCCCAGAACCGAGCCCTGGGGAACACCGCTTGTGACCGGCCGCCAGCCGGATTTAATGCCGTTCACCACAACTCTCTGGGCTCGGTCATCCAGCCAGTTCCTCACCCAGCGAAGAGTAAACCTGTCTAAGCCACGAGCCACCAGTTTCTGCAGGAGAATGCTGTGGGAGACGCTGTCAAAGGCTTTAATAAAGTCCAGGTAGACAACGTCCACAGTCTTTCCCTCATCCACTAGGTGGGTCACCTGGTCATAGAAGGAGATCAGGTTGGTCAAGCAGGACCTGCCTTTCATGAACCCATGCTGGCTGGGCCTGAGCCTTTGGTTGTCCTGCAGATGCCCTGTGAGCACTCTCAAGACCAACCGCTCCATAATCTTCCCCGGTACAGAGGTCAGGCTGACAGGCCTGTAGTTCCCAGGATCCCCCTTCTGGCCTTTCTTGTAGACAGGTGTCACATTGGCAAGCCTCCAGTCTTCTGGGACCTCCCCTGTTAACCAGGACTGCTGATAGATGATGGAGAGTGGCTTGGCAAGCTCCTCTGCCAGCTCTCTCAGTACTCTCGGGTGGATCTCATCAGGCTCCATAGACTTGTGGGTGTCCAGGTGGTTTAGCATGTCCTTGACTGCTTCCTCCTGGATTATGAGGAGTACATTGTGCTCTCCATCCCCATCTTGCAGCTCAGGGGGCTGAATACCCTGTGGATACCTGGACTGGCTATTAAAGACTGAGGCAAAGAAGGCAATAAGTACCTCAGCCTTGTCCTCGTCCTTGGAGACAATGTTCCCCGCCATATCCAGTAGGGGATGGAGATTCTCCTTGCCTCTCTTTTTGTTGTTAATATATTTGTAGAAGCATTTTTTATTATCCTTTACGACTGTGGCCAGACTGAGCTCTAGCTGGGCTTTTGCCTTTCTAATTTTGTCCCTGCTTGACCTAATGTCAAGGATCTCCTAGTACAAGGATCTAGTACAAGGATCTCCTTGTACTCTTCGTGAGTTGCTTGCCCCTTCTTCCAGAGGTGATAACTCTCCTCTTTTCCCGGAGTCCCAGCAAAATCTCCCTGTTCAGCCAGGCCGGTCGCGTTCCCCGCCAGCTCTTCTTACAGCACATGGGGACCGCCTGCTCCTGTGCCTTTAAGATTTCCCTCTTGAAGACTGTCCAATCTTCCTGGACCCCTTTGTCCTTCAGGACTGTCTCCCAAGGGACTCCCTCAATCAGTGACCTGAACAGGCCAAAGTCTGCCCTCCGGAAGTCCATGGTAGCAGTTTTGCTGACCCCTCTCCTTACTTCACTCACAATTGAGAATTCTATCATGTCGTGGTCGCTAAGCCCAAGATGGCCTCTGACCACCACATCTCTCACCAGTCCTTCTCTGTTTGTAAACAGCAGGTCCAGTAAGGCACCTCCCCTGGTGGGCTCACTCACCAGCTGTGTCAGGAAGTTATCCTCCACACACTCCAGGAACCTCCCAGATTGTTTCCTCTCTGCTGTGTTATACTTCCAGCAGATGTCCGGTAGATTGAAGTCCCCCACAAGAACAAGGGCCAGCGAATGCGAGACCTCCGCCAGTCGCTTATAGAATGTCTCATCTGTCTCTTCATCCTGGTAATGCAATAGTTTCCCAGGTGTATGTGATTTTAAAGGGTCTCAAGGAGTTTCAAGGGACCATACATGCTTTAAATGTGATATCAAGTAATATAGGTAGGTACAGACTAAAAACAAAACTCTCCACAATTTTACAGATAATTAAGCTTATGAATCTAACTAAAACTGTGTTTCCTGTTTCTGATGCACTATGTTAATGCATCTTGTTAAATTTTTCTTAATCTCTTTTCTATGTCTATGTTTTGAGTTTGAGTATAAACTGCAAAATCAGTGTGTCTCACTAAATGATTATTTGTAAATTTCCTCTTAATTCCGCTCTCACTTTAAACATAAATATTTGTATTTCTAAGAGTGTGCATTGTTATTAAAAAAACCCCATACTGCTTAGGGTAATGATAGGTTCCTGTTTTCCAAATTGCTTTTCCGAGGACAAAAGCATTACTGTAGAATTTGTAATGCTGCTTTCTGTATAGCAACAAATTGTACTCATGTGTCAGGAATATACATAAGCGGCTTTTTTCCCTTTGTATACAAAATGAGTAGTTTTCTCATTTTCTATTTATCATCCCTAAAAGCAAAACCACTTTAATGTTAGTGCTTTGATGCAGCAAGATAACCAGTAGTGAGCCTTACGTATTAGGATTTTCCAAGTACTCTCCTGACTCAGGGCCTTTAGATCTGTAAAACTTTCTCTAAGCAGAAATGAAAGTTATCCTGTGGTTTGTACTGGTCTTTCTGCTAAATTTTAATGTTTTTGTTTAATCTCTGTCCTGATAAAAGGAAATGGAAATTTGTTGATTTACAATGTGATTTTAATACTTGGAGATCCACATCTGACTCCTATTTGTGCCTTTCAGAAATTGCACCTCAATCTTGCAAAGTACAAAGCTCTTCCTGAGTGACACTTCATACTCATTGCACTTCATAGGAACTTAACCTAAACTGTGATTTGGTATCATAGTTACATAATTCATGTTTTCAGTGAATTTGTGGAATTAAGTATAACATCAAAACTTGAGAAACAGTTCAGAGGTTTTAATCATTAAGATCATATTTCTGTAAGCCCTCTGAAAACTGAAGTATATAAATTACTAAGCATAGGCCACAGAGATGGCTTAAGTCATAGATGACAATTGTCAACTGACCTGAATTTTGAAAGATAACTTTATTAATTTCTTCAAAATTCAGGTTTTTGATAGCTGCTTAGTAACTTCCCAGTGCAGTAGGTTGGGAGATCTCAGTGGCAATCAGTTTGCAAAGAGCAGTGATGTTTGGGGTGGCCCTTGGTGGAGGTTTAAGGGACTTTCTCTCTCCAGTTCCTCACAGTGTCCAAAGAAATTGAACTTGATGGGCTCTGGGACCTCTTTGCTGGGAATTCCTGACTGGATTATCTTGTCACTGTCACAGCTTGTGAGCTGTTCACTCAGAGGTTCTATATTTATTTTAGGCAGATGTGAGAATCCCCTCTTCTTAGTAGGATGTAAAAAGCAATACAAAGCAGGTCAGCATTAGGGTGCAGAGATTAGGATTGTGGTTGCACATACTGGTGAACCACACCATGAGGATGAGTTTGAGAAAGGGAAGTGGAGAAGGCTGGGTTAAGAAGGGAGAGGAGGGAGAGCTGAGACATAATAAGAATTGGCTGGATGGTTGCATCCAGAGAGTAGTGGTCAATGGCTCAATGTGTCGATGGAGATCAGTGATGAGTGGTGTCCTTTAGGGGTCCATATTGGGACCAGCACTGTTTATTATCTTCACCAGTGACATAGTGGGATTCAGTGCACCCTTAACAAATTTGCAGATGACACCAATCTGAGTAGTGTGGCTGACACACCTGAGGGATGGGATGCCATCCAGAGGGACCTAGACAAGCTTGAGAAGTGGGCCTGTGTGAACCTCATGAGGTTCAACAAGGCCAAGTGCAGGGTCCTGCACCTGGGTCAGGGCAACACCTGGGATCAGTACAGACGGGGGGGATGAAGAGATTGAGAGCAGCCTCGGCGAGAAGGACTTGGGGGTACTGGTGGATGAAAAGCTGCACATGAGCCGGCAATGTGCACTCACAGTCCCGAAGGACAACCATATCCTGGGCTGCATCCAAAGAAGCATGGCCAGCAGAAAGAGGGAGGTGATTCTGCCTCTCTACTCCACTCTGGTGAGACCCCACCTGGAGTCCTGCGTCCAGCTCTGGAGTCCTCAGCACAGGGAAGACATGGACCTGTTGGAGCGGGGCCAGAGGAGGGCCACCAAAATGATCAGAGCGATGGAACACCTCTCCTATGAAGACAGGCTGGGAGGGTTGGGTTTGTTCAGCCTGGAGAAGAGAAGGCTCTGGGAAGACCCTAATGCAGCCTTCCAGTACTTAAAGGGGGACTATAGGAAAGATGGAGTCAGAATTTTTAGCAGGGCCTGTAGTGATAGGACATGGGGTAATGGTTTTAAACTAAAAGAGGGCAGATATAGATTAGATAGGAGGAAGAAATTTTTCACAATGAGGGTGGTGAAGCACTGGCACAGGTTGCCCAGAGAGGTGGTAGATGCCCCATCCCTGGCAACATTCAAGGTCAGGCTGAATGGGGCTCTGAGCAACCTGATCTAGTTGAAGATGTCCCTGCTCACTGCAGGGGCATTGGACTAGATGACCTTTAAAGGTGCCTTCCAACCCAAATTATTCTATGATTCTGTTATTCTATGATTCTGGTCTTTTTGAGGGCCCGCAGGAGGGGGAAACCCACTGAGCAGCAAACTTCCTGCCTCTTTTTTGCTAATGCTGGACACCAGCTCTGAACATGCCATTATAATAAGGTGCTATTTTCAGTGTTACTGAAATTCATGTCTGAAGTCAGAAACAAATTTTATATCTGAAACTGCACTGTCGTCACATTGAGTGAAAAGTTGGGCCAGTATGTTAACATTTAAAAAAAAAGGAGGTAAGGAAAATCAGTATATCCAGACAAGTGGGGAATTATCTCCAGCCATGCTTTTTTTGAAATCGTGGTGTGATAAAAGGCAAATTTATTTTCTACCTGCTATGCATACCTTACACCTTTTTTTTAATATAGCACTACTAATAGAAAACAGGATTTATTGCTACTCTGAAAGGCTGATTACATAGTCGTGAAGTGACTTGTGATACTGGGAATTAATGGTTAAATGGGAATTCACTGGATCAAGCATTGTCAGAAAGTTGGGAGGGAAATGTATGACTGCTGGTCTTAATCGAAAGAAAATTCCTTTTTTAAAAGAAAACTCTTATTTTTTAGTGTTATTTACAGTAATACTTCTGAAATATTAGCTGTGTTTCATGAATGAAGACAAAAGAGTCAGAGGCAATGAGAATAAACCCAGGCAGAGGTAGCAGCTGAATGAAAAAATACATTAGAAGCAGTATTTTTTTCTCATTATGATGTTAGGCCCTAATTTCATGCAAATATTCTAATTGTGACATCAAGGTCAAGTTCTGTCAAGCTTCACTTCAAAGTACTGGCCAAGCAATCAGTATTGTCACCTGATACTACTGTACAACACTGGTCTTTACTCCTATGATACTTCTGCTGTCTAAAAAGATTATGTATCTAGCTTATTCAGTGCTATTATGTATAGAGAGGTATTATGAGGTTTTTTAACTTTACAGGCCTTTTTGTGTATGTGATGCCTTGCCACAAATTAGAACTGTTTTTCACAGAAAAATAGGTTTTCCACAAAGATTTTTTTTTTCCACAAAGAATTTTTGCTTTCTCTAAGAAAAGGTTACTTCTGGAAAAAAATCCAAGCCTGAAAATGGATTTTTTTTTTTTTTCAGTTTCACATCCACAGATCCATAAATACATGTGGCAGAAAGACTTTGCAGCTAAATAATGCCAACCTGGGATGCTATTTCATTCCTCCTTCATAGGCCAACTTTCCCAGCCACTGTGAAATGTACATCTCCTTGCCTTGAAAGGCATCTCCTTGCACCATTAAATAACTGTCAGTGCACTGTTGAAATATCTGTCTACATACACATATATATAAAACCCCACAGTCTATTATTGCCTTGTAAATATTACTAAAGAAGAAAAGAAAGAAGCATGTCTACCAATCCCTGTTTACAAAAAAAAATTAAAATGGGGGGGGGGTTAGCCTTATCCATGTGGAGACAGTGACAGGAAATGGAAGAAGAAACTTTGTCTTCACACAAACTGTGCAATGAATATGAAAACTCTAGAAATTTAAAGAAATGATTGCATTTATTTTCCTGGTGGATGATATGTTTTTGCTTCAGGAATTACATCTCATTGGTAAATCTGAGAGCAGATGAGTTTGACTTAGTCTACTGTCAGTTCAATGACTTTAGTAATACTTTAAAGGTTTTAATGTGACTGCACTGAACTGCACAGACTTTAATAGTAGCTTTCGAAAGCAGTGATGAGTTTGGTCTCAAGCTTGAGCTGTCACTTAAGACTGGAGTTCTTGTAAACAAGTTTAGCAGATGTCTGTGTAATCACTTCATTCATGTAATCCACTCTACAGAAGTACTTGTTTCTCCTCAGGAAGACTGAAAACAGATTATTTGTTTCTGTGTAGGCATGCAGTCGTGTAGTACTCGCCCATGGAAGATCACTGCATTTGACACAGCATTTGAAACACAAATGGTATAATCTTGGCAATAACAAGATAGTAGGAAGTTTATGATATAAATTGTGTTTCTAAAATTAATGATATACTTCCTTTCTTCCACACGCTTTAGTAAAGACATTTGGCAGTTCATGGTATTCGTACTCATTTAATTACTTACAACTTCAGTAGCCTTGTCTTCATCAGCTGAGATCAGAGTGAAATTAACATTTATAACAAGTGTTTTCTGATTAGTTTTGTATTTATACCAAAAGTACTTTTAACTGTGGCAGTCAGTGGTCTGGAGAAAAAAGAGAGAAATAAACAATTAAAAGTGATAAGAACAACCTAATGTTGCAGCGATTCTAAGATCTTAATGTGCTGCATATTTATCTGCTTTGGTACTACACATCCCTCCAAGAAGAAAGTATGAACATAATGTAATAAATCAGGATATTAGAGGGCTTAACTTCTCTGCGTGGCATTGCTATCATACCATAGCCTAGGCCTTTTTTTTTTTTTTTTTTTTTTTTGCTTCTCTATGCCTGCTTTTGAATTGCATGCACTGTGCAGTGGTACATTCCTACGTCCAAGTGCATTGCTTAAGAAAGAAGCTCCTTGAACTTTGATTTTCCATACAAAATCTACATAGTAGGTGAGATAGTAGTCATAGTTCACCTTTTAGTATGCTGCCTCTTTATTTCATTGCTTTAATCCACCATGCTGTCAGTGTGGTGGGAGCCACAAGGGGCACCTGGGCTGGCGGGGCAGGGGCTTCTCCAGCCAGGGTCCATCCCACTCCCGCCTCAGCAAGGGAGCAGGATCAGGCCCAGCGAGGATACCCAAGGTCAGATATGGTCCATTCAACACCAAGCAAGCCCAAAGTGGTGCGGCAGGGCTGAGGCCAGGCTGGGATGTCAGCCTGTGGGGCAGGGTCCAGATCAACAGGGCCCATGGCTGGGCACAGACAGGGCTGTGATACGGTTAGAGGTGTAGCTCTGGTGGGGGCCAAATGGCAGAGGCTCAGCCCTGGCTGAGGCTTCCCCTGTGCTGCTGAGCACGGCTGATGGGGAGGGCCCCATCCCAGCTCCCCGCAGGAAGGCGACAGCCTGTGGCTGCGCTGGCTCTGAGCGGGCCCTGAGCCCTGGCAGCCAAACCTCCAGCAGCGGGCATGTTCTCAGGGCCCTGAGGCCTGCAGTGCTGCTGGTGGTGCTTTGAAGGCGTGTTGCAATCCAGGTGCCGTTGAAAATTCATACACTTGTCCTCATGCTCTTCTGAATGAACAAATCCCCTCATCTGAATTTATTACAGGCACTTAACACAAAGGTACAGACCAAGAGAACTGTTATGAAGTACGTAAGTACAAAAATTATTTGTCAGTATTGGGAGTATCCTTCTCAGCAACAGTTAAGTACTCAGGTACAGTTTAGTCTCTGGATGCATTAACCCAAGTGGATTTGTATGCAGTAGTCTGTGACCTTATCCTCAGTCTAGTATAGTATACATATAGTCTAGTCTATACATTAAGCTTAATTCTGGCTTCAGCAAAACTGTAATGAAAGAGATGAAGTTATTCACAGTTACTGTGGAAGTTGAATCAGCTCTTCCCCTGCAAGGGCTTTGCAGTGTCCTGTTCAGCTATGGCTGTCCAAATACCAGCGTGCCTGACAGCACAAAGCTCTTGCTTACAGAAGGCCTCTTGGTATTTGGCAGACTGCTGTGCTGCTTTGTAGGACAACAGGAGAAAAAAGGACTTTCTGAGTTTTAGAAAAAGTGTATGGAGAAGCAGGGGGTTGGGCGTTCAAGCATCCACAGTGTGTTGGAAGAGAAAGAGCAGAAGCGGTTTAAAATGAGGTAATGCAGCAGCAGAAGCTGATCGCTACTGACTGGGAACAGCTGAAAGAGTGGATCATATTCTCTAAAAAGGATGTGTCTTTTGCTAATCAAATGTATTAAAAGTTAACAGGAGCAGTAAATACTATAGAAAATCAGAATAAGTCTTGGAAAAGTGTCACACAGAGATATGGGCCTTGGGGAAGTCCATTGACAAAAATCTAAGTGTTTTACTGACTGTATCTTTCACTCAATAATCGTCAGAGCCCCCTGTTATTTTCCACTGGAAATAAAAGGTAAAGGCTGTAATTCTGCTGCTGCTATGATAATTGAAGTAGAGAAATATCAAAGAAGTCAACATAGTTGAAGTGGTGTGACCAATCAAATCTAGAATCTGCCATATAATTTATACAAACTGCTTGCTTTATTGGTAGTGCTAATCTTAATTGACCATTGCTTACAAACATATAGTGTGAATTTTTAATGTTCCTTATTTTCCAAACAAAGTATTTTATGTGCTAGCTTGGATTTTCAACTTGCTTCAGATAAAAATAGCTCGGGTCTCTGTAAACTTGTCTTGGAGTATTTGTCTTCACGCCACTTTCCAGTGCTGTGAATGCCCGTTTGCGATATTTTTCCTTATTATCTACCTACCTTATTTGTCTTCAGCTCCTTACATGTGCTGGTCTGTTCATCAGCACTAGGGCAGAAGTTTAGGCGGCAAGAGACAGTTACTCTAAGGTGCACAGGAGAATGGAAAGAATTGTCTCAACAGCTACTTTGATAGTACGGTACTCTGGGAATAATGTGTCCTTGAGAGGTGGAAGCAAGCAGTTAACGAAGGCCTCCAAAAATGGTTGGTTCGTCTGCTGCCTTGACTGCAGGAGGCATATTGCCCCTTCAGGAGCACCACCATCTCACTTGAGAATCTACATCAACAGGACACTGCTTATGCAGCTGGACTGCCAGGAAAGTTGCTAAAAAGTTAAGAGAAGAGCTATGTGCAGGAACAACACGCTGGCTGTGCATTTGCAGCATTCTGTGACCCAGGTCACCTCCAAATGCAAATCATAATTTTACTGTTTCACTAGAGGAGAGAGAGAGAGGACAGTCAGAGAACGATGTTAACGTGCCTCTGCTTCAGGTTCTATATACAGCCTTAGCCGCCCAATTGCGGCCGTTGTGCTCGAAGCAATAGTAGAGTAATTGCCTGGAGGTGAGTTGGAAAGGCAGCAATTTAGTATGATGAGAGGCGAGATGAATTTCCTATGTTAAAAAAACTTTTTCATCTGATAAAGTACTTCCACGAGATCTGAAACAAAAAACATATTTTGCCAATGAAGTGCTGGATGTACTACTGGAAGATGTTTGTAATGGTTGATCCCATCTTATCCCAAGGGATTGACACTATTTATAATTAGTTATATTTATAATAACTATATATATATAATAATTATATAATATATATAATGAAGTGAGGAAGCTCTCCTTCCTCACTTCACAGAAGCTATACGTTTAATAGCGGGTAAAGAAAAATCCAACAACAGATTGTCTTGGAAATTAAAAGATAGAGCTTTTTTTTTTTTTTTGGGGGGGGGGGTGGGGGCAGCATGGGGGGGAGGAATTGTACGAAACCAAAATCTGCTTCATTAAAACACCTGCAAGTTTTTAGCAATTTCACAGACTGTTTTGGCAGCCTGAGAGCTGTATAATGCAGGATGTTGAAGTAGATTCACATCCACAAAGATGCGCTAGCAGGGTCCGTACCTGCCACAACAACACTACTGGGCTTTGCAGATGCAAAGCATGAGACCCCCAGCACCGCAACAGCTGCAGTAAGGGAAAATGATGCCATGGGGGCTCTGGGAGGCACTGCCAGCACAGCCTGGGTGGAAAGGTGCAGATAGCAAGCCCCTAGTGTTGCTATGGCTGAGGTACCAAGGCATTGCCCAGCACAGCCATCTCATGTCTTTCCTCACATACAGACATTACTGGGTAATAGAGCATTTGGGGCAGGACAGGATGCGGCCATGGCACTCTCTGACCTCTCCTGCCACTTAGTGCCAGTGGCCTCCAGCAAATGTGATATAGCTGGAAAGGATTCCTCAGAAAAAGATTTAAGACAGAGAAGACTTCATACTGTTTCCTTCAGTACTTTCTGAGGGTCATGTCCTATCTGATTCTGAGTTAGCAGTGTTGTCTTGCCAACATCTAGTTAATCAATGGAAAACTATTATTTATGAAAAATGTATTTAAGAAAACTTTATTTAAGAAGAAAATTACAATTGGTTGGATAAATCAGTCTCCCTCCCTTTTTGACTTTGGCTTGTATCCTACAGCTTCCGGAATATATAAGGCTCAGGTGCCTCTGAAATAGTTTCTTGTTTATCCTATTCCAATTTGCACTGCATTTGAATCTGTCTAATCTGCGTTCCACATAAGTACTTTATGACAGTGCTCTGGGAAAAAGGGGGTCCTTCAAAGTAGAGAACAAGAAAAAGAAACTTGTCTGCAAATTTCAGTGATGAGGCTATGTTGTTACCTCAACCTCTGCTGTAATGTGAAAAAGTGAACTTTTCACTGAAGGTGGCTGTATGCTGCAGGGAAAGTCAGGGTACTACCATACATGTGGACAATAAATTTGTATCTATAACAGTTGGAATAGACAGCGCTGTTTGTTTTCCATGTTTACACATTTTTCACTCTCCTAGACCCTTGTCAGACATAATGAAGTGAATCATGCATGCACACAAAAATCACACTTAAAGTACTACTACTTTTTTAATTTGCGTGGGTTTGTTTTGGGGATTTTTATTTTTTTGGTCCTTTAGTCTCACTCACAAATCTAACTAAAAATGAAAGAAAAATTTCTACAAGGCAAGCAAGCACTTGAAAATAGGGGAGTTGTTTTTTGGTTTTTTTTTTCTGTTGTTGTTCTCAGAATATGCTCTCACAACCTTCATTTTTTTAAAAAATCTTCATTCTGATGCCTAAAAGAAGAAAAAGTGTCTTGACAGTGCTCTTTTGGGGCTTAACTTCTCTCTCACTTTCTGTCAGTTGCTTTCATGTACAAGTCTTGGATTCCTCCTTAAAGCAAGGGAGAAAATCTCATTACACAAAGTATAAAAGAGATACAGGGGTCTGGTTATGATAGTTTCAGCAGTTTTCATTTTTACTGCAATGTTTTTATTATTATTATTAATTCAGTCAAGGCTAGTGCTTTGAGCCAGAATTTGCAAGGTGTGTTGTGACTGATGTAAGACTATGAAAGCTTCTGACTAGTGCTGAGTTTATTCTGCTCTTAAGAAGGCAAGGACTCTCATTCATTCCCTGTGAAGAGCACAGCCCCTTCAGCTCTTGGAAACTGTCATCCTTTTCACCTCACAATGAGGACAGCATGACAGTGGCAGAGAAGCCACTGCAACCGTGTTTCAGTCTCTAACCAGTAGGGACCACTGCAGTATTCAGAAGTCCATGAATCTCCTCATCTTGTCAGTCCTGCTGTCTGAAACAGACATTTCTCTTGGCTTCTGTTACAGCCCTTGGGGCCATACCCTGTAAAAGGCTGAATACTTTTAATTGCCTCTGAATTAACTCAGCAGCTCTTGGGAGGTATCCCTGGCTTGCCAATTCCTTTTCATCATCGCTTACTCTTTTTCCATGAGCGATAAATATTACTAGGTGATACTAGCTTTTACTCATGGAATCCAGTCCCTGTATATACTGTATTTGGTCTGGCTGAGATGGAGTTAATTTTCCCCACAGCAGCCCTCACAGCACTGTGCTGTGTATTAGTAGCTGGAACGGTGTTGGTAACACACCAGTGTTCTGGCTGCTGCTGAGCAGTGCTCACACAGCATCAAGGCTGTCTCTCCAACATTCCCCCCTCACCAGCAGGCTGGGGGTGGGCAAGATCTTGGAAGGGGACACAGCCAGGACAGCTGACCCAAACTGGCCAAAGGGATATTCCATACCATATTATGTCAGTTCAGCAATAAAAGCTAAGAGGAAGCAGGGGGGTGTTCATTATTTACAATGTTTGTCTTCCGGAGCAACTGCTATGCGTACTGAAGCTCTGCTTCCTAGCAAGTGGCTGGACATCGCCTGCTGATTGGAAGTAGAGAATAAATCTTGTGTTTTCCTTCGCTTCTGCGTGCAGCCTTTGCTCTTGCTTTATTAAACTGCCTTTATCTTGACCCATGAGGTTTGGTTTGGGTTTTTTTTCCATCTTAATTTCTCCCCTCCTGCGCTGCTGAGAAGGGGAGTAGTAGAGTGGCTTGGTGGCACCTGGCATCTAGCCAAGGTCAACCCACCACAGTCCTTCTTGGTGCCCAATGTGGGACATGAGACAATGGCAGTTTTGTATTAAGTGTGCTATAGCTATAGTAGTTATTAAGTGGCAAGCTCCTGTGCAAGTCACAGCTTGTTCGCTGCACTGCTTACCTCTATTTTGCTGAGCTTAGGAACATGTTAATGAAAATAATGGCTATGTGCTTTGCCCTGGCATTGATAGCCATGCTGTGCTGGGGGAGCTATCTTGTGGATAAGACAAGGGAATACATCTCCCTCTTCCAACCCGGGATTAATGTGGATAGTTTTATTATGCAGGCTCCCGAGATCTTTATTCACCCTCATGTGAGCTGTTTAATACTACTAATTAATATTGTTTTGCATATGATGGGTTTTGTGGAATCTGGTCTCATCCTGGTGTAAGACAAGACAACTTTTGGGTGAGGTGATACTGAAATGTGCCCTGAGGCAGCTGGTAATTGTTCCAGTAGTGAAAAAGAAACAGTAGGCAAGAACAATGGGTCCATGTCATCAACTAGTAAGGAAGGAGGAAGAGGAAAGGTTTGATCAAGAAGCTGGTCCTTTGACAAAGAAACTGGAGGAAGAAGTGAGAGAATTCAGACAGGAAGTAGAAACTACCCAGTCCCTGACCTCATCAGAACTTCAAGACTTGTGAAACGATTACAGCTGCCAATCAGGGGAGCGGATTGCTGCCTGGTTGCTCCAGTGCTGCGATAATGGGACTGACAGAAATTGGAAGGTAAGGAAGCCCAACAGCTGGGATACCTTGCTATAAAACAGGGAATTGAGAGAGGAATTGGAAAAGAGGAGCAATTCGCAGTCTCTGGAGACGACTCCTCTCAAGTGTGAGGGCAAGATATCTATTCAAGATCTTGTGAACTCCACAGGAAAGTGGACTACTGCACATAAAGGCCTCCAATGCATGAGAGAATTAGTGGTGCTGGAAGTAACCTACAGTGATCTACATGATGATGAGGTCTCCAAAGATCCAGAGGATGTCCTGTGCACATGGGCCATGTGGAGGAAGGTAATTCAAGGTGCCCCAGTGTCATATTCTAACAGCTTGGCAGCAATGTATTGTCCGGATATAGATACACCAAGTGTGAAGAGAGTGTCATCTTGGCTCCAAAACTTTGAAGAAAATCTCTGTACCTCCTCATCCTTATAGGCTGTCAGGGGTCCCCCAAGAAATCAGTCCTTTCCTGCCCCAGTCAGAGGGAAAGGGAGCCCCAGGCACATGCCACATGGCACACTCTGGTTCTTCCTGCATGACCAGAAGAAGGACATGAGGAAGTGGGATGGTAAACCCACCTTTAAGCTGGAAGACTGTTTACGTGAACTGAGAAGGAAGACTGCTGTTAAGAAGCGATCACCCAAGAAGGATTTCAGCATAGTTGCTATAGAGACACAAAAAGGCAATTGGCGATCTCCCAGACGTAGAAGAACTCAGATCACCTCCCTTGATCCTGGTGAGGGGACTTCTGGCCTGGCACTGCAAGGGTCAGACAGTGAATACTCTGACAAGGAACAGGAATAGAGGATCCCTGCCTTTGGCCAGGAGGAGGAAAGGGATGACTGGGTATACTGGACTGTGTGGATTTGGTGTCGTGGCACACACGATGACCCACAAAAGTACAAGGCTTTCAGAGACACTGGTGCACAATGTGTGCTGCTGCCATCAGGGTATAGGGGTACAGAACCTATCTGGATCTCTGGAGTGCCAGGGGGGTGCCAAGAATTGTCTGTACTGGAGGCTGAGGTGATCTTAACAGGGGACTAGTTGGAAAAGCACCCCATTGTGACTGGTCCAGAGACCCCTAGTATCCATGGCATAGACTACCCAGGGCAGCTGAGCCAAACTGGCCAAAGGGATATTCCATGTGATAATGGCATCAGCTCAGCAATAAAAGCTAAGAGAAAGCTTTCATTCATTGTTTACAATGTTTGTCTTCTAGAGCAACTGCTATGGGTACTGAAGCCCTGCTTCCTGGGAATTGTCTGAACATCGCCTTCTGATAAGTAGAGACTAATTTTGTTTTTTCCTTTGCTTCTGCATGCAGCCTTTGCTTTTGCTTTATTAAACTGCCTTTATCTTGACCTATGCGGTTTATTCCATCTTATTTGTCCTGCCCCCCTGTCCTGCTGAGGAGGGGAGTGGTAGAGCAGCTTTGTGGCACCTAGCAACAAACCAAGGTCAACCCACCACACATACTGTTAATATAAAGGTGCAAACTCTGTATCCTGCAATGAATGGTCTTGAGCCTTTGAGTTCCCTGAGCTTTTCTGTGTTTAGACTGTTATGGGAAGAGTATTGTAATTAAAATTGTGTGCATAACCTATGATGAATAATTTATTGTACAAATTCCTCTATTTTGCCTCTTAGGAATATCTCAAATTGACTTCTGTTTGTTTTTTGAGAGTAGTTCATTGTCCAAGGAAGTTTCTATCTTTCATGATTAATAGTCAATGCTACCTTTTATCTGCTTCTGCTTTGACTGTTGCTTAGTCTTGATTGGCCAAACAAGTCACATTGGGGTTTACCTTTCTGTTAGAATGAAGAAACAAGTTTTTTGACATAAATGTTTTATAATGCTGTTGCAAAGTTGTTTAGAAAAATCATTAATGCTTTTTACTTAGGTTGTGACTGAGGTATTCCTTTCCTTAAAGAAGCCCTAAACTACTAAAGGCACAGGATGTAGCTGGCGGGATGGGCTGCGTTTACCAAAACACAGGTCTTGGTACCTAACTGTGATCTTGGCTATTCTGGTTGTTTAAAGTGCCATTCATGCAAACACACACATACACAAATATAAATTAGGAAAAAATAGGTTTCAAGTCCAGATGGTATTAAATTGTTGCTCACTTTGTTGTCTAATCCTGTATTAGTCACCTGGTAAGTCTGTTGCCCTTACAGTGATCTTACCCCACTTTCTTTGAAATCAGGTTCTTAAGTGATAAAACCAGTATACAACTGCTATCTGCAACAGAAGTATATGAGTTCATACAAACAGTATACTGACAGGGGTAGGCAATTTATATGATCAACCTCGTTAAATTAGAAAATTATTACCCTTAAGAGGATTATCCTGAATAAATGTAGCAATATTTGGGGGCAGTTGCCTTAAAAGACATCACCAAATTCGTTATATAAAGTAATAGCACACTGCACACAGCACTATGACTGCACCTTTCTCTTAGCACACCTGGAATAACGTAGCTGTCCTCAGCTCCTGATTTGCCATTGTATATTAGAGTACAATTAGATCCACAACTTTAACAATAGTTGGATAAAGTAGCATAGTTTAGTTGAAATCAAAGGATTTTCTCAGTTAGCTATTCTGCTTATAGCACTGTCTTGAATTGTTGGGATGCCTTTTTTCCTTTTCTCACATTTTCTGCTTTGCATTATGTGTGGTTCATATATAAAGAAGACCCAGTATCTTCACAACTGAAGAATCCAATCATCTACCTTGCAGACAAAAGACTAGAGATGAGCCTAGGGGTGGCATGCCGGAGTTGCGGGTGAAATCGATAGCCCAGCTCAAGTGCATCTACACTAATGCACGCAGCATGGGCAGCAAACAGGAGGAGCTGGAAGCCATTGTGCAGCGGGACAGCTATGATGTAGTTGCCATCACAGAAACATGGTGGGATGATTCTCATGCTTGGAGTGCTGCAATGGATGGCTATAAGCTCTTCCAAAGGGATAGGCAAGGAAGGAGAGGTGGTGGGGTGGCTCTGTATGTTAGGGAGGGTTTTGATTGTATAGAGCTCAACGACTGTGAAGACCAAGTCGAGTGCTTATGGGTAAGGATGAGGGGAAAGACCGACAAGGCAGATACCCTGCTGGGAGTCTGTTACAGACCACCCAATCAGGATAAAGAGGCAGATGAAACATTCTATAAACGACTGGCAGAAGTCTCACAATCGCTAGCCCTTGTTCTTGTGGGGGACTTTAACTTACTGGACATCTGCTGGAAGTATAACACAGCAGAGAGGAAACAGTCTAGGAGGTTCCTGGAGTGTTTGGAGGATAATTTCCTGACACAGCTGGTAAGTGAGCCTACCAGGGGAGGTGCCCCGCTTGACCTGCTGTTTACAAACAGAGAAGGACTGGTGGGAGATGTGGTGGTCGGAGGCTGTCTTGGGCTTAGCGACTATGACATGAAAGAATTCTCAATTCTGAGCGAAGTAAGGAGCGGGGTCAGCAAAACTGCTACCATGGACTTCCGGAGGGCAGACTTTGGCCTGTTCAGGTCACTGGTTGAGAGAGTCCCTTGGGACACAGTCCTGAAAGACAAAGGGGTCCAGGAAGGCTGGACAGTCTTGAAGAAGAAAATCTTACAGGAGCAGGAGCAGGCGGTCCCCAGACACCGTAAGAAGAGCTGGCGGGGAAGGTGACCGGCCTGGCTGAACAGGGAGATTTTGCTGGGACTCCGGGAAAAGAGGAGAATTATCACCTCTGGAAGAAGGGGCAGGCAACTCACAAAGAGTACAAGGATCTCCTTAGGTCAAGCAGGGACAAAATTAGAAAGGCAAAAGCCCAGCTAGAGCTCAGTCTGGCCACAGTCGTAAAGGATAATAAAAAATGTTTCTACAAATATATTAACAACAAAAAGAGAGGCAAGGAGAATCTCCATCCCTTATTGGATGTGGCAGGGAACATTGTCTCCAAGGACGAGGACAAGGCTGAGGTACTTAATGCCTTCTTTGCCTCAGTCTTTAAGAGCCAGACCAGGTATCCACAGGGTATTCAGCCCCCTGAACTGGAAGATGGGGATGGAGAGCACAATAAACTCATAATCCAGCAGGAAATAGTTGAGGACCTGTTAAGCCACCTGGACACTCACAAGTCTATGAGGCCTGATGGGATCCACCCAAGATCACTGAGGGAGCTGGCAGAGGAGCTTGCCAAGCCGCTCTCCATCATTAATCAGCAGTCCTCGTTAAACAGGGGAGGTCCCAGAAGACTGGAGGCTTGCCAATGTGACACCCATCTAAAGGAAGGACCAGAAGAAGGATCTGGGGAACTAAGGCCTGTCAGCCTGACGTCTGTGCTGGGGAAGATGATGGAGTGGTTCATCTTGAGAGTGCTTACAGGGCATGTGCAGGACAACCGAGGGATCAGGCCCAGCCAGCATGGGTTCATGAAAGGTAGGTTCTGCTTGACCAACCTGATCTCCTTCTGTGACCCAGTGACCCGCCTAGTGGATGAGGGAAAGACTGTGGATGTTGTCTACCTGGACTTTATTAAAGCCTTTGACAGCGTCTCCCACAGCATTCTCCTGGAGAAACTGGTGGCTCGTGGCTTAGACAGGTTTACTCTTCGCTGGGTGAGGAACTGGCTGGATGGCTGAGCCCAGAGAGTCGTGGTGAATGGTGTTAAATCCAGTTGGCGGCTGGTCACAAGTGTTCTTGGTTCTGGGGCTGGTCTTGTTCAGTATCTTTACTGATGATCTAGATGAGGGGATTGAGTTCTCCCTCAGTAAGTTTGCAGATGACACCAAGTTGTGTGGGAGTGTTGATCTGCTCAAGGGCAGGAAGGCTCTGCAGAGGGATCTGGACAGGCTGGATCGATGGGCAGAGGTCAACTGTATGAGGTTTAACAAGGCCAAGTGCCAGGTCCTGCACTTATGTCACAACAACCCCCATGCAATGCTACAGTCTTGGGGAGGATTGGCTGGAGAGCTGCCAGGTGGAAAAGGACCTGGGGGTGCTGGTTGACAGCCGGCTAAATATGAGCCGGCAGTGTGCCCAGGTGGCCAAGAAGGCCAACAGCATCCTGGCCTGTATCAGGAATAGTGTGGCCAGCAGGAGTAGGGAAGTGATCGTGCCCCTGTACTCGGCACTGGTGAGGCCGCACCTTGAATCCTGTGTTCAGTTTTGGGCCCCTCACTACAAGAAGGACGTTGAGGCGCTGGAGCATGTCAAAAGAAGGGCAGCGAAGCTGGTGAGGGCTCTGGAGAACAAGTCTTATGAGAAGCCGCTGAGAGAACTGGGGCTGTTCAGCCTGGAGAAGAGGAGGCTGAGGGGAGACCTTATCGCGCTCTATAGCTCTCTGAAAGGGGGTTGTGGCGACGTGGGTGTTGGTCTCTTCTCCCAAGTAACTACAATAGGACGAGAGGCAATGGCCTCAAGTTGCACCAGGGGAGGTTTAGATTGGATATTAGGAAAAAATTCTTCACTGAGAGGGTGGTCAAGCATTGGAACAGGCTGCCCAGGGAAGTGGTGGAGTCACCATCTCTGGAAGTATTCAAAAAAAACGTGTGGATGTGGCTCTTTGGGACATGGTTTAGTGGGCATGGTGGTGTTTGATTAATGGTTGGACTTGATGATCTTGAAGGTCCTTTCCAATCTTAATGATTCTGTGATTCTATGAAAACTACTGCATGATATCTATTAATTTTCTATAAAGAAATAATCCAAAAAGAGTCTGGAAATATCTTCCAAATTCCTTTAAAAAACAATTATCTTCCCTCCCCTCATCATAGCTAGAGTCTACTATGTTGTTATGGTAATTTAATACGTTTTGTCAGAGAAAAGTGCTCCAAACCACTATGGCAACGTATGAGCATCTGAAGGTATGCTTTTTGTTTCATTTTCTGGTCCTGTTGTTGTTATTCAAGTTTAACTTTCACGCGAATTCTCAGCATGATCCTAAGAAATGTATTTAGAGGGAGTGGAAGGTCTGAAAATAGTTTTGAGTTGAGAGCAGAGACTCTGTAAAGAAACTGCCTAAGTGGTAAACATTCTTATCTGTAGTATGTTTTAATTTCTATGGATGGGTATGTCTCTTCCTCCTTCTTACTGCCTTGGAAACTTAGAAAACCTCTGTTTTCGTATTGTTTTGAGTAATATGTGATAAGACGGAGGAAAATGATGAAAACACGGGAGAATTATAAGTGCAGACTGGAGCAGATGTTTCAGATACGGCAAATGTTATTTTATGATCATTATATCTTCATTTTGTGCTTTTTGAGATGATGAGACCCGAAATGTCAGAAAACCAGGGTTTTTTTCTGTTTTTTATGTAGGATTTTTATTGCTACAATTAAATTGATGAATTTGATACTATCTTTCATGTCTGTCATTTTTGCAAGTATACAAAGATGTTTAAAATCACACTATAGATGAATGTTTTATGGTAAATGTGTTTTACATTTTAAAAACGCATGTTGCTTATGATCACTTTCTGATCTTCACACATGAGTTCATTCCCCACATACAAATAACTTAATAAGGTTTTCATGGGAGCATTGTGCTACCATGTGGACCAGCCACTCATTGAAAGCTGATACTGCTAGATCCAAAGCAGTGGTTAAGGATATTTTCCTGAAGCACCTTGAAGCATGAAGGCTGTATCTAAATTGGTCCTGGAGATTGTTCTAAAGGGCACCCTGTGGGGAATTTTTTATGGACAGGAAGTTAGTGGGGCCTGTCCCCATGCTAATGTGGAGGCAATATAGATTTGTAGTTTATGAGTTCTCAGAAAAGTTTCTAGGTGCTGTAGAGGCCACACTGAACACTTACTGTAGCATTTATGTCAGTCAGCAGATAAGACTTTGTAGTAAGTTTATTTTACTATAGTGCACAGCAATCATGCAGCAAAATGGTTCAGTTGGATGGTATCAGTTTAGATTATTGCTAGGAAAAAAGAAAATATTAGCTATACTTACAAAAGCCTAGACTTTCATCAGTGATCTCTCACTAAGCACACATTCAAACTTCCAAGTCAACATGGGAGAGAAACTAGGCTGCTTTTATCTTCTGGACATTAGTAGATGTGCCCAGTACTCAGATGCCTACTCTGCTATAGGAACTTGAAGCCGTTCTGAAGCAGGTTTGGGAGCTCTCCTCTATTATAAATATTTGAGCCTCAACCCATCAGTCATCCCTAAGTTATCTGAATTCAGCTGAGTCAAGGGAGAAAAAGACAAAAAAAATTCCTGCTCCTTCTAGTCATGCACATGGAAGACACAAGTCAGTGATGAATGGACAGAAGTGTGTCTGTCTGTCTTCCCAGAGTAACAGCGCAGTGATGTTGAATATACAGGGTTCTGAGACAGGGAGTTTGACATAGTGGTTCAAAAACAGTGACATGGAGATACTACCTTAACTTCAATGTTTTAGGTATTTTAATTTCCTTGCATTGTAAAATACATAATAGCAACAGAATTTTTATGCTCTGCAGTCGTTGGGGATGCAGATTTGTCTGCAGTATACCCTATGTGTGAGACAAACGCCCTATCATCCTCCTCATACACAGACCAGGTTCGTTTTATGGGAAGGACACGTATGCACAGTTGCCTGTAGTTTTTCACTACTCTCAAAAGGGAGGCTGCTTAATGAGTGCTTTGCAGAAGCCGGCAATGGATGCAGTGATTTAGGTAGTGTTTGCCAAATCACTAGATGGAATTCAGCCAAGCATTTTGGCTCCAACCATATTGCAGAGTAGACAAAGATATAATTAGAGGCAGATGTTGGAAAGGAACAAGAGTTGCAAACTGTCTATGGCATATCTGGTGACAAGGCTGTGTCTTCTGCTCCTGTACAGTAACCATGCTATCCCAGAATGACACACTCTGAACCGTGCTGATGTGTGCTAACCAGCTGGAATGAAAATCCAGAAACATCCTTGCTCAGACCAGTCTTTCTATCCCAGTATTTTCTCACTAAGAGTGGCCACAAACAGATGCGAATGGACAAATAAAAAGGAAAATATATTAACATTTCCCCCCACACACTCATGATTTCCCAGCTTCTTTTCAGAGATGAGTGTGTCCTGAGCTTGGTGAGATTTCTTTGACTGCTTTTTAAAGGCCTTCTCTTTCAAATACTTGTCCAATTTCCCTTTAAACTTGTATGAACTTGTGGCATCAGGTCCACTATCACGGTGAAAAACCCTAGTTTATTTTGCCACTGGCTCCTAACAGCTTTATTTACTGGCCCATCATTCTCATGTTGGAAGAACTGCTGAACAATTGAGCAAAGTCTCCATGGCACCTTTCCCTCACACTTATGATTATTAGACCTCACAGCTTAGCCTCTTGTCAAGTGAGTGAGTCTTAACCCATACTGCCAGTCTTGCAAACAGAGGCTTTTCACACAATTGTCTTTGTTGCCTTTCTCCAAACATCTTCCAGCTCCATTTACAGGTTTGGTGTTTTGGGTTCTTTTTAGTTTGGTTGGTTTGGGTTTTTTGTGTGGTGTTTTTTTTGTTTTGTTTTTGTTGGTTTTGGTGTTTCTGGGTTTTTTTGGTTTTTTTTTTCTTTTTTAATGAGGGGACCAGAGTTCACTTTGACATGTGGGCAAACTTTTTTATTTATTCTGTAGCAAAATTCCTGGTCATGTCTAGCATTGGAATCACTTTTTGACCTATGCTGAGGATTGAGCTGCCTTTTCCACAGAGCGGGCTACCATAACCCAAGGTTTTGCTCCTGAGAGTGGTCAAACATTGGAACAGGCTGCCCAGGGACGTGGTGAAGTCACCATCACTGGAAGTATTCAGAGAACATGTGGACATGGCTCTTCGGGACATGGTAGTGGGCATGGTGGTATTGGGTTGATGGCTGGACTTGATGATCTTGAAGGTATTTTCCAACCATAACGATTCTGTGAATGTAATTGGGTACACGGCACTGTGCTCGTAAGCAGAGGCGAGGCCTGCACCGGCTGCCTGGGGCTGGGGGCTGCCTTTTCCCTCGGGCAGGGGAGGTGACGAACAGCCTGGCTGCGCACGGAACGGGTAGGCAGTTAATCGCTCATGTTCGCCCAGGTTTTTCCTCGGACAGCCGAGGACTCGCTGCCTGTTCAGAAGCAAGGCGCCACTTGAGCAGGCCTTGCCGCCCGCTCGCACGGGGCCGCGCCAGGGGTCCACCCTTGCCCAGGCGCCCCAGTTGCAAAATGTCCGCCAACGCTGCCGCCGGCACGCTCCATGGGGGCGGCGATTGGCTGTTCTCCGCGCAGGCTCTGCTGCCACCGGTTGCTAGGCCGGCTGGATCACCTTAGCAACCGCTGTGGCGGGGGGGGGGCCGGGGCCGGGGCCGGCAGGGTTTCGGTTAGGGAGCGCCTCTGGAGAGGGGCGCAGGAGGCCGCGGGCGCTGGAGCATCGCGGGAGGCGGCGGCGGGAGGGGTGCCGGTGGCTTCGGCCGCGGGAGGAGGTGGGCGCCTCCAGGCTGCCCAGCGGGTGTCACTCTCGGGGCCGGTCCCGGAGCCGAGTGACCCTGGGGCTGTCCCCGCTGTGACCGGCGTAGTACCCGACCTCCCCCCCGCGGTACAGGCAGCGACGGGAGCACGGGGGGACGGCCAGGCGTGGCGGAAACGTCCAGGTAGTTCTCGGGACGGAGGGAAAGCAGAGCCAGAGGGATGAATACAGTCTGAAGGTGGCGGTGCCTGGGCGGTCCTGTCTCTTGCGTGCCCACGCAGGACAGCGCATGCCCTTGAGCGGAGGGGCTGTGGTCGCCCCTAGGTGGAAAATAACCCGGCGAGGACGCGCAGGAGGGAATAGGGACTAGAGGAGACTTCGTGTTGGTACAAATGGGGTGCCCGGTGCTGTGGGCAGACCACCGAGCTGCTGCTGCAGGCCACAAACCGGTAGTGTCTGAAACGATGACCGTGAGGGAGATACAAAGAGGCAGTTCCTCATCTGCTACTGTGAAATGTAAGCTGCACTTAAAGGAGTTTTCCTTGTTTGTGTCAGCTAAAATACAGCCCAGTATATACACATAAGAAATGGGTGAAGAACTGATAAATATCTAAGGCCCTGAATCCCGTGTTCTTGAAGGCACGGCTGTCTGCATCTTCTCTCTTTTTCTAAAGCGGATTTATTGCTGTTCGCCTGCAGTGAGAGAAACGAGGCAAGGTTCTGTCCACAGACGGTAGCACTGCAACTGCAGTAGCGCTGCAGAAATGAAGGCCAACACATTTCAAAAGTACCTTGCGTGCTTTCTTATCAGAAAGGGCTTCTGTGCAGTAAAATAATGCCATGATTTCTTATCTAATACTGAGGTGACTGTACCCTGAACCAGTGTTATAAATAAAACCAATTCACTATAGTAAAACTGTGGCAGCATGGATGTTGCCCCTTGAAGCATTAGACCTTCCCATATTCTGGAAGAAAACTCATAATTTAGCTGCAGAGTGTTTCAGCTAAGCTGGTCAGCTCTATCTCAGCACTGTACTAGCATAGCTCCATTCCTTCTCGCCAGCTAGAAGCACAGGCAGGGCACATTCTCTTCCACATGGAACATACCATTTAAACAAGTGCTAAACGTTTCAATTTTTATGCCAGTCTGATTTACATTACCTTTACTAGGTGTCATCTGGACTGCTGATTATACGTGCTCATGTTGGATTGGATAATTCTGTATGAGCACTATTTTGTTGATTCATTGTATTATAATGCTCTTTATCTAGAAGCTCAGCCTTTAGTAGACTTTCATCAGTTTGAAGTAGGTTTAGATTTCCTGCTTTTAACGGAACAAGTTGTTAATTTTTATAGCACCTTTTTTTTTTCTTCCCCCCCCTTTTTCTTCAAGGTTATTATTGGTATGACTGTTATTTTGGTGCAGGAAGGCAGACTTTTCTTTGACATACATAGCATCCAGCTGGAGGAAGTGATGGACCAGACTAGAGCTGCTTCATCTTGCAGCTGTGCAGTCAATTTACCAGTGTGCCTGTATGATACAGGCACATGTATGTGCCTGTATGATTCCAACTATGCTGTGCAGCTCCTTCATCCTTGCAAGTATTGTGTTATTTCACAAGGTAGTATCTTCAAATATGAAATAGCATCCATACCCAGCAAGATGAAGGTATTTAGGAGACTGGCAGAATTATAACACAGACTTACCCACAAGAATGTAAGAGAGCTCTTGGCAACGTTTACTCTACATCTAGGTTAGAAATGGAGCCTGCACTACTATACTGGGTGCTCTACCATATTTAAGTTTATTTCTTTAAAAGCTTCATGAATACTTTGTTTTCAGAAATAAACAACTTTCCAGAAGCAGACTGGGAGAAACAGTTGGTTTCTGAAACCATATATTATATATATGAAACCATATATTGTATTCTGAAATTGAGACATGAGAAATATCTGAATACAGAAAAAGGAGACCATAAAGTTTAATTTTGCTGTGCAAGTGTCAATTGTAGAAAAATATAATAGATTGCCCAGAGAGGTGGCAGATGCCCTATCCCTGGAAACATTCCAGGTCAGGTTGGACGGGCCTCTGAGCAACCTGATCTAGTTGAACATGTCCCCACTTATTGCAGGATGTTTGGACTAGATGACATTAAAAGGTCCCTTCCAACCCAAACTATTCTATGATTCTGTGATCTTTCCAGCTTGCTGATGTTGAAGATGACGAGGAGAGCAAAAACGGATTTTTACTTTGCTTGACACAGGCGAGCAGCTAGTTTGCCTTTGTTATGCTAGAAAGTAATCTCAAGACTTCTAAATTGTATCTGACTTTCACTTAAAGACCTAGAGCTAGGGATTTTTGAAGAATTATGGCAGCATGGCTTTTTTTTTCCTCCCAGTTGTCTGTTCTAAAAGGAATACAGCATAGACCCAAGGCTTTATTTTTGCTAGTATCCCCTGATGCTGGAGAAATAGCTAGGTAGTTTGAAGAAGTTACTGCCTTTTTTTTTAATCACAGGAAAACCTCTGCATTTAGTGGAATGGTTTTTGATATAGAGAAATAACAATAGTTAATATGATATACACACCTAGTTTGAATTTTTTCTTACGGCATTCAGCTTTTTAACAGTTTCTTGTGTGCATATAGTAGGTTAAAAAAAAAAAGAGGTAGCTAGAGATCAAAACTTCGATGAACTCAAATTTTTAACCCTCCTCCTTCAGAAAACCTTTTAGATCTTTTGTTATTAGTTTTGTTCTCTTTTTCCTTTGATGTTATTGCAGAAATTATTTGTATACAAATGTTTTGGGAATGTATGAGTTTTATATTGCTCCAGCCATTATGCCATACTGCAGAGTAGTTATGCTAATGCCATATTACTTTTGCATGCAAATGATTGAAATGAGAGTACTGAAACACGAGTACTTAAAACACAGATCTCCACTACTAGTTTTCCACTATACAATGAGTCTGCATCTTTCCATGTAAATTAGTCTGCTTCTCTTGCATTTGTCTACCTCTGTTTCACTTGTCTGTGTGCCTGCAAATTACAGTGTGAGTGCATACCTGTCTGTGTTTGTGGGCTTCTAAGTATGGAGGGTTTTTTATGAGATTGTAAGGATTTATGGAAGCAGAAGCAAGCAATACATTCTATAAATGTGGTTTCTTTGGGGTTTTTGTGCAAATTCCACACACTACCTGCAAAATCCAGAATTTATGTAAAATGTATGAAGCAAAGGGAATCACCTGATACATGCTTGATACAAAAAAGTAACCAGATATGCAGTACCTTGAAGAAATATTTTGGCTACAGTAAAAAATAAAAAGCAACTTCCAAAAAGAATTCGTCTTAGCCTCTACAAAGTCCTAATATGCAAAACATTTGATATGAATATTATGTTGTGTAATGTTATATAAAACACTGACTATATATGTTATTACCTTATCACAATACTGTGCATTATATTAGCAACTGTAATATTACAGTATTATGTAACTATGTAATATTATATGTGCATGGCACTCATGCTACAATAACAAAAGCTGCTTCCACAGTCCCCATATTTTCCCTGGCTTTCAGGCATTTTCCACTACTTTTTTTGGTTCATTACCTCCAGGGAAGTAAAAGCACTCCAGTTTTTACTTATCACACTGGACAAGGTTAAAAATAGGCTCAGAGACAAAAATATAACAGCAAAAAAATACAGAAGGAACAAATATCTGGTATCACTGTCTTTAGTTATCGGTTAGGCTTTATGTAAGGTAATCGTTAGCTGTGGGAGCCAAACAACTGCTTTAACATTGTTCTACTCTTGTAATTGCTTTTCAGAGGAGTGACTGTGACTGGGTACAGAGGAATCTAATTTAGGGAAATGCATTGTATTTTGACTGTGGTTTGTTCAGTGTGCTTTAGGATTACCTAGGCTTTTCCAAGACTTCAGTTTTTGTTTGACTGGGTTTTTTTCAGTTCCAGGTAGCGGGCTTGCATTTAAAAAAAAAAAAAAAAGGCAAGGGGTATATTAACCTATAAAAATTTAATAGTCTCACACATACTAATATTGTACACCTAATAATCCAGAATGCATTAATAAGAGGCAAAAAATTCAGGATTAGAGAGGCGCTTTTCTTGGCCAGATTTTCTGGTACCCTTTGCATTACCTTCTCTCATTAATCAAACATAGTTATCTAGTACTTTATCCAAATGTGTACCTGCATTGGAGCAGTCCTTTATTTAAGCCAATTAGAATTGAGAAGAGGCTGGTAGTATCCCACCACCCCATTTATATCCTAGTCTGGTTGCAGCGCTTAACAAGATGAACATGTGGGTTACAGAGTGATCAATTCTTCATATAAGCAATATTTTGCAATTTTTTATTAAGAACTTGTCATATCATAGTCCAAAATGTAGGAGTCCCCATCCCGAGGAAGTAATCTAGCCACCAAAAGTCATTATCACCATTCTTTTGTGTGGCCTAAATGATACTTAATTATCTTCAAAAATAAACCAGCAGCAACAAGTTCATATGACATCTCCCATAGCAGGTGTTAGGCTGGTGGCTAAGGCATTACTGTAGGGCAGGTAAAACAGGGTTTCAAATTTTCTCTGGCAAAGGAGACAACTGAATTGCATTCAAGGTGACTACACACGTACTGTTAGATGAAACTGTGCCAGCATCACCTTCTCTGTTGGCTGTGCTTTGATAGGAAAGACTAATCCTTTTATGTTTTTTAAAAGGTGCTGAACTCTGGGTGATTATTCAGAGCTATGACTCCCAAGTGAAGGGCAACCAGCATAAAGTGTCTAATTGTTCCTGAAAGGCAAAGGGCTTAAAAGCCCTGTCATGGATGCTTTGCGTTACTTTGGGTAGTTCCCTCTCTACACATCAGCTTTTGAAGATCGCGCTCCTGCTTCTCTGCATTTTGTATAAGGAACTAGGGAAGAAGCTGTTACTTATATTGTATCTGAAATCATATCAATTAGGGATATAGACTGAGATTATTTGTGAAATTAACTTATTCATATAAATTTTGCAATTTATAGATATAGTTCCAATACTGTTAACAAGAATACATTAGAAGCCGTAGCTTGCCTTCAATTCAAGGTCTGAAATGTATCATGGATTGAATCCATGGGAAGCACATTTGTAAATTTTGAAGTTTACTTTTTCTTCTGGCTATGGTTGTCCTTTCTGACAGGCAGTGGAACCAGGGACATGTATCCTGGGAGGAATATAGGGACACTGCCTGGATGCGTAGGGATGGGATTAGGAAAGCTAAGGCACAGTTGGCAGTTGCATCCCTCCCATCATGAAGGGATGAGAGAAATAATGAGAGTTTTCCCAGGTGCATCATCCAAGAAAGACATGGACCTGTTAGGGTTGGTCCAGAGGAGGGCCACAAAAGTGATCAGAGGGCTGGAACCCCTTCTCCTATGAAGAAAGGCTGAGAGTTGGGGTTGTTCAGCCTGGATAAGAGAAGGCTCTGGGGGATCTTTCAATACTTAAAGAGGGCTTGTAAGAAAGATAGAGAGACTTTTTACTAATGCTTGTAGTGACAGGAGAAGAGGCAACAGTTTTTAACTGAAAAAGGGTAGATTTAGATTGGACATAAGGAAGACATTTTTTATGGTGAGTGTGGTGAGACACTGGAACAGGTTGCCCAGAGAAGTTGTGGATACCCCATCATTGCAAGTATTCAAAGTCAGGTTGGATGGGGCTTTGAGCAACCTGATCTAGTGAATTATGTCACTGCCCATGGCAGGGGGGTTGGAGTAGATGATCTTTAAAGATCATCTTCCAACCCAAACCATCCTATGATTCTATGATCTGACTCTATGATCCTAAACCACATTCAAGAGAAGTTTTCTATGGTAATATAATTCCTACGAACATCTGAAAGATGACTGTACTGTCATTTACATTCACACTTACTCTCAGCAGCAACTACCGATCATGCATTTGCCCTGCATTTCTGAAGTTTTGTTGATACCTGTAGAGTCATATGGGCATAAAAGGGAGCAAAATAAGGGTGAGAAGTCTCTATTCCCACAGGTCAGGCAGAGAATTAGTCTTATGCTTTCCCAGTTATGGGTCCTCTTATGACAATTTGGTTTGTAGGCTGTCATACTGCAATCTGTTCTGTCCTGCGCTGACGTGGATGTGCTCACAGACAGAAACATCCACTAAAGAAGAGGGAAACCATGTTTCCTTCGCTGGCCTTGGTCCTCAAAGGCAGAGGAAAAAAAAAGGCAGCTGCTGCTGTTTAATATCTAAAATAAGTTCCTACCACAGAAGATTCCCAACTGTTTGCCTGCAAGAGTAGCAATTGAGCTAGCCATGCCACCTTTATGCCATTCAGAGTCTAAACCAATGCAAAAAGGATTTTCAGCTGCCTTCCACATGCCTTTTGTTGCTGTTGGATTTTGAAAAGATTACTCACATAGTCAGGAAACAAAGTGGCAGATTTACACAATAGAGAAGTGATAGCAGTGTTTCAAAGAGTAAAAAATCTTGCCTATAAAAGAAACGGAAATTGTAATAATGAAATCTGACTAGTTCACAGTGATCTCAGGTCTCTTGGTCTGGTTTCTATTTATATGTATGTACCCTGATTAATGAAAACACATTTTGTAGTATATCCACTGCACTAAGATGAGGTTCTGTGTTATGTTCAGCATATGAATTCCCCTTTGTTTCTTCTGTATTTCATGATTTAAGACTAAAATACATTAAAATGGAGCAATAAATACTGTTCAAAATAGTCTATAGATGTGATCAAAGCACAGAACAAGGAATTGGAAACTCTCAAACTTTATTCCTCACCTCTCTTTTTAGATAAGCAACTTCTCTCTGTTTCTCCCATGTATCACCTGGGGAGGATGACTCTTACAAGCCTCACCAGGTTGTTGTCAGGATTAATTATAGTGTTTGCAAAGTGCTTTGAAGATAAAAAGTGCTAGGTAAGTGCTAAGCAGTATTTTTATTCCACTGGAGTCAGAGTAATGTCAAAGAGAATGTCAGCTTCAAAGACTTTGCTGTCAGATCTAGAGTGCTTACAGGATGGATGAAGGTTGTATAATTTTATCTGCACATACCGAAATGATAATGGTCAGTATAATCCTTTCTTTAATCCAAGTAATACTGAGATGCTTGTATTTTATATAGCTATTTAATATAATAATCAGTTTTGGGGTGTATGATTATTACAAAATGGATGGTTTTCCAGAATCTGCTAATTAAAGCCAGTATTAAATAGTACCCAAGACACATGCTGGAGGGAAACCAACTAACCAACTGCTGCTTAAGTGTTAAGGAAATCTACTTTTTTTGGGGGGGGGGGCAGGGAGGGAAGGAGGATCTCAAAGGAGAACATGTTGTAACTATGTTTTGAAGAAAAGTACAGTACAGGTGAAGAAAGAAGTGACAAGCAGCAGAGCAGATTTGAAAATGGTGCTTATCTAGGTAAAAATACATGCTTTGTACAACCCCTCAAACAAGAAGTCAGAGGCTACTAATGTTTATGCATTGTATTAAACACACCGTGGTGGTATGATCTAGTGAAGGATCTAATGTGCTCCCCTTACAGATCTCTAAAATACATCTTTCAATTTGGCGTGATTTAGTTTTGTCTTTCATTTAAGTTTCATTAGAGTTTTTTGCTTTAGTTTGTTAAAAGTAAACTTGTTAAAAGTATACCTTCTTTTTATCACCTTGAAACTCACTAGGACCTGAAAAAATGTGGTTGAGGCTCATGGACTTTATATGGTTTGACACTTCTACAAGCTTGAGCTTTCACATCTTGCTTCATGAGCACTGGCAGGTTGAGAAGCAATTCTGAAACCTTGGCCCCCAAAGTCATGATCCCTCAGATTTTAAAAGCATCTCAACCTTTAAGGACACTTGAGTTTGGATTTGGAACAAGTGATTATGTATTTTAAGAACCGAAAAGGCACTTATTTCCTGAAATAAATTACTTCATTCAGAAAAGCAGCTTCACTGCTATTATACAACCCATTCTGTATATCTCGTTTTCTTTTTCTGTTTTGTCATATAATTGTTTTTCAGGCAATGAAGCACTAAAAGTACTGGATTTGGTATTTAAGCCTGAGCAGTACAGAACCCTTATTTTCTTCACTGACTTGCCCTGAGGATGGGAGGTCTCATCACTTCATGGGGTTCAAGCAGAAATGTGAGAGGAAACTATGTAATTAGTAATTGGGACAAGGCACAGTTCATGAATTAAATATACCCTAGGGGACACATGCTGGCTATTGCTGGAGCAAGACCACTGATTTAGATATATTTTTACTGCTAGATTCAGGGACATGATTTTGGAGACTGAATTTTTACAAGTAGAGAGTCTAATAATGTAGTGTAAAAGATAAAAATAGCAGAAGTATTGTCATGAGTAGTAATCACGGGCAATAAAAAGAAATGCTCAGCTTTGTGAGAAACTTGAATTCAGAAGCGTGGATGTAAGTGAATTAACAGGTCCCTTGGCTGCTGACAACATTTGATCCATGGAGTGGCTGTGCATCCACAAAGGTTTTTTAATAGACTTAGCCCGTGGTTGTAGGAAGAAGTAAGACTGTAGATACTGCTAAGCTGACCTTGCTTGGAGATCAAGACGCACAATCAACCTCAGCCTCTGGTGGAGAACTAGGGCCTGTTATACACACAGAGAAATTCCTCAGTTTCAGAGTTCTACCTGTACCTGGCATTAAGTGCCATGTGGTACAAATAGAAGATTTTTTGGGGCGTCTCCATTGGTGCATGGCTCTTAGGACTGGGAATGATCGACTGCAGGTATCTTTGTATTCAACAATGGATTTAACTGTCCAGATTCCTGATTACACAGTGAAAAGTATTTACTTTCAACACACAGAAATTCTTCCTAACTACCCCTCACAATATAAACTTTGTCTTAAATTTCAGGACAGTAGAAAGGTAGTTTTAATGTGTATATTGAGTAGGAATAGGTACCTTGATCATGAAACACCCTTGATCAATCATTCTCTGAAGCTGTTTGATGGACTGTTAGTGGAGAATTGGCAAGAAAATGCCTACTGTTACAATTAAATCTTGCTACTTAGTACATGGAATAAAGTGCATGTGGGACAGTGGTATCAAAGAAACCCTCAGTATAATCCTTAATTTTAGTAATCTAAGCTTTGCTCAAGAAACCCCCAAAAAACCCAAACAAAAAAAACCCCCACCAAACAAAATATGTATTTCTCATGACTGTAAGTTTGGTAGTAGATACTCAGTAAAAGTTCTGTCTTGTAAAAAAAACACCACATTCTATATAGTGCCACTAAATTACAAATTGGTTCTTTGGTGTAGTTTGTATCTAGCTACTGTTTTTTTCAGTAAGGGAGTTGGTGGGTTTAGCTGCCCCTCATCTCGCATTTGGAGCTTTCATTTCTTTGGCTGAGCAAGAATTCTGACGGATTGTCTTTCGGAAGTCAGGTTCCAAGTAGTACGAGTTCCTCACTCAATCTCTTTTCATCCCATCAGGAAGAAACCCTTTCTCTACCATATACCAGCAGCAACTAGTTCTGAAGCAGATCTGTTCTACGCATTCCCACATACACTCTTGCCTTCCTCTTTGTTGCATGCTGTCTCCTTTGGTCAGAACTGGTTTTAAACTGCAGCAGTTCAGCTTTGAGGTTTACAAACTGCTTGCGTTCAGTAAATAGATGCATCTTCTGGACAAGTAGTTGTCTTTTCTGTACTTTTTCTTAAGCCCGCTGCACTCGGGAGTAGTCTGCTGTTGATATTCAAACTACATAAAGAGCTGATGTTTTTACACTTTGAATACTTATATGTAACAACATTTATTTATTTTTAAAAAGAAGCTTCTTTTAAAAATTGTTTTCAGCCCCCCTTAATAATTTTATTTTCCATTTAATTCACAACTTCTTTATCAGGTTTCTTTTCTTCATTGTTACTGTATATACTGTCTAGAAGTTTATTTTTCTAATGCTTCCCTGAAAGTTTAAGAGAATGACTGGTTTTGGATCCTGCTGTACACTCTCAACTCAGAATATAGTTAGTTGTGGAGAGGGCTATCGTAGCTGAAAAACACATTCACTCTGGTTCACAAAAGCTGGTTCTAACACTGTCTGTTGAATCACAGAATCATAGAATATCCTGGATTGGAAGGGACCTATGAGGATCATGGCATCCATCTCCTGATTCCCCACAGGACAACCTGAAATTTAAACCATATATCCAAAACAGTTGTCCAAATGCTTCTTGAACACCGACAGGCTTGGAGCCATGACTGCTTCCCAGAGAGCTTGTTTCAGTGTTCTTCCTCTCAGTGAAGAACTTTTTCCTAATTGCCTCCTAACCTGTTGAAGTAAGAGGAATTACATGCTGTTTTTGAGTTAACCTCCTGATATGTATACTGTTAGGGTTATAAACTGAGCCTTGCGTTAGACTTTATCATTTGTCTGTCTCAAATGGAGTCCCTAATTTGCAAGCCTGTGTTCATGCACTTCACTGCTTGAATTTTCATGCTTCCTGCAGCCCATAGACTGGGCTTTGAGTTGTAATCCAAATGTTTTGTGAACTCAGAACATGACGGTGCAGGCAGATTTGAGGATTTTTGATTATGTCTGAATGTTGTCATAGGCAGATGTGACCTTCTTTCCGTGCACCACATCTGTCAGGCACAAGAATACTTGTGCCACTTTCTTCTATGCACCCAGGGCAGTTATGTTTGCAGTGTCACGGAAGGACAGCATAATTGATTTAGTCGTTGAAGATTGACAGGAGAAATACATTTAGGAATTGTGTCTTGGATACACATCTCCCCTTGCTTACACCCTCAGCTTGCCTTACAAATACTTTCAGCATCTCTCCTGGATTTCCAGCTAACAGAAGCAGAAGGTCCTGCTCACAGCATAGTCTCTGCTGTTTGTGTTTTCCGCAGGCAGTGGCAGTCACTAGTAAACCTTGCCCATGCTCACAGCAAACACCAGCTGTCCTTGCTTGCTCTCTGAACCAGCTGGATGCAAGCCAGCTCCAAACTGGAAGCCATGTAGCTGTGTTAGCACGGCGCTGAGCCTGAGTGCCACACGAGCCTGAAAGCCCTATCTCCCAGCAAGGCTTATTAGCTCAAACTCAGTGCCATGTTAATTGTACCTTGGCATCTTCTGATCTGCTGCTGGCTTACATCCAGCCAGCCTGGAGTGCAGACAAAGCCAGTTGCAACTGCCTGTAAAATACTATGTAGTTGCAACCCATGTTTATTTCCACAGCGGTCAACCTTCCTTTGCCTAAACCATCTTTAAAATTTGGCTGCGAATATGTAGTAGAAGCTTTGTGCTTAGAGACTTATCCTGCTAAGGAAGTGGCTTTTAAAATGTCTGGAGCCAGGTGGGGAGTATTCTTTGGTAAATATGTTGTTGATAAATAACTCCAGCTGTTTCTTCAAGAACTGTTATCTGTCATTGCCTTTCTTGTTTGATGCTGTAACTGTTTTTCTCTAGTCATTTGGATTCAGGTGAAAAAAAATTATCCTTAGTATATACTAACTTGAAAAATGCATATTAAAAGTCAAACAAACTCCAAACTCTATTTAAGCTTCTCTGCATTCCAGAGTTTTATTTTAAACTGACTACTTAAGTGCTGCAGAACATACTATGTCATACTACATTTTGCTGCTATAACATTCCTTAATTAAATCCTGAGTTGTAGAAGGTCTCATAACAGCAATTTTCAGGTATTGTGTAGTTTACTGTAGCTATAATATTTATTATTTGCATATTAAAAGAAGACAAGAAGCCTAACTAATAGCTGCTTTAAGGGGATCTTTTACCTATGATGTTACAGAGATTGTTCAAATGAAAAGTCTGTTCAGAACTTGAACTGTAATTTGCTTTGAAAATTCTAGTGCACACTGAGTGAACTCATAATTCTAAATGTTTGTTTCTGCATTTCAAACAGCATAGCTTACTATACTGATGAAGTAGCCACAAGGTAATTTTTACATTTCAACAATGGAGATCTTATCATAATATCCAAAAGGCACATACTGTGCTGCCATCTGCTTATTTTCTTCAAACTAAATGAGAGACCAAACTTTAAAAAAATATATTCTGTTTAAAATATTTATCAACACTGAGTGTCTGTGCATGGTAAATATGGATTTATTTTTAGCTTACAAGAATGTTTTTCCCAAAAATTGTTTTTGGTAATTATGTTTTATACCCATATTCTTAACCCTTAAACACAATGTGCTTTGCTCTTTTTTTTGTTTTACAACACTGCTTTTGTTTTTAAATCGGTTTAATTGCCAGAAACAAGCGTATATTGAAAAGTGGAAAAAACCACAGCAAAAATGCCCTCCAAATGTCAAGCAGAGAATAAATAAAGGCTCATGAGAGAGGGGGAGAAAAAGATAAAACTTGTACAACCTAGGATAGGGTAACACCTTCATTCATCATGAGACTTCTGCTAGTAGAAGAGGAAGGGTTGAATATTTATAAATGTGATGACAGACAAAAAGACCAACAAACCTGACTGGTTTCAAAACATGTCTGTGGAAATCCGACCATCAGAACTTCTCCAATGAACTGGCATTTTACTTTCCAACCTTCCAGCAACATCTGAGGATTTTCTTGAGGACATGCTATTTTTATTTGGTGTTTAATGAATACCTCAAAAAAAGTCTTCTCCCTCACCCTCCCAATGGATATTTTCTACTTCACCTCCTTTTCTCTTACTACACAAGGTTATTTTAATCCTTATAAAAAGACAAACTTAGGATTTACTGTCTTGTCAACTCCTTGAACAAAAAATAGCTTTCTTCTGTCAGATAGCTGGTGACTCAGTGTAAGTTACAAAAGAATATCTGTTCCTCAGAGTTGATTTTCTGACTTACTACTGGAAAATATATGTTGGATTCATTACAAGGCTTTGTGGTTTGTTCTTCCTTTTTTATAGATGTCCCACAGTAAAAAGAAAAAAAACCCCAACATTGATAAGCTAGGCGACTGGCTGCACTTCAAAGTGACTATCCATTTCTGATACAGGTTTTGGTGTGTGTCCAAAAAAAAATTCTTAATGGTATGGTGCAGTATGCACAATTGATTAGTAAGACACATAAAGCATTCGTACATTTACTTCAGATTGTCTGTTGTGTTCATGTAAGCCAACAGAATACCATTCCTAAATCTTTACTATAGAGACATAGATAATTATGTCAATAACTTTAAAATTCCAGAACAAAAAGAGCCTGCTATTACAGATAGAGTATTGTTTCAAATTCAGCTGCAGGTCAAATATTTTCCCACATTCTACTATTTGCATCTACATGTACTGCTGTATAGTATGTCCTAGAACTTCTGCTTAGGTCAGGCAGATGAGACTTAGGACTTGCAGGACACTGAACGGAAGAATAGGCGGAGTCAAGAGTCATATTCTGGGGTTCCTTAAATGGCCCTAAGTGCCCATGCGTAGGCACCCGGATTACATCCTTGATGACCAAATGCATGATAAATTCTTAGCTGCTAGCAGGAATGGTCAAAGGTAATTGTGAGCATTGATTTTCAGGAAGTAACAAAATAACCCTTCCCACTTCCTCTGCCCTTTTTGATCTCGGTTTTAAAAAAAAAACAACATAACATGTAAGAGTTTTCAGAAGCATCTGATTCAGCCCAAATTCTGACCCGACTTTTCCAAAAAGTTTAAAAGGGTTTTTTGTCAGGGTAACTGTCTCTATTTCTCATGTTATAGTTGTACTGAAACTTCCCTGTAGTTTCATTCCTGGTTACATGCATCTTTTAGCTAAAAAGTTCCATACAAGGAAACGGGTTTATGTTAAGGCCTTGAAAACTTGCTTTCTTGTTAAGTACCAGCAAATAGTGTAGTCTACCTTCACAGAATGGAAACCAAGAGTGTAGTAAGTGCATGCTTCTCTGTTCCATCAATGGTGGCTATTCAGACAGCTAAAATGGCTCACTTCCGCTCTTTCCAAGTCTCCAATTTCCCAGTATGGGCTTGGAATCACAAGCTGTCATTACAAATCACTATTGCTCAAATGGACGCTTGGATTAAAATCATGTACCTGTTTAAAAATTACTCTTCAGTGATTTACAATGCTGAAAAACTGATATGATGTCCTTCACCACTGTCTTGATAAAGCAGCTGGATTTTTCTATGTGGAAATACCTGTATTTTCCCATTGCACAAAAACTAGAAATTGGTCTATAACTACTAATGTTAGTGGAGATCAGGAATTTTTAAAGCCAGGAAAGAGAGATTATTCCTCCCTGTTTCTTCCCTCACTCAATTAAGCAGCTCTACCTCATCTTAGGGAAGTGATTGCGCTCCTGTACTCTGCGCTGGTGAGGCCACACCTCGAGTCCTGTGTTCAGTTTTGGGCCCCTCACTACAAGAAAGATGCTGAGGTGCTGGAGCGTGTCCAGAGAAGGGCAACGAAACTGGTGAGGGGTCTGGAGCACAAGTCTTAGGGGGAGTGGCTGAGGGAACTGGGATTGTTCAGCCTGGAGAAGAGGAGGCTGAGGGGAGACCTTATCGCGCTCTATAGCTCTCTGAAAGGGGGTTGTGGCGACGTGGGTGTTGGTCTCTTCTCCCAAGTAACTACAATAGGACGAGAGGCAATGGCCTCAAGTTGCACCAGGGGAGGTTTAGATTGGATATTAGGAAAAATTTCTTCACTGAGAGGGTGGTCAAGCATTGGAACAGGCTGCCCAGGGAGGTGGTGGAGTCACCATCTCTGGAAGTGTTCAAAAAAACGTGTGGATGTGGAGCTTCAGGACACGGTTTAGGGGACACGGTGGTGTTGGGTTAACGGTTGGACTTGATGATCTTGAAGGTCCTTTCCAACTTTAGTGGTTCTGTGTGATTCTGTGTCTTTCTTCCCTTGCTCAGTTAATCAGCTTTACTACTTCTACTCTTACCCAGTCAGGGCTTTCTTACATAAATCTTGTCAAACTAGAAGGGAGTAATTTGGCTGCAATTAACAGTGGCTATGATACTTGTTTTGCACCTTTCAAAATTTTTAACACTACTTTCCTTATTTCTTTAGTTCATTTTTAAGTGAAATGAGCAATTATGGCAGAATTACTAAAGTTTTTCACTCATTATAGTCTCCCATCATGGACCTGGATGATTTTTCGGCTGTGAGCAAGATCTTTGACAGTGTGCTCTAGAGATCTTCAGTCATAAAGGATCTCATGACTTTTCCAAACCCCTGTGCATTCCCTTAGATAATATTCTTCCGAGGAAATAATATCCTAATTCTGTAGCAGATACATAGGTGTTCAAATCTTTTAGGGACCTAATACTTTCAAAACCATCTAAAAAGGCAAGAAATATGGTTTCTTTAGGCAGCCTTTAAGGTGTCAACCTTAATATCTTATTCACCAGTTAACAGTCATTTCATCCTGATTGTTTCTAATCAGTTCTTCTGCTAAATTCACAAATTGATTCAACAGCTCTGTATCTACACCAGTAATGAAGCACTCAGTAAGTAATGAAGCACTCAGTAATGAAAGCTCAGAAAATATTTAATTTGTATTTTGATTTTTACTATTTTTTTTTTTAAAGTGAGATGACAACTGGCAACAAAAATTACTCCTAAGGCTCTTTCCTTAGCATAATCAAAACGTCTTGGGTTTAGGTGTCTGAAACTATAAAACTACCAAGTATTGATTGCATTCTTATTTTTTAAGTATTATATGATCATGTTTCTGCAGAAGCAATTTCCTCAAATTGTTAGGAAGTAGGTCAGCATTGGGGGAAGGAGGTATTGTACCTGAGTAAACTGTTGAAGATAAAATATTTTTACATTTTTTCTTTATATTAAATGCAAGTCTCATATATTCAGCTTCCCTCCTCCTTGTTCCCTGCATAAATGTACATGAATGCAGTCTGTGAAAATACAACTTTTCAACCCTTGCATTGTTTTTTCCAGATCCTGCTTTTGTAAGCATTTGAAAGAAACATGAACTGTAAAACTGAGAAGGTCTTTGTGAGAATTTATAATAATCTTCTGCATGGAAGGAGTTTCCATATACCGAAGCATCATTTAATTTTTTTATGATTTATTGCCTATTTAAAAAAAGAAACCCTCCAGTGAGAAATATTTTATGACACCTATAAGAAGTTCAGTATTTTTGTACATCTTACAGTTAAAAAGTATAGTTAATTTGTAAATTAAGCTGACTTCCTCATGTTTCCTTAAGGGGGGGAAGGTATTATTTGTTAATATTAATTGAAAGTATAACGTTGTTAATAACTTTGAATATGTTTGTTTTTTTCTAATGACAGAACAGAGCAGAAAGGGATGACAGAGTTTACTGTGGTGTGTAGTTCTTGATACATTGAATGGTGCTTTATAATATAATTTGATAAAGTTTGGAGAAAATCCAAAGCCTTATCAAAAGCTCAAAATAAGAAGTATAATGGAAGAAAATGGTGCCATGAGAGGAAGATATTAAATGTAGCATTAGAAAAGGTGAGAGAAGAACTGGAATGCCACTGTGATGATCTTTTCAGTATGATGACCACTGTTTTCACTAATTATCACCAGACAGCTGGGACCTCTAGAGATTGCCTAGTCCAACCCCTCCTGAAGTTATCCGAGACCTCAGAATTAAAAACGGTCATCTCAAAAGTCTATATCATTTAGGGCATGGAGAAAATTACTGTTCAGCATCTGAGGAGGTTGTTTATTTGGTTTATGCCACTTTTTATTCTTTGAATGTTATGAATTTAATGTCACCAGATATCTTGTGCCTTTCCAGATGATCAACTTCAGCAAAACACAAGCCTCTGCAAATAAATGTGGAATTAAGGCACAAGGTGATACAACCAGTAATCTGTCCCTTCCAGAAGCAGAAATTGGTCTCTGAATTTACCTGCATACAGTCTGCTAACATTCATTATGTTAGACACATCTATATTGATTGCAGGGGGATTAGCCAGAAAAATTTAGCAGAGGGGAGACTGAAAACAGGTGATCCAGGCATTTTGGCTGATCTTCCGTGACATGAAGAATTCTAACGGCCTTTTACCCCTTTCAGAATATCAAAGCATCCCCGTTTTTCTTTTCATAACAGGGAAGAAAGCTGTATATTGTTGAGCCATACCTCATTTCAGCTGCTGTGTGTGGGAGGAAAGGAAAGGTGAAGTTCTTACTGCAAAGATGAAGTGGGATACTAGATAAGTGAATGTACCACACTTAACAGTGTTGTGGAAATAGGAGGGAATGAATTGTGAAAGTGGTGCATGGAATTGTAAAATGAGGTGTCTTTTTTTAGCAGTCCTCTAGCCTCTCTGCCAAATTGTCCCTACCATATTTTATTTAGCCATTAATCCTTTAAAAGTCACTATCACATGAATAACCTTTCTAGAGCCTTAGGATTTTGAGTTAGGTTGGTTTTGATTGGGATTTGCTGTTCTGGGCTTGTTTGGTTTTTTTGGTTTTGTGGTTTTTTGGGGGGGCAGGAAGCAGGCTGTATGCACGTATCATATTATTTAATTGGTTTTGTGCGCCTCCTTGGTTATGTAATCAAAACTGTGTACTTAACTAGATGCACAGACTCTCATCTAGCCAGGCTGGTCAAGCAGTATTCTTGCTTGCCATTGCATCTTGACTTCCTCAACCTCCTTCCCTCACATAACCATGTAGTGGACTGATATATACCTTAATTCTTTGTTTTCCTGAGTTTTCAGGGTTATTTAATGGCCTTTCTTCAAACCCCGATTCAACTCACATTGGAATTGATATCCCTGGAGAGTCAACTGTGTGGGGGAAAAGCAGTTCAGGTCTGCTCTTACACTCTCCCTCCAAGAAGGCTAACATTCTGCATCCCTCCAGATCCCATTAGTTTGGGTTAACAGTCCCATGCACTTTCTTCTTCCTACTGCTATAATCTGTTCCTGTTCTCTTGCATAATCTGTCCATTATTCTTGAAAGTTAGCCTTCACTACAAAACTATTTTTAAAAAAATCCATGTTTTCTGAGTGAAAACTTGACACTTCTTTTTCCCCTGTTATCCTAAAAGAAAATAAAAGCAAACACTTCAGCCATTTGTGGTATTTGCTAGTATGCCTATAGTTCATTCTTAGAATATTGGGAACGATTTTGACTAAGAGGACAGGTTGAATAACAAAGGTGTATCCATACAAGCAAGTAGGTTCATATGAAAATTGGACATTTTTAATTACCTTGTGTTTGCTTTTTAGAAAGTGAAGGATAAGAGTTTTAGCACTGGTTAGCTTATTGAAACTAATAATTCTGGGAAGTATGGTGAGACATGCAGCTATATCCACATATAAGGGAAACTTATTTTAAGTAGAGGTTGTATTAGGGGAACCCTTCATTCAAAAGGTTCATATTTAAATCTCCAACCTACACAGCAAATTTCTAACTACTTGGAGGTTCAGTGGAATCTAGATAATCAGAAGTTTGGCTCATGAGTGCTCGGCATCTGCTGTTCTTCTCGTTTTGTTTCATTAGAAGTGGTTTATGCTGGTGAAGTTAATGGAAGGATAATCTGTGAAGGTGTATAGAGTTCCAGAATTGCCATCTCAAGAATTTCCTGAGCCAGATCTTTGGAATTGGGGAGGTTATAACAGTTAATTAGTTTTTATATACTTTTTTTCGGACATTCACTTTTGTCCGCTCTTATAGCTCAGAACACTGGGCTAAATGGGCCTTTGTTCTGATGCAGTACAATAGGTCTTACTAAGCATGTGGATTTTTAAGAAAAGCTGATCTACAAACAGTAAGGACTTTTCAACCTTAATTCTAACAAAACAGGCATTTTATCATAACATTGTTTGCATTCTGCTGAAATCCACAAGAAAGAAATTGCTTCACTGCTGTCCCCCACTTGGAATCCTAATAAATAAGCAATATCTTTGGCAGTGAGTGCTTTCTTAATCTCAGTGACTGGTGCTAAAATAAGAAGTGGACTGCAATCAGGAAGATATTTTTAGTTAAAAGAACTGCTGCATGAAGAGCAGTGTTCAGCGCTACAGTGTCAGGAGCAAATCCTTATTGATTCTGACCTCTCTACATAATACGTCTTGCTGATCAACTTTCTGACTGTGCTGCTCTGTCAGACACTGCAGCATGGGATCCAGAGTAAATGGACCTGCCAGAGCAGGTTTCCACCATGATTGGATCAAAGGCCTGGGAGTCATTCTACAATTTCTTCACTGTAAATTCCTCTCAGTGCCTGTTCAGTTTTGCAAAAGGAAGTTAAACATATCCTGCTATGCAGCAATATTTCGCTTTTACTTGTTGCTTGATGTTTTCTCTGATGCTTTCTCCATCATCCTCTGTGCCACTACCACTTTAGTCCCTTAAACCGTCTGTTAAATTAAGATACCTCCTTAGAAGAACATGCTTTCTTAGCACCTGTTCAGCTTCTTTTATGAAGTGCATATTTGCTAGTTGTCTAGTATCTACAGTGGCTGCCCTGAGAGCCCCACCAATTAAGGTTTGTGAATACTGAACAATTTGGTTCTTATGATTCTGTAGACCTGAAATTAAAATTACGTTCTTAAAACAGAGATGGCATCTCTTTTTCTACTGGCTTCAAAGACAGGTTTGGTGTTCAAGCTTCAGGACCCCTTTGCACTTAAAAGACATGTATGTGGAGGTTATTAATAATGCCTTCCCTTTCTAAAAACAGTCTGGATTAATTTATTTGGTTTCTAAGGCAGTAGCCATGGCTGTCTTAAGCCAAACATGGCTTCTAATTGATGTCATCTAGGTATCTGCAGTCCTCGTTGCTGGTTTATGGTCTTTTGTGTCTGATTTAGGTGAAAAATGTCTGTTGTCAACAAAGGAAAGATGTCCATGGTGTGTGAATGTAAGTAAGTGAACAGATAAAAGTGACAGTAATTACAAAATTAAAACAAAAAAGAATGATACTGATTTTTTTTATCTTGTCCTCTCCATACTACTGTTGATAAAGTGAAAATGGGTCCTTTCCACACTTGTCTATCAGTTGCCGTTCTTCTATACAGTAGCAATTCTGTTCTAAGGGTTTTCCTTACGGTTCTGAGGGACCCTCTGTTCACCTGCTTAGCTTCTTCTGAAAGAAATTCATTGTCAGCATCTGGAGAGCATATCCAGAATATTTCCATTGTTTTCCTCATTGTGTGCAGCAGGCAAATTGATGTGGTGGTTTTTTGTTTTTTTTTTTTCTTTGATTGCTTTGTGGATCTTTGTAAAGAGTACCTAGTGGGTTTGGTTTTGGCTTGGTTTTGGGGTTTTGTGTTTTGTTTGTTTGTGGGGATTTTTTATAGTGCACTTGGAGTACTTGAAAATGTCATTTGAACATACTGCTTTCACATCTTACTTGGGTGGGCAAAGCAGCGTGATGGTTGTTTTTACCTGTTTTTTTGTTATCAGTAGTTACTCCACATTTTATAATTAAGTTCACAGTAGAAAAAGATATTTTTTCAGTTGTGACATATTGATGTTATGCTTGGATGGTGCAGGTACCCAAGAAACAGGTAATTCCATGCAGTATGCTAGGGTGGCCATGCAGCACTGCTATAGTTTACAACCTGAAGTACTCTTACTCATTCTAGGTCATAGCAGTCCTGAATTGAGAGTATCAGTTTGATCTCCCCTGAGTTATGTTTTCTGTGCTGTGACTCCCAGTTTAGACCACTATCATAGAGACACATTTAGAGTCCTCTGGAAGATAAATACTTAGCAGTCCCAAAATGTTTTTGGACAACTGACCTTCAAAGGGAAAAGGTGGAGGAGAAACTGCATGTAGATGTCAGCAGCTCAGCTCATGGAGTAGAGGAAGGAAGCCGAGCGATTTCCAGATAAATTGATTAATCTCTTCCTCCACACAAGCACAACATTTGAAGACCACTTCAAAGCATGGTGATCACCCTGATTCTGGATACTGTAGCTCAGAATGTGACGGTAATCTGGCATAGCTGATAGCTTCCTAAGGCATAGGAAGGGTTGTGAGCTTTCACTTTTATTCACGTACCTAGCAGAATGCAACAAATAGTTCAAACTAATATCTTGTGTAGGCTGTACAAAAGACCTCAGTGTTTACTCCTGTGAATGTGTTTGAGCACAAAATTCTGTTAAAAATGGTTAAGAAAATACTACAGTTAATTTCTATTTCTGACAGGTCCCTCTTCTATTTGTACTTCCTTACTTGTTTCTCTATTTGGGCGAAATAGCGGATTCTATTAGCTGAAGCTTTTAACTGCTCTCTACTCACCCCACTCCAGTGAAGCCGTGCGTTTCTGTACAGGAGGGCTTTGCCTCTTTATTACTTGCTCTGATGTGAGCAGCAGCCCATGGAAAGGACTAGAGTGAACCATATAACATCATTACTATTAATGGGCTCAGAAAGCACAGGCCATGAAAATACACTAGTTCAGCTTGGGAAAAAAAAAAAAGTAGAAGTTTTACCACACCTCATTCAAATGATGAATGAAAATGCTGAACCATTTCTACAAGACAGATGAACACTCTGAGCTGAAGAAGGTTGTTCAGGCAGACTGCATCCGTGAAACCTATGGTTATGAAAGATGACTGCAGTATCTTTCTGTATCAGTATTAATGATGCTTAAAATGCATTCCTGAATATACACATCTGCTTACAGATATAGATAGATTTGAAGGCATGTTATGCTTTGTGGATTTTTTCTTTACTAATAGATTAGTGGAAGTGGCTGCCATAGTTCAGCTTCATAACTTCACCAATGTAAATTGAAAAAGTTTGGTTATAGTTTGACAAATGTTCCTGTCTACATCAAATCCTCTGAACCATAATAATTTTTATCTAGAGATGTGCCAAAGTACTTGAGAATAATTTGGGCAGCTGGCAAACTGTTACCCACTAGTTCACAGACAGAACTTTCACCTCTTCCTTTCTTTCCACTTCAGTGAATTTGGCTAGAAAAATTGTTAGCACAATGGAGGAGACTTTGCTTCTCTAAAGGATTCTATTTACCTTTTAACATGCTGTTGTACTGTAGTCATATGTGTGCTGACATACGTATCATATGGCTTGCTACTGAACTGCTGAGATGGTAATATAATACTACAAAATATACGGTATTACTTTTAATTGATTAAACTGGTGATGAATGGATCTGTGTGAGCTGTGCTTTAATATGCTCTTAGTAGATCAATTCTGGATGACTTTCTGAATAGTAGACCTTACTGACTAGCAGACATACTATGAAAAACTGACAGCTTGGGAAGCAAACACAAGAGATGCAATGAAAAATTTCCCATTCCATGTCCTATTGGTGTTCCTCAACCTTGACCCAAAAGACTTATTGCTGTTAACCAATACATGGTAATTCAGTCTCAATTTAAAGTCTTTTTCTAATTACTACCACTGTCTCTTAGTGCTGTGCTGCTCATTGCAATTTGTGGAATATCAGCAGCATCACCTGTTTCTTTTTATAATAGTAATATGACATTAATCTGTGCAGGAAATACATTAGGTTGTCAAAATAGCTTAAAGACTTGTGGATGGGTATCTGTATTAAAGAATTAAGAGCATGTGTAATTCTTCATGCATGAAAGAATACTTTTACCTCTGCTTTGCTTTAAAAAGCTGGTAATTTTTAAAGGCTATTTTTAATGCAATTAAGAAATGTACCATTTTGTAGAAATTAGTCTAATGCAAGAATGTTCTGCTGCACTGCACCCTCTGCAACGTGTGGGCTAAAGAACACTTTGTGTTTATTTGGAGTCCAATCAACATCTTGGCAGTTTAACCAAAATACTACAAACAATTATCGTTATTCTGAATAAAATTATCCTAACGTATAATATCACAGCTCATTCCCAATAATGATTCACTTCATACTGCTGTAATCAGGATTTCTTGAATTTACACACTGGGTGTTACGCTCACCCTTCCAGAGTGTTCTTATGGCAAGTTGTGAGCATTTGAGCTCCTTTTGTGGGAGGAGGAGAATACCGGTGGTGGAGGAGTTTTTTCTTCCTCAGGCTTGCTCCACTTGGGGTTGCTTTTATATGATTTCAGTCCATTGCTAAGCACTTCTTTTCTTACCCGCCCACAGGTTTAATTATGCAATGGTTGCTTAGTTTCATTATATCTTTACCACATGCAGTTTATTTTAGAAGTAAATCCATGCAATTTCAGAAAGCTAACCTAAAGCAAGTTAAGTTACGCTCACTGCTCCACCAGGCAATGTGCTGTTACAGCTAAAACGAGCGCAGGTGAAGACACAGAATGACAAGTCCCGAGGCCTTGTACTGTAATTGGTACAGAGCCTGTGGGATATTACTAGCAGCAGCAATACCACATCACCTGGACTTGTAAAGCTACCATTCTAAATACATGGGAATGTAATACAAAGTAAAAGTCAGTCATTCTGTGTCTGTTTTATCCAAAAATAACTTCTGGTTTGCACTATAGTGGATTGGCTGTACTACAGCTGTGAAATACCTTCATGAGCCTTCCTGTTCCCCACCTACTCTTTCTTCCAGGCTGGAGTGAAAGAATTGGGGAGATTGTTGGTATTCCCTCCTACCCTCCTGCTGTAAAATGTTGCTGTTTTCAAACTGAAAATTTTATGTAACAGCACAAGTTCAAAACTGTGGTTCTGTGTGGCTTGAGATGATGTTATTTGGGAATTCAAAGAACAAGGAGGTCTATTTCTTCCCTGCTTTATCACAAGTAACGGGTAAGATGCATGTACTTCCTGACTGGGGCTGGGGGGAGCAAAAGAACTCCAAGTAGCAAGATCCGCGAAGTGAACATTAAATACACAGTGTTCTCAACCCTGAGCCTCAAGCTCTCTGCCTGATGGTGCTGCAGCTTCCTGCGTAGCAGGTTCTGGAGTAGCGTGTTTGTTAGGCACACGTGTTGCATGCAAGAGCATATATGCAACCTCCATGTACGCGTTTCTCCACCACATGTAATGTCCGGACCTAATAGTGCTATTACCAGTTTAATACACCTTTTTAATGCTGAAAGATAAAATATATATTTACATGTTACTTAAAGGAAACATGCAGAATATTTTAACTTTTAGAGTTCTATGAACAAAAATCCAAAGACCTTATAACTTTATCATGGCAAAAATGCTGAGTGAAGAATACATCCCTTTTTCAGATGGCATGAGATACAATAACAAACATTTTCTTTCACTCCTGATATTACCAAATCTAAAATTCTTTTATGAAGAGGGACATCCCAGCACAATTCAGGAATGGTGGCTCCTACTGCTTCGCAGCTGTCTCTCCAGGCCTGAAAGGCCAAAGTTATATTCATTTTAAGTGTAGGAAAAAACACCACATTGATCTGAAAACATAAACAGAATAGCATAGAATGACTCGTATAGCTATGCCAGAAGAAGCATGTTAACTGAAAATTACTCTTTCAGCTGAAATGTGGTAGTTGACAGTATACATACATCCAGTTCATTGCAATATGAAATAAATCAGTCTTCAGTCACCTTAAGTTAAATGTTATTATTAATGGAGATTAGGCTATAATAGTTACGTGGTGATTAAGATTTCCAGTTCAGTCACAATATATTTATACTGAGGAAAAAGCAAGAATGTATGTTCTAATTCTTGGTGATTTCATCAACTATTTGGGCTTGAAATCATTTGAGGTAAATTCTGACAGATCTTGTGGAAACAATTTTTGAAATGTCATATCAGCTTCAAACAATTAACATTAAATTGAAGCATGTTTATTAAATGAAGTTTAAGCTTTCAAAGTAACCTATAAATTAGGAAGGGAGTTGCATGAAGAAATATCTAAAGTAAATGATGCTGGTACTGTCCACCTCTTCAGCAAAATTTGTCAGGCTCAAACAAACAGATAAAATGATCCAACCTTATAACAGACTGAAAGTAATTCTTCATGGATGGTAAAAAGAAGCAGCACAGATTCTTCCAAGTATAAAATTATATTGTGACTACATAGATGAAATTGCTGCATATGATAGGATTCTTTACAAGGACACTGCTTCAAAGTGTCGTATAACACAAAATACTGCTTTGCTGAAAAATGCTATGGGCAGGCTGTAGTGACTGTCTATACATTGAGAGCAGTTTGAAATGTTTTATGATGTCCAGGCATAAATAGTGATAACAAATGTTAGGTCTCTAAGCAGAATTTGATGTACCCAGAAAGTAAAACGTAGAGCGAATGAATCCCATGAAATTTGCTATTAAACTGGGACCAAATCTCTCACAAACTGAATTTATTAAACAGAAAATGTTAACCAGTAAGACAATAGAAATAGCCCCAAACTTTCAAAATAAGAATTAACAGTTGTCACTAAAAAGCTGCAATACAAAACACACTGTAAGGAAAAAACTGCTTATCATGAAATTCCAGGTGAATTAGATAACAGATAACAGCTCACTGTTTAGCAAGAATTCATTTCAATATATCTCCCCAGTATGTCATTCAAATATTTCCTGTTAACTTCTTACTATGTATAGACAAATTAATTAAGAAAAAACTAAATATAGCACTTGAAAATAACTAAAAAATCAGTGAATTCAAATGACAACTTTTATGCAAGGGAATATCTTAGCTTTATCAAATTTGCCAGGCTTTATTGCAATCACCCATTCATACAAGCATGCATTTTAAGGCTAGAATGAACAAATGCCAGTGTAGTCTAACTTATGTACGTGGAACTTCTTTTATTACATCCAGTTATTTGTGGTCATATAACTTTATAGATATATCCAGTCTCAACTTAAAAATGTAAAATCATGGCAAAGCCACAATATTCATTCCATAGCAATTTTTTTCCTTTAGTCAACTCATCTTAAAAATGTTTCTGATCAACTTTTGCTCTTACATTCTGTCTAAACAGACAGAAGGTTTCTCTGAAATTCATTAGCTTTTTCTTGCATCGGTGTTTACACTGTGATCAGTATTTCTATTAACTTTTCATGACTTTGATAAATAAATTGATCTCCTTGTATCGCTCACTCTATGATTACAATGTTTGAATATAAAATATAATTGGTAGCTAAAATATTGTTGGTGAGGCTTAGCCTCAAAACTCTTCTGCCTGAAATTGCTGAGAGCTTTGTTTCTGTAAGAAATAAGAACAAGCTTATTGAGTTCCTGATTCTTTGACTGACCAAGTCCTAACTTCGTGTCTTCTATGATGCAGATATGCATCCTTTGTATCTCTTCATATAAATCCTCCGCATCTCTTCATCAAAGTCAAGATGCTACTTGGACAGAGAATGTTGTTTGAAATTAACGTATTAAAATATATCTTGACTTTTTTAGTAAAATATTTATTCTACTCTTGTCCAAAGAAGCAGAAGATATTTAGCCACTCCAATCTCTTATTTGTGTCTCCATCCACTTGTCCTCTCTACTGATTAAGCATCTGCAGTAAAAGAAAAAAAAAATAGCTTAAAGTTCTTACCTATTGTATGCAAACCCATCTCATCATAGGGATTTCTTCTTGTTTATTTTTCAACTAAAAAAAATGGTTTGTCATTTTTATAGAGAGACATTTATTTTCCAGTGCTACCGCTTGCAGCTGCTTCATGTTTAGCATCAACATGAGATGTGTGTGTGGAACAGCTTCAGGCCACAGCCTGAATTATGTCTTAATTTCTCTTCGCACTCCTCTCATGTAAGAAGTGCTCATATTATTTCTCTGCACGTCATGTTACGGGCCCCCATCACCGCTCTGCAGCTTCACAAAGGATCAAATCTCATTTTGGGTTGTCCTGTAACTTTACGGGACTACTGGAGCATTAGGCAACGTTTTCTCTGAAGTACCATGAGGGTGTGGTGGGTTGACATTGCCCGTGTGCCAGCCAGCCACCCAGCTGCTCTCTCACTCCCTTTCATCGACAGGTTGGGGGGAGAAAATAAGATGGAAGATGATGGCCCCAGATGCGCTGGGGCCGCCGGAGCCGGCAGGGACCAGCCGCGTCCGGCACCGGGCAGCCGTGGCCCCGCCGCGCAGGGGCAGCCCCACAGGCCATCCCTCCACCAGCACCTTGTCAGCTAGACCCAGCGGAGGCACGAAATCGGGCCTGAATTCACCAGCTATTGTGTTTTCTTCCTCAGTTTTGTGCCGTGTCACCTCTCCATTGTAGAGCACGCATAGGTATGAATTGGAAAGCAGAATAAGGTGTGGCTTAGAGTTGGGTTGTTTTTTTTTTTGGTGGCAAAAAAGATGAACTGCTAATACATTTAATAGTTTGCTCTGGACCAGTCTAATTCAAAACCAGGTAAAAATAAAGTTGAGATATAGTGAGTTGTATTGTTAACTGTTGAGAAGTTTATAGGCCAGCGGTAATGGCCAGTCAGTGTGTCTGTGTCTTAACTTCACTGCAGATGTTTAATCTCCTGGGTCTGTATGTTAAGGAATTGACAACTGAAGAAATAGAATCATATAGTTTGATGTTGTTGTTGTTTAAAATATTTAAATTGCCTAAAGACAAAATAGAAAAAGAACTTGAGGCAGGAAGCAAAGACAAAGAATATTAGCTCATGGAAACCTGGACACCTCGAGTTTAATTTTGCTTCTTGAAGACTCAAGTTACTGCTCTCAGAAGGGGTATTTGGACCACACTGCCTGCTGTCATGGCACCCAGGAGTGAGAGAGTTGGCAAGTCCAAGATTAAATTATCCTTGGTTGCTTTTTCTAATTAATGGTCCAAAGAAAATTTTGTAAAATATGCAAATAAAGGTTGGAAATTTTGCACATACTTTGAGAAAGCTGTTATAGTGAGACCAAAAGTTGAACCAAGGATTAAGGGTGTATGATTTCTCAGGGATGTTATTTGGGTAGGAGTATGTAACACTTAAATAAAAAGTGCCAAACAGAGCCACAGGAATAAATATCTGTGAGATGAATTGTACTGAACAACAAAAGTCATCTTGGAAACACTTTTGGCACAGCTAAGACTGATCAGGTTAACTCTATCTACAGTCTTATCTCTACATACCATGCTTTTGCAAGTATGCGATGATATCTCTTAAAAGCTGTTATATTGGGCTATCATTTGTGGCTGAAAATGTCTGTGGCTTGCCCTAGAAATGTCTCTGTTTATTTTAAAATGTGCATTTGCTGGTTTTTGTAATACTTGTTATTTTGGTGGTTAGGTGATTTTTAAGTGGAGGCAGGAATAGAATACGTAGTAATTGTCTTTACAGAGAACAAATGTGCTGCATGTTGCAACACATTTAATATGATGATACTATGCAGTTCATGAATTAAAAGCTTATTTCAGTTTCATAGGTGAATTTTACATTGTGCCATCTCACCTGTGTTATAATTCTCTGCAGAATATTTTTTCTGCTTGGAAGAAACTTAGGCTATATGACAAACCATGCTACTTTTAACCAAATGGTTTATCATTGTAGCTAGATAACTTACGAAGGCTACAGAATACAATGCTCACATTTACAGTATATAAGGTTTCCATAATCTTATTGCCATTATTAATATTGCATTGCATATAGATTGTCATGCATGTAAGCATTCTTAAGCGACGCATAGTGAGAAATGTTTGCCAAATTTTGCGAACGAATTCTTGATGGGATAACAAGTAATCTTAAAACTTTAGCTGAAAAGGGTGGAGGACTAAAGAAAGACAATTTGCATATTTCTCAGTAATTCCTTTGCATATAACTGATTTCTTGATTTACATCACCCACTCTTTACACCACTGACATTTCTTGACTCTCTTTGGTAAACCAGAACATTCTGAGGATGCCGTGTTTCAGCTCAAGATTTGAAAACAGTTATTCTTGCGTCTTTCACTTCCAAGTGCAAAAATATGAAGTTAACCATAATATTATTATATGTCATCAGTTTACAGTGCCTGTCCTGATAAACAGAAAGGACAAGAAGTGGTCCCTGATTCTAGAGTTAAGTTGCCCAGACTGGCTCACATCCATACTGCTTGGGGCCTGCTGTCCTTAGAATAGACTGGCCACGTCCACACTGTGCAGCACGTGGGTGTCCTGCAGTGTTCCTGTAGCCTTATGATGTAACTGTTATTTTTGTTTTTTTTTTTCATGTAGTTGTGTCTGAATGGATGTGGGACTTGTGTTACTGCCCACCACAGCGCTTTCTGCAAAACACGGTGGTGGTGTGCTATAAACCTGAGAAGTGGTATGAAGACATACACAGGGTTTGAAGGCACAAACCCAGTAGCGCTGGAGGACTGTATGAGTTGAAAGGTATCAAAACTTATGTGGTCGCATTCATTCCGCTTATTGAATCATGCCCAGACAGTGCCTTTTGGTGAGATTCAGAACAGAACTAGGGAGCAAGCTGTTAATTAAGGAACAGGCAGTCAGGAGTCCTGTGCTTGGTCTTATTCTTTGGACTTCTTTTATTTAGAAGTGTAGATGTGTACAGTCAATCTCTGAACTGGCTTCCTTTACTGTGTATATGTCTGAAGCCTTTTGTGGATTAGATTCAATATTGTTTTGCATATTTTTTTCCACTGATAAGCTCAGCCTTTTCAGTTTCTGGAACTTAAAGTCTGAATCTCTTTTTCTACCTCTTTTTCTTTAGAATAAGTGGAAGGCTGAAGGCTTGCTCCTTAGTTATCGCTCGTAAAATGAACGTCGCAAGAAATTTCTATCTTGGGTGCCTGTTTTCTGAATATACCTATGAACACTGTCTGATGGCTACAAATGCTTTAGAGTTCTTGATAATCATAGGGTTTTTGGGGGTACTGACTTTGGGTTTTTTTAATTTGGGTTTGGTTGTTTCTGTGTTTATTTTTTTTAATAAGAAGGACTTATAAATAGCCCTGCTTTAAATGTTATGATTATTTAATCAAGTACTGGTTCAACAGTGATGTGTTTAAAATCATACATTTCACAAAACATTTGAGCTTCTAGCAATCTAAATATGATCCACTGGCTGTCAATACTGCAGCTCCCATGCTCTAGCGGTGCTATTTCTGGATAGCAAGTGTAATGATTAAGAATTAATGTATATTTCCCAATATTGTACTTTTTGATATCAAACTATGTGATCCAAGTATCCAAAACTCCTGTGACTACCACTGCAGGCTGTTTGTATCTGAATTTTCTCATTTTGTGTTCCTTGAACTTCTCTCTGTTATGAGCTTTCAGCTGAAGTGTATAGAATGTAGTTCTTGGTATAATAAATGCTCTAATGTATCTCCTTCACCAACCCTTGCTTTTAAGTTTTAGGAAGGGCCAGTTTGTCTAGCTTGAACCCACCTAGACTGAAGTGTTTTCTTCTCATATTTTTTGAGATCATCAGGACCTGTATGAGTAATTCCACTTTTGAAATTACTAGAGATATTAATCAATTCTGTAGTTTCTTCCATCTTCTTTTTTGTATCCTGTTTAATCAATCTGTCATTAAGATTTGTATTGCCAGCATTTTCTAGATGCTGCTATGACAGGACAATTGAATTCTGTCAACTTAATTTTATATTCTGTTGACAGCTTCCCTGTGCTAGTAAAGACATCTTGGAATCAATCTTCAACATTTCACTCCCTTTCTACATGAATGGTCCCAGAAACAGATTTAATATTTGACTTGTTTTTGACCCACTGTAAGCAATCCATTTCCTGCAAAAATTACAGGTGTCAACATTTTAAGTTTTAGCTTCACCTTTGCACTTCTTATCCTGCAGTAGGAAAGATACCCATCAGGTGAGCTAAAGCTTTCCTGTGTATTTTGGGGCAAATACTGTAATGGAACTTCAGCTATTATATTGACTTGTAGTGTCTGGTTTACAATTACCCAGAGCTCAGTTCTGTTGAATATACTAAGAATATATATCTTAAAGATTTATCGTGAACATTTTTCTGATTGTACACTCTGTGCTGTTTGTATGCTGTGTTTCTTTTTCAGTTCTTTCAGTGCTTTTCCATGCACTTTCACAAAATTATTTTAACCTTTACAACCTATGGCCCTATTTCCAAGGCAGAAAACTGTTCAAGTCTGTTAAATTCCATGTTGTGTGCATTTTTCTCCTGCAAACGTAGTTTGTCTGCATTATGAAGACCCTATGGAAGTGTTCATGAACTTCCTTTGCCCTTGTGTATTACTGTATATCTTTGTATTTTCATCTGATTCCAACTGACATTTTCTTGTCTTCCTACCAAAACTTGTAATATGATGCAGCAGTGCTCTGCAGCTTGTAAAAGTCTGGCTTCTTCATTTAAAATCTTCTGGCAGTTGCCTTCTCAGTCTCTGATCCAAGTTATGATCTGAACATAAATTAGGATTTCAGAAGCCCTCTACATACATCTGTGATTAGTTGATCTAAATGCTGATATAAATAGCTGTGAAGTTTTTCTCCCTTTCAAAATGACATACAAAATAGTATTTATCAAGTTTAATTTGTTCTTCACATCTCCATAGGACAGCCTGAAAACAGTGTCAAAAATTTTAACTTGACATTCACTGCCTTATTCAGGAAGAAGTAAGGAGGAGAGAATAAGGTACTGTGCTTCCAAACAAGGCAGCCTGACAGAGTTTTCCTAGAAAATCTGGGCGGAAAAAAACCTATTAAAAAAAAGTTTAAAAATCTGAAATTTAAAAGAAATTAATTCAAAAAAAGGTGTTCTTTGCTTGAGACATTTAATTATAGACTGTTGAAGCTATGACAGCCAATTATGCACTTTTTCCCTAGTGATGGCTTCTTACTCAGTTTACTTTTTAGTGGCTCCAGATATCTACATGAACAGATTCAATTCTTCCTTAAATCTTTTTTAGTCGTCTGTTGAGTTCCTTGAGAACTCCAGTAGTAACTGACTGTTGCTCTTCGATTTTGTTACCCGCAATTTTCATCCTTTTGTTTCATAAAACACTGTTCTTTTTCAACATGAACTTCTAGCATCATGCAGGTACAAGTCCTAGCTGGTTTTCAATAGGGAGTTTGTGTTGGTGCTCATAACTCTATAAGCTTTTCATCTCATAAAACCAGCAAGCTTTAAAAAGTTCAAAAAACAGAAAGGGAGCAAGAAATACGTGTCTTTCATTAGGTGCTGACAGAACTGGCTTAATAAACAAAATTACCAGAAGTTTTCCATGACTTGCATTTTACCCTAATGTAAACAGGACTCATTCATATGACAACCTTACCTGACTCACAGGTAACTACTGTTATGATTCAGTGTAGACAAAATGAAGTCTAAGCGTACAGTTGCAGCCTTTTGTTGTAGGTATTTCAGTGAAAAGTACTGTTTAGCTCTTGCTAAGAGCTCACGTGGTGCCACAAAAAACAGCAACAGCAAGAAGCATTTTCATGAATCAGCCATTTACTGATTAAAAAGGTATTATAGCAGAGTAGTGTTGACAAGATCCATTTCAGCTGGGTGAATGTATCAGGTTGCTTTTACTGATTGAACAATGACATATCATGATACAGTAAATCTGTGAGCAACAGGATGGCAACTACTGACCCTACAGTATGTATATTGAAATACATAATGTATTTTCTATGTTATAAATTTGATTTGTGAAGAGCATAAGACATGACACCAGGTGGATCAGAAATCCTTTCTCAGCATTTATCTGGAAATATAACTGGGTGAAATTTCTTGTGATAGGAGAGCGCTGCGAAAAGTGATGTATGAATTTCAAAAACAGGATCATAAGCTGTCAGGCAATGATAGCAGTGTCCAATATTAATATATGCATCTCACATGGGGAGGTGATAAATGAGACAGCCCTGTGAGAAATTGCATAGGCATGTAATAAATAAGTTTACCACATAACTCTGCAATTTATCAGATGCCTTTTGCCATTACCTACCCACTAATCCATCTCTCAGGGATTTATTTTCACAATCCAGATTCCTCAGCAGCTTGAAACATCATACTTCTTGTAAAGTTCAACCTGTCCCAAAAAACTTTTCTCCTGTTCTCCCTACAGTAACTCTGGTGGAAGCACAGAGTTATGAGCTAACCTGAGAAGAGGAGGCTGAGGGGAGACCTTGTCGCTCTCTACAGCTACCTGAAAGGGGGTTGTGGTGAGGTGGATGTTGGTCTCTTCTCCCAATTAACTAGTGATAGGATGAGAGGAGATGGCCTCAAATTGTGCCAGGGGAGGTTTAGATTGGATATTAGGAAAAATTTCTTCACCGAGAGAGTGGTCAAGCATTGGAACAGGCTGCCCAGGGAGGTGGTGGAGTCACCATCAGTGGAAATGTTCAAAAAACTTGTGGATGTGGTGCTTCGGGACATGGTTTAGGGGGCACGATGGTGTTGGGTTAATGGTTGGACTTGATGATCTTGAAGGTCCTTTCCAACCTTAGTGATTCTGTGATTCTGTTGGACATTGACAGCTTTGCTATGCCTGAAGATGTCCTCACAATTGTAACATACATTCATTCTCAACACAGGAAATAGGCTACTGAAAGTCGTTTCCCCTGCTTCACAATGAGCCATATAACTCTTTCTTCTATTAAAATCTGTTAGGTACATTTTCTGAAACTATTTTACACTTCTAGGTGTTTTTCTTTCCTAGTGCGGTTAGCCATGTACTGCTCTAGGTGTACTTTTGTAGATGTAAGAATAAGTGCAGTAATCCATTTCTTAAGAAATGGGACCAATTAGCTTTGCCTGCTAAATTAATCTCCCCAATTTTATTAACACCCCTTCCCATCCCAATAAGTCTGAAACACCAACTGTTTCTAATAATAAAGTACACTTCCATTTTTCACCCCTGTTTTCTTTTGGGGTGAGGAATTGCTTCTGGAAAAACTTAGAGCCACAAGCTTTTATGCATTACTGATTTCAAAAGTGTTACCTCACAGTTATTACAAATGAATGCCATTTAATGGGGAAGGACATTTGAACAGGACCTGATTTTAAAATGCTTACTCAAATTATAATTTTTTTGTTTTGTAAGTGATGTAATTTTGTGGATGTGGCCTCTTTATCACAAAAGTGTAGGCCTTTCTCAAGGTGAGGTTGTTGGGGATTTTTTTTTTTTTTAATTTATGAAATTTCTCAAAGTATGGATACTTTTTTTTTTTTTTCATTTTTAATTTCTTCATTTTATCCAGATGTTTGCCTTCCCACATTTTCTTTAAAGATTCCTAGGAAGTCCGTCATGCTTACCTGCCTGGATACACAACAGTTCTCTACTGGATTTTTTTTTTTTTTAAATGGTATTGTGAAAGTTGACAATTTTTGTAATTTTTGATAAATGTTTCAGTGTCACATTTTAAGGATCAAATCTACTGTGTCTGAAATAATTTTTTTTTCTTCAGCTTAAATTCTGTGAAAATATTTGAAATCTCACATTGTTATCCACATTCAAGATAAAATGAAACTCTGAAAACTGATAGATGTGTGTGCTTGTGTGTATGAGACAGATAAAAATGACATTTCCATCATTTTTCCAGCCATTAAACTTGTTTCCTCAAAAAAGGTTAAAAAAACCCATAGTACTTGAAATTTCCTATGGTTTTGGACATTATTGTCTTGATTTCATAAGACAGATAAAGTTATTTGATGTCTACTTTTGAACCCTGTATGCTTGGATTAGTGGAATTCTAGTATTTTGATTTTATGTAAAAAAATCTTAAAAAAAGTGAATAAAAGCATGTGAACAAAAATAAGTTTGGATAAAACTGTCTATATTAGTTTCTTTTACTGCTCTGGATTTTCTGAATCCTAGCCAAATTCATATTGATTTATGTACTCTGAAATTCTCTACCTATGTATTAAAGAAGTAATTCTTAAATTTGTTCACAGGTTTGTCTATCTATCTAAATACAGTAATGGTAAGATCTTTTTGAAGAAACTTGCCATCTCCTTGCAATATCATTTACAAATTAAAATAGCTTTTCATTTCCTTGGTTTGCTGTTTTAGAAACCAGTTACATTTGATTTTATGGGCAGCCATGAGTTGCCTTTCTGGATAACCATCAGTATCTACCCGGAAACTGTGTGTTTCCATGTGTTTTATGTTCATAAAGACCAAAAATTGTAATTTCATTTTTTTTTACCTCTCAGTGGGTAGAGCGGAATGGTACTGTAAAAGACTATTTATAACACCTAGGTTAGTACACATGCTTCAGTTGGAAGACATTAGATAAAGGTATAAATGTTTTTTAAATGGAGCATTAAAAAAGCACTGAAAACAATAAAGAGTTGTTTCCTAGTTCTACTTTCAGGAGGCTTATTTCCAAGAGTTCTCCGATGTATTGCTCCACAAGGGCAGTAATACAGCTCCACTTTGCCCCAAAAAGGGGAGAGACTTACTATTTGTCTAGGTTGGTTGATGTATGTTACTGTCCTGGTTTCTGATGGGATAGAGTTAATGTTCTTCCTAGTAGCTGGTATAGTGCTGTGTTTTGGATTTAGTCTGAGAATGATGTTGAGAACACACTGATGGTTTAGTTGTTGCTCAGTAGTACTTAACACTAGTCGAGGACTTCTCAGCTTCTCATGCTCTGCCAGTGAGAAGTTAAGAGGGGGCACAGCCAGGACAGCTGACCCAGACTGGCCAAAGGGATATTCCACACCATACGATGCTCGGTATATAAACTGGGGGGAGTTGGCCGGGTGGACAGTGGCTCAGGAGCTGGCTGGGCATTGGTCAGCAATTGTATTGTTCATCACTTGTTTTGTATAGTCATTATTATTATTGTTGTTGTTGTTATTTATTATTATTACTATTTATTCCCTTCCTTTTCTATCCCATTAAAATGTCTTTATCTCAACCCACTAGTTTTACTTTTTTTTTCCAATTTCTCTCCCTCATCCCACTGGCAGGGAGGGGAGTGAGCAAGTGGCTGTGTGGTGCTGTAGCTGCCGGCCGGGTTAAACTGTGACACATAAGTAAGGATGTACTGTGTCCCAATGTTGGTCCATCACTGGGATAGGGAGGTCACTCTTAATTCCTATTTGGCAGTGTTTACAATATATAGGCATTGGGCCAGCACAGTGTTAAAAGGTCATGAAATGCAGGAAGTTTTAGTATGGGACAGGGAGGGAATTTATGAGATTTATCCAAGAGTGGGCCATTCCTGATCTCTTTGCAAGCCATAGACAGGCTAAAACTTGGCATGATTCTTGGCATACTGTTCCTCTTTTCTCCTGTTTGGCTAGGATGCTGTACTGTAGGCGTTTTTTACTCCTAGAGGTACCAAGATAGCTCCTTCTGACCAGACATAAAATAAAAATAGAACAAGGTGTGGTCTGAACTAACTCAGAGGTGTTTTTTGTGTGCTTACATAGTTCCTTTTAACTTGTAATGCCTAGAATCAGTGTCCTAAATGCAGTTAACTTCAGTGAGAGGTGGGCTCCAACCAGCTTTTGAAACTCTGCCTGTAGGGATTCAAAGTCTGTAGTGTTCATAATTCATGAGATTTGCCTGTTGTAATAACATTCTCTTTTTAAAGGCTTGTGAACATTCATATAGGTGTGTGCTGCCTACGATCAGCAGACCTAGCCCCTTTGTGAACTCTGGGACTGCTGGCTCCTCTCCTACCTCACACGTGTCCTACTTTGAAATCGATGCGTGGGAGAGAAGAGATGGATTTCATTGCAGTGTAGTGTGGAAGACAGATGAGTTGCGTACTCAGACAGGTAACACAGTTGCACAGTTGCGCCCTTGGTTTAGCTTAGCTGAAAGACCAAGTGAGTCGCCTGACTTTTAGAGGGAGTATTAGTATGGGGAGGATCAGAAAATCAAACGTAATCCTCTTGTGTCCTAGGCTGTAGTAATTGTTATACCATCCTCCTTCTGTGTATTGTCAGTTGTAGATTATGAAAGCTTTCTATGTCCCAGGATACAGCTTGGGTTTCTGTCTGTTTCTTAAGATTTGTACATATCAGAGTTCGTTTATATGTTGAGGGAGAATTTAAATAATAACAAACATGATCTTGAAAGTAACTTATTATAGATTTCCGTTAGCGCTACTTGTGAGGGAGGAAAGTGATGTCTTTTTCTAAGTGTGCCATTTATCAGAGCACAGCAGCTCAGAGCAATTTTGTGCTCTTCTCATGTCCCAGGTGTCCTCATATAGATTTTTGCTTCTGCCAGTGGGATGGAACCCTGAAATGCAACCTGATGCTTTGTCTTGATGGGCTGCTTTTTACTGACTGCATAGGTATTTGTTCTTACAGCACAGGGGTAAAGAGAAAGTTATGTCCTGCAAAGCAATCCTTACACATTTTTGTTTCTTTCACTATCCCACCAGCAGAAGTTTAAAACTTTTTGATTAACAACATTTCATTACTAATCAAGAATCTATCTCAACCGGCTAAGCCTTGACCATAGATTTTGCTGAGCACTTGTGATTCCTGAGGACACTCAACAGTAGTAGAGAGAATTTTCTTGCACGCCCTGAAATCATTAGCAAAGTTAGAAGGAGAATGAGCTTCAGCACCTGATTCGATATTAAATAAAATAATTTGTGTGGAGAAGAAACTATGAAGGGTATTTATATTCAGACCCATCAAATTTTAATATCCGTGGCAATCAGTAGAATCTTATTAGTGGCATTTCAAAACACGTCAGAGGCATCAGAACCTGTTGCTTTGTATTTATGTCACAAAAGATGGCACCAGGATGTTCTGGGGTTTTTGTGAGGTTTCAGAAATCAATAATATGTGATGTATTTTTATTAGTTTTTCTATTAAGTGCAGATACTGGAAGGGGCATGACTTTGATGGGAATGAAACATGTTTAGTTCATTTAGCTGCTGTAAACATGAGGTACATTGAGAGAAAAAGCAAGCAATGACTTCTTATATTTTACTCTTTTTGAACTACCATTATTTAAAGTGGCACAGAAAGAGTACTAAATACAGATGTTTTCTTCTTTGTGTCTTGTTATTTCAGTTGAGCTGGCCAAGTTTCACCTGTAGCAGGAGACTTCTGATGGGGAAAAAAAAAGAAGCAAAATTAATTTAACTGAGGTAATTTCCACTTGCACATTTCATAGCCATGTAATCCCAAACAAAAGATCTTACTTTGAGCATTTTCATTCAAATTTTGTGCAGCTATGTTTGTAATAAATCTTATTCTTGCAGTTTGATCTAAAAAAGTAGTGCACCTGATTCTCTGAACATCTGTAGTCTACAACTCATGTAATTTTTCTGATTTTGATTTCAGAGCATAAATTTGCATATATTATTTATTTCCAAGCTTATGAACTAATTTATATCCATAGAGGGTTTGGATCTTTATGCAGAAGTATTTGAACCCTAATTATTTTTTTTCTGTGTTGCCATCTTTTGCATTTGTTCTATCATATGCCTTTAAAATTAACTGAAAAAGTAAGGAATACCATTAATTTTTAAAAATTTATTTTAAACTTGTTCAGATAGTAAAATGTACCAAAGTAGGAAGGGATATTTTTGTGATGTAACTCCATTATATTTTTAATATCCCCTTGGCTTTATATTTCATTTGGTATGTATATTTTAAATTAAAGATGTTAATATGATATTTCATGTTTTCTTACTTGTTTTGTCGGCTGTACTATAAAAGGTATAAAGGGAATAATTCTGATATGTTTTGAAAGTAACTAAAGGTAATGAAGAGTCCTGGAAAATACAAATCAATGTCTGAGCCCTTAAACGCTATTTGTATGCAGTACATTTTGTTAATACTGTATTCATAATAATGTAAAGAAATCTCATTTTGCTGCCAGGGAGCATGGAATCAGATTTAGCATTTATTTAAGCTACACTTCACTTTTATGACTTGGGGGAAAATAATGCATATGTGCATGAATACATTTTTCTAAATTGTTTGGGGGGAGAGAGGGGAACAGATTGTTCAATTCAGTTCTAAAGATGAATCATCTGTTTAGCTCTATAAAATGATAATTTTTCCTGTCCAGTACCATGTGTAGAAGTACCATTTGTAGTGGAGAACAGAAAAAGATGATAGCTTGTGAAGGAGCACACCGACATCTCCTTTCTTCTCCTACTAGTAAAATGGCTCTTTGTAGATGAGATTAGTGTGGTGTTGAAGCCTTTCTTTGTGTGATATAAGGAAATATAGTCATGGTAGTATCCTTTTTAAAATACTCATGGGGTAAAGTAGTAACGGCTGTCACTGTCGCTCCACATGCATAACTAGAAAGAATTATTTTCACAAAGGAAGAGATTGATGGCAGCATGTGCTGCTGGAAAGTGGTGAAGATGACATTGGCAGTGTGATAACAGCCACTCTGAAAGTGAAACTTGTCTTTATTGGGTATTGGCACATCCATTTGAATCTGTGAAACAGGAACATGGAGCTAGTCATAGGGTTCCCTGTGAGAGAGTTACAGCCGATTATTTACCTCATTCTCCCACAAGAAAAACATAAAATATCCAAAAAGGCACTGTGGTGGCTCTGTACAAAAAATGATGTTAAGAATAGTTTAGATGAGAAGGTAAGTGAATTTAAGTAAAACTTTTGCATTGTGAAAATGAGAGTTAATTGGAAAAAAAGAGTACATGACAAGTTTTGTTAAAATTTTTATCTCACTAGCTGGTGATGGAGAAAATACGTCTTAGAGCACTATAACAATCCTTTTATATTGTTTTCTATACAAACAAAATATAATCTCTTGTCTCATAAGAGAGAAGTCCATTCCTCACTTTTCACTGAGAAATGTCATTTAAAGATAACAGTTGTAGTTAATACAGGAATTTGCCATAGAATCTCTTAAGTAGCTGTAAGGGAAATACCAGTTCTATTCTGAACAAAATTACTTTGACCATGCCCTCTGTACATGGATCAACAAAATTACAGAGCCGGTGTTGTTTTCCATACCCATTTGAATTCTTTATAAATGGTTACCTGGTGTGTCAGGGTCATCTGTATCAAGCTCTACTAAAAGCAAGACTAACTTAAAAGTGAAATCTGATAGCTTAGGGTGTTGCCATCAAATTTCAGCATGTTTAAGGGTGGAAATACCACAAACATACCAAATAACCTTTCCCAGTGTTTGACCAACCTCGACATGAAAAATTTTATCATATAATCAGAATTTCCTTTTCTGCAATTTTTGAGCATTGCTTCTTTTTCATGATGCACCTCTAAGAAAAATCTGGCTTCATCCTCTCGTAATTACCTGTTATGCACCTGAAGACAATGATAAGATCTCTCCATTAGCCTTCTTTTCTTGGATGAACAAACCTAGCTCACCACCATACCTCATGTCCTTCAGTCCCCTTACCAGGTTGCTAGCCCTCTGTTCTAGTCACCTCAGTTTTTTCAATTTTTTTTTTTTTTAATACTGTGGAGCCCAAAACTGGACACAGTGGTCCAGATGTGGTCCTATAGTGTCAAAAAGAGGGAAAGAGTCACTTCCCTTGTCCTGCTGACTACAGTTGTGCTGATACAGCCCAGAATGTAGTTGTTTCATCATCGCAAGATACTATTTGGTACCTGAAAGATTTCTAAAAGCATCTATATTTCTTAACTCCAAAGTTCTTAATTCAAAGTAGTACATTGTGCCCATCTTTCTGCAGGCACGTGAGCCATACTTCAGGATGGTCCAGCTTTTATTCTTTCAGGGATATCTGACCCATGGTGGTGATGTCTTCTGGCCCATTGTTGTTGTAGCAGTGTGAGAAACAAAACAATGCTTTTGTGTCTGCAAACCACCACATATTTAAAGATGGAAAATATCACATCCGCATGAGAAGAAGAAATGAAGAGCTGACACCTGCTGTTGCCTGAGGATGGCAGAGCACTGAGAAGCAGCGAGTTTTATGTTTGCATGGGCTGGTGGGAGAGAAGTAGAAGATGACAGTCACTATAGTAATTACTGAACTCCCTTGCATGTTTGTAAGTCTCTACATGAAGTAGAACCTACTCATGTACAACTGCTATCACTTCTAAAGAAAAAAAAAACATTTTTAAGTGAGAATATTTGTGGATGTGTCTGATAATACCTGTCAGGTACTAATGGACTCGCATAGTATTTTGGCAACAATTTCATGCTGCCAGGAAATACTTTTTACAAGTTATATAATGTCTTAGATTTATAAAAATTGATTGTTGACATTTTGACAGGCTAAATACATTAATCCTTGACTGTAGAGAAGATCATAGTGTGAAAAAAATGAGCATGATACTTCTAATAGTGGGTGGATTATAGTGTTAATTCTGAGAGCAAACTTCAATACATGTTGTAAGAGAACACCCAAGGATTGTGCTAATTAGTGCAGAGAGAGATCATTCCAAACCTGTCAGAAAAAGCTGCTGCTTGGTCCTTTTGGTTAGTCCGTTCTTTAAGGATGCTATGTTGATGGGGCAGGGAGAAAGCATGGAAAACATGTAAAAAAATCCCTTTGTGGGAAATAAATAATATGAGATAATATTGTGTCTGTTTCACTGAAAGACTGTTTCTTTTCTTCTTTTCCTCCCAAAATCTACAAAGGAATTTTCAAGTTGCTGTTCAAGTTTCCAGTAATCTTCCACTTGCAAAGAAATGCAATTGTATTCTCACTCAGACCCATTCAGGAAATACACTGATGTCAGACGTGTTCACGCATTGTTTGCAGCTATCTAGTCTTTAGAATTATGGATATTGGTTTGAAACACAGCTAGTTCCTTTAAGCAATATTGCATATACTAGCTTTCCATAACAGGAGAGATACTGATTAATATCTTTGTCAATCTCATATATTGACTCATTGTTCTAGCTACCTTATAATGTGAAATTCATGGTATAATTAGTGACTTTAGGAAATAAATTTAGAAAGCTAAATTTACTAATTAATTTAGTTAATAATTAGTGAATTTTAAAAATTGGTAATCTGATGATCAGCAGACAGAACAAATGGCTGAGCTTGTGAGAGCTTTGCTTAGTATTTCTCTGTATGGTTGTCAGTAAGTTAAATGTTGCATCTGCTCAATTGTGCAGTTCTGATGAATTTTGTAAGCACCTATAGGCAGAGCCCTATTGACGGAAAAGTAAAAGGGGACAAAAGCACCTAGTCCCTGAACTCAAGAGGGGTGAAAACGTGGCATATAAATTATTTGTAGGGAAGAATCAAGGATTTCTGGGTGTTCCTTGTGCATGCTGTAGTCAGTTTATTCAAATAGAAAAGCATGTAACATTCTAATGTAACATTTTAACATATGATAAATCATGCGCCTTTGTTATGATACAAGAGATATTATTCTTGTGCCTCCTGGAGCCAAAGCTGTAGAGAAACATCACAGTATGAAGTCCTGGCTAATTAGGAAGGGATTGTAGTAGTGAAGCTTACTTTGGAAGGAAGAGTGAAAATAGCTTGGAGTATATTTTATTAGGTAATAACAAAAGGTCATTGAATTTCTGTGATTATCTTTATAATTTCTCAGACAAGGTTTGGTTAAAATAGCAAAATCTGGAACTTGTGTTGTTTTGGAGGGGGGTCTCCCTTTCTCTCAGCTATTGCTGAAAGATGAGCTTATATTGCCTAACAGCGTTGTGGTTTTTTCCTCTGCTTTTTTACTGCAGGGAAATTTGTTTTCTTTATTGCAGAAAATCTGTTTTATTTATTTCTTTATTTTATTTATTTATTATTTATTTGTTATTGCAAGGAAATGTATTTACTTTATTAAGTAAGTAAATGTTATTTACTTGTTTGTTTGTGTCATTTGCTTAGAAAAATCTGATTATCAGGTTGTTTGTTTTGATTTTGAATATCACAGACTTGGAATGAAGAGTTTCATCTCTAAAGATGCCAGCAGACAATAGGGCTTTCTGCGAGGCAGGCAAGCTCTGAAGAATAGTCTGCTTTTAAAAACATAATCACTGCAGATATGTGTTTTACTTTGGGTACAGGCATCTGGATGATGCTTTGACCTGAGGGCTTTGGATTATTACGAGCAGGAACTCTAGCCTTAAGGAACAGTGCTGTGAGGACACAGGCTTCTGCATTGTTAACGTGAGTGGTGTTTTATTGCAGTACTATTAGGAAAGTTGTAATAATGCTGCAAACCTAGTAAGGCATGGGAAGAAAACCTGTAATTGTCCTAAGTCATGTTCCCGCTCTTCTTTGGGAATGTGATTTCACTGGACTATCATTTTTCATTGCTTCAGAATATTGTCTTGTTCCACAAAGGTTATAAATTTGGCACTGAATAAACACAAGTTCAGGATTAAACTTCTAGATTCCTACCTTGAAGTCTCTGATTGTGTCCTTATCTCCTCCCTTGATGAATGAAATGTATTCTTCCCTAGATTGTGTCCTGTGCAAACCACAGCCCTCCAGCTTCATACAGAATCTGGCTGTTAGAATTACTCTTTGTACAGCCTTTTTTGTCTATTTTCTGGTAGCTTTTCTTGGCCCTGAATGGAAAAAAAATTCATGCCTTAGAAATTTGAGACACAGATTAGATTCCTGCAGCTTTTTTTAATGCAGGTACTCTTTTAACATAATGAAAACAACTTAATCTAACCTAAATATGCATGTAAAATCTGTATTTCTGTTTGTTATAACCCCAAAAGCACCAAATTGTAACTGTTAGGAAGTCATCTAGTCCGTTTCCCTGCCCCAAAGTCTGAACAGCTGTACATAGACTATTTGGCAGGTGTTTGCTTAACCTATTTCAAAAATTCTTTATCATTTAATTACTCCATATTATGTGTGGATCTCTTTGGAGTTGTTTTCATTTCTGACAGCACATCTGGAAGGGCTTTCTTCCTTTTTCATTTAATTGCTTCTTTTTCTATCATTAAAGGCAGATTCATAAACTTAATGAAGAACAGTCAGTGGAGGAAGTGTGAATTGTTTGATTTCTTTAGAAAACATCCACTGAGCACATAGATAATTTTTTTTTTTAAAGAAGAAATGCTATTTAAATATGAGCAAATATCTCTTCAAAACACCTCTATTTCAAAACGACTTCTGTAATTCTTAGCTTTAAACTTGGACAATTCAGTCAACCAGGCTCTTTCAAAAGTTGTTTCAGACATGTTCTAGCTGCTTTTGTGTTTAAACCAGGAAAACTTGTACTTTTTTTTCTTCTTATGTTTTACCTGCTTGACAAAACCAGTTTTAATCTTTCCTCCATTTAAGCACATCCTTCTACCTTAGTCTTTTTACTTTCAATGAGGGGAAAAGGGGGAAAAGTCCTTTATGCTCTGCCATCTCTCTCAGCTTTGAAGCACTGCCAGACCTCTTCAATTTCAAAGCTGTTTCAAGACTTCAGCTTTGTCAGAAAACCGTCATGTACAAAGTTTTTAGCAACCCACACAACAGTTTGTTTTTTAAAGTATGTCTTTATTACTGAAGAAAGTTTAACTCCGGTGATTCCATAAATTATCTTTGCAAGTATAAACCTCTATATATGTGAAATATCTTCAGACAATATTGTTGATTGGAAAATGTTTCATCATTAAATTAAATTACAAAAAAGTGATGTTATATCCTGAAAATTATTTTTACCATGTGGTTTTCCATTTGACTAGTACTCTGTTCCAAAGCATCTGAAAGTGATTTTGCAGAAAAGTTCTCCATAGATACTCTAAAAAATTTTGTGATGTTGATCCAAAATCCTAAGAAAATTCACTGGGATTTTTAAAGTTCTAACTATTCTTTTATACTTAGATGCATGCGTATGTAAAGAGATCACCTATATCAGGTTTTAAACATTCAAATTAAATTTGATAAGCATATTAATAAGGTTAATACAGAGAACAAAGCAGCTGTTGCTTCTGCTGCAAGTACATGCATGAAGATGCATGAATTGTGATTGGTTCATCCTTACTGGCATAGAAACCCTTCATGAAGGCAAATTGTATGTTTACATAGCTAGATTCTACACACAGCAATAAACTGAGCAGGGTTTGACTTAGAGGTCTGAATGACTTACACTGTATACCCAGGTGGCATAACCCGTAGTTTGACTCCAGCTTGTCTTTGTGAAGCTTTTCCTGCTAAAAAAAGCCCAACTTGGTTTTGACAAGACGTACTCTTGACACTTAAAACAAAAGTAAATATGATAATCTGTGGTCTGATGTGGTCAGAAAAAGAGCTGAGAATGAAGAAAAAATATGATTCTTGACCATGAGCTTTAGGATTCTTTATTGGGTTGTTTGGTTGTCTTTTTAGAAGTGGAATCTAAATTTTTTATATTTTTTATTTCTATTTCCTAAAACTAAGGTGATCTCTCCTGGGAATTTTTAAGCAAAAACCAGAAAAAGAAATGGTGAAAACTGCATCTTCTAGGATAATATGGTATCAACTGCAAAAGTCTTACCCCTGCTTATGGCACCTGAAATAAACTGTACTGGTCAGGTCCATAGAGCTGTTTTCTCTACCACTGACTTAATGCATTATGGGTTACCACAGTTGGGTCGGCTACCACCAGCTGAATGACTGTTACAAAAGATTTTCTCAAAGTCTAGCACTGTCTTGTTTAATGCTGAATGACCTTCTGTGCCTGATTAATTGGACAGATTATTGGGAAAGTAAATGGATAATTTTCATTTTGCAATTGCACTTAAGTGAGTTCTAGTGTGTACTGAAGAGAGTTATGAACAGGTTGAAATACACACTAAAGAGTCATCATCCTTAGCTGCTTTCATCCACTAACTGAAAGCAAATTTTAGGATCATATCAAATCTCATAAAATTGAACAACTGTGCAACCCAAGTACTGTCTAGTTTCTTTTCTCTCTCTCTTTTTTTTTTTTATTATATGCACTAAGTTATAAAATATTACTGGTTTTACCTTGATGAACTTGTAAAGCACATTACAAACTTTTAACTAATTCCTGAAATTTGATTTGTAAACACAAGTGCCAATGCAGTGACTGTGACCAAATAAACATAGTACAAGCCCTGCCAAAGTGATGTTAAATATCATTGCAAATTCAGTGAAGCTAAATAACTGTCTAAATTGGATGGTAAAGAAAATAACGTGGAATGCTTTTAGATCTATTAGTAGCTAATGGAAAAATCAAAAAACAACTTCAGTCTATGTGTCTGATGTGGCAGGAATCAGTAAAACATGCTGACTACTGGATCAGCACAAAATAGAGAGGACTGCTTAGTAGAAAGCAGTAAAATTGGAGAAGTGTTCCAAATAAATCAGTTGCCAACTATTGCCATGCAACAGGATTAGCTGAGCACTCAGGACAGAGATGCACCAAACTGTCATCTGGAGGTGAGCCTGCCTTCCACAAGTCAGTATTTCTAAAAGTAAAACACTTCTACTTGATTTAGAGCCTCAGGAATACTATCTAGATCTAATATCCATTTATCAGAATATTGTTAAACTGGAAGAGTACAAATTACATAAAAATGTCACTTTTGAATGAAGGGTGATCGCAGTGAAGTACTAGCAGTTCTGATCCTCTGAGATAATGGAAATAATGGTCAATGGTAATAGCAAACCATTAAAAGTAGATAGAATGTAATTTCTACTTTTTCATTTTTAACTTTTTGTTTGCTGGAGTTACCTTTAAAAAAACATTTGTGTTTAAAAACAAAAAGTTGCTTTAAGCAAAAAGAACCAGAACCAGAAATTTATTTCTGAATGGATAAATTTGTCAAAAGTGGGTCTCGTGTATGAAAAAACCCATTTTAAATGTGTCATACTTTTTAACGAAAAAGGTCAAAAGCAATTGTCACCATTCATCGTGTATTCCTAGGAAACTATTAAGTCAAAGTACAGTTCAGAATGTACACACAACTATAGACCTGTGAGACTAATTTGACTTTTCACCCTTATTAGAGAATACAGTAATTTGCTTCAGGATGCAAATATCTGTTCAACTGTAATAAAATGCAGGATAGAATATATATCTCCCTCACTTGTCTAATGAGGAAGGCTGTTCAGAAGGACTGTTCATACTTTGGCCCTACACTGTTTGCTTTATGACTGGGACACGTCTCAGAATAATTGCATTCAGCTAATGAACAAGACATAGATCCATTTACCTCAGCCCTGGTGCTTCTGTGGATGCAGTTATCTTCCTTTCTTTTCAGATTTTTTACTCAACGTGGAACTCTGTGAGAAGTGTCATACTTCATACAGGATGCAGGACAACTTCAAACGTAATGCTGGCACTTTAAGTCCTTGTTGCCCAAAAGCTACTAACTTAATTAGAGGCTGCTATGCTGGAATTAGTAGAGAAATAAAATACCCCTTTAGAGAAATTTCATTGAAGAAGATTAAGAGGACAAGTAGAAAAAAGAAAATTGCATCCACAAAGCCTGTTTCTCTCCACTGACTACAGAGGGAGTGTGGGATGACTGGCAGGGTTGGACATGTCTAATTGTAGATATCTAATGTTAGCTGAGATGTTCTCCCCTTTGTAATTCGAAGATTAACACTTGGTCTCCCTAGTGGATAGTCACTGAACGTCAGTTTAGATGCTTCCAAGTTTTTGTGGTTTTTTTCAATGAAACATTAAAAGCACAAGGAATATGGGAAATACTCGAGTTTATTGGGGCACCTATTTTATTTTTGAGGCTTGTTTTTAAACAACTAAGTTTTATGGTTAATGACTTCTATATTTACTTAACTTTTCATGGGGTTTCATTGTCGTGATTTCTACCTCAATTTTCATAACTTCTAAAGATCTCAACTATTAAAAAGCATCACTGGACTTTCTTAAAAAGTGCAATACAATATTTTCAGTGATCTATACCTTTCTGTTTGAGATCAGTTAAAAGTAAAATAAAAAAAAGGGCAATTATTGTATTTGTATTCTAAATACATTTACTTCTTCCGTCTGTCCCTGATTTTATTCCATCAGCAGTGACATCTACCTGCAGGATATTTAATTGAAAGTAGCTTTCAAAATCATGCTTGTGGTAGTTAACAGGACTCTGGCTTTATGCTTACGTGTCAAAAAATTCACACAAGAAACTCTCATGCCCTTATCGATTGTAGAGATAAATAACATATTCTGCAGCTCACCGTTATTGTTCCAGTTCTGAATACTCTGTGACAATAACTTATATTTAAGTTACAGTGTTAAAAGTAATATTGGTGAGTAATACTGCATGATTAGTGTGAACAACTATAGTTACGATGTTTCTTAAATCAGTAAGAACAAGGTTACTTAATAAAGAAAAAGCCTCTCGTACTTCTGATAATGATTTGGATCTCATTTTTATTTTATTTAAAATACTGTGAATTTGAAGTAACCCCGCTGAAGTATTGTCCTAGGGCAAAAGGATGAGATTCAGCATCTTCGGTTTCATGTTCCAGGAGAACTGTTTCACATGGGGTGAGACTTAAGCCACTTCTCTTGAAAGGCTGTCTGCACTCTGACATATTACCATCTTTCATGCTTATAAAGAAGAAACATCCTTAACCTGGTAACCAGATGCTGATTTATATGATCCTATTTTTCCATAAGAAATAACTATCTACAATAACTCCGTCAAAGGTAAAAGCAAAACCAATTTAAGTAGCTGAAGCAGGTAAAGCCATGTTGCCATGGCCCTCACCAGATCCTTTATAACTGAAATTAGGTTATCCTAATTAAACTCAACATATGTATCAAAGAATAATGCTTTCAGTTATGCATATGCAGTAGCTAAATAAATTTTAATATATTAAACCTTTTAATAACTAAGCTTTTAGTTCTCTAAATATGCAAATAAGATATGATAGTTGAACTACCACAACCTCAATTCTCCAGCTACAAATGGTCTTAATGTTGTCAGGTCAGCAGGTCAGGAACTTCTCCCCACCCCACTAATGACCTACAACTGACCTGCACTAAATCAACGTGTATTTTACTGCAGGTTCGCTGGAGATTGCTATCCTTAGGCAAAACCTTTACACACTGTAGATTCCAAGTACCTCTTTCTTCTTGCCTCTGAAGTGACGACAGCTGTAGGAGATAATATGTAGGCTAAAGAGAAGCTGTATTTTAACCCCTTTCAAACTGCTGACACCTTGGGCGCCGTAGCATGAAGCTCCTGATGGTGTTGATAAGTGGATTGTTGCAGTCTGTGCTGAATCCTCTGTTACTGCAGCTACACTGGCAACAGCATCTTACCCAGTTTAAATTTAGCTGAGATACACGTATATGAGGTGCATACAGAGCACTAACTGCACTATATGTACGTGTTAAGTCAAGGCAGTCAAACCAGTGGCAGCCCACCTGCAGGATAATTTTATATAGCCTTTGCCAGTGCTTTAGAAGAACTGCTGCTGTCAACATTTAAGTGGTGTTTAATGGTGAAAGTGGAGGCACGGTGCCCACTGTGTCTGTGCAGGGTTCAATGCCAAAAAGGAGGAGGTATCCTGTTGCCTTACCATGGCTGGTGGGACAGATGGTGAGAGACCCTGCATTTGGCCCCTGACAGTAAGTAAACTGTAAATCTTTTCTTCAGTCCCTAGAATAATCTATGTGGCACAACAGAAAAAAGCACTTGTTCTCTGTTCTTCTTACTTATTTCTTCCTTCCAGCTTAATATGAGGGCTGTTCACTGCCTCTTGGCTAAAAGAGCTTTCCATTAGCAAATATGGTTTCATCAGGATCATACAGTTTTGTGAAAATATACTGATACTGAAAGTTTGAATTTGTCGATTATGCCTACAGGACATCTTTGCAGATGGAGAGGAATGGCACTGGTTTCTTTAAGCGCGTTCTAGTGAGTTGGTTTTGTGTTGAATGTGAACAAACTGATGACCGGGTATGTGGCCCCACTGATTGAGGAACTGTGTTGGCATATGTTAGTATATCAGGCGTATATTAGTATATCATTCCTTAGAGAGAGAAGGCAGTGAACAGGAAGAGGTGAGGCAAAGTTGTTAAACTTTGCAGTTAAATACAGGTGAGCATTTGTTGTAGGGTGTGAACGAGATGGTTGCAGATAGCCACGCGTTCACCAGGCCCGTTGTCCAGCCAAGGTGACCATGTGGCGTTACTCTCCAAGGGGAGGCACCTTGCAGAGCAGCCAGGAATTAGTTGTTGGTGTAATCAAAAGTTTTAACTGTAGATAAAAGATTATGAACAGTTATTATGAGTAGTCGGTTACATTGTAGCATTGAGTGGATACCAACACTGGCAGGCCAAGTCATCTGGCTAATACAAAGTAAGTCTCCTTAGGGACTGTTAAAGCTAAAAGGTTGCCATGGGCCCCTTCTGGTGAACTCTCCCTTTTCTCTGGCGTCAGCTTCACTACTTCACTGCTCCTCTGGGCCCTAAGGTCATTGGTTTCAGTGCGTGGGGTGAAGCGTGGTGTTAAGATGAGCTGCGAGCATCCCTTGGACAGTCACTGGGAAGTTTTCGGGACGGGAGAGTTCATCTTCTTTTGCTGGAATTGCATGTTCCCAATTCCCAGGTTTGCTTTAACTGTCGGTAACCAGCCTCTGGTGAGTTTTTGATACCCGTGGGACCTCTAGGATCACTCTCTGCTCTCGCCTTCAAGGCCTTTGCTGTCACCTCATGCCTGCACTCCTTTATGCTTCATCATTATTCTGTGGTCATAGGCAGTTTGTTGTACACAGCATATCTACTTGTTATTCATACCTGTGTCAAAATTCTTAACAGTAGACATTATACAACACCATTATACAAGGCTAAGCAAAACTAAAACAAATTAGGCAATAGCTACCTGGTCATTAGGTGGTTGCTGTGCAGCTAAACAACCTGAACAAAGTTCTAGGCAAGCCAAAACAAGACAAAGTGTAACAAGTCATGAAGCCCTTGTTAGCTTAGCACAAAGCCTATGACCTGTTATTAGCAAACATAGTGCTGTGTTTACCGGCTTGCAGGATTCACGTGGCAGCGTGTCTGAGCTGCGTGCCCCAGCGAAGGGCAGCTACCTGGCTTCTCCAGTGAGGTTCAGTCACACTTGGTCAGCCCTGAGTGCTAACGGTATAAAAGCCTGGTCACATGTATGTCTCTGTGTTGCTGTGCGTCATCCTGAGGGCAACACTGACCAATAATTATGGAAGTTACCAAAACTGATATGATTTAAAGAACTAGTTTATGAAACTTTAACCTGGGTGCATAGAAGTAATGAAGTGGTATACCAAAATGTTGTCAGAGATGTGTACAGTGCCTCTGACTTTGCCAGCTTCCCTAAGCTCAAAGGTTCTGACTTCCCTCTCAGGTTTTGCAGAAATCAGGATTTATCTGGACAGAACCATTTGCTAGATTAGAGCTTGTATTTAGTTAGCACTATTTAAATAAATTTGAAATACATATTTTCTCAGTGTCGAGAATTGACAATAGCATTGTTATTAGTAGTTTCATAAAACACCCGTGCAGGCATGAGTAGTTATATCACGCCGGCATGGAGGTATGATACCAATTTACTGACCTTCTTCAAGAGATATTATACATCAAACATAGGGAAGTTGACACAAAAAGCAACTATGTCGGATCAGCTGACAGGCCCAGTGCAAAGTACACCAAAGATACAGGATTAGTGCTTTATATTTTATTTTAGGAGAGTCTGCTTTCCAGGGGACTGAAGAAGGATCAGTCCTTGTACTCTCTAAGACTTTTAAATAGCAATAGACTGGAGGAAGGTGTAAGCTGTCTCTGCACTACTTATGGTGCTGTGCTTCTATGTATTGACTGGTTCCAACAGGTACAAAGCATAAAAATATCTTTGAAGAGTTGATAATGTTGTCTAGATGAGCTGCACAAAGACACACCGTGTGCATTTTCTGAGAAAATTCAGGGGCGCTCTGCATAAATAATTGCAGAAGTGGAACACTGGGCACCCGAAGGACACAGCTATTTATGTTTTATGTGTAATGCAAACATCAGCTCATTAATCATAACAAATTAACAAATTTGTCCTTCTGTGAGCAAAGAATTTGAATGAGAGATGAGAATTTTACTCCTCTTTGAAACCATGCACTATATACTGTAAGACTGAAAGGGAATAAAGCAGAGCAAGGTGCAGTGGAGGAAAGGTGTTATATCTACTAAAGGTGCAGAAAAATGAGAGGACAGAGAGAAGCAATTTACTGAGTGATAAGAAGGCAGGGAATTTGCAGTGTGAAACAGAGTTTGCAAGGATTTAGTAGGACTCTCACACTTCTGTCTCTCACATCCCCATGCTGGATTTTCCTAATTCTGAGGCTGAATTGTTGCAAGAAACTTGAATGAAGAACTTTTTTTTTTTTTTCCCCCAATATGTTTCTAAGACGACCAGCTAGGTTCATACTTGACTGTCTGTCCCTCCTCTGTAAATTTGACATGAGCTGTGCTGGCAACAACAAAATCTCTAGGGAATCTGAACAGAAAAAATCCTTGGAGAACTCCAATTCAATTTATGTGCGATAGATTGGTTGGCACCAGCTACTGAAAACTGAGTTTAAGCACATTGTGAGAGGCAGATTGTCTTCCAAAATTTTGTCTTTTGAAGCAGGGCCAGCACGTGTTATTGGAACTGCTATAATTCGTGAGATGATCTCAAGCAGTTTCTTCTATATGGAAGAGATTTCGGAAAGACATCTGAGAATTCATGTCCTCTCCTCTCCAAGGAGAGATGGAGAGAACAACAGCTAGAATTTCATCCAAAGACCGTTGCCGTCAGTGGGACTCTGTTATCGTCACTGGATGCTATAAAGAGCTCTCAGTCTCGTATAATCTCTTGCAAAGAAATTACAAATAGGTTGATGAATTAGTGATGCTACATAGCCATGGTAGTCTTCACAGGTATATAAGAAATACATAATTTATATATTTAATAAAATAATGGTCTTTGTTTTGTGTTATGCATGGGAACATAGTTGAGCTATGTCTGGCATAAACCACCACTAACATTTATGGTTAACGTAATTCAAAATGAAAAAAAAAAAAACCCAAACCTCAGGAATGAAATTATATGGAATGTTAAAGAAATGAGGATATTTCCATTTTTTAAAATTTGATTTACTTTAAATCACAAATTTTCACTATTTTAACATTTTATTCCAGTTTAAGATGAAAACAAAACCATGGATATTTCACATTCCAAGGGACTATACACAGTTCTTGTCCTTTTCTACTTCTACTCTTCTTAACGACTATGAAGGTTATAAATAAGCCAATTTAAATTAAAAATTACATACAGGCAAAAAAACCTCACAAACAAACCCCAACTTCATATATAAACTGTTAAATTGTTGAAGATTATTCTAATGTAACTAGAATAATTAACATATTATGTAGTTTGCATTCCAATCAAGAATGATGTGTTCTATGTTACAGAAGTATTTTTTATAAATTATATGGAGTTTCTTGTAAATCTGCTGAATTAGGGCTTTTTTGGTGGTGGTGGTCAGTCGTTTTTTTCTTTAGGGCCTGATTCAAGTTCATTGATACTAATGGAAAGTTCCTTTTGCTTTATAAGACTTGGATTGAGCGCTCTCCTCTAAATTGCTTACTGTATATAAAATGAATTGTGAAAAATAGGCAGTAATGTGTTCAAGTTGGAGAATATCTTAAAGTATGTTTCCTGAAACCTATGCTGATCATTTAATGTGATACTTGCGCCCTTATGTTCTATCCTGAAGCATGTAAATGTCTTCAGCTGCCAGACCTTTTGTTACTGCAAAGCTTAACTAGGCTTTTAATTGAGTCTTACTCACTTATTAAAAATCCCATCTAAATTTATTATTACCTTCATACTGGTCTTGCCAGCTTATTTCGGGCTAAGGGCAAACATACAAGTTCAACTTTTTCTCTGTCTGATAACGACATGCTTTGCAGTTTAAACTACCGTGATGCAGATGGAAGTTCTTTAGTCCATCCCTACAAAGTTCCTCAAACAGATCCGCCAGAAATCCAAGAGAAAGGAATTAAGGAGTAACTCAACTTTTTACAGTCTGGTTAAACACAGGGTGTACTCCTGTGAGGCTTGAGAAAAAGCAGAAAGGAATGCAACACGAGAAAAGATGTAGAATGGGATTTGCCCCTTTTAGCATTTCACCTAGGAATGTGTCTTGCTGACATAGATTATAGGATCATTTTATTTATACTATTCAGTGCCATGTAGGCTATTGTTGTTATAAGTGTTGTCTGTCAGTCATAGAATGGTCTGTGATCTTTTAAACTGTAACTATCTGGAGGGGTACATTACAATGAAAATGGAAGAGGCAAAATGTGATTCTCTCCCTCCCTTACCAATAGTGTAAATGTGTTGTTAAGCAGATGATATTCATCCCATGGAAAGAAGGAATGAAAACTAGTAAGTGCTGCTTTCATCTTTGGTGACAGTGAAGAGAAACAGCAGCAACAGGCCTAGAACCTTTCCTCATATATCTGCTCAGTTTGGACTGTCTAATCTGTGCGTAAGTCCAGGGTAAAAAAATATAGAGCAATATTGTTCCTCATTCTTAGTAAAGAATGCAAGTTTCTGATCAGATTTGGCTGTGATCTGATAAAATGTAGTCCTAGAGGATACTAGGTTAATGTAAAATTCATAAATTTCATAGTTATTCTGTCTGACTTCACAGTCTGATGGGAAATCTGGTGAAGGATATGACAGTAAGGAACTGATGTGGAAATACTCTTCAGTAAGAACAGAAGTCTATATATTGATGCTGTATTTTCTGTGTTTGTTCTTGCTTCATTTTTGCTTCCCTGTAAAAAGAGAGAGACGAAAAAAGCTATTTATATACCCAAAACAGAAGTGTACAAGCAATGTTCAAGAACTGCTTTCTTCTCAGAACATGCACCGTACATGTCCTCCGTGTGGAGCTGAGTAGTGCTATTGAAGACGGTTGTTTTGATATTTCCGAAGATGGATTTTGATACACCGTAACAATCAGGTTACTAAGAAAGGGCAAAGCTGGATATCCTTGTATTACAGTGCTGTTTGAAGAGACATGTACAAGGTGGAAATAACTATTTTAATACAGTCAAAAGCAGGTGTCGGTTTAAACAGTCTAATACTCAATCTGATGCATATGTTGTGCCTAATCCATAATCAGTTTTGGATGTGCATTGATTCAAATGCCGCCTATTCAGGCTATTGCATTTTGGAGAAGCTTTTTAGCCTGCATAGCTGATTATTCGGAGATCTATTGTGCGCTGTCGGACTGTGAAGGAGCTGGTAGGCATTTGCAAATTCTGTATTCAAGGAAAGTTTTAAAGGGTAATCAAAGCAGAAAGAACACAATATCCTGATTTTCAGAAGTGGACAGACTATTAGAAATAATATCAGTTTCATCTTGAAGAGAAGAAGAGAGAGTTCTCTTGAGAGCTTTTTCTCCAAAACTGAAGAAAGCATGGGGTATAACCCCCCAAAATCAGACCGCTTAGAAATTGGATTTGCAGATACTACCTTTTGAGACAGATGAAGCATTTTCTTTCAGAAAACCATATATAAACATTGAAATCTCATAAATACAGGTCAGGAGCCTTTAAATTTAAGGCAGAAAGAGTTGGGAAAAATTCTCTCAGAAAACTTTTAAGCATGTGGAACTAAAGTGACATTAAACTAATGTCTATTCAAAAAATCCACCATCCAGCCCAGGAAGAGAAATGTTTATTAGGTCTCTTCTCAGACAATAAGCAAAGTAGAAAACATGGGAAGAAAACTCTTTAAAGCATTCCTGGGATGTGGTCATGATTTCTTTAATACAAGAATTGCAAAATTATTATTGGATCTGGGGAGAGGGAGAAGACTAAGCAGGGAGAAACAAGGAGCATATGAAAAGAGTCCCAGAGGGTTTTGTTCTAGACACTTTGGCTGAATCATCTCTGCCTTCTCCTGACAACCAGTACAGGCATCTTCTAAATAACTTTTTATTTAATTCATGCAGCATTGCATTATGAATAACAGGAACCACTGCCACTTAACACTGACACTGTTTGCCTTTGGGGCTGTCTTTGTTGTGTATTGATGGAAGGAAACATTTTAGAAAAAAGTCTGAGAAAAGTTTAGATTGAAATTTTATCTCATGCAGAGTACTCAAACAGATGTATAAAAAGGAAAGGTACCAAGTTGGGGAAAATATACCCAAACCTATCTGGCTGTTGCTGTAGCTGCTCCCATTGCTCAAGCAGAACAGAAACAGAAGCTGGAAAGAGTTGTGGGAGGAAGGGAAGAGCCAAGGTATGTGCACAGGTAGGAGTGGGAGCTAGGAGGCCAAGGCAATGTGGACTGGGCTTTGGTTTGCCTTTTAGTGACACCTGGAAGCTGACAATGATTGCGGCCTTTACTTTGTATAGCTGGTCCCCCGTTTGATTCATCAGGACTCATTGTCCTTTGTGTCCCTGTTGGGGTGTCTAATGTCCCCTATTCTCTTCTTTAACTTCCTTTTGTCATCTCTTACAGCTTAATCTTCTGTTTAACCCGAGCGTTGGCTTTTTCTTGCTTTAATTTGGCTTATGTTTCCCAACCTGGGTGTCCCAAGGTATGCTGGGATGTTGATCATGTGTCCATCTAGGTGCCATCAGTCCATGCCATTCTTCTAGATCTTCCTCTCCAGTTTGCTGTTTCTGTTTTTTCCACATGCAGATATTCCCATGCATTCTCCATTCATACCAGTTTTAACATTTCTATTGCAGTTCTCTACAGTAATCCTTGAGAAGATTTTCTGTTGTTCTTGTTAGGATATCACACTTTAAAGTCAAATATACAGTATGACCCCCAGGGAGTGGAATTTAAGATCAAGAGGATCATCTTTAAGGATTATGATAATCCTACATGTGAATACATCTGCTCTAGCACAAACCAGTTAGTATGCTGGCAGAAATCAGGAGAGCTAGAAATTTAGAAAATTTGAAACTACATTCTGATTAGACTATGTACCATATAACTCTCAAAAAAATATTCTGCCACAAATTCTTTCTCTGTTAGCCTCCCATTTTAAATCAGAGATAGTATTTGAGGAATGAATTATATTCAACATGAATAAAAATATCAGAATCTAGACCTCACTGGGGAAAAAAATAATTAATTAAAAAAGCTGAAGTAATATCTGTGATTCTCAAATGGAGTTGGACTGTTACATGTGAACTAAATATAAGAAGATATGGTTTTTGCACTATAAAAGGCAGCAGTGATTGAGATCACATTTGAAATACAGTGAGCAATTCTAGTCAGCCCATTATAATAGAGGTATTAAGGAAATGAGGCAGCAAAGGAAGTGGTAGGAAAGGGCATTCAGAATTGAGACTCAAGGATTTTAGTTATTCAGAAAGTTAGAAAATCAAGGTTCAAATTCTTTAGAAAGAGAAGATTAAGAAGAGACCTTAGCCAGCTGTGCAGTGAAGAGACTAGGGAGGACAAGTGATACAAGATTATTCAAGCTGGTGTCAAGTTGAAGAGCCAGGCAGCAAAAGCTTAAGTCAAGGAATGCAAATTGCTTGAAGAATTCAAGATGAGCTCCTTTTCAGCTAGAATAATTCATAAACAAAACAGCAGTAGGAGACACTTTTAAACAGTTTGTGGTACTTCCACAGTTACTCTGCTTAATGGATTCATTGATAGCGCTTTCTTAAAATAAGTAGAATTCAAACAAACAAAACACTTCCCAGAAAATGGATAGCAATTCTTAGGAAGCAGAGAAAGAAAGATAATATAAAAGATAATGTTGCTTCTTAAGGTTACACACATGCACTGTACACACACAAGTTTCATTGCTCACTATGGTTTCTCACTCTGGTCCTTGTGCTGCTCACATGTTACTAACCAAGTCTTGTTATATTTAATTTTGTAAGATTTTATGCTGTAGAGTCTAGCAGCTAGTATCTTTTTAAAACACAGTAAACTTTCTGCATGTTAAGAAAGCAAGAATATGACCTGTGTTATAAGTTTTGGAGACTTCTTAAATTATATTTTTTTTAAGCCACTGTTATGACTCTTGGGAGGTTTTACTCAGAAATTCTGAGGATTTGCAAGAATACAAAATCTTTGTTATTTGGTTAGGAAATACAACTGAAGTACTTAAATTGTAATGATCTGTGCATGTGAAGGTGGCCATAATGTTTGAAACACAGCCAAACACGGTTAGAACCTTACCAGTTCCCTTACACCCTTTTCAAGTTCAGTGAGGTTTTTGGTTCCTTGTTCTTTGAATCAGAAGCGTTTTTGTTCTGTCTCCCTGAGTTATTCAGAGGTCAATTTGGCACCAGGGAATCTGTCAGAGGGTTGCTTCCTTCAGTTCTGCGCTCTTACTGATGCACTGAGTGAGATATACCTCTGAACTTGAGGATCTTGCACAGAGCTATCAAGTGCACAGCTAACAAGTGTTTACATGTGCAGGTGGTTCTTTTTAACTAGCCAAATGTGCAGATGATGGAACTAGTACGGAGAAGACAATTTCCTTGCCTGTTATCTATGTAATTTCTCCTTGTCTAGTGTATATGCAGAAGTGACCTAAAATGGCTTTAGGTACGTGTAACAAGTTCTGCTTACATAGTGTTCAATATTTCTGTCAGGAATTTCATATGAACTGCAGGTGCACTCAGTCTGAGGCATCTGGAACACTTTGGAAATCTTCTTCATAGATGTACTTCATTTGCGATGGATGTGCGTGGGAGTTCCATATGTCTTTCAGCCTAATCACAGAAACTGTTTTCTGCCAAGCTGTGTGTCATCTATGCACTTCAGGAAAATATTTGAAATCCTGATTTTTTTTTTTTTTTTTCTCTCAGGCAAAAATTATGGGAGAGAGGAGAGTTGTTTGTGGAGAACTAGGATGTTTTGTAGCCTTGTCTTACATAAAGACATGATCAATTAAGAATGCCTTGCAAATCAGATTAAAAATATTTTTTTCCCACAGAAGTTGATGAATACACAAGGAACTTTACATAAACTTTTTATAAGGTGTATTTCTACTAGGTATTCTGTTTTACCTTGGGTTTTAGTTTTGTATTTAAAATAATGGTCACTTACTTAAAACTTACACTTACACAAAACAGCTATTTCAGAGAGATTCCTTTCCATTTACACTACTCAAAATCTGTACGCTGTCCTTTGGGACTGTGTTCAATTACTGATAGCACATCATGCACCATTAACTGATTTTGAAGGAGAATAAAGGGGAAATGTCTAGAGATGGCTTTAGTTTTCAGCTTCTTGTGTTTAGTAGTTTTTATTTTCCTGAAACTATAAAGGGGAAAGTTTAGTTGAAACCAGTTATATAAAGTCAAGCCTTTACCCATTACGCTTTCAGTGTTTTTTTAATGTCTCATACTTTATAGTCTTACGGTAGATCTCATGGTCTAAATTATCTTAGCCTCCAAATACCTAAGGAAATAGCCATGGTTCTTGGACAAGAGACATTAATTTGGCAATAAAATTATAAATTATATGTGTAAGACAATAGACTGACTACTATCAATGTTACATATGAATAATATAATATGTAGAATCACTCCCCCCAAATTAAGTAAATCTCTTCATTATTTGAAGCTTCTTTTCTCTCACTATATTGCATGGAAGTCTTGTGGAGCTTTGTACTGTTATCTGGTTTTCCATGTTGGATGCTGTGGTACTAAGCAACTCTAAAAAAAAAAAAAAAAAGTGGATCTCAACAATTTAACAGACTTAGCCTTTGTTCTTCATAAATAGCTCAGCCAAGAGTTACTTTATCAGTGCTGTTAAGAACTATTCCAACCCAGTTCATTCCTCTGTTTCACAACTCTTCCTATCCTCATAGTAATGGTGTTCATTGAGAATTTTTTTTACAAATGACTAATATAGTAAGCATTAAGTCATATTTTAAAAATTTAAGAAGTTTTAATTCACTGACATGTTTAGCACAACAGCCTGTCAAAAATATTTGGGGAAATGAAGTTGACACTAAACCAATTGTTCTTGAATAATTAGATGTAGTGAGAATTAATGCTGTACAGTGCAAACCCTCTTGCAAGTGACTGTTATCTTGAGTAAGGCTTGAAAGGATCTCCTAGAACTACCTCTGCACAGTGCTGGCTTGGTTCTTCCATGACGTAATTAGTAGGATTTTGAGGAGAAGGAGTGCCATCCTGATTTTTTAAATAGACTCTAAAATCGCAATGAGTTACCACAGTGTTCTATATGTTTTTATTTATATTTGTATAGGTAAACTGTATCATGCTAATTATTCACATGAATTTACATGGAAAGTCATAAAATAGTTCAGGTTGCAAAGATCTTCTGGATGTCATCTAGTCCAACCTTCTGCTCAAAGCAAAGCATGCTGTAGTTGATCAGGAACTTCATATATGTGATGTTTTCCCATTATATGTTTAAATAGAACTAGTTGTCAAATAATTAAAATTCACTATGTCTCTTGTATTTATTAATTTGCTAGGTAAACTGTAGACTCCTTAGTATTCTTCCAGCCGAGCAGCTGAGTGTATTTCTTTCAAAGTTCTGATATATTGAATGATAATTTTTGAACTAGTTACGGAATTCTTTTTCTGACATCAGATAAAGAATTGAATTACTTCAGTAATTACAAAGAAGTACAAAAACCTAGCAGGAAATAATCCAGAGATACATTAAGAGGATTCCTTGAGTCAAGCTTTTATACTGATTCCTGCAAATTGCAGTTTTAGAGCATCATATAATATTTTTTTCGTATTTACAGTATCATTAGTCTATTTGAAATACTTAGTACTTAATACTTAGAATCAGTGAATCAATCCGCCAGACTTAAAAGTCATAATATCAACTGTGTACAGCATGCACAAAAGCAGCTGTTGTAAGAACAAAGGTAGAGTTGTTATGATTGTGGATGTGAGGGAGCCTGTTTGTCCTTGCAAATCAAATCTTTCTTAGAACATCTCTGGTGCCAACAGGGATCTTCAAAAGTATTGGATCATCACATCTACCAAAAAATAATTATTAAAGAAAAACAGTCAAATTAATCCACCTATGAGTATGATTACCTGGCTGGTGGCATCCGTTGAGAAGAACAGTTATTTTGGGTTTGGCTTTCTCGTGTATCTGGTACACTGTGAGCTGTTAAGAGAAACTGGGGTTTTTTGCTTGAATTTTACATACTGAATTGTTGTCTCTTCTTCACCAAGGAGTTCAAAACCATGCCTGACAGAATACAAAATGACCAGGTAAACTCATGTCCTTTCATGCTTATTGAAACTATTCCAGCCACATAGACTATCTTTATACAGATGTTGTTCTGCTGTTTCTTTTGATTCTAGGAGACATTAAACAACCTATTCAGCTTCTCTGTGAGATCTCATAGTAAATACAGTAACTGCACACTCACTGCAATTCGGTTGTGCTTTGAGATGCTAGGAGAAAGAACAGATTGGTAGTATCTGGTTACATTTCTAATTTCTTGAAAGGCAGATAGATGAAAAGAAATTCAGTGAAGTGGTAGAGGACGTTTGACAAAGATAATGACTAGTGGTTCCTGAAGAAGATTATTTTTCCAATTTAAAAAATTATGCAAGCTTATCTTTAAAATAAAATAATTTGTATTAATTATGTAATCAAATGTGATGATCAAAACTGGCATAGTTGTTATAGCTGGGACATTGGAGTGCCTAGATAAAAATATGAATGCCCAGACTGAAAATCAGGTGAGAGTCACAATGGTAGGAGGTTGCATTCAGATGAAACATTACATCAAAGTTTTATCTGCCTGATTTGGGATCTTGCAAAGGATGATAAAACTCTCACAGCAAACTCCTCATAGAGTAGGTGTTATGTATAGAATATGGGTGGTGCTCCCAGTGACATTTCTTCTGTGTTTTTTTATTTTTTTTAGGAGTGGAATGACAGATTAATTGACACACAAATGCTTGCTGCAGAACACAGAACAATGCTGAGTTCACAAAGGCATTTGCAATTGCCTTTCAGAAACATAATGCATTCCTGTAGAAAATGCAGTTTTAATGTAGCATAAAAATACAATTTAATCTCTAAGCAGGTGTGACTGTAAATGGAGAGAAAGTGTAGTTACTGTTCTTTCTTATCATCAATTCCTCTAATTATTTTGCTTCATTGTAAGAATTATAGTCCTTATAGCATCAGAGCTAATTCATGTACGTAAAATGGATGATGATATTTATCTTTTTATGCAGAAGTAATAATTACACATTTTGCATTAATGAGAAACATTACTGGTTAGAATTTTCGTTTCTGAAGTTAAATAGCTAAAATGCTAGATGTAGGATAGGACAGATGGTTAAGTAGGTAGAACATTAAGTTGTTGGGCCATGACGGTGATGCAATACTTAAACAGGAAATGTTCCCCAATCTGGTCACCTGTGAGCCTATGTATTCCTTCTTTCGCCTTCTTTCAGAAAGCAAAGATTAATATTCGCAATGATATTTTGTAAACCATTTTACTTTTCTATATCTGCAATACTTCTAAATAAATTAAGGTTGGAAAATCAAAACCTGAAACTTGGGCAATATGAGAATTAAAATTCACTTATTAACCTTTAGTTATCTTGATGTGTGTTTATTAATTCCATGAATGCATACTGGTTTTATTCTTACAGAGAATTTATTCATTTTATCTCCTAAACTTTTCTTTGTATGTTATAGTATTATCATTCTTATATACAGGCCTTATTTAGTTGATCTCATCCAGCCTTACAGTGATAACAAAATTATTATTTTGTTAATAAATATTATTAGTGTGTATACTACACAAACTATCAACAAATATTTTTCTCTCCTTCACACCTAATATTTTTAGAATTTTCACAGATATTTAAAAGATCAATTGTTATTACTAGTATTCCAGGCAACTGTGGAACAACCAAGAAACAAATATTATGATAAAAAATTGTCAGAAATACTTGTGGGCTTGAGATAACAAATTTGATACATCAGTATCTAGTTTTTCAAAATTCTCCCTATGTTTTTAAAACAATTAGTTATTACATCAGTTTGAGGAATGTTTATGTTGGCCACAGTTGCAATTACAGGTATATAATAGTCTCTATGATGGGCAACTTAATAAGGAACATACAATTATTGACTTCCAGAAAATGTCTGGTTTATGACTTAGACCCTTATAGCCATTTAGATGTTTAAATCCCATCAATGAGAAATCAGAGAGAATTGGTCTTCTGACTAGAACTCAGGTTTTTAGTTTTGAGGATCTAGCATAAGTAATAAATCTTGTATTACTCTGGGAATTGTGTGAGAGAGAGGGGGAAAATCTGCTTATTCAGGATCATATTCAACTTCCTTAATGTGCTTTTTCTGAAATCTTCTGCCTCATTCATTATAAACTTCCCAGTATCTACAACATATGAAGTACAAATCTTACTGTAAACAACCATTTTTCATGTGTTTTTTTCAAGGAAACTAGTTCAATGAAACAGCAGATACCACAGGGGAAAAAAAGAAAGAAATCTGGAAATATATTACAACATAATATAGTCACAAAGTGATGGAAATAAATTTGCTTTAATTTTGGTGAACATTACTTCATCCTCTTAATGCTATTGTAACATCATCTTTTAATGTAATGTACATATTAATGTTCTTTCTTTCGTATACTTATTATTTGGGCTACCACAGTATATTGAAACCTCACACAAAGCATGAAGTCTGCAATGGTTATGATTTCTGAAGAGAGGACCTTTACAAGGCTTAATATATGAAAACTAATTTTGTCTGTCTGCTCTTTGCAGAGAGTGAATTAAGATTGATTCTTTTGCCCTTGTTGTTGAGAAGTGCCATATTCCTTTCTTTGTCTTCAGTGTTCACTTACACTCCCTTTCCTCTGGAGACATGAAAGGCTAAAGAGGTAAAAGAGTCGAAGGGATGGAAATATTATATTGGTTTGGAAAAAATGGAATTTGTAACACAGTGTCTGGTTTAGGTTTTTAGAAGAAATCTGGGATAAAGCCAGAAATAGGAATTCAGATCCATTGAGTCCCAAAACAGAAGAATCCATTCTATGTAGTACAAAGATCATTATCACGCTTTTCATGGCATGAAGTCTTAATTTTCTACAGAAACATTAGAATAATTTTCCCATTTATGCTGTCTGTCTTAAGAGAAACCTAGGAGATGTTCTTTAAGTGTGAGGCTGTTCATCGTCTTAGTGAGAAACAGGGTTAGATGCGGAATCTTCTGTGATATTGGTTCAAGCCCTATTACAACTCCAGTGAATTCACAGCAACTATAGTTGAAAATTAGTTTGATGAGTACATTTATATTCATTGACAAGAAAAATGCTTTTTCGAAATGTTATTAGAAAAAAATCCAAACCACAAAAAAACTCCACAAAACCTGAAAATGTACCTGCATATGTTCCAAGTCTATGTGCAGATTTGGAGCTCAAAATCTTCAAGCATCGTTCTCCAACTTGAGCAAAACTCAAGTAGCAGTTTGTTATCCTTAGAGTGAGCAAAAGGCATCAAGAGCATGTGACACCCCTCTGAGCAAACAATCTCACAGTCATGAGACAAGAAAGACGTTCTGGGAAGCATGATTCCAACTTTGTTATTCCTTTTGCTGGAGGGGGAGGAACTGTGCTTATAGCCCATACAACAACATCTGTTAGCCCATTCAGCTTTGCTTGATTGTTCGTAAATAGCACAGACAAGTGCATAACTTGGTGCATTCAGCCTCAAAATCAGTGGAGGCTTCTTCATATCTATGTCAGCCGTTCTAAAAGAAGAAGATATGATTTTTACCATCTTCCTAGCACAACTCTGTGAAACTTTGCTGTGTAATATAGATGGTAAAGAGAATGACAGTGGAAAGCTTCCTCTCTTTCTCAGCCCTAGGTGTTGTTATTTTTGTCTAGCAATCTATTTCTGAGAACAGAAAAGGAAATATTACATATCATTTTATAATCAAATTCCCACTGACATCAGCTGTAACTGGTGATTTTTTTCCCAGAGGTTTGTACCTAAATTTAATAGGCTTAGGTGTGTGGTTTTTCTCCTCTAGGAAATCCGATGGCTATAGAACCATTATGGCTCTTTTCTGTTCATTCTGTGTTTGGAAATGTCATGTTCTATTTCTATTACTATTCTATTCAATTTCTGAACACAGTTTTTATACAGAATGGCAGAACACAGCAGCCTTATCCAGTACGTAAGATTTCCAAAATTGTACTGGGAGAGGAACAGATGAAGAGAATACGTAGGGATCAGGAAAGGAAGAATAGGGACATTAATTTTTTTTAAATCATGTTGATATTGGATGGGTTTTAATATAATTCTTTCATACTGATTAATTCCATACTACACAAATGAGAATTTGAGACACACTTTTAAAATACCTGAGTTTTGCTTTCTTATGTGACATGCGTTAAGTCTCACTGACAATTGATGGTTCCAAATAAAAGGCTTAAGTGCTTAACCTAAATTGTGACAATGGGAACAGGTATGTAAAGTTGTTAAGCATTGTTGAAAATTTTATCCCTTTAGTGGAATTAAAATTATACAAATCCAGTGATACTTAAATGTGTAAAATTACTATCCGGGGTGCTACTACCATGGTAGGATATGCACAGAATTTTATGTTCATCATGGGATGAACAACAGAACAGAAACAAGAGCAACTGACTCACTGTGGACGTGATTTGGAATATACTTAAGTATGTGTTCCCTTGATCATGGGAACAACCCAGTTAACTTCGATTATACTACTAATCCGAATAAAATGCCTGTGTGTTTAAGTCTTTGTATGATTTTTTTTTTCTATAATAACAAACAATCTCGTATAAAAAAAATGGAGAAAATGACTGAAATGGTTGACATTATTTATGGATGTTTATGAAAAATGTAAGAAATAATAGGATCAGGAGAACTTTTTGAAGTATAGCCCTCTATATGTAGCAATGAGATAAATCTTTCTTAACATCTACCTGCAGAGTTGTCCCACTAAAGTGAATGAATTTGCACTGCTGTGAAATTACTAAAGACATAGAGAGAATAAAGACCTATTCCTGTCATCAATATATCTGATAAGTATGCTATTCAGCATACTTGTTATTTGATTTGCCCAACCCTAATAAAAAGTCCCATCTGTTTTGTAAGGCCTATGAGTCATAATGCCTCCTGCATAAGTCATCTTTCTGAATCTCTCATGATTTTTAGTTTTAGCTATAAAAGAAGCCACAGCAATAAAATGTAATAAATGTCTTTTGTGCTTCTTGTTTATTGTAATTGCCTGAAAATACTTTTTTATATCATAACAATGCAATAATTTCTCATACTATTTTATTATATTGCAAGAGTAATCAGATAAAGTGCACAAATTGCCATTAGAGCTTCAGCGTTGCCCATCACTTTCTTTTCTTTATAAAATAGACCAGATTAATGTCTCCTTAGCCTTTTCCATTATTCAGTCATGAATATAGTTAAGAAAAGAAAATCTATGTTGCAGAAATGCTGCTTCTCTGGGGTGTTTGGAATGTTTATTTTAGTAGTATCCTCATTTCTAGGCAGGTTATCATTTGTCAGATATTTGTCATTCTGTGGTAACAAAACATGGTGATTCATCCAATACAGAAACTTTCAAGTTGTTCCCAAACTCTTTTGCTGAAACTGAAAAGCCATTTAATTTAATGCATTTAAAATCCCAGCCAGGGACCCAGGTACTTACTTGCATATGCCATTGCCCTTGAAATGATAGCAGTATGCCTAGCTAAAGGCCACCTGCATAGCTGTATAACAAGGAGAGACAGAAAGAGGCATATTATGTACATTAAAGCCACTTTGAGTAGATACAATTTCCACCTGTAATGTTAATGGAGCAGAAAGAGCAAAGATTTCATTCAGAGACGGCAAAACAACTTGCCAAAGCACCAAAAGAGGCTGCATGATGGGGGAGGGCAGCCAGCGCTGGCAATACCTAAGTAGAAAGGTAAAGGCTCCTTCATTTTCTCCTCTTTTTTTCTCTGAAGCAAAAATTTCCATTTTCTTATATGCTAATGGGAAGAAGAATAGACAACATACCACTAAAGTTTTTAGTGTGATAATTTAAAAACTGCAAGAGCATAAACTTGTGTTTTCAGAATGCATCTTTAAACTGGATTTTTTTCATTTCAGGTTGGTTTTTCGTTTGGTTTTTTTTTTTTTTAAATGCAAGCATGTGTGTAACTTTGGGCAGATATTACATGCTTGCATTGTTAATGCATGCTTGTATATACCTTTTGTGTAGGCTCCTTTCTTTCCTACCACACATGCCTATAACGTAAAGAATAAATGTGAAAAACCATCCTATTTACTTAGTTAATAGGATGACTTTACATTTTTTACCAATAATTTCATTTAGGGGCAAGATTTATTTTTGTCTTCCACATGTCTGCTTTAGGAGAAAACAGATTGTGAGATCCTATAGGTCGAGTTTTCTGAGTGCTTTCTTGCAGTCTCTAAAGTTTTCATCTCTTGAGGGGAAAATTCCCCAGGTTTGAATTCTGCCAAAATTCAGGGCTCATTTTGCCTTTTGTCTTTTGAAGAAAAAAAAAAAATCAGTATTTTTGCTGTATTTTGCAAGTTGTTATGGAGCCTCAATGAGCTGAGCTTGTATGCGCTCTGTCACAGAGAACATCATGATAAACTGCAGGTACTTTGTCTTAGAAGAAGGAGGGAATGGCTGTTGAAGCTGCATCTGCCTTTACATGCCTGGCTGAAAGCCCAAAGCTGCTGTTTCTCCCACAGAGTTTTATTTCAAAAAAGAAGGGAGGAAACAGATCTACTTCTTGCCTGTGTGCATGGACACGGGGAGTTTTCTATTCATGCATAGTCTAATAGGGCCCCCAAAAATGCTGCTGCTGTTGAGATTTACCAGTATAAGATTTCCTGTATAAATCATTAATGCCATTTCCTGTATTAAAAGCATGTGGCTCTTATATTTTCCTTTACTACTGCACAGTTGTAATACTGGGTTTGGAATCAGAGGCTTAAATACAGGCATCCCACTGACATCATTTTACTTTTTACCAAGGCCTGTAGTGACAGGGCAAGGGGCAACAGGTTTAAACTAAAGAGGGTAGATTTAGATGGGACATAAGGAATACATTTTTTCTTATGATGAGGGTGGTGAGACACTGGAACAGGTTGTCCAGGCTTGTGAATGCCCCATCACGGGAAATGCTCAAGGTCAGGTTGGTTGGGGCTTTGAGCACCCTAATAGTGATAGATGTCCCTGCCCGTGGCAGGGTGGTGGACTAGATGATTTTTAGAGTTTCCTCCAACCCAAATCATTCTGTAATCTTAATTTTTATGGTTTGTCTTCTCCATAGACTGAGAGATGCTGTAATGAGAAGGGAAAGAGCATGGAGAGCTTTAAAAAATTTGGAAACCAAACTGCTTCCAGAGTCCACAAATACCTAAAGTGTGAACCCCATCCCCACAGCTCTCCTGGATAACCTGCATAGGGTATTTGTGAACTGGAAGCAAACCCAAGCATCAGTAATATAACCAATGTACGTTTCATCGAATAAGCTCCCCAGAGGAAGTTCATGGAATAAAATTATCTGTGCCTTCTTGAAAATTAGTTTATATGTGTTTGCCTATCTTTTCATCACTCTATAAAGATTTTAATGTGGAAAAATATAACTAAGCCAATTCTGTATTTCAGAGTGCTGAAAAGCACAAAGCAAAAAGAAAATCTTTCATTCCCTTCAGCTGAATGTTTATTTATGTTATGTCTCTGGCCAAAAATAAAGTAAAATACAAAAGAACTTTTCTGGATGCTTTCACTCTACACTTACTATTCTCTGAAAGCTGGCTGATAGCAGTCCCATTATATAGCCATTGCATATCTTATGGCTTTAAGTAATCAGAGGAATAAATGATTCTGATTTAGCACATACTCATGTCTATTGGTGAGATATGTTTTCTTGACTCTTTAATTTCAAAATTGCTCATAATTTTCTTAGATTTGGGCATAATCCAGTTAAATTTGAGTGAAACCTCCAAACCTATTTTTCATTTACTGATGATTTACAGTGTTTGTTCAGATTCCTACAATAATTACTGTGATGAAACTCAAAAAGAGGCAAATCAAATCCATTGTATCCAATAAAAACCTTTGAAAATATATTCGTACACTGTAACATTGAATACAACAAATAACAAAGATCATTAGAGACAAAACTAACATCTATTTAAACTTATTTACATTTTTACTGACATTCAGTTTGCCAATGTCCTCTCTACTTCAGTTTTGTTTATACTAACTTTTCAGACATTTTAAGTAAAGTAAATATAGCTTGAGACAGTTTTTATAATTGCTTATTGCAGAGCATAGAAATGATTTAAGTCAAAAGATTTGCATTTTAGATTTGCCTTTCAAACATTCTTAATAGACTGAACGCAATCAGATACGGAACTATCGCTTTGGATTCATTTCTGCTTACATTCAATGCCAAGATACCAGCTCTATGCTCAATAGTCAGAAGAACAGCTACAATCCTGGAGATATATATGACTCCCATTTTTGCGCTCCCTGCTTGCCCAGTCAATGAAGGTTCTGAAAAAATGGACCCTCTCTTCCTCTCCCCACTTGTATCTTCTGCTGTCAGCCTTCAAGACTGAACCAGGAAGGTGGGTGTTTATATAGTTCTTGGCTCTGATGGCAAAGCCAGCTTAAGAAGCTCCAGCTCCTCCTCTAGCCACTTGTCACTGCCATGACTGCTGTGTTAGTCTTACTGTTTATAGGCTGTGTTACACACCATATGCCCGAAAGGGTCCATCTTAAATATAACACCAAGGTGGGTTACTTTAATCGTTACAAGTTCCATTTTTTGTTTTACAGTGTGGCCTCAATAATGACTGTACTGGGGCAGAGGACCGTGCAAATGAGGTGTAGAAATGATGGATTGGGTGTAGGAAATTTTCAACTGCCTTTGAAGCAATCTACATCATGAGTCACAAGGCTAACCTGTTCTCAGTCCATTATCCGGTTACATAAAGCTTTGCAGGGACTGTACCAATGCAATGTGCAATCTTTTCAGTACTCCTTAAAATGGACTTTTTAACCTTCATTCAGATTTTTCGTGTTCAGGCTTTTGGATAAGAGCAAAGAATCATACTGGAAAGCATGCTACTAGAAGTGGCAGGATTTTGTATTTTCTTTACAAATTTTATTTTTAGTTGTTACTTTTCTTTTTCTCCTTTGATTATTTATATAGTTATTAGTCAGAAGTTACATTTAAACCTTCAGCTATAAAAGTTCAAGTCCAAACAGCACTTTCTGATAGCATTTGTTAGAGCTTCATGCTTGGCTATACTAGGTTATGTTTTTCAGGTAGGGGAAAGAGTCCAAGTGGTGTTGGATGACTAGAGATAGTAGAGGACTGGTTTTTTTTCAGCTCCGAGTCACTAATGCAAACCCCAAACAAGCTGTCAAATAAACCCAATTTTAGCCAATTACAAACTCTGAAAAGAATTGCAAAGATTTCCACGAAAAATTATTTTGAAGGCAATATAGTATGCATAGATTTATTAATTGGGAAAAGTACAATTTAAACAGTAATCCTTGAGAGCAGAATGCCACAACATTTCAGGACATCTAGGTATTTTCTTGGGAATTACCATTTAAAAACAGATTGGTTTCCTATGAGTAATTCCCTCTGCAACTACTCATTCAGCGCATAGCACTTTTGATCTGCCTGTTGGCTGACCAGCAGTGTGTTACAACAAAGGTTTTTCAAGCAGGGTAGAAATCCCTAACCACTGAGTTGTAACAGAGAAGCTGACTGCTGAGACAGAAAGAGCACTAAAAGCTGCCACTAATGCAATTCCAGAGACATTAAATTCTAAGGGACAGGAAAATTGCCTTATAAAACCTAGAAATATTAATAGTCATCTTTATGGATAAAAAGAATGATAGGAAGTACAATAAATACTCATTACTCTTATGAACATACTATCATTCACTTCATAAATTAACTCCAAACATATATTTATAGCCTTAGGTTTGTAGCTGCAAAAAATATGTGTTTTTATGTTTTTCAGGTAATAACCATGTTTCTTGAGTATATGCTCACATATGATATGACTTTGCATACTAAAACTAAAAAATTTGCAAAGAAACTGGGAAATAAATACTGGAAACAGAATAAAGCAATTTGGAAGAACTAAACAGTTTTATGAGAAACCCAACAAATAGAAACTCTACCTGTTGGAAAAACCAAAGTCACTCTCTGAAACAAAATAAATTATAAAAGTTAAAACATGAACCAATACACAGGTTTAAATCACATGCACAAAATTAGTCCTAGGTATTCTTTCAATGCAGACATGGAGCAAATTTATGTCTAGTGTAAGCACTTATGTTTTACCTTTTAAGAATGACCTCTGAAGTAAGGAGTTTAAACACAGGGACACATCCTAGCAAGAATAATTTTGCCTGAATGAGAAAATTTATTTGAAAGAACAGAAAAAAATATTGCAAATTGTCTTTATGCTTTTGGGATGTTGCAAACTGCATTCTTATGTCACTCATTCACTGCGGTTTAACATAGCTTCTGTGGTATTTCCTAGTGCCAGTAAAGGACGACAATCTCAAGGTACTTACACGACTACATGATCCATTAATATGAAGGTTAGTTTCTGAATAAGTCAGTAAATTCAAACCTGTGTACAACCATATTCTTTTGATATTGCACGCAACAATATTAGCTTTATGTTATGTTTTTCTCACTTGTGTAACTGTGTTCAGTAGGCAGCAGCAGGGGCTCACTGAAATATTTTACTAGGCCCCTTTCCCAAACTGGACAAGTTTTCATTTCCGTTTAAACTGTTGATGTACGTCCTCTTTCCTTAAAACCTGGGAACATGAACATCTATAAGCTGAATATCTTTTTTACAGCTGTAGGATTTTTTTTTTTCCAGCTTTTTCCACTCGTTTGGCTCGATCTGTGAATAATATTTCTGAACACCTCATATTCAGAAGTGCACATTGTATTTAAATACGAGAGAGGATGGGATTAGGCCCTTTATGCGCTCTCCATTTCTTTTCTTTCTTTGAAAAACTAACAATAAAAAGATGTAATTTGGGCTCAAATAATCTTCAAATATGTATTCCAGTCTAATAGTGGATGAGTGTAAAGAAGGTGGCACAGCTAAGTCATTGATGTCTAGAGGTTTTGTTTGCTTATATTATGTATTTATTCACGTTAGAAGAGCTTTTTGAAATGTGCTGCCTGCTTCTTTGCTGTCAACATGCTCATGAGTAGGAAGTACTAGGATTTTTGTGTCTCAGTAACTCAGAAATCAGTAGTGGAAATATTCCAATGCCTTTTTTTTTTATTCTGTCACTCAGAATGAAAAGATCTGCTCTCTACTGTGTAGCATAACTACTGTGACAGAATAGTATCAGTCGGTAAGGGTTGTCACTTTAAGCAGTCAGGCCAGATATTTTTTATTTTTATTCTAAGCCTGGCAAGTTGCAGAGCATCAAGTGAAAAACAGAGGGGGAGTAAAAGTACCCTATGGTTCCTGAGGATACTGTCATTGTTACATTAATCTGTTCTAGTGCTTGATCTTCACAGAAACAGTTTACTTTAAACAAAGAAAAGCATTCACTATTATTTTGATGTAAGTGTAATCATTATAGTTATTAATATATTGATTAAATAGACAATGTGACTTAAATAACATCACAGTTTTGACCTATCTGCTTCCTGCCCCCGAAGTATTATGTTGCAATAACATGGCCTTTATTACAAACCACCTCATTCCATGATTCAGTTCAGCAATCATTTTATTATACAGGCTGTTGTTCAGTGAAGGTCACATACCTTAGTTAGTAAATGTTATGCACATCGATCATTTTTACATTCAGTGAAGTTTCTGGATGTGTACTTATTAGTTAATAGAAAACCAATGTTTCTGTCACTTTTTAGTTTGCTAGGGCTTATCAAACTAGCTGCAAACTACAGCCACATGTAGTCGTAATGTATCTTTTGTCAATGTAAATCCTGAAGATGTTTTATCTCAGTTACAACACTGTGGGAGTGGCAAAAGTTTTGCTGCCATTCAGTTTGAAGGTAAAGATGTTGTTACGAATGCCTTGGTCTTCCCTTCAGCCCGTCCCTAGTAATTCTTACATTAAAGTCTGTGGAAGTATCTCCATAATATCTCTACCACAGAGGAGATTTAAAAATATTATTTAAGGAAAAGGCAGCATTAAGATTGAGCAGATTTGTGTTATGGATATTGGATTCTCTGAAAATTCTGTAATAATGGTTTTACCTCAATTATATCTGCTTGTAATTGTGCCCATTCAGAGTAAGAGCTGGTGGTTAAAAAACTGACTAGCGTCTAAGAAGCCCTAGTTTAGTTCCCTGCTGCTACACAGACTTGCTGCATTACTTTGAGCAAGTAATTGAAACAGCTTTGTGAAAATATTCAAGGCAGATAGGGGAAGTTTCATAAATGCAAAGTTGCCCAAATTTTAATACTTTAAAACAGTACACTTTAACTCTGGCTGTTTTATTAGCTCACAGTACCAGTAAGAGTGCCTCTTTAACAGTTTTTTTTTTTAACTGTTTAATGTTTTTTTAACTGTTTAACTTTTAACTATGTATAAGTTAACTATGTATAAGTATTCTTACATTGCACTTTGGGTGTTAGCTGTTTGAAGGGTTCAAAGAACACACACAATCTGGAAGAATAATTGGCTATTCCCCTCAGTAAATGGACTCTCTTCAAACCTTTTCTATTTAGCTTCAGCAGTTCTAAGTTTCTCTGGCTGGAATCTCTCTGAAGTCAATAGGTGCCCCTTTTGGGCTCTTCACATAGTGTATATTAAGGCTGTAAAAATCATGAAAGTTCGCTTCAGTCCAAAGGGTGATTGAATAACTGTCGTGGTTTAGCCCCAGCCGGCAACTAAGCACCACGCAGCCGCTCACTCACTCCCCCTCCCACAGTGGGGCAGGGGAGAGAATTAGGAAAAAAACCTCGTGGCTTGAGATAAACACGGTTTAATAGGACAGAAAGAAAGAAGGAAACAACAGTGATAATACCAACAAAGCAATGTACCAGAACAAGTGATGCCCAATACAGCAATTGCTCACCACCCGGCGATCGACAGCCCGTCCCCGAGCAGCGATTCCCGCCCCCCGGCCAACTCCAGTTTATGTACTGGGCATGACGTCGGATGGTAGGGAATATCTCTTCGGCCAGCCTGGGTCAGCTGTCCCGGCTGTGTCCCCTCCCAGCTCCCCGGGCACCCCCAGCCTGCTCGCTGGCAGCCCAGCACGAGAAGCTGGACTGGCCTTGACTGCTCAGCAACAACCCAAACCATCATCACGTTATCAACATTTTCTCGTCCCAAATCCAAAACACAGCCTCACACTGGCTTCTGTGAAGAAAACCAGCTCTATCCTGGCTGAAAGCAGGACAATAACCCACTGGCGTCCACTGAGGGCTATTAAATACAGACATACCACCTTTGTAGGAGTATCCCTCACCTATAGATTGTTGCAGGCCAAAAAATCTATTTGGGAATAGTACGAATTCATTTATGTGCCAATAACTAAGCATATAAGTCTTTCTTTAGTCACTTCTCAAGGCACCCAGCCTTAATATTAGACAGAGCTCCAGCCTATACAGTAATGACATGTGTGAGGAGCATGTTCAACCCCTCATTATTTCAGGCAGCCAACTAGTGGTGCTGCAAGTCATGGACCGACTGAAACTTTCACTTTCCCTGGGTTGTTGCTCCCTTCTTTATACAATGAAGCATCACACAGCTTTTCCAAACATTATCTTTACAGATGAAAAAAAAAAAAAAAAGAGAAAAAAAATGAGGAAAAAAAGAAAAAAAAAAGAAAAAAGTCTAGATGTCCCTTTGGTTTGAATCTGTATTCTTGCTTTTATGTTCTTATATCAGTTTCAGCCTGTCGTCTTCTAGGATGGTATTCAAATGATGGCAGCCATTTCAGAGTTGTTATAGTGTGGATATATTATGTTTGTCCATAGTCCTGGATTGCCTTTTCTTTGATTATTTCTTTCTGTTACAGGATAAGATCATTGGTTATAACCTTGACTATCTGAGATTCTTCTGTTTTCAGTGGATTCATGTCCTGTAATACCTACTAAGGAGACATGAGGAAAATTGACACACCGTATGTAAAATGTCAGAACACAATTAGTGTTGCAAGCACTGTGAATGGTGTTGCCATGGACAAATCAGGAAGTATGTGTTAATGTAGATTCTCAGTTTACTTAAAGGTTGTCTTGCTATTACAAGTCTGCTGATGAGTTCTGTGCTAGTCTCAAGGGGTGAAACGTGCTTCTTCCTTACAGGCTTACTAAGTTTTCTTCACTGCCTTTATATTTTCATTTTTGTTGATGTACACAATGCAGCTTGCCCTCCATGTGAATTTACTGAGAGGACATACACTATTAGAAAGCTGAACAGAAACTATTGTGATGTCCTCCCTCTTCCAGCACCTCTGTGTGTCAGCTGTTATAAACTCAATGCAGTTACATGTCTTGTTTTGTGAGGTTTTTACTGACAGCCTGAATTTATCCACAGAAAGATTTTATTGTACATCCCCTAATCTTTGGTCACAATCTTCCAGGCTGTTACAGCTTCATATTGTTGGGATTACATTGCTCCTGGCTTTACAATGCAGATGAAGAGAAATGCGTCATTGATCCAACAGCATGACTGTAAATATGGAAGCTGGATGGTTGGCAGCTTTTTTATTGCATCGTGTCCATATTGGAGATGACTCTGTCTGCTAGGGTCCCACTGCAGATGCTCTCCTCTGCTGCAGGTGTGTTGTCTCTATTATATGTTCCTTTTTTTTTTTTTCTCTTGCTGTCTTGCCCAGTTGCTGGCATTCTTCCTTTTGTGTTTCTTTCTCTGTTCTTGACTGGGATATCCAACCTTCCTCCCATACTCTTTAAGTTTGACCTTAACTTTATACTAGTAGCTATAAATACTTACACTTAGACAGTAGTGTAAGTGCAGATATATTTGAACTATCATCTAACTTGCCAGCAATGAAGCTGAATAGGATAGAGGTTATACAGGGCTGAGCTGTAATCCAGATTTTCATGACATTTTTCAAGGGTGCATTGAGCTTTATGTTGTAGTGTCATTACTGCTATGTCTCTCACTTAAAAATAACTTTACTGCATCTGTTTTTTTGATCTCAGATGATTCAGTTGCACTTGTTTTTTTTGGAGGAAGTTTGCTTGTTGAATCTGACTGTTCTGTTAGATCTCTTTCTCTGAGCCATTGCTCCTGTTAGATGATATCATGAGTCTGTCTCTAATTAAGGAAATTGTTCTATTCCAGAAGTTCTATATGATGGTCAGCTTTAACTAGTCTACTTCATTCTCTTCTTCCTGGTTTCAAGTAAAAAAATGCATCTTGTTCTCCTGAGTGTTATATCACTCATTAAACACCTTTACCAGCTATAAATATGTTTTTCAGGCTTATTTCTAGCATCAGTCTTGCTCACTTCTCATTGCTTCTTCAGTGAAATAGAAAAGACTATACCTTCATCAACTTATCTTTATCTTCCATGCTTAACTCTGCATTCAGACTAATTTCTTTGTACCATTTACAATGCTTTCTTTTCCTCTCTTTCCTCTTGAAATCTGGTTTACACTCTAGTCTCAGTTCTTCGGTTCTCTAGCCTGGGTTTCTAAATGCTGCATAGTTTGAATTAATTATTTTTTTCTTTTCATAGTTCTCATCATTCATAGCTGTCAATATGTTTCCTGCATTGCGTGCTGGTTATTAACTACACCAAACAATGATTCCTTCCTCCTTCCTCCTTCCTTCTTCCTCCTTCCCTCTTCTTCACTTCTTACCAAAATGTGATTATTACAGGCAGAACTGTATATTCACTCAGTTTCACTCTCTAGCAACCTCTGCTCTTCCATGCAAGTTCCATGCTGTTAGCCAGTGCTGATACGAAAGGGAGGCAATGACTCTATGGAGTGAGGATATATGGATTTTTACTTACTCCTTTGGACTCCAGGTACCAAAGTTTCAGAATATGGGAAGAGCAATCAGCTTTCTGCATTAAGGAGATGAATGAAGTACTCAAATATGTAAAGCAATGCTTCATACAAGCCCCCAAATCTGGAAAAGGCTGAGTTACTTTCCATAAAATCTGTTTCATTTACAGATTAAAACTAAGTTCAGAAAGATGGTATTTTTTTCAGAAGTTTCTAGCTCAGAATGTCTCTGTTTCAGGCTAATTGAAGTAGGTGCTGCCTATATTGTTTTTCTTAAGATAAAATCAGAAATAAAAATGTTAAGTGGAAATTTTGGGGAGAGAGACACACACACAAATGAAGTTAATATGTCTTACTACCATACTGATTTAGGCCTTAATTCAGGACTAAGCCTTAGCTTCATTCCACTTAATTCCATCTTATCTTTCCGTTGATGGGGGAATTACTCTATTGCAGAGACAAGGTGTATCTATTACCCCACTTACAAAATATTTAATTATAGAAAGAGACAATCAAAACAATTTAGAATGAAAACAGGTACTGAAACTGGAGGACAGACAACATGTCTGGTCCTGCCATTTCCTCAATTAAAAGTGTGTGATATGTATCTGTCATTCTTTTTATTTTACATTTTCTTGTCGTTGCTTTTGATTCTTTAAGGATCAGTGCAGACACAGATTCTGTAAATCCATCCAAAGACTTGTTTTTAGCCAGTGTAAAGAGAAATAAGTAGACAGTTTCTTTTTTTCTCTCTCTCTAAACAGGAACTCAATGAAATATATCTAACATTCATATTGAGTCTTCTTCATATTAAATTCTCATTACATTGAATTTATATAGAACAGATTCTTTTTGTACTCAAATGTATCTGCATAGTATTAACTTCAAGAGCAAATTGTTATCTCCATGTGCAGTGGCCCTTTTGCGCAAGTTATTGTAGTGCATGCTTCTTTTCACCAGGTTTTTCTAGTGGCACCTGCAGTATTTGGCACAACAGACAACAAAGAGAAAAGAGACAGAATATGCATTTTGATTGTTTCTTTTTGTGGGTATAAGCACTGTCTTTAAACAGCATTTATAAGAAGCTATTTTGCTTTCATTTCATTTCATAAGGTTTTTTGATGAATCAATTTACAAAGGATGCAAGGATAGACCTTTAAAACTGTATTCATGTTTGGAATCCAACTTTATGTTAAGCTCTTTTTAGGCTCTGATGGTGTTCATTTCATTCCTGCTTTACAGCTTGAATTGGAAACGCTGAAATACCATAAAACAGACTTAGACAAATTTGATAGATTCATATCCAGACCTAGAGCTTCAGTATACTCTTGACTGTAAACATGCCTCTCACTCTCCCAAATTACTGCCCTTCTGTTTATGTACTGAAAAGGAGAAGAATTCCCATTCTGCATCTCATTAAAGACTTGATGCTCTAGCTTTCCACTTTCCCTTGTTCCCTTTATTTTGCATTCTCATATTGTTTGACATCTGTCTTTTGTTACACCCTGCTGTCCCAGCACTGATTGTTTCAATACCATCTTACTATGTCTCATGTGTACAAAGGACATGTACACAACATGTTCTGGTCAGTAGCTCTTAAAAGAAAAGCTTCCTCAGCATATTATTTACTGTTACATGAAAGTGATTGCAGAATGTTATTTTATATATTGTATACACTACAAAATATTACAGTGATGGAATGCTGTTAGGAATGCCAGAGTTATGAAGATTTTTAATTGAAATAAAATGGGCAATGTTAATTGTAGAATAAAAAGTTTGATGCAAATGTATTTCTAATTCATGTTTTACAGCATATTATAAGAAAGAAAAACAAATACTTTTCCCTATTCTGAATTGTTTGGATGATCTGTTCAGAGCTCTGTTGGAATGAATATATTTCCGTGCAACATGTTATTTCAATGAAGCAGCATTTTCTGATGGAATATGTTTCAGTAAAAAAAACCCCAAACTCTCCTCTAATTGTGACTGAATAGAAAACCCTACTAAATCTGGTTTATGTGCTAGCATTATACCAGTCAGGGAAGTCAAGAGCACAGGTCATGCAATCTTAGCTTTATGTAGAATCAAGCTGGATTTTTATAACAATTTTCTTAGCTGTAACTTTAATAGAAGCAGTAGACAAAACAGATTGAAAATAATTTTGCCTGATATCCTTGAGGTTAGAAGATATTCTGCTAATGCTTCTGCTGGAAGTGTTATGGGAAATACTAACAAGCTGAGGCTTACATCCACTTGTTTATGAAAGGGCACTTTTTATACAAAATGAATGTGACATTTGCTACCTAGGTATGCACATGTGCTTCTCTGCCATGAAATATTCTGGTGGCCTGCCATCTTCCTGACAGGAGTGCTTTTTGTTTTTCCCAATTGAAGCACTTCATATACAATCTTTACTACTCTGGGCATCACATAAATGCTGGATGCAATCCCAAATAAGTATTGACAACTAACCAAGTTATGCATTATTGAAATTGAGAATTCTAGAGAAACAGTGGGGTTTTATTTAATCTGACCTGGACCACTTCTAAAGAGTCATGAAAAATTATTAAGGAAAATAATCATAATAATTACGGTCCAAGGAGAAATGTTTACCAACCTGCTACACCACTTAGACATACACAAGTCTATGGGGCCAGATGGGATCTGCCCAAGGATACTGAGGAAGCTGGTGGAAGTGCTCACCAAACCACCTGCAATCACTTTTCATCAGTCCTGGCTAACCAGGGAGGTCCCAGTTGACTGCAAGTTAGCAAATGTGAGGCTCATCTACAAGAAGGGCCAGAGGGTAGATGCAAGGAACTACAGACCTGTACAGACCTCAGTGCTGAGGAAGGTTATAGAGCAGGTCATCTTGAGTGCCATTGCGCGGCACGTGCAGGACAACCAGGTGATCAGGCCCAGTCAGAATGAGTTTATGAAAGGCACAACCTGCTTGACTAACCTGATCTCCTTCTATGACAAGGTGACCCACTTAGTGGAGGAGGGAATGGCTGTGGATGTTGTTTATGTGGACTTTAGTAAAGCCTTTGACACTGTCTCCCACAGCATTCTCCTGGAGAAAGTGGCTGCTTATGACTTGGACATGCGTACGGTTGGCTGGGTAAAAAACTGGCTGAATGGCCAGGCCCCAAGAATGGATTTAAATTCAGCTGTCAGCCAGTCACAAGTGGTGATCCCCAGGGCTCAGTATGGGGACCAGTTCTGTTTCATATCCTTATCAGTGATCTGGACAAGGGGATTGAGTGCACCTTCAATAACTTTGCAGACAACACCCAACTGGGCAGGAGTGTTGATCTGCTTGAGGGTAGGAGGACTCTGCAGAGGGATCTGGACAGGCTGGATTGATGGGCCAAGGCCAATTGTATGACGTTCAACAAGGCCAAGCGCCAAGTGCGGGCACTTGGGTCACAACAACCCCATGCAATGCTACAGGCTTGGGGAGGAGTGTCTGGAGAACTGCCTGGCAGAAAGGGACCTGGGGGTGTTGGTCACCCATATTCAGCTCAGGAATATGAGCCAGCAGTGTACCCAGGTGGCCAAGGAGGCCAACAGTGTCCTGGCCTGTATCAGAAATAGTGTGGGCCAGTAGGAGTAGGGAAGTGATTGTGCCCCTGTACTCGGCACTGGTGAGGCCGGACCTCGAATACTGTGTTCAGTTTTGGGCACCTCACTACAGGGAAGACCTTGAGGTGCTGGAGTGCATCCACAGAAGGGCAATGAAGCTGGTGAGGGGTCTGGAGCACAAGTCTTATGCAGAGCACCTGAGGGAACTGGGGTTGTTTAGTCTGGAGAAGAGGAGGCTGAGGGGAGACCTTATCGCTCTCTACAACTACCTGAAAGTAGTCTGTGGCAAGGTGGGTGTTGGTCTCTTCTCCTAAGTAACAAGCGATTGGACAAGAGCAAATGGCCTGAAGTCGCTCCAGGGGAGGTTTAGATTGGATATTACAAAACTTTTCTTCATCGAAAGGATTATCAAGCACTGGAACAGGCTACCCAGAGAAGTGGTTGAGTCACTATCCCTGGAAGTATTTAAAAAACATGTAGACATTGCGCTTAGGGACATGGTTTAGTGGTGAACTTCGTAGTGTTAAGGTAACGGATGCTCTTATTGATCTTAAGGGTCTTTTCCAACATAAATGATTCTGTGGTTCTAATTAAATTTAGCTATATGTCAATTCACTCATATGAAGTTTTTAAAAAAAACTGTTCTGAGAAATGCCTAAAAAGCCATAAACAGAGTAAGATGAAAGACTCCACTCTAAAGTTACTATATGAGTACCACACCTGCTGGTCTTATGCGTTGCATGGAGCTCAGACATAGTACTGGATACTTCTACATGAAGTGTGAGATCCTGAAAACTACCTGTGAAAATGTCAGAGATCCTTGCAACACATCTTGAAATGCTCTACCCATGTATATATACTATGAAGAGTTAGACTACCTTACGATATAAGAAGCCAGAAAAACCCTTCATTTCATGCCAGACAGTGTGATGCACGGACTGTAAAGACAGTTGGAATGATGATCCCTTTAAGTGGAGGTAAGCAACAGCCAGGAGATGTTTATTTCATGTGAATGTTACTGAGATTTCACATAGTATGACCCATGTTTCTAACTGTTGCACTTTGGCATTTCGGTTGCCAGTAGAATAGTTGAGAGAATGGGAAACATGTCAGTGCTTACCCTTGTTGTAAGGGATAATTGGTTAGCCTTTGGGATTTCTTAAATTTACTTCTTCATTTTCTACTTGGCAACCTAACATCATATGCATAAAATGGTGACCACTGCCATCAGCTACCAATATCTGTCCTTTCTATACTCTGTCCTATCCTTTTGGTTAAGGTAAAATGCTATTAAATAGCTGTATGTTTTACACTGTGCTTACTGTTTAAGTGTTTTCCCTGCCTCTTCTCCTTCTTATCTTCCTTTCTTGCTGTATGCTCAGCCCCTAACCATTTGGAAGAGGAGGGGTACGAAAGGGGAGAGGAAGTTATCTTAGAACAAAAATCTATTTATTGTAAACTGATAATTCGTTAGTCATACTCCAAAAGCCGCACTGCAGTTTAGTAATGTGGTGAATTAATATATGAAGTCAGTGGAAGGTTGTTTGGGTTTTTTTTACAACCTCATCAATAAAATATCATCATGGCCTTTCTTTGCGCTAAAATATTTGTAAAGCTTTTTAAATAAACACCTACTGAAAAGGCTTTTATGTCAATATTCATCATAGAAAGGTTTTAATATCAGCATAGCTTTTAAAAATATTAAAAACTGTAAATTCCTTATCAATGTGGTTTCTAAATTTACTGAGCTGTACAGCAGTGCTATCCAAGTAGAAGCAGTAGCCACACCTGAAAGGGCAAATCACAAAACACAGAAGGAGTCACTGCTCAAAATACTTGAAAATTGACCCGATCAACAATAAAGAGCATTTTAAAAACAGATAGCATTCCAATGAAACCCATCCATTCCAAGTTGGCTTGCTTCCCCTTTGGTTCCCAAATTAGTAGTTTTGCTCGTCCACTGTGGCTCATAGTAAGGAAAAACCACTGGCTCAGCAGCACTGTGTATCTTTCATGATTCCTCTCTATTTTTGCAAAAATATAATTTTTTGGTGGTTTGGGTTTTGGTTTTTTTTTCCTTTGTAAAATGTTTATTTTGTACATTCTTCAGATAAAATGTGTTTACAAAAGAACAAATGCACCACTAGATTGGACTAAGTAATATTCCTGTTCCCCCATTTCTACATCCTCAATTCCTGTTACACCTGCTCATGCTGTGAAATGATACTCAGCATACTGATCTTCTTCACTTCCCTCCGGTCTTTCCAATAACAAAATTAATATAGTAACAAACCAAAACAGCATGACATCTGCAATGACAAAATATTGTTTGTTGTTTCTCTTGCCTTACAGGATCTGAGAATATGAAATGCCTAGGTTTTCAGAAACTTCTACTCTAAACACTGCTCAACATCTGGTGTAGCATAGGGCAGATAGGGTGCTGGATCAGGAGGAGGTGAGATATGTTTAAGTACAGGAAGAAGGCTCAGACCTTAGTACTAGAAGAGGACAAGCAATAAGAAAGGATGGAGAAGCTGTGGTGGTGTCACAGAAAAGGAATGCAAAAACGGAGTGGTGATGACAGAGCAGAATGCAATTCATGGACATAAGAACAGACAAGTTTTATTGTTGGATGATTGGTTTCAAAGCTGACACTTACCTTCTGCCTCTCATACATCCTAAAACCCTTCTGCCAATACAGTATCTGCAAGGTTTTGACAACCTCAGTGCTACGGATATTTAACAAATGCCTTTCTAGGAACAGATAATTATCGTTTGAGTGCCAATTTGAGGCTCAGTATGAATAGGACCTCCTGCGGCAGTGCAGCTCCTTTGAACTCAAGCACAGGGTTGCCATGACATCCTAGTTCCAAAGAGAAAAGAATGTTCAGTGCAGCTCTGATCCTCTCTATATAAATTCTAAAGCTAAATTTGAATAATACGTTTGAGATGGTTAAGAAAGTCTTCTTCCTTACTGATAAACTGCACAAGTGTTTGGTAAATGTAGAACAGACCTTTATTTACCTAGAGCTTAATTTACCAAAGTGCTAAATTAGAAAAACATTAAGTTCATTTAGGGACATCAAGGGGCAAAGAATATAGATTTCTGACCATTTCCTTTAGTCATGATCTTGAACTTGAAAGTTGAAAACAATATAGAGGCTTTTAAACACTAGTTACATTTCAAACTTTAACTAGAAATAGAACAGTATGTATTCATCCTTAGTTCTGATTTTAATTTCTCTTGATGTTTTTTTCTTTTGCCTTTGGCTTCTAGACTCCAGAGGGTCATGGTGTCCAGCATGTCTTTCTCTGTGAAGGCAGTTAGACACTGTAACCTAATTACTTCTCAATTTTTATCTATTTTTTATTTTGTAATAAACTAAATGCACTGAGTTTTCCTACCTTATACTTTCCTGTACAAAATATTTCTTGCCAACCCACAAAATGTGTTTTAAACTTTTATTTGCTGCCTTCTCAGTTTTTTGACATTACAATTGGAAAAGTAAGCAACAAACTCATAGCCAGAATTACCTTTACTGATATTGCATAAATGCAAAAATACGTCCTTAATTAACCTGTTTATTCAGCACTGTTTCCCACAGCCTTCCTTGGACAAACTGGAAAGATACAGATTGGATGGGTGATCTATGAGGTAGGTAGGAAACTGGCTAACAGGTCACACCCAGAGGGTGTGACCATTTTAAGGGTAATGAATGGCTTTTACTCAAGCTGGCAACCTGTCACAAAGTGGGGTCCCCCAGGGATTGACACTGGGCCCCACACTGTTCAATGTCTTCATAAATGATCTGGATGATGGGATGGAATGGTCCCCTGCCTTCCGGGACCTCGTTTACCAGCAACACATCCTCTGTGATACATCATCTGAGTACGGAAACAAATAGCTGGATGGGATATATGCAGAGCTCTAGGGTGAAACTCCTTACAGTCTTCCTGTAGACTTGACTGCACTCAACAGCATGATAGTCATAGGTAATTCTCAGGGATTACTTGGGATTATGATATATGAACATGTGTCAATGCCTGGTTTAATGATTTTTTTAGAAACCACAGCTAAGCCATGACTAAGATGGTAGTCTCAGGAAGGTACTTACTAAAACTCTGCATAATTCCTTGTCAAAAGAATAACAAAGGATCCCATAGACTTCAATATCTCATGTAGATGAGATAGATAGCCTGGCATACCCAAATAATGAGGCTGAGTGGGAAGAGCAGTATACACAAGCCACCTCCATAATCATACCACTCTAACTTGAAACCATGCTACTTTAACCTTGTTGGAATTCACTCCATACTACAGTTGCTAGATGCCCTTTTAAAAGATATGGTCTTTTAAATTATTTTGAAAAAAACAGACCACCAAAAAGAAACCCAACAAGCCCACCTTTCTACCTTTCTAAAAGATTTTAATTGACCCATAATTAGGGGACAAGCAATTAGGAGACAAGCAACTGCTTATCTAAAAAGAAGGAAAACTCGAGGGCTTTCCCACCCTAGTATGAAAAAGCAACTACTTTTTTGTATTATCACTGAGGTCAATATATTAATTCTCTAGTGTTCTTGGTGCACAAGGCACTTTACTAGAAATTGTAAGAAAAGGGCACAGTTGGTCTCCATCATTCTTCAAAGGCAATGAGAAAAGAGAGCACAGTTTTTCCATTTTTGTGGAGGTTGTCCAGAGGTTGTAATGCCTAGAAATTCCACAAAAAAACCCCAACCAACTGACAAAAAAAAATCAAAAGAAAACACCATCAAAGTTCTGGGCAGTGACTACACACCATCACTGTGACCCAGTCTCAATTTGGCATATGTGAATATTTCAGACTTTGCTTAGACTTACCTTCACTCCTGAGAACTAGGAAGAAGCCTATGCACAATTAATACTGTACTTGGAAAGCAAAATAGAGTTCAGTGGATCATGCGCTAGTAATGGTGTCACTGTACGATCTCCAACTTTACTACTGGTTTGTTCCAAGATATTATACTTAGCATGGATGCTGGTAGCTAGAGTGTCTATGGATTTGCTGTAAATTAAACTAGCTGGTAAGCCTATCTGCAAAAGAAAAGAAAAGGAAAGAGAGAAATAGCTGCCAACATTTTACATCAGGAAAAGTAATTTTCCTTTTTAGAAAATTACTAAAATGTCTGCTAGTTTTTGTGTTGCACTTGTCAACCATGCAGAAATAAAACTATTATATTCCTATTGTGCAATATCTATCCTTAGTATTTTTAAAAGCTTGTGAATCAGTCTTTTGTGATTAATAATATTGGCTGTTTCACGTACATTTCAATTTGTTAGCGTTTGTCTGTTGTCTTTTGCTTTAATTGTAACAGCTTTAGTGTAAAGATTCTTTTGAGCTGTGTAAGAGTTTGTCTTATAGATAAGACTTCTATATGCAACTTTTAAAACACTAACAGTTCTAATCACTTTAAGGAAAGAAAGGCTCCTGAAGTCTGGTCCTTGCCACCCTAGTCAAATATTCTGATCTGGTATATACCATGTTGCCAAACATGCTTTGTCTCTTGGAAGCTCTTCTTTCTATGCTGAAATAATTACAGCAAAAAAATTAACCTAAGTTAAATTAAACTCAAAAACCTATGCCATAATAATTTATGACTATCCTTTTTTTTTATTTCTCAGATCAATTAATATTTTTTCAAAAAATAATAATAACCAGTGTAGAATATATATATCATGACATATATATTAAAGAAAAATATTCAGTAGTAATTCAGTACATTTTTTCTGTACTTCCAATTCCAGAACATAAAGATCATTAGATGATGAATTGCAAACACTTAATTTTTCTGTTCGTACATATATGCACACACATGCACACACAAAAGGAAAGATGAGGCACCAGAAATGGATACGTTGATTTTTCCTTTGTTACACTGGAATTATTAAACCTTTGCAGAACTAAAAGACTGTGTTAATTTGAAGGGTTAAGGAGTCGGCTAAGGCAGTTGATTTAATACTTGTCAGTGCAATTGTTCTTCTTTTGACAGGACAGTTTTTATTCATTTAATATTTTTAGTATATTAAGGTCATAATACCTTACTTGCCATATCTATAAAAGAATTTCAGGATAGTTTTTGTTTCCGCAATTTCTATTGAATATTATACCTTTTAAGTCTTTTTTGCCTCATATGTACCTGACTGTAACTAGCGTGATTTTTCTTAATTCTCAAATCCCTCTTCTAGCCAGGTATCTGATATACAACAAACCTTTGGTTTCTTTTATAATTTCAAACTCTGAAAGAGTTTTTTTTAAATTTTTTTTCACCAGATATATAAATAATGGGGAAGTTTTATTAAGTAAAAACATCTGTGAAAAATGGCTTACAAGGATGACTTCTTACTTCTTCAAGTAGCCTCCAAGTCTAGAAAATCCTGGACTTTACATAAGGGAGGATTCACTAATAACAATGACATATTTTGTCCTAAATTTATTTCTTCATTTCAAGCAATAGTAGAACAATAAGAAAGAACAATAGTAGTGAATGCAGTAAATATAAAACTCAGATTAGAAAAGCAAAGTTAGTGAGTCACTCTTGGATCTAGCTCACAGCATTAATGCCTCGAAAAGATGTCCTCCTTAGTATGTTGTTTACATGTTCAAAATAGTATCATTACAAACATTCCCTGAAATTCATTTATCTTCTTTAGATTAATTCCTTTTTGTAGAAACTGAAGATGCTTGCAGATCCTCAGATGTAGATCCTTCTGTATTCAAGTCACAGGCCAAATCTATTCAAACTTTTCCATTTTTTAAAGTGGTTTAGATACATCCTTTCACATAAGATATTTTGCAGTCTTCACTTTGCAAGTCCTTGATCAAGCATTTAATAATAAGCTTAATATTTACTTCCCATTAAATTCTGTATATTTCCTTAAGTACTTAAGAATAAAAGCTAAACACATGCTGAACTATTGCAGTGAAGCAAGATTTAGTATTTATCTAGGTTCAGTTTCTATCTGAAAACAAAAGATGTGAAGTAGATTATTTTTAATCACTTTCCAAAGTTTTTGTGAAAAGGATGGAATGTTTGGTATTTAAATTTAGTGTATTTTTTGTGTGCTATTAGTAGGGAGAAAAAAGGTTGCACCTAAATATGACTTGAAAAAAGAAAGCACTATCTCAATTTTTCTTGCTATAATACTCCTTTCTCCCTGTGATTCTAATCCTGCAATGATCATATAGTTTTTATATGTCCCTTAGTTAGTTTGCTGAACACTGAAAAAATCCATTTCCAAGTTTCAAGGCATTTTTGTTATTGGAATCAAGCAGTAGCATACAGCAGGGTTTGTATCTCATGTGAGACACAATGCCAGATCCAGTCTTCTGCACTGATGAATGGTCTCATAAGTGTTTCCTAGTTTCAAGGAAACATATCTGTCCTATGAAATCATACCCATCACCTTGCAATCTTACTACTGCTGATAAAACTAGTTCGGTATACTTAAGTCAGTACGTTCACCAGCAAAATTCCTATGTGAGGTGTTAGGAGAGATCTAATGGTTTAAAGGGCTTTCAGGATCAACTGTGGCTGCAGCTGGAAAATGCATTTTATTTCATAATCTCTGTTACATGGAATGCAAGCTAATATAATGAATTTGCATGCGTCTCCTTGACCCTCCCTTCTATAGAAAAAATCAGGAAAAAATATCACCAATGTAATTAGTTTTTACAACGGTTTTTCTGGATGTTATTTGGCCTTGATAATAGAGGTGCATTTTTTTCCCTCTGCGTATTCATTGATGTTCTCAATGAAATGGCATTGCTCTCAATTTATGTTGGCTAATCAGAAGACTTTTGCAGTTTTGACTACCATGCATAATACAGCAGGCAAGATACTTACCATATCTCTACTAAAAAGCCTGTACCATGAGTTTAATCATGCTATTTAATTGCTAGGCTTAATTTGAAAATAATTGTTCACAGCAATTAAGTAAATGCCCCAATTTCATTAACAGACTTCCTAATTAGAAAGTACAACATAAAAGTGCTAATGTTGCTTCATTAGGCTTGAATTACTGTTTCTAATACTACTTTCTTACTATCTATACAATTTATTTCTGCAGTAGAGTATCACCCAAATAACTGGTACTAGATTAGTAACAAATTTCTTGGTGTATGTCCCAGACAAGTGTGCAATTATTTATTAAAAGGAACATTTAAATCTATACTTTAAATTTTAAGTATAGTCTGAAACTCAAAGAAATCTGAGATATAGCAGTATCTAATCAATTATGTAGGAGTTAATTGCTTTGAAGAATCATAATGTTTTTCCAAAATTTAATATCTCAACACATGTTGGCCACTTGCTATGTAAGAAACTGGAATGAGAAGTAAGAAGATCATAAAAGTGCCTGCTTATAAGATATAGTGACAACAGAAGTAATTATGGCAGTTTCACAAGATTATAAGATGTCATTAATAGTCTTTAATTGTCAGAGCTATTGTTTCTTTAGAACATTGAGGAATCATTTCACTTCTTTACTGTATTAATATAATTGTGTGCTAGAAGGAAGAAAGGTATTTCAATTTCAATAAAGATGTTCCAGTCTTTGGTGTTAACACAAGTGCTGGAAAGATTAAGAGTGGTGAAAAAAAGTGGTCACATTAAGATGATTAAGAGTTATGATGATAATTAAACAATTTTTTTTTATGAATAAGATTCAAATTATGTATGAATCCTTGTGGGGTTTTTTGTAGAAGGTATTAAATAGTGCCTGCCTGCCCAGTCTGTCATCGCTTACTTGAGGCCATTGCATTCCTTTCTTAATATAAAAATCTCAGTATTAAGCGGCTTCATCATGCTACAGAGTAGATAAAGGAAAATGTAGAAGAAAAAATTGCACATAAAAGCAATAAGGAGAAAGTTAAAAGGATGTAGCAGTACATAAAAGCAAGAAATGAAATAGCCCTTGCTTGTTTCTCAGCTAGCTTCAAGCTTTCTCTCGGTTTCCTTTATTTTTTCTCATACTGCGTCTTGCTTAAAATATAAGGATGGTTAAAAATAGGTTAGCAAGAAAAACATGTTGGTGTATTTCTTGTGAAAAAACAGCCAGCTGTCTCATGTGCTAATCATTAGCAGATATATGTAGCATTGACAACTTTTATGTAATTATAGATTTTAATATTGGTTAAAATGTGTATATAGTCAGGGTTTATTTTTTTTTAGTTTTGGATTGCAACATCTTGCCTCATTCATGCACACATACATATATACAAATAGTAAAGCTCATAAATAGGCAAAGAATAATTTTGATGTACTACTCTCCACCCAGAAACACAAAATCCTAATTATATGTACGGAATATGCCTATGGAGAAAAAGTTACAAATACATAGTAATGTTGCAAATAGAACATGGGTGCTCATCTCCCATGTCAAGAGGAGATGGAGACAATTTTCCTTTTTGAATGACAGAACCAAACTCTTCTTAGTACTGAAAGATGATACAGCAAAGAATAAATGTCTCCAGCTGCAACTTGGCTGGTTGATCTGGATGTTAGGAAAATTATTTTCAGTAGCAGAGTAGGGCAAGTTACCCAGGTAGGATAAAGCTCATCCTGGATGAGCAGCACGAGCTTCAAGGATCATCAAGACAAAGCTGCAGCGCTCTTGATTTTACAGGTTTATCTTTATTATTTTAACATAGATATCTTTATCCATGGTTTGACATTCTCACATGTGAACATGCCAATCCCTCTCATACACATCAGGTTATATGACATTCATAGTCCCACCTCAGGACACATAATAATACTTAAATGCAGGACCCCAGAAACATTGCTTACCTTCAACTCTGCTACACGAGAGCTACAACTTTTTTTCTGAATCTGTGTAAGTTCACAGGACCTTCTGAGGTGCTGCAAAGAAGTTATGGCAGTGATATGGGAATATGGAATTCCCAGTTGTGTGGTATGAGAGTGCGAAAAGGGAGATCTTAAGTGGGAAGCTAACTTTCACAGAACAAAAATCAATAGCTGTCTTTTTCAACTAAGCCTCTAAGTGCAGTATGTAATACCCATTTTGTACCAAAAGACCTGTTTTCCATAAACCCATCAATTTTGCTAATATTCTTTAATTCCTTTCTGATAATATCTGCTGTGGTCAGACCCTCTGCCGCTATCTACCCCTTGACGGAATGACGTTCCCAGTCCAAGGCACAAAGTTAGGTTTGTTACAATAAGGCACTTACTAGTAATAAAATAAGGCTGTGGTCACCCTCCAGTGGTGTCATGTTGCTGTTGCTGGTCAAACTCAGGGCTTGCAGTTGCTGGGCAAGCTTGAGCCCAACACAAGGAAAGGTCAGACCCCCAACCAAAGCACTGCCACTCAGTCTGAGTCGTCTCCCCACAATATCCTATTCCAGCCTTTCTGTGTTTTTGCCTAGGATCAGTGTAAGCCTTCACACAAGCAATAGTTATTAGAGCAATGAAGTCTGTATTCACTTTCAAAAAATACTAACACAATTAATTTTATGTTTGTATACACATTTATACATGTACATGCTGAAATGTTTTCACCCTGGTTCAATAAAGCAATAAAGTCTATCTTTATTTCTTTCCTGATTTTCACAAAGCAGCAAAGTACTTCAGAATTTACTCCTGTATTCTGTCTATTGGTCCACTGTATTTAGCCAGAATTTAAAAAAAAAAAAAAAATCAAAAGTAAAGAGGTACAACTTTGAGCAATATCCTGCCTATACAGGAGCTAAATTGATACAATATATATTTGTAAACATAGCTTAGCCAGATATGATTACAGCTTCCAGAAGTGTCAAACAAACACTAATTTGAGTCAGAAAGCAAAACCCTGGAAGGCAAAAATTTAAGGTGGGGAAAATTGTTCGTAAGCCTTCTCTTCTCTATTTCCATTTCCATTCTTCCTATTTATGGCTATTCTATCTTACCCAGTCATTTTTAATACATCATTTAAGTTTACGTTTTAATAAAATGAGCTTTTCACATTTAGAAATCCTTTTGATATTCTGGAAGAGGTTTGGACAGAGGGACTCAGACTTCTGGCTAGTTTGGGTCCAACAACAAGCAGCATATCCTGGCCTATGCCAAAGGATATATAATTCCTGTTGGCTTCCCTGTGTGATGGGTACCCTACACCATGAAAAAATTAGGCCTTGAGAATCGTCACCTTACGAATATGTTCTCTGATAGTCTACCACAGAAACAAAGAGAATGTCACCCAGCCTCAATTTTTGTCCAGTTCATGCAACATTCCACTTTGGCAGTATCTGTTTGAAATAAGAGCTAATGTTTTTACTAGCTTTAAAATTAGTATATACCTTTCATTGCCTGCAGGGATTTCTTACTAGCTGAGTGTATTGTTTACATATTAAATTATTCCAATGTCTTCTGAGCTTGAGAGGAATGAGTAATTCAAATTATTTTTGTTAATCTCCTTTAACTGTTGTTTAATACTATTCTATGCAAGGCCAAATATCAGCTGGGGTACACATACTATTGCTTATATATGAGAAAGGAAATGTATTGTTTTTTCCTTTGCATCTGGTGAAACACTGCCTGCTTATCATGAGCTTGTTTTGTTAATTGTTTGTACATACTAATTTGCACTAACAAAAATATAAAACATGGAGGGTTATTCAACTTATTTTTTTCTCTTCCAGGCTCGACTAAGAAAATGTTTATATGCTAAAAAAAGTTGTAAATGCCACAGTCTATCTTTTGTAACATATAAGAGTAAAACCAGAAAGCTACACAATTTATTCTGCTCATGTTACTGAGTTTTAATAGCCTTCAAAGTCTGATCTTTCTGGAGGTCCTAGAGTGTTGCTATTCTTTGGTTTCTGTTTGCTGCTATTCACAACAGGCAAGGAATTTCTTTTAGTAATCCATCAGCCAGAGTTTAGTTTTATCCATATATTTGTTGAAATCTTTATGTTTATGGTTGACGCCGGCTGGATGCCAGGTGCCCACCAAAGCCGCTCTGTCACTCCCCTCCTCAGCTGGACAGGGGAGAGAAAATGTAATGAAAGGCTCAAGGGTTGGGATAAGGACAGGGAGAGGTTACTGTCACGGGCAAAACAGACTCAATTTGCGGAAAATTAATTTAATTTATTACCAATCAAATCAGAGTAGGGTAATGAGAAGTAAAACCAAATCTGAAAACACCTTCCCCCCACCCCTCCCTTCTTCCCAGGCTCAACTTTATTCCTGATTTTCTCTACCTCCTCCCCCCGAGCGGCACAGGGGGACGGGGAATGGGGGTTGTGGTCAGTTCATCACACGCTGTCTCTGCCGCTCCTTCCTCCTCAGGGGAGGCTCCTCACACTCTGCCCTGCTCCAACCTGGGGTCCCTCCCACAGGAGACAGTCCTCCATGAACTTCTCCAGCGTGGGTCCTTCCCACAGGCTGCAGTTCTTCACGAGCTGCTCCAGCCTGGGTCCCCCCACGGGTGCCGTCCTTCAGGAACAGGCGGCTCCAGCCTGGGTCCCCGCGGGGTCACAAGTCCTGCCCGCACCCCTGCTCCAGCCGGGGCTCCTCTCTCCACAGGTCCACAAGTTTTGTCAGGAGTCTCCTCCAGTGCGGGCTTCCCACGGGGTCACGGCCTCCTTCAGGTGCATCTACCTGCTCTGGTGTTGGGTCCTCCATGGGCTGCAGGTGGAGATCTGCTCCAGCGTGGGTGTCCATGGGCTGCAGGGGCACAACCGGCCTCACCATGGTCTTCACCACAGGCTGCAGGGGAATCTCTGCTCCAGCGCCTGGAGCACCTCCTGCCCGTCCTTTTTAACTGACCTTTGTTTCTGCAGAATTGTTTCTCTCACATATTCTCACTCCTCTCTTCAGCTGCAGTTGTGCAGGGTTTCTTCCCCCTCTTCTTAAGTGTGTTATCCCAGAGGTGCTACCACCGTTGCTGATGGGCTCGGTCTTGGCCAGCGGCAGGTCTGTCTTGGAGCCACTGGCACTGGCTGTTGGACACAGGCGAAGCTTCCAGCAGCTTCTCACAGAAGCCACCCTTGCAGTGCCCCCACTACCATAACCTTTCCGTGCAAACCCAATACAATGTTGTATTGGGTCTGGCTGGGATGGAGTTAATTTTCCCCACAGCAGCCCTCACAGCACTGTGCTGTGTATCGGTAGCTGGAACGGTGTTGGTAACACACCAGTGTTCTGGCTGCTGCTGAGCAGTGCTCACACGGCACCCAGGCTGTTCCTGCAACATTCCCCCCTCACCAGCAGGCTGGGGGTGGGCAAGATCTTGGGAGGGGACACAGCCAGGAGAGCTGACCCAAACTGGCCGAAGGGCTATTCCGTACCATATGATGTCAGCTCAGCAATAAAAGCTAAGAGAAAGGAAGAGGAAGGTGCGGGTCATTCGTTATTTACAGCATTTGTCTTCAAACAACTTCAAGCAACCGCTACCGGTGCTGAAGCTCTGCTTCCCGGGGAAGTGGCTGGACATCGTCTGCTGGGGGGAAGTAGAGAATGAATCTTTTGTTTTCCTTTGCTTCTGCGTGCGGCCTTTCCTTTTGCTTTATTAAACTGCCTTTATCTTGACCCACGTGTTTGGTTAGTTTTTCATCCTAATTTCTGCCCCCCTGCCACCCATAGAGCAGCTTGGTGGCACCTGGCATCCAGCCAAGGTTGACCCACCACAAATGTCATGACAGAACATTTATGATAATTATCGTAGCTTAAAGTGTTTGACTTTCTGCCACCCTGTTTGTGCGTTTTCATTTACTTGTTCATTATTTCCTCATCTGGAAACTTTTAAAATATGGGTCTTACTGTCTCTGTATTCAGTCTGTGGTAGCAGATAAGATTCCATGTGAACAGACATCACTATTGTAACCCTTTCAGTGACCCCTACAGAACTAAAATTACAGCTTTTTCTTTCAATGGTTTAAAATGTTGTTTTCTCCCTTCTTTTTTTAGGCCTGAGCCCATAGGTTCTTTCTTACATGATTAACATTAGTTTTGTAAGGCGGGAGTTGCAGAATCAGGTCTTGTAGTGTGTACATGCACTCACACATTGAGTTTAAATTGCTTTGTTCTCTGTATTTGTTGACAATTCAATCAAGGTGAACAACATTACAAGACAAAGAAAGGGAAATAATAAAAATAAGCCAGATGTTGCTTCAGTATTGACTGGGAAATGTAGAGTTTAGTGTTTTCTTCTGTTCATGAATAAAAAAGAGAAGGAAAGAACCTGTCTTAGAAAAAAAAAGATACAAGTAGAATATTACATAATATTTAAACATACATTCATAGGAAATGGATCAGAATCTCATCAGCTTTTACTACTTTACTTCTTATTTGCATTAAATTTCAATTTGGGTTGCAGAAAGATATTTTATGATTACCATTTTTACGGTGCATGTTATTTGTCATCTGTGTTATAGAGAGTTCTTTAGTATTTTTTTTGCTCCTTGAAATCCGATATTGTTAAATGAGAAATTTTGGAGGGGAGGAGAACATATTAATCTTTTGGCAAGTGACAAAGTTGTTCATTTTAAAGTTTGCTTTGGATCCAGAATGAAAGCCAAATTAAAAATAATCTGTGTCTTCCCAGAGCAATCAGTGAAAAGCCACTGAAAAAGAAAACATTTTCTCCAGCAGGGGGGAATTTCTGAAGCCGCATGTGCTTATATGCTAAATTGAAAATCATACAGGCCTCTTGGACCCCTCTGACTGCTCTTCTCTCTCATAACCATATCCCGTGAAATTCTTCCAAGCAGATTCCTGAACAAGCCAAAGTCTGCTCTCATGAAACCTAGAATTGTGATCCTGCTCTTTGTCTTGATCCCTTCTCTTGGGATCTTAAACTCCACCATCTCACAGCTACTGCTGTCAAGGCTGTCCTTGACCTTCACATCCCAGCCAATTCATTCTTGTTTGAGAGTACCGGGTCCAGCAGAGCACCTTCACTTATCAGCTTCTCAGTCACTTACGTCGGAAAGTTATCATCAGTGCACAGAGGAATCTCATGCATGGCTTGCGCCCTACTGTGTTGCCCCTTCAACAGATATCGGAGCAACATAGCTGATTTGATTTCAGAATTATATGAGATACTTTGGCAGTCTGACAAAATTTGAGCTTTTGTCATTTCGTTTCTTGTGGTGCACCATGGGAAGCATAATGGGAGCCAGACAGTTATGAGACTTTTCAGTCACATACATCATCATCAGCTCAGCAGGCAGAAGGTGCCACTTGCAAATTATGACTATCTAACCTAAAGAAGTACTCTTTGCCACTAAATGGTTACGATATGAAGCAGTACAAGAAGACATATTAATTATGTCATCTTCTGTTGGCTTCACATTGCAAATTATCATTGTGCTATCAAACAATTTTTATAGCAGTTTCAGTAGATGTTCTAGTAACTGACCTGCCAGTATCACTAGTAGCAGGATGTGAAGGACTTCTTCTTGGGTTAAATTAGTTTAGATTCAGCACTGTTGCTGTGAGAAGACTCTTCTGCAGACTTAGGCTATCTGGCAATTGCTATGGAGTGTCAGGATGACAGACAATTTACTTGAGAATTTATCTGATGAATCACCAGGAGACCAATATGAAAAATTCTATTGCCCTTGATTGCTACCATACAGAAACATCACGATTTGACTTTACTACACAGATTAATGGGCCTGTTATGATGAGAGAATCATCAGCTTTTAAAAAATGCCATGGGACAGATTACATAATTTGCTATGCTCAGGTTGTGCATCACTTCGCTCACATAGGCTTCCCAACCATACAGAAAGGAGGAAACCCAATTCCCATTTTTCACCCTTTGCTTTGGCACTGTTTATAAGCAGTACTTTCTCTGATTCAGGATATATTGTGGAACTCACATCTTTACACTTATTTGTTCCTTTGCTTAGACCTGTAAACATTAATGGTGTTGGTGCTGCTCTTGGTTTGGGACATCAATATACCCTCTGCAACTCTGGCTGATGAAGTCTTTCCCTGAGCACTAAACATTGCTGCAAATAGTTATGTAATTAACACCTACCTATTGCAAGGTAAAAGTTGAAAGCATGTTTTTGGAAGCTGGAAAACTTGGTGGCATTGCCATGTACCAAGTCAGCATTTTCTGTGCGGTCTCTTCCCTGAATTACAGAATCACAGAATCACAGAATCACTAGGTTGGAAAGGACCTTTAAGATCATCAAGTCCAACCATTAATCCAGAACCACCATGTCCCCTAAACCATGTCCTGAAGTGCCACATCCACACGTTTTTTGAACACTTCCAGGGATGGCGACTCCACCACCTCCCTGGGCAGCCTGTTCCAATGCTTGACCACCCTCTCAGTGAAGAAATTTTTCCTAATACCCAATCTAAACCTCCCCTGGCGCAACTTGAGGCCATTTCCTCTTGTCCTATCACTAGTTACTTGGGAGAAGAGACCAACACCCTCATCGCCACAACCCCCTTTCAGGTAGTTGTAGAGAGTGATAAGGTCTCCCCTCAGCCTCCTCTTCTCCAGACTAAACAACCCCAGTTCCCTCAGCCGCTCCTCATAAGACTTGTGCTCCAGACCCCTCACCAGCTTCGTTGCCCTTCTCTGGACACGCTCCAGCACCTCAACATCCTTCTTGTAGTGAGGGGCCCAAAACTGAACACAGTATTCAAGGTGCGGCCCCACCAGTGCTGAGTACAGGGGCACAATCACTTCCCTACTCCTGCTGGCCACACTATTCCTGATACAGGCCAGGACGCTGTTGGCCTTCTTGGCCACCTGGGCACACTGCCAGCTCATATTCAGCCGGCTGTCAACCAGCACCCCCAGGTCCCTTTCCGCCGGGCTGCTCTCCAGCCACTCCTCCCCAAGCCTGTAGCATTGCATGGGGTTGTTGTGGCCAAAGTGCAGGACCCTGCACTTGGCCTTATTAAACCTCATACAGTTGGCCTCTGCCCATCGATCCAGCCTGTCCAGATCCCTCTGCAGAGCCCTCCTACCCTCCAGCAGATCAACGCTCCCACTCAGCTTGGTGTCATCTGCAAACTTACTGAGGGAGCACTCAATTCCCTCATCCAGATCATCTATAAAGATATTGAACAAGACCGGTCCCAGAACCGAGCCCTGGGGAACACCACTCGTGACCGGCCGCCAGCCGGATTTAACGCCATTCACCACGACTCTCTGGGCTCGGCCATCCAGCCAGTTCCTCACCCAGCGAAGAGTAAATCCGTCTAAGCCACGAGCCGCCAGTTTCTCCAGGAGAATGCTGTGGGAGACGCTGTCAAAGGCTTTACGAAAGTCCAGGTAGACAACGTCCACTGCCTTTCCCTCATCCACTAGGCGGGTCACCTGGTCATAGAAGGAGATCAGGTTGGTTAAGCAGGACCTGCCTTTCATGAACCCATGCTGGCTGGGCCTGATCCTTTGGCTGTTCTGCAGATGCCCTGTGAGCACTCTCAAAACCAACCGCTCCATAATCTTCCCTGGAACAGAGGTCAGGCTGACAGGCCTGTAGTTTCCAGGATCCTCCTTCCGGCCTTTCTTGTAGACGGGCGTCACATTGGCAAGCCTCCAGTCTTCTGGGACCTCCCCTGTTAACCAGGACTGCTGATAAATGATGGAGAGTGGCTTGGCAAGCTCCTCCGCCAGCTCTCTCAGTACTCTTGGGTGGATCCCATCAGGCCCCATAGACTTGTGGGTGTCCAGGTGGCTTAGCATGTCCTTGACTGCTTCCTTCTGGATTATGAGGAGTACATTGTGCTCTCCATCCCCGTCTTCCAGCTCAGGGGGCTGAATATCCTGTGGATACCTGGAGTGGCTATTAAAGACTGAGGCGAAGAAGGCATTAAGTACCTCAGCCTTGTCCTCGTATTTATAGTTGAATATATAGTTGAATAGTTGAATATTTATATTCGTATTTATAGTCGAATTATAGTTGAATATTATGTTTTCCTCAAGACCAAAGAGTTTGGGATGAATCTAAGGTCTCTCTGAAGTTCTCTGTAAGCAGAACTTCACCTTAAGAACTTACTTGCTCAACTTACTTGCTATGGGTACTAGTATTCCTACTTTCAAGATAGGTCCTACTGTTGGTATTTTTAGCTTACGTCTAATTGAACTTGCAAGGTATAGTATTTTGCATGTGGGAGGTTTGACTTTGTATAACTTTAAATAAACTTTTACTAATCACCATTCTTTTCCATTTTAATGCATTCAATAAAAAAATTAAGTGCATTTTACAGGGAAAAAGTGTCAAAAATTTAGAATACTGTATTTTTAAAACAGAACGTGGTGAAAAACAAATTAAACAATTTTTTTTCAAACTTGGCTCGCCTCTAAAATTTTTGTCTTTTTGCTTATATAAATATGCAAGTGCAGCTTTCTGCATGATTACTCTTTTAATGTGTAGATCGATATGCCAGTTTAGAAAGACTCCATTGGGGAGTTTGATGATGGACTTCTAGAAACAGGTGATCTCACAGTTCATTGTCCTGGTATGTGGAGGAAAATAATGTTGTTCATTCAGCGCTATGATGTCATGCCACTTCCAATATGCTTTGTTATCAAATGGTAATTGTAAATGAGCTGCCTTTAGTGACTTTTTTTGTGCTGTAAAAGCTTTGCTGAGTTGGGTTTTTAAGTAATTTTTCCTAACAAGTCATATGAAGATTTTATTTAGTCATAAGCCACAGATCATGTCATTTCTCTGCCCTTCTCCTTTTCAGACCAAAGAAACCCCCTCCAACCCTCACTTTAAATTCTCAAAAAAATAACCTCTTTGTCTTCCCTATTCCCTCTTCATATTTGGCAGGTCTTGGAAGACTGATAATGATTCTATTCTTCATGGTCACCCTGGCAAATGTGCTGGGCCTGTAAGGTACAAAAAAAACCAGAAGTTATTGGGTGTTTTGTTTAGATTCCATGTCAGCAAATAAAAAAAAAATTCTCAACTTCATCTTTCCTTCCTTCTGTTTTTTTCCCACCACTAGGGGAACTGTATGTATGTTACTCCTTTTACTTTTTCTGTATTTTGGTAACCTAGTTGTTTGTCTAATGCCTGAGCTAATCTTGTGGACTTTGCCTGGAGAACCTCGCTGCAGAGAGTCTTTGCATGTTGCAGGACTGCACTGACAGCAGGAAGCTTGGATGAGTCAGGATAGAGACTGCACTTCTGCAGGAGTGTCTTATGTCGGAGGAACTGGAACTGGTTTGTGAGAACAGAAAGAAAACATTTCAGAAAAGAGTGAGAGTACATTAGCAGGATATACAGCAATATTCTGTTACAAGTACTACTAGACTGGAAAGACACCTGTGAGAAGGCATGTATCGCATAAGAACCAAAGCAGAAGAACCCTATGCCTGAAATCACATATTACATTTCCTTGTACAAAAGATACACTGTACAGTAAGTTGAGTTTTGCGATTATTTTCTTTGGAATAATAAGAGTTAACATTGTTCTTCACCTCTTCTATCTCTGTTTCTGTACATTTATATTTGTAGGCAACTGTATGACATGAAATGTGCCCTAAAAGTTTACTGCTAAAATGCTATTCATGCTATTTGGTAAAGTGGCTACATAAAATACTATCAAATATATCTTATAAAACACTATGATAAAAATCTGTGAAATATACCTCATACAGCACTGATACAATGCTATGAAATGTACCTCAAAGCACTATGAAACCTGTGACATATAGGGCACTGATTAAACCGTGAAGCAAATTAATTTGAATGATACCTAGTTTTACAATACTCAAATATTTTTACTTAGAAAGTATTGTAATTCTTGTGGAACTTGGAATGTGGAAAGTAGTGGAAGTGAAAGAGGAAAGACAGCTCAAAGTCATCATTTGAGCATGTTAAGAGAAGAAAAGGCATGTCAGGGTGATTGCCTAGGAATGAGATGGACCAGAAGTTATAATAGATAGGCAGAGTCAGAGAACACTACAAAACACATTGTTCCTGTGACAATATAAATCAGTTCCTGAGGCTGACTTAAATGCTGTTTAGCCTCTTCAGGGAGGAGGAGAGTAACCTTAGACATACCTGTGTGTATCAGCACATCATGGATGTTTCATTTGGCAAAAAAGCATAGTTTAGCTAGTTATACTTTATTATTCATATTACACAAAAACAAGAAAAATTATGGTTAACAACACAAAAGACACTATTTCAGACTTTCTTCACAAAACACAGTGCCTGTGTATCTTCTTTAGAGTAAATTTTTAGAACCTGAAGTTGAGAAAAAAAAAATCATTGCTTTTGAGAGATCTCATTGTCAGAATAATAATAGTATTAATCTTTTTGGATTTTATTATTCCTCTGTGCACTGGCTCACAATAAAATACAGCTTGATGATTCCATTCCAGGTCAAAATTTATCCTTGCTTCTTTTTATATGGACATGTGATATAAGCATTTCCTTGAGGTCCAGCTTTTATTGTTGTCTTCTGAGGAGCTTTCTCTCCCTTGTTCTTGTTCCAGCATTGCCAGCTATCCTAGGTGTCACTCCTCTGTGAGTGGTTTCTTTATTCTAGCAGTGAGTGGTACCCTTCCACTGTGAGTGGTTTCTTTATTCTAGCAGTTACTTACAAAGGTTTCCTAAATATTTTTCTCTCCGCAGAAAGAAAGACGATCCAGGACCTCTGCTGATCTCCACGGAGTTGCACAATACGTGGCATAAAACTCAATATTACTACTGTCACAGGGAAAAAACTGCTCAGTTCACATGATTTAAGCTAAATCAGGGTTGAAGCATTTATTAGCAGCAAGTAATTAACCAGTAATGAGTGAACTGCACCTTCAGGATCAGTGTCAGCAACACAAGGTAGACCACAATAGTAGATGTATACGACATATTTAAAAAGACCTAGAAATTTGTAAGCACACTTCCATACCCAACTCCCCCCAAATTGTCACATACACAGAGCATTACAGGTATACCCTTGTGTTGGTTAATTAGCATAAACTGGCCGCAACGTTAGCTGAGCCCGTGAGCCTGGGTACTACCACAGGAGTGCCGAACACCAGCTGGGGCACCACTTCTGGCAGCAGAGCTCCCCATGTTAGTGTTACGTTATGTATTTATTATAATCCCATAAAAATATATAAACTGAAGTAGGCTTTAGGCCTGTTAGCCAAAGTAAGCAAATTTCAGTTAACTGTCCGCATTAACCCAGTAATTAAACTTTAGACAAAAAACCCGTTAGCCTAGAAGCCTGTCCTGCATAATGCAGTCAGATTCCCTGAGCTTTGAAGATGTGGAGGAAGTCACGGCTTTGCAGTATTTTATACTGGGGACAAAAAGACTGTATCATATAGAGCGCTGGAAAGCTTATGGGCAGTATCATGAAATGCATCACGTCAAATACCCAGAACGCATTTACATAATACTTAGATTTAATTTGACGATTGCCCGGGTTACCTTAGGAATGCTTATACGTTTTGTTTTCTGTTCATTGAATTTACTATTTCAAAAGGAGCAGCTTTGGGAAAGCTGGAGAATGAAATCCCTTTATCTGTCCACTGAATTAGTTCAAGTCTGGCAGCAGCTGTACTTATCTGCTGGGCTTTAACCAAGAGGAAAGAGCTATTCAAGAGAGAACATGGTTCTGTCTGCTGAGACCACTGACAAGAATGCCAACTGGGATGCAACTTTCTGAGCCAGTAACTTCAAAGAGAACTGTGCTTTCATTTCAGCACGAGTTAAGGGTGTATAGCCAGCGATTTTGCAAAAGGCCTGTGCCTTGGCAGTACCCTAAACTGTGTTCTGCCAAGTGTTGTCAGCAGCAAAAAGTTCAAATGTGTAAGGGGTTCTTTAAGCAATTAAGAGATGTTTCTGGCACAAATTCCCACCCAGAAATCTGAAAACGCTACATGCTTCCCCTGAGGGCCCTCGTTAGGCTAGGCTTCTAAACTTACAAGTGCTGAATCTATGTACAACACCAAAATCAGCTGTCTGTAAGAAAAGATACAGAATAGACGTGTGTAAGCTCATAAAATACATCAAACCGTCACCTGAAGTCGAGGGAGTGTTTGATAACAAAGAAATCTGCACTTGATTTGTGGGACTATGGTCTGAATTGCAGTCCTTCTGAAAGAAAAGATGACATAGATTTAAGGCTGTCCGGTCTGAATGAAAGACCGGATGACACCAGGTAATGAAATGTGTGTGTGCAGTTAATGTCCTTAGAGTGGATGAAGTTCTTTAAAATGCTACTGCCACCAAACTCTACCTGTTACTTATTTGTTGATTCTCTGAGATGGACTGTAGAAAGGCTTTTGTGCTTGAAATCCTGTGCTTTTTTCCCCAACTATATCAGTGTGTCTATCTAAAAGATACTTCTCTCCCAAACAACCTTGTCCTTTGTATCACAGTAATACTTAAATAATCGATCAGCGATCAAGGCACCTTTGTGCCAGACAAAAAGCGGAAGATAATCCATGCCCTGAGGAGCAACTCTCTGGATATGACAGTGATCTTATTCTGTGTCAGGACATAAAAATCATTATTCAGTATCGTAAATGCTATATACAGCAGTCACTGAAAAATCTGCTTTTACCATGGCCAAGCTTCTTAGCTTGTTGTCTTCTCTACTCAAAGGACATGAAATTTAGATCAGACAATCCATACAGGCTCTGTGTCTATGACCCTCAGGAGGTATTCTACAGATGTGAAAAATCCAAGAGAAGAGATGCATAAGCAGGAGAGCAACATTTTTGCTACATGTGAAAATGAGATGTTTTAAAAGTGCTTGATAAACATGAAAAGATATTATAAATGCTTAGATATTAAAGCATATTTTTAAGCTCTGAAACTTGTGTTTTAAGTGAAAAATATAGTTCAGAACATTATCCTTGAAAAAAATTCATTTCAAGCTGAAATGGAGATGCAGCCATGCTCTTACTTTTTGTGTGCTTCTACATGAAAAAAGCTAGTTACATACCATAAATATTAATGTCTAACAAAATTATATTCTATTGATAAGTAGCAGAATATATTTGACACAATTAAGAATAAGAACAAAAAGGAAAGTATAACAACTATGAAATAATGCTGAAATGATTATAAATGGTGGCTGATATTGTGAGTAGCTATTAAGAAAATCAAAGCTGTCATCAATCCGTTCCATTTAGTCACCTTTATATTAAATATACAACCACCACTACACCATCAAAGCAACGGTCTGTGAATCCTAATTTGGAATAGTAGAGACAAACATAAAGACATAAAAACATTAGATTTGGCCAAGTGGCTGTGACTTGATCCAGCCCAAAATCCCTGAAAGCAATTAATCCTGGCATCAATGAAAGGTGGATCACAGCATATCACAGCCAGTCTACATTGTGGGGGATCCATCCTATTTTTCTGTACCCACATCCCAAACATTCTAGCCACCCAAAGTTTCATCACTCTTGTGCTTCCTAAAGCCATGGCAAGATTTCCAGAATTAGAAGGAAACACTGAGTCTCAGGTCCCGGAAGGAAAAGAGATGTTTTTGGAATGGGAAGGTGAGTACTCAAGATATCGTGAATTATATATATAGATTATGTAAGTGTATTGCAAAGAAAAGAATTTGAGACAAAAAAGACCATGTGCCAGAGAGATATTGGAATCTGAATGTTTCTGAAGCCAGTTAGTTTTGCTTGAGGCAAATGCAGCTTCCTCATTTTAAGCAAATGAAACCTGGTCATCTGATATTTGAGACAGGACTCCTGCTTGCAGAACTAAACTTCCTTAAAAGTCGCTATGATTATAAACTTAAAGGCCTAAGCCAAAGACAGAAAATACATATTTGGATACATGTTATCTACATTAAAATTAATCATATATATACAAATTTTCATCAAACGGGGTCAAAACATGCCATGGCCTCTGGGAAAGCAGAACATGTTCAGAGACCTAATAAAAGTGCTATCATAGTCTCCAAAGCTGCAAGCAATGGTCCCTGCATAAAATCATTAAAGGTATCATAATGACCCTGAATAATTTTAACCTGAATAGTGTTCACTCAAATAAATAGAAAGTTAATGGATGTGATGACTAAATTTTTGTAAAGTACTGAATTCTAATATTAATTTTTAAAATCAGATATTAATCCTGGTTTTCACCTACCACCTTATGTGGTATCTTTTCTTTATCCTTTTTGTTTGAATCTAGTACACTTGCCCCGTTCTTTTATGGTCAGTGTCTGTAGAAATGGTCTAAGTACTTTATTTTGTTTCTCCGTCTTTTTTTCCAAAGTGCCTCTCGTATTCCTTACTGTGTTTCGTTCTGGGAGTTTCTTTTATACCACCACTTCTCTCCACCCTTTTCCTCTCCATTTCTTTGATCCCCTGTTAACTGTCTTTTAGATCTGATTCTCAATCATTGAGTGATCTTGATTGATACTTGCACATTTCAGAAATCAAGGCTACAGACATGTCTAAACTTACATCTTCAGTGCCTACTGTTTTTAAGGCACTGCTGGTTTTGTAGGCAGTGTAAGTGGGAAACACACACCCAGATTTGTACCCACGAGCCTTAGGTACTCCAGTCTAACAACTGAGTACCCTGCTGGATATGAATCAACTGAAGGTAACTTTCAAGACATGCTCAGAGCAGAGACAGATGTGCTTTCTCATTAGATTGCTGTGGGAAGTTGCACGATAGCTGGGGTTATAGTGGTGTACATTGTTTTAACGGAAAGAAAAGTTTTGTTAGACTGAAGCTGCATCCCCTGTAAAAGACAGCAAAACATATACATGTACCTTTGCAGTGAGATGGAAGGCAGGTAAAGAATGAGCCAAAGAAAGGTTTTCTGCTCATCCAGAGGTATGCAGCAGAGAAACAGCAAAGCCAGCTCCATTCTGTTGCGATTATTAGGTAACCTATCCCTACACATAACCAACAGATTAATATCTTTCTGGAATAAATTAACATTTTAAAGACCAACCTCTTAGCTGTAATTTGTTATGATACCATACCTCTCCATTCCCCAAATCCTCTCCCAGTCCTGTAGCAGCATGCAAATACCCACAATATCGGCAGTTGGGGCACCAATTACTGCCTCAGCTTGCAGACAGCTGTAGGGGGCAAGGCGAGGATGCACAGCTGTGCTCAGGCAGGCAGGCTTAGGGAAATCAGGCAACTTCATAAAACGTTCCCCCAGGAAACATATGGGAGAGTGAAGCATTTGTGTGGTTGAGGAGTGGGGAATCATCCTCCTTTGCCTGATAAATTGGTTACTCCCCCAGCTGTGTGTGTTTGGTGCTATTGTATGCTTTTGCCTGGAGGAGAAGACAATGGATGTCTGAATTTACTTTTAAGAACTGCCAACTTTAACTTGCTGCAAAACCTTATCTTGCAAGAAATGGTTGTATAAAATAGGACCTTGTTTCCAATATGTTTAGTTGTCATGTTTAAGAGCTGAAGTCCTTTTGACTGAAACTATGATAGATATGAAGGCTTGTTTGATGTTGCTTCTGACACTACACAGTATTGCTGTATATAAAGAGACTGAAATACTGAATGTGGAAGAATGTCTGGTGATCTATACAGCCAAATTCCTGAGAATTTAGAAGAAGCGAGGGCAGATGGGAGAAATGTCCGGACAGGTGAGTTATTTTCTTTCACAACTTCTCTGTGCAGTGTTTTCAGCTAGCTGATGCTTTCTGTATTACATTCTGCAAAAGGTGTGCTAGGGTTTTTCAGGGGAAGGGTGGTATGGTTAGTGTATGTAGATCATGCTGGCTGGCTTACAGACCTTTTCTGTTAAAGGTATTTGGATATTTAAAAGCTAGCTAAAAAAGTTATATCTGGATATCTACATGGAATTAAGCTTTTAGATGCTTTTCAGTATCTCTCTGGGCTTGTATGTATAATGGCTGGAATTTTTCTTTTAGCCCTTTTCATGTGCTGAGGAGATTAACCTTCTTGGTAGAAGGAGATAAAGCAGGGGCCCAAACAGTGGGGAAGATTGTTTATGCATAGCTGTAGCTATTTTCTTTAGTAAATGTGTCTGAAATTGAACCTCAGTAAAACTGAGGTTAGCGTAACATACGAACTGTGTCTTCCTTTTGTACTCAATCGTCTTCTGGAGATGGACGAGGTGTGTCCTCTCATTGGTGTGGACTCCATTAACTGTGAAGTACTAAGTAGCATAAATATAGCTGTTGCCTAGAAACCCAACCATAGCCAGGTAACATCAGAAAACCTAAATGATATCTGACACTAGAGCAATCGTGTCTGCCCTGGGCGTACTCAGGAAAACCGAAAGACGATAGTGCTTTAAGTATGTAATGTACGTTGTATTTGTACTTTCAGTGTATAGTTCCTCCCTGTGTGAGTAAATGCTAATCCCAGAACTCTTAGTTTCTATGCATTTACCATATTCTTGTAGAAGTATCTCATTTCTGCCCTTGATTTGTATTATCTGTAATAGTAGTTATTTTCTGTTATACTCTTTATAAAGAAAGAACTGTTATTTTTCACTTGCTTCCTAAACTTTAACATGTTCATGCTTTATGCTTTCTTTTCCCTTGAAGCGGAAAGGGCATGAAGATGCATTTGTAGTTTGGAGGGCAAGGGGAGGGACAAGGGAAATGCTGAGGCAGGAAGAGTTCCTTGCACTGTCAGTCACCAGTGGTGTAAATTTTCTCTTTAAAAAGTCAACGTTGTGTATATTGTTTGCAAATGACCGTTTACAACAGCTGTGCTTCTACATGGAGGAGGAAGCTTGTGATCTTCCAGTTGGTTTGTACTTATGTGATTTCTAATGAGGAAAAGTGCTGCTTTGCTACAGAACCCTGCTTAGAAACTTTGTTATAGAATGACAGGTCACAATTATTATTTAAGACAGCGTGTGTCCTAACCTTTTTTTAAATTCATAGTGTTTTACTGTTTCACAGGGTCATCATGGAAAATGCTTTATATGTAATGTTTTGTGTGCTCTTTAAACAAACTGCTTAGCATGCTCATTAGAATAAGGTGTCTAAAATTTTCTTTCTGCTTGTTAAGCAACTTTTACATATTTATTTAGTACTTACACTAGCTTACAATTCTGTGTACTTGCTCAGCTTACTGTTTTCTAGGGTAGGCAACTAGTCACCTTAATGTCATAATGTTTCTTCGTTATGAGGTGGCTGATATCCTCAACAGAGAGGATTTAGCAGTGATTTTGCTAGTTGAACAGTAATGTTCTTGCTTGAATACAGAAGTATATAGAATTAATAAGAAGTGTGGAGAGGAGACACAAAATATTTGAATGAAAATTCAATTGAAAGCAAACATGAATACTCTGTCATAAACATAACTAGACTGAACACCTTTCAGAAAAGAATTTTTTGGAATGCAGCTTTTATGGTATTTTTATCAATTCCAAAATTTTTACTGTTAAATCTGGAACACAGCCTGGACTATCTGGATTACATTCCTTCTTGCTAGGTAAGCACATGGTTTATTTTCTAAAAGTGTTAATGTTACTACGTAATGTGGTGTCTTGGTTGGTTTGTTGTTGTTTGTTGTTGTTTGTTTTTTTTTTCCTACCTGCTAGGCCTATATGGAGTATGAGCAATTCTTGGGAAGACTGGCTTACACAATAGAGACCTGCACACGAAAGGGAAGGCATTGATTTTTTTTTTTTTATATTTGCCACTTTTCAGCTGCTGAAACTTGGACAAAAATATATTAGGACTTAGCATCCTACAATTAAACTTGAGCTCGTATCTCAGTCATACCTTCTTATGGAAGATGACTGGAGATGCTCTAGATTCTGGCTTAAGTAATATGCTGCAGGGGGAATTAAATGAGCTTAATATTTGAGTTTCTGGCAATAATGTTTTCAATACTTGTGAATTAGACTTAAATGCAGTATTGTGGATCCCCTCTAGAGCTGTTGCAAAAGCTCCAAAAAAACTTTTATTTTGTGGTAGAAGTGCTAGAAATGCAGAAATAGTTTTTTTTTCTGAAGAAATTTGACCTTTTTAAAACGTTGTTTACATATGGAGTCACTCTGTCAAGACTTCAGTTCCTATTTGCTTATTTCAGTAAATATTGGTTTGTGAAAATTGTTGTGATACTACTGGGTACGCTACTTTGCAGCCTAACTAGCAAGCTGCAGATTCTAGATTGTTTTTTAGTGCTAAACTCCTCTGAAAACATGCCTTGATAGTAATACTGAATCCTTCAGAAAAATGTGGATTTAGCAGTTTTGTCTGCAGCTTTGGCTGCCTTCATCACAGCTTTAATTTTTTGGGGCGTCAAAATCTTTTGTCCTTTTAAAAGACTGCATTAGGGTTTATTCTTGAGAGTTCGTTTTACCTATCTGAAGTGGCTCTTGAAGCAGGGGGAAACACATCACTTTCAAGGCAGTCATATCAACACATCAAAAATAGCAGAAAAGGAAAGAACTCCAAGTCTTTTTCCTCTATACAGCCCATATGGCTATCAAGATGCATTTGAAATCAGTGATTTAATTTCCAGAAAGAAGTACATGTGCTATCCTATGGAAACTTGTACTTTCTCAATATTGACAATGCTTTCCAGCTATATTAAATGCAAAAAAACCTGACTATTCTTACACAGTGCTAACCACAATGACACACAGTTTATTTGGGAAGTGGGGGGAAATCCCCTCTTATTTCAAAAAAACTATGACATTAGACATAGCAGGTCCTTTGGTATTACTAAGGCTGAGGCTCTCTACAGCACTGCAGCCTTTCACTGATGCTGTTGAGGTAGTGTTTTCCAGGACCTCTGTGGCAGTATCCTTCATTTTTTTTCATGTTTTTATTTCCAGATTGTTGGTCTTGGGGTCTGCACCTGCAAACCCTGATAGTACTGTTGTGGCAGGTTCATAAGGCAAGTGGCTGCTACTGATACAATATTCATCTCTTTCTCCTCTCTAGTCCTTTTTCTTGTTTTGTAGCTTTGAGTTTATACTACTTAGTGCACAGTAAAGTTAGATAGCCCTTTAAATAACCTATCATTGTGTGATATTTATTAAGTCCCTGTATGCATAGATTAATATGCAACATTTGCACCCGGTCAGCATACTCCAATCAGAGCTAATAGCATCATTAAGCAGGGAGTTTGCACAGGTCCTCAAGAAGAGTATATAATAACACAGGGGAAAAGCATGGTGAAAAAGAATTCTTTTCCATTATTAGAATCTAATGCTTAGTGTACTCATCTAAGACAGTGGGTGTGAATGCAGGCACACTCAGGATAAACTAAGGATTAACTGTTTCCTTGTTTTCACTACTGCAACTTCCTGCTTAAGTAGTTATGTGAACATCTAAAAGAAAAAATCATTATCCTCTGTCAATGTCTGGACAGCTCTAGATGACCTGAAATCATAAAATCTTCATGAATAACTTACTTAACAGAAAAATAATCTCCATTCTAATTACACACATCACACTTGCTTGGTGAAATTTATAAGCATTCTCTGTAGTGACCCGTATAAAGGAAAGATGATTCCTTTTTTGGGGGAAAGGAGACCTACATAGCTGTTTCTTGTCTGAGCTTGCAATTTTCTGTATGCATTTAAGTAAGAGATGCCTGAATTTGTCACAGAGTCTACTTCTCATTTTTTACTTCAAATAAAAATGTGAATTTCGGTGTTAAGCTAGGCTTAATGCATCCTGTCAAAGTACATGTAGAGGTTCAGCAAGTAAGGTCCTTCTCTGCCACTGCATGGAAATGTTTAATGTTCTAAATACTTAATGGATAAGAAAAATGTTCTATTCCAGGGAAGGGGGGGGGGGGGGGCGGGCGGTGGGAAGTAACAAATTAAATCTTTTACTGGTACAGTAAGCCAGCCAAGCACTAAGGTTTTTTCTTTACTTGAAGGGAGTGGGGACAGGATGGAAAAATTCATGTGTTTATTCTGTCTGCAGGTTAAAATTCAGATTGAATTGTCATTGCTACACCACCATGTTGCTGCAATGACCTTCCACAAGGCATGTCCCCACTGAATGCGGGGTTTGCTATTGCATAGACATGGAAGAAACACTGTCCTGGTCATAGTGTCTTCACAGGATTCATGTGCACAGCAGCTGCTTTGGGGTTAGGTTGTGGATCTTGCATAAATGTGCTACAGGCTGTCTGTAAAGTTAAGTTACATCATAGGATGGAACAGTCATTCTTTAGCTGACTGGATGAAGAATATATCATAGTCCAATCATAGTTATAGCTGGATTGCAAAGTAAATGTAACATCTTTTTTTAGTTTTGAGTCCTTTGCAACAAACAAATGTCAGTAAATTTCACTACATTTCATTAAAAAATAAATCTTTTCAAGATGTCTTCACTTCAGTATTCTTCAAAGAGTGTTGCAAGCCTGTTAGTAGCAAGTTCAAGGAAAAAGTTCCATATTTAGAACAAGGCTTTGCTTACTGAAGTTTATAATGAGGTGTATTATCAAACGACTCTAGTTGTGTGACCCTTGTCATCTTTATTGGAAGTTTCAGTATTTTTTAAAGCTTAGGCTGCTGACCAAAAGCAATGATTGCTGACCAAAAGCAATGATTACTGACCTATTTGAAAATACTTGCAAGACTTACCAAGTGTTAGGTTATCTGATAAAAGGCTAGTCTCCACATGCAAAAGAGCGCAGAGGCGCAGTGCAAGACAGAGTAACCCCAGTAACCCAAATGGAAAAAAGGAGCCCCTACCCGACTCCTCCAAGGGTTGTCACTGGAGAGCCCTTAGTCACATGGTCTGGGGGTGAAACACATCAAGATGAGTCAACGGAATGGTTGTCCTTGTCACCTTTCAGACTGAGGGGTTCTTGTGTAGAGGGGTGTGGGACTCATGGTGGGATACCATGTTTTGGGATTGCACAGGACTTCCTATGAAATATTTAGGGGAAGGAAAAAGGTGGGGGGAAGGGACGGCTGAAGGTGGTTTTGAGAGGGACAAACATGGGAGAAGAGGGATAAGGGAATGAGAGGCCCATTGACCAGGCTACTGGTCAGCACGCTTGTCTGGCTGCGTACCACACCACGTCAGCACAATGTGTCCTGTGTTTGTAAACTTTATTTCAGTTATTCCCTTGAGTGAAGGGGCTCCGTGTGTGTTTGTGTCTGCAGCCAGCAACTGGAATAGGGCCATGGGTGGTAGGGGCTCATGTGTCTGTGATCCCAGCAGTTGGAGTGAGTGAGGGTGTGCATGTCAGTGATTGCTGTATTAAGCTGGACCAGCTAATCAGTAGGTTAAGTGTCTTGGGAGCCATGTATCAAAGCAGTTGCAGGTCTGGACTGGACATGTGTGTGTCCCACAACTGTAGGAATTGTCTACCAGTGGAACCAAGAGCTCCAGGCCAGCTACTGGAGAGATCATAAAGTCTCTGCATGAGTGTCTCTGTAATGAGACACCTGGAGACAAGAGACTCTGCACACTGGCTACTGTGTAGGCAGTGTCCAAGGCCATTTACTGGGGGATGTCCATGGTGTGTGTGTTGGTGTGTGTAAGGGGCAGGCTCTGTATCAGCAGCTGGAGGCCTCAGGGGCTCGTATGTCCAGGTGCCAGCAGATGGGGCAGCTACTGGGTAGACTTGGTGTCCAAGCCCATTTCTGGAGGCACCTACTCTGTGTAGATGCATCCACTGACGGACTCGTACCCCGATCATCTAGAGAAGGGAACAAACGAGATCATTGGTGCATGAGAGTCGAATGTTTATCTGTGTGGCCAGCCATGTATATATGTTGTATACGTAGGTTTGTGTGTGTGCCCTTGCTATGGGTTGGACTGGGGGTCAGGGAGCTGCAGCAGCCTTGCTTCTATTGGGCTCAGATTTGGCAACTTAGTTCCTTGCCCTGTGCTAAGAGGTGATGTACAGCTACAGGTGAAATTGTATATCTGTTTCTCTGGAAGAAAACTTAAAAATGCGAATGCTGAAAAGCTCAAACCTGCAAGATGTTTTTGAATGGAACTTGGTTCAAAATATGCTTTTTAAGCTCTGTAACTCTAGAGTCAGTGTAGTTTTTTGTGAAGTTGTGTTATTTTGCAATTCTGTCACTATTTTTTGACAAATATGAAAACTTGAGATGCTTACAAAATTCATCAGTTTTCATCTCTTGTAGACAACAGCTACTTTTTCTCTGAAGTGGCTTCTTATTACAGCATGGTCTTCTAGAAGCAATAAGGGTAGCACGGCAATAGTAATGGAACTTCAAGCAATGCAGTTTGCAGACTGGGAAAGGCAGTCAAATCCTAACCAAGTGTACAGGTGTTCTTGACTTTGATTGGAGATGTTTTCCATAAAACATACTGAATTTGTTTCTTGGGCTTTTTGACCTCCTATTTGTGTCTTTTCTTAGGATTATTTTAAATATGTGGTTTTCTTCTTGTTGATTGCTTGTTCCTTTAACATAGACCTGCTTATACTCTTTTTTTTTATTAGTTTACAGCACTTTGTAAGGCACAAAGCTAAATATAATACTTATTACAGTATGAGAAGATAATCTTAACATGACCAAAAATGCTGATTAGTTGGACAAACAAAAATGAAGCAGTAAAGTATTTGGACATAAGGATTACCCAAATTCATTGCCATGTATGTCTTCAGGGAAATAATGGTTTGTTGGGAGAGTGTGAGAGGAAAATATTAACAGGAAAATGAAGCACAGAAGTTTGAATTATAGTTTGTGCTCTTCAACTGAAACAACACCTGGCAGATCTATTGTTTAGACAGACTTATGACTTCAAGGTTGAGCTTTAGAAGAAATATGGGCAGTTTAAGAGAGATATCAGAAAGACAGCCTCCATGATCTGTAGAATGTTGCATATTTAAACATTTAGTATGTAAAGCATAGAGGGTTATGTTCCAAAATATTAGACCTTTCAGGAAAAAATATCTTCATTAAGTTTTTAAAATTGCTTGAAAACTAGTGCCAGTATGTAGAAACTTATGTTGGACATCTTGCCATAAACCTCTGTGTAAACAGCCCTACAATAGTGGTAGTAGTCTTATTTGATTGATAGACTATTTATATCTTCATTAGCACTTATTTTTTATGCTTCCCATCAGATAAAGGGAGTCAGATTTAGTTTGGTTTTTTCCACAATTCAAATGCAAATAATAGAACATATACCTGTAGCTGAGTGCTATTGAGGTGTTTTAAATGTATAGTATCTTCCTATACGTCCTGTTCTACTTAGTATTTTCCCTCCCCTTACAGTGATTTTTATTCCAAACTCTTCTTACTAAATATTCACCTGAAACTGTGAAGCAAAACATGTCTGCTGAAGGGAGAGAGCATGCATTAAGCTATGATTGTTAGTCAGGGGTAGAGGATAGAGGCCAGTACCTAAAAAGGACATAAAATTAATTCTTATGATGACTGTTTTGGCATCAAGAAATTTTACTGGTTTTACCTCTCAGTGGGTAGAGAGAAATGATACTGTAAAAGACTACTTATAACACCTAGGTTAGTACACTACACTGCTTCAATTGGAAGACATAAGATAAAGGTATAAATGTTTTTTAAATAGAGCATTAAAAAAGCACTGAAGCCAGTAAAGAGTTGTTTCCTAGTTCTACTTTCAGGAGGCTTATTTCTGAGAGTTCTCCGATGTATTGCTCCACAAGGGCAGTAATACAGCTCCACTTTGCCCCAAAAAGGGGAGAGACTTACTATTTGTCTAGGTTGGTTGACGTATGTTACTGTCCTGGTTTTGGCTGGGATAGAGTTAAATTTCTTCCTAGTAGCTGGTATAGTTTTGGATTTAGTCTGAGAATAATGTTGGTAACATGCTGATGTTTTTGGTTGTTGCTAAGTAGTTGTAGTGCTTATACTAAGTCAAGGACTTCTCAGCTGCTCATGTTCTCCAGTGGGGATGTGCATGAGAAGCTGTGAGGGGACACAGCTGGGACAGCTGACCCAGGCTGGCCAAAGGGATATTCCATACCATATGATGCCATGCTCAGTATATAAAACTGGAGCTGGCCATGGGGTGGGAATCGCTGCTTGGGGACAGGCTATTGATCACGGGGTGGTGAGCAATTGTTGCACTGTGCATCACTTGTTTTTATTTATCAATAATTTCTTTATCGGTATTATTGTTATTAATTTCCTCTTTCTGTGCTATCCTATTAAACTGTTTTAATCTCAACCCATGAGGTTTTTTTCTGACTCTCTCCCCGATCCCACCTGGGGAAGGGAAGGAGGGGCAAGCAAGCAGCTGCTTGGTGCTTAGTTGCCGGCTGGAGCTAAACCACGGCAGTTACTCTGTTTTTCTAAAAGCCTCAGCATTATGGGAGTAGTCGATTTTTTGAAGACACTTTAGGGTCTTGGATTTTTAATATTCAGGGAGATTTCTCAACTTTGAAAAAATCTTTACGCAAGGGTGTCCTTAAAATCTTTAAAATGTGTCCATAAACTCTTTATGCAAAGGTGTTAAGGAACTTTGGTTCCTTTAAAATTTATTGTTTAGGAAAGTTGCTTTCTCTTATTCAGTCTAATTCTATCATCTATCCCAAGATGTCTGTTCTGTCATTCTTTAGGTTTAATCAATATCTGTCTTATACAGTTGTAAGAGAGCACCTTTTTGCTAGGTAGGATGAAATATGACTTTTCCAAGCACTTAGAGCTTTTTTTTTTTCCCAGTGCTGCAGATGAAAAATAAGAATAAATCTAAAATTGAGATTCTCTTCATTCAGTAGAACAGGTCTGTGATTCTGTCCTCTGTCCTTCAGTGCTTATTTTTCTATGAATAACCTTAGAAAACTTGTCAAGCTTCTGATTCTTAGATTATATGAAAGATTTTAGTCATCTGAGGAATGCCAGACTTTTGTTGGCATCCAAGTTTTATGTTATTAGTGCTTTGAGATGTACTGTTCTGGCTACGCCTTGGGATGCTGTTTAAATCAACAATAATATAGGCATAAGTACATGTTGAAGACTACCTCATGAATACAGCTATACTGTGTCAGCTAGCCTTAATGACAGAATGTTAAACCCTTTAGTCTTTAAAAATAAAATTGCTGTGTCCAAATTGGCTCTTGGGAGTAGTTTCTGAGCATTGCCAATTCCTGAATTGTGCCCAGGAATAGTTTGGGAGTACTGATTGTTCCAGGCCGGTCCAGGCCAAAAACTATGCCAGGCAGGGCTGCTATACCAAGGACAGATAATTGAATTCCAATGCTGTGGAATACTTCCGAACACTTCTTAATTCAGTAGTGTAGGGCTAGCCAATGTAATAAGCTAGAAAATTTTTTTGTTTTGTTAATAACACTAAACTTCAACTTGTCGGTTAAAAATTGGCATTTAGGGCCAAACACACAAACTTTGCTTTAAAAGGGAAAAAAATGTTATGAATTTGCATTAGACTGTAGAAAGCATAATTAACTGACACAGCCTTGAACAGTTCAGTAAGTCTCTTCTGTTGCAAGCTAACTAATGATTTTATGAAGTAGCACATTTCCTTTATTTTCATTTGTCTCTTATTTGTTTTCTGTTAATATTCTGTTTCACTGCCTTAGCTGCTGGATGAGACTATTTCAAATATCAGAGTGCTAGACTAAGAGTTGGAGAAAAGTAGCTCTAGAGTCAGGATTAACCAATGGAGGTTGTATTGCAGATATAATCTTCCTATTGATCGGTCTCCCCTCTTTTGTGTGGACTGCAGGTATTTTGAGCATCTTCATTAGGAGCAGGAGCTGAAATCAGAACTTCTGTCCTTCAGCTGCCTACATCTGATGCCACACATCCTCTCTAAACCAATGATCAGCCATGTTTCCCCACTTCTGTACAAATTTCAGGTTTTTATATAGCATGTGTTCATGTTCAGTCTTTAAATGTTCATCACTCTTTCTTGAGCACCTAATTGGTGCAATTATGGCAAATATTTTATAGCAAACAGTCTAGAAAAAGAGCTGTAGTAAAAACTTCACTGTACTGTGAGATTATAGAGAAGGAGAGCTGGTATAACAGATATACTGGTAGCATATGTACTTTGTGGAAAACTAGAAAATATTATCCTGACTGTGGAACTTTGCTGTTTTCACCAGTTTGTACCACAGAAGCTTGTCATCTCTTCTCTTCAGATTATACTGACATCCGGCTTTTCTTTTCAAGGGGATAATGTGAGATTATTCTGTTGAATTTTTCTTCATATTTTATATACCTTAGAGTCCTGAAATTTCTTTGAAGAGTTTATAAATAAGAATGGCCTAAAAGCAATGCGGACTGATAAAGTGTGGCTTTCAGTTAGCTCTGCAGTGGATCATCAGCTATGAGAAGCAGAATATTTCAAGGGAGGGTAGACTACAATGCAATGAAAACCTCACCAATATTGTTTTCTAACGAAGGATTTCTGAAGTGATAAAGAACCTCCGGGGAGAAAGCTATTTAGCAAAAGCAGGAGAGAAAGATTTGGGTGTGGGTTTATGAATGATTTAAATATGCTGTTACAAGAGTCAGTCACACCTCTAGTGTCAGCACCAGCACGCCTTGATCTGGCTGAAAGCTAGCTGTCTAAAATAAACTAAGCTTGAGCTGTTTCTCTCAACCAAAAGCAAGTGTACAAGGGAAAGCATTATGAACTATCTCCTTTGCACAAGCAAGGAGATTGGAAAAATGAGACCAACAGTGAGTTGGAGGTGGGGCCTCTGTTTCTAACGGCAATCCTAATTTGTTTGTGAAACTGCACTTTTTTTGACATTGTTTTGAAAAACATGGAATTTGCCAGAAACAGGCTGCTGCAGAGCTGCTTTTTTTTTTTTTAATAAAACAAAGCAAAACAAAACCTCTCGGCTACTTAAAGTTATTTTGCATGTACAGGTCAATCCATTTATCTGCAATAACTCTGTATTACATGACAACTGCATACATAAATCTATATCGGCACCTCCATGGTCACTGTCAAAATCTTTTTTAACTTACCCTGGATGCCTTGACCGCAGGATTCTTCCCTCCAAACGCATGGGCAATGCCTAGAAATCACCTAACCACGGCTGATCTGCCTGCCGCGGGCTGAGAGAAGATGAGGGGCGGGAGGGCATGCTTAGGCAACAGGCAGGTCTGTTTGACACTGGGGGTTCACAGCTTACCGCCACATGAAGACGACCTCAGGGACTGGCTGGACAGAGAATTCAAGAAGATACTCACAGCAAGGCCTGGAGCAGTAACTTTTGAACCTCTCTCCTCAAAGGAATTTTAGTGTTGCATCAATATCCTGTGGAGAGGTATAGGAACAGCCCAGAGAAATTACGTCAAATTTACTTATTTTACAGGCGGTGGGTTTTTATTCAGCAGAATTTGACTGTCATTAGGATGCTTTGAATTCAAGAAGTAGGAAGGAGATAACAAAGGAAACGGTATTTTGCAGCATTGTGTTATTGAAACTTTAAAATGCATGCAGTGCTAAAATAGAAAGTTGTTACATATCAGCAGGTAGTATCACAGTTTATTACTGTCCGTCCGGTTTTAAATGTTTTGGCAGTTTCCTAGTCAGACTTGTCAGAAGATACTCAACACTTCATGTGAGGCTGTCATTTTATCAGAACATAGCATAATGATTTAAGGACTAGTGGCATTCAGCATCACTGACCTTAGGATCACTTTAATAATTTTCTTTCTGTCATGGTAGGGAATTTGTTACCTTTATTAATATATTATGTTCCAGGTCTTTCCTGAGGATCTGACATTTTGTGCCAATTCATTAGAATTGCCCATTTTCATTTTTCCCATTCTGGATGTATTAGGTTAGGTATAAACTATAAAATCCCATTTTTAATGGTAGAGGTTTGTTATATGAGAATTGTTTTTAAGACTTTATTCATTAGTGTCCTATTAGCATGTTGTTTTTTCAGGTGTCTCTTTCTTATTCCAGTAGCCAGAACATGGGAATAGACTGAAAGCCCAACAGGATAAATAATGCTCATATGAAATAATTCTGTGTCAGAGGAAGGAAGAATGACATCTTGAATTATAATCTGAACTCTTTCTCTATGAGGGTGTGACTTAATGGAAATGTGATAGTTGACAAGTCTTTGATCTGTAGTGGTTAGCTTTTTAGGGTGACTCATACTTATTTTCTTGTATAGAAAAGTGTGATTTCCCCCCCCCCCCCCCCCCATGTATTATCTAACAGACTATGTGAAATAGGTCAGATAAATTCTACAGACTATTTTATCATCAATTGGAAATAACTGAGAAGCCTTTCACACATCATTTTTGGGTAATGAAGCATAGTTAGGGTGTTAGTTCAATAACATAAATTTACAGGTGCCCACTTGTTTCACTACAGTTTGGGGCTATGTTGAGGAATAAATAAGAATACCAAATAGCCTTCTGTATATATCCAGCCCGTTAAAATGCTTCAACTCTCCTTCAGCCTTTTGTTCTGGACTTGTGCCCTATGGGACATGGACTAGGGTGTGTGGGGGAGGGATGGGAAGCTGGAGACCCTTTCATATAGGAAAGTGTTTGATTGAAGTCTAATAATATAATGCTTAATAACCATTTAAGACCCTTATGTGGTTAAATTATTGTATATTGTGCTACTATACCTGCAGCAGTTTCTGGTTCTATTAAGAGCAGAGATTCTGTACCCTTTTCAGGGGGCACAGCGTAAACAGCTAATATGTCTTGCCAGTTACAACAGCTCTTGCAAGATGAAAAGAAGTGTCTCATCTTTGAAGCAGCTAATAGTAAAATTTTTCTTGCATGCTGGACTTGTCAGTTTTCCCCATCTGCACTAAGAAATTATCTTGGAGGAAATTGTCCTTGCTGTGGAGGCCCAAACAACAAGTATGTCTAAGGGGTAAGGAAGTGAAGCCAAAAGGAAGTGTGGCAGAAGAACATCTCTTTTAAGTTAAAACATCTTGGCTTTTTTCTCATGTTACAATATGACATTGTAACTGCAAGTGCTACAAGTCATGCTACAAGCATGGTAAGCGATGCCACCCAAAACCTGACAATAAAGACACTTACTCTATAGGTGAAGGATCATGCACGTTCTTAAAGAACGGAAGTTATTCACAGTATTCACAAAATGTACAAAAGTGATTCAAAGTCATCTGGCTTTTTCTTTGCTTTTTTGAAGAGTTCTCCCACGATAGATGCACCTAGTTAATGAATTTCTCATTGCAGCAAAGAAGTTATGTTCTTTTCTTTACCTGTAATACTTTTTTTGCAACATCAGGAGAGCAAACTGCATTTTTCAAAATAATTAGTCCTGTATTCTAAACAACCCAGTGGGAGTAAAATTCCTACTGGTATTACTGAATGCTTGTAACTTGGGGGATGTGGAGAAAAAGCAAATTGTCTGCTACCAGAGGCTGGAGAGAATGCAGGAAGCCTGCCTTTGAGAAGCCTTCACTAATTTTTATTACAGTTACCAGCTCATATGTTTAATTGCCAGCTCAACAGCAGGAGGAGGGGGTGGCAAAGCCAGGAAACAAGCAGTATGCCTTGCTAGAACAGCTGGTTGCTGTCTCCTTTGATGTGGATAAAGGAGACAGTCTGCAGCCCCAGCAGCTTTTTACTTTTTGTTTTATTCAAAAAGAAAAAAAATCTTAATACACTGCAACCTGCAGGTTGTAATATGTGTCATGTCTGTCAATCCAACTTCTATTCAGACCACCGTTGTGGAACAGGAAACACCTGCGTACAAGTGGTTCGACATCTTAAGCTGCAAAGCCAGCAGGCATTGACTTGGCTCAACACTCCTGAAGTTATTAGCTAGCACAGAATGATGTCCTTAGCCAGGCTGGCCTCTCTTGTAGTGTCTGTCAGGGAGTTATCTTGGCTGCTAAGGCAGGAATGGAAGTCGTCCTTAGGACAGAATTAGCATGAAGTCTGCACATACATGAATATGTTGTGTCCAGTAAATGTGCAATCTGTCTTCCTAAAATTTTGCAGTTTTACTAATCTGAAAGGTATGTTCCCATGTATAATAAGAGTATGATAGACTGCCCTTCCACGTGATTAGCAGCAGTGCTGAGCATTTTGCCCGTATGAGATTCATATGCTTGGTTCTCATTATGCAGCATTTCAAAGCAGGAAGAGCAGCAGCAACTAGAGTTCTCAGAACGTTGAAATCTGGTGTGTTTTCCTCACTCTCCTTCCTCTTTCCACTTTCTGTGAATAACAGATTTTGGTAATTACATAGTTAATATGGTCCTTAATTGAAATGGTTTAATGGAAATTTTATAAACAGCTTCAGGTGAAGTGAATCTTATTTCAGTAGACTTTTAAGTGGCATACAAAGAAAACATAGCTGAGCTTGCTGTGCGGGTGGCCCCTATTAATGTTAGTTCTGAGGTACCAAGAGGACGAAAATCCCTAAGGTTTACTTCCCAGGCATATTCAGATTTCTGGTCTGTGTTCCTCGCACATTCAGATTCTGCAGAATGCTTAACTAAAATCCATGTATTATGTTGGTGTTTTGGCCAGCTTCTGATGTCTTCAGTTCCACTGAAGACAACTTAGACCTTTTCCATTATTTTCATTGAGTTACGCTTGGAAGTAAACTAATTTTGTTTCTGATAAGTCTTGCATGTCTTTCCCATTCCTATCCAGTAAAACTGATATAGGACAAAAAGCCAAATTCAGTGTCAAAGCATGTGGTCGTACCAGTGTGATAAGGTGATCCAAATAGATTTAGATAAATTGAAAAAACTAATAGGAAAATAAAGTATGCTAGCTGGCACTTGAGAGAAGCACGGAGGGCGCTGAGGTACAAATGCAATCATACACTTGATTTAAAATCATCAAGGAAGAGATACACTCATCTGTCTCCTAAGATCAGCTTTTAAAAGTCTTGAAACAGTTAACTAACTGGAGAAATAATAGTAGCTTTATAAATTTGTGTATAATACACTGAATTTATAAATACTGGGAAACTGTATTGGTGATTGATTTTTATGGAGCAGTTTTTACCTCTCTAAACTGAATATACATGCGTTTACCACAGCAAAAGGGGAAGAGGAGAAACTGAAGAGAGTAAAATGCCGTGTCACGTAAAGCACTACAATACCTCAATGCTGTCTGCTTTTCCTGGTATGATGTGCTTCTCCGGGGCAGGAGATAAAGTTGCTTGTGCATTTTACACATCCCTCCCCTACTCCCATTCACTGCATGGTTGAATTTGACTCTAGATTTGGTACTTGTTCTTCGCATCTTGTTTAAATGTAACCTTTGCAGGAAGGTACTGTTTCTAACCGAATTTGCCTGATACTCACCAGATATTCCTCTGGTAACTTTATTTTTATGTAAATGAAGGGGGGGGGTGTGTTGTGACTTAAAAACTAAGGAAAACCAAGAACTGAGGAAAATCAGAAATCATCAAGAAATTTTCTGCAAATCAAATGTAAGAACAGTTATTTGCTAGCTATGATGTGCCAGGCAGAACTCTGGGAATGTTTATTGTGTTACGAAGGAGAGAAGAAAGAAAATCAAGAGCCAAAAGTATTAATTGGAATAATAGGAACAAGGAGAATCATGCTGCTTAAACATTGTTTTTCTTAGCAGGTGCTCTCTCTGCATTTAACCATTCTCATGCATATAAAACTTCAGTGTTCCAATTTGAGTAATTTTTCCTGAAGGTCTTCATAACAAGAACTTTCTTTGAAAAATGATTAAGTGATGATATGGAAGGTGTGAGTCTGTCATACCTTTGGTCTTACCATACATCTGCAGGGAAGCTGTTCTACATACCAGAAGAAGAGTTCAATGAAGGTGGCTAAACTACAGCAATAACTGGGGAATAATCTAGTGAGGATCAACATGACACAGGACAGCATTTTCCTAAACTTACTTCCTTGGGTTGGTGCTTGTCTTGAGTCTGGCTTTTAATAGCTGGTCCACCTATAGTTGGGATCTCATTGTACCCCGCTCCTGTGGGAGTCCATGTCTCCTTGTTTTCTAGAACCTTGAACTCTATAGAGAAATCTTCTCCAGGCATCTCTGGAGGGGGCTGCCTTCTCAAATCCACTGCAGATTTTTCTCTATCATATGATTAGGTAATCTGTTACAAGGCAGAAGCAGTGCCACTGCCACACTCAGCCATTATGACCATGAGCAGTATCTGAAAAAAGATTGTAGGATATTTAGTGCATTTGGATGGAGTTTGGAAATGTTCAGATGCTCTCTCACAAGGAAAGGTGATGCCTTTTATACCTCTTGTCGTTCCAGTCACAGAGGGAATTGCTGACCCTGCAACTTAAGATGCTCAAGTTTGAGATTTAGTCCCTGAAAATAAGTTGTTATCAGTATCCAATAGGAAAACAATCATTGAATTATTTAATTGAAAACTGGCTGTGTAGTACAGCATTTTGAATGTCCTATGCTTGCAGTGAAATGATAGGTTTCTTCATAGAAAACTTTTGAGAAAATATTAACTGCAGAATACATTTTTACATTATAAGAAACACATTGCTACAGCAGATTTCTGTGATGTGACTACATAATGCATGAACAGTGCCCTTATTACTAGTTAATATGATGAAATTACAGTGTTTGACAACGGACTGTTCTTTCTAGTACAATTATTATGTAATGCCTTGTGACAGAAGTAATTTTAATTTGAAGTATTTCATTTGCAATAGAGGCTTGTGAAAATGAGTTCTAGCCCTTCATTTCAGGTAGGTAGAATCATAGAATCATTAAGGTTGGAAAAGACCTTTAAGGTCATAGAGACCAGCCATCAACCTAATGCATGGTAAGTCCACTAAACCATGTCCTGCAGTGCCACGTCTACGCATTTTTTGAACACGTCCAGGGATGGTGACTCCACCTCCCTGGGCAGCCTGTTCCAATGTTTGACAACCCTTTCAGTAAAGAGTTCTTTCCTAACATCCAATCTTTTAGTAGTGATCAAAACCTAACTTCCTCTGTTCATTTGGATAGCTTTAAGCACTCCTGATTAATCTTATAAGTTTCTAGGTATTTTATTTATTAAAACGTAAGAATTCAAATTTTTACCTACTTTATATTCACAGTTCAACAAATTTTCCGTGTCCTGAGATGAAGGTAAATTTATGAAGTATTTAGGCATTATAGTGATGTAAGCTTCTTGAGTATGCAAACTGGAAATAATGGATCTCAATTAGATAAGAACCAGGTCACTATCTCATATTGTTTAGTCTAAGAAATAGTATTTAATCTGTAGCCTCAGAGGGAAAAGGAAGAGAGGAAAACAATGCATACTGAATAGTGAAGGAAACTTTTCATTTTTTGTGAAAGGAACTTCTTAACTTTTGAAATTACTAACTTACATTTTTGGCTGTTAAGTTCAATTAGCTTCCAAAATTGTCATGCTCTCTTCAGTAAAGAGAAGGAAAATGGAGCCCCGTTGATCTGAGTATGAAAGAAAAACATGGTAGTATAGAAGGTGTAGTGGGTTGACTCTGGCTGGATGCCAGGTGCCCACCAAAGCTGTTCTATTGATCCACCTCCTCAACTGGACAGGGGTGAGAAAATGTAAAGGCTCGTGAGTCGGCATCACAATAGGGAGAGATCATTCAGCAGTTACCTTCACAGGCAAAACAGACTCAACTTGGGGAAATTAGTCTAATTTATTACCAATCAAATCAGAGTAGGATAATGAGAAGTAAAACCAAATCTTAAAAACCCCCACCTCTCCCTTCTTCCCAGCATCAACTTTACTCCTGATTTTCTCTTACCTCCTCCCCCTAGACTGGGGAATGGAGGTTGTGGTCAGTTAATCACATTTCTGCTGCCCCTTCTTCCTTCGTCCTCTTGAAGGAGGGCTCTTCGTCCTCTTCCCCTGCTCCAGTGTGGGGTCCCTCCCACGGGAGACAGTCCACGATGAACTTCTCCAACGTGGGTCCTTCCCAGGGGCTGCAGTTCTTCACGAGCTGCTCCAGCCTGGGTCCCCCCACGGGTGCCGTCCTTCAGGAACAGACGGATCCAGCCTGGGTCCCCCGTGGGGTCACAAGTCCTGCCCGCAACCCTGCTCCAGCCGGGGCTTTCTTTTAGGCCCAGGTTTTGTTTGGATTTTTTTTTTTACATTAATATAACATGTTACTCAAAAGACCTAAGCAGCATTATCTTGATACAACTATAAATACTATATTGTTATTAAGCACAGAACATCCTTTCACTGTCTTAAGTGCAACATCTTTGCCACTAACTATGGAAAAGAATGATCTCTAATTGTTGTGCATGTATTAACATGTATGTATCCCACTTACATTTATAAGCTGTGGCTCCAGAATGATCAAATGAATTATGGACAGTGTCTTGAGCTTGGAGTATGAAGGAAAAACTCTGATTTTAGTGGTGTTATTGCTAAATTATTGAGCTCTTGAACTTCTAGTAAAAAGTTTTCAAGAGTTTTTTAATCTATGATAGTTAATTATTCACTAAGGATAAATTTTCAAATTAGAGTAAGTCACACAATTTAAAATTATGATTACTGTCCCTGGACAGATAGTTCATATAATCAGCAACCTGTGAGCAATTAAAATTTTTACAGCTAAACCCACAGTTTCTGTTAGTGGTTATTTTTTCAGTTAAATAATAGAATATTTCATGTCTTTTAAAGTAAAAATAAGGCCAATGGACTCATTTCTCAATCTATGAAGTCACAATTAAGTAATCATAAAAATAACCATGTTTTTTGAAGTTTTTTAAAGATAAGCCCATTATTTCCATGATCAAAGAAAAAGAAAATCAGCTTATCCACTTTTATCCCTTTGGAAATTGTCATCTTGACAATTGACTAGTAGACTTGCTTTTTAAGCTGTTAACTTCACTCCGTAGAAAATCTTGTGAATTTGCCAAAAGGTGAAGTGTCAGAATGAGAACTAGATACTGTGCTGTTGCTGAGACTGGAGCCACTGAAGGGTATGGTGTAATGAGGTCAAGAATGCTTGCATGCTCTCTCTCTCAAAAAAAAAAAAAATCAAACCAAACAAAAAACCAAACAACAACAACAAAAAAAAAACCCACCCACAACCCTACAAAGTATCTGTTGTTTGATTTTCTTCTATCAACATGCAAAGTTTTAACCTGAGAGTCTTAACTAACATTGAAAGATTGAATTAATAATGCATGACAGCTCAATATTACTAAAAGAGAAAAATGGCTACTTTGGTAACTTAGATGTGTCATTCAACCTATTCAGAGCTGTAGCCTAAAATCTTTAAATATTAAGATGTGACCACTTGTGCAACATTTAATTCTCTGATGTTTTTAATTCTTCAGTGCTTTGCTAGTGATCTGGGTGATAGAATACAGAATAAAATGTAATGTCACTGAACTGAGAAAGACCATACACTTGAGAATCGAAAATGCTGAAACTACAGTTACTTTAAAGTAGGATGCAAAATTTGGGAGAAAATATATTAGAGCAGGAATTTAAAAATTACAAAATTTTAGGATGTCAAGCAAATATTCAGGTGGCAGCCATTCCAAAAATCTCCACAGCAGATCTCTAGCTGAGCTGTAACCCAGGGAAATCCTGCTGTTCTGGAAAAAAATAAATGCTACATTCTGGTATGAGCTAGCCTATGGTCTGTAAGACCTTTTGAAATGTAGTGGGTTGACCCTGGCTGGATGCCAGGTGCCCACCGAAGCTGCTCTATCTTCCCTCCTCAGCTGGACAGAGGAGAGAAAATGTAACTTAAGCTTTTGGGTTGAGGTAAGGACAGGGAGAGATTACTCAGCAATTATGGGCACAGGCAAAACAGACTTGACTTGGGGAAATTAATTTATTGCCAATCAAATAAGAATAGGGCAATGTGAACTAAAACCAAATCTTAGAACACCTTCCCCCCACCCCTCCCTTCTTCCCAGGCTCAACTTTACTCATGTTTTCTACACCTCCTCCTAGCCAAGTGGCACAGGGGAATGGAGAATGGGGGTTAGGGTCTGTTCATCACAAGTTGTTTCTGCTGCTCCTTCTTTCACCAGTAAGAAGGAAATAAACCTTCTCTACTAAGTACTAGCAAGATCTTGGCCTCTGTCAAGTTCTGAGCTTTGCACTGTACATTTGGAGAAAGCTCAGAGGGGATAATAAGAATGATCATGGGTCTACTAGATGTGGCTTACAAGAAAAATATGATTTAATTCATGTTATCCTGTTTAAGAAGGGTCTTAAATATGTGAAACGCTATTGCAAAGAGGGCTGGAATAATCCTTTACTATGTCCATGATAAGATAAAAGATAATGAGTTCAT